>NC_088394.1:55421250-56088125 GCF_037993035.2 Macaca fascicularis
TTTTAGCTTTGTGCTTTATCTAAAGTTGCCTAAGAGTCTCAAATTTCAATTTCTTCATCTATAAAATGAGAATAATGCTAGTTAATAGAATAGAATGATATAATAATGACAAGAAAAACTATAATTTACTGCCTATTAGTTTTGTTCTATGTGCCAATCACAGTCTTGATATTTTACAATGATTATTATGTATAGAAGGAGAGTAGGGAGTCTTGATATTTTACAGTGATTATTATTTATAGAAGGAGAGTAGGGTGTATAAGTGGTTATTGCTTTTGCAACTAGGAGCCTGGGATTTGAAACTCACTTCTGTTTTAATTCCATTCTCACTGAAGCATGGAACTTCAGGGTCTATATCAGATGGTGCTTTTCCGGAAGAGAGAAAAGCTGTTCTTCCAAGTCTGTATTCTTGGAATCTTGGACAGTTTCATTCTTCGTCTACCCTAAGCAAATCTTTAAACCTATGGGATAATCCTTCATACCAAATTTGCAACCCATAGCTGGATTCTTGATTTCAATGATTAACACTTAAATAATATCAAAATTTCAAAGACATACATAAAAACCAATACTCAATTTTCCAAACCATAACCAGTTAGCTAATAGAGTAAAAAAATAGAAAGCTATGGCTCTGCTTTGGTATTGTGAGACCGAACATACCCAACTGAGGTGCAGATAGAACAGAGACCTTTTATGAACATAGGAAAGACTTAATATTTATAAACAAAAAAATACCGTTAGTATTTGCCTTTCAATATTAACTCTCCTACCAGTGATTTTCAAGTTAATCCCATTGATTTATGAAATAACTTGGATTTCTTAATATTTTTCAGCACCTCATCACTTCCACTTGGTAAGCTAGCTCAGTAGCAGTGGGCTATATGGGCTCAGAAATCAGTGCTTCTTAAGCTCTTTGTTAGCTTTTATTTTGTTCATTTATTTAATTTTAAATTATGTACCAAATTTAATCACTGACAAAATCTTCCCAGAAAAATTCATGAAGGCAACTTCACAAATACTTGTCAAATATCAAATATTACTTGAAGAAATAACAGGCCATCTGAAGCCCATCTATTAACTAACCCCTTATGAATCTACAGACCCTAGGTCAAAATTCTTTTGTGTTAAAAGATCTTGGAGGGTCTAGGAATCCAAGCTTCTCTAAATACGGGAAGCAGCCAAATTCATTAACTGCATATCCATTTATATAATTTTATAAAGTCATTTACTCATTTTTTTTCTCAATATAACTGGTTTCCTGGTTTCCTCAAGCATTCTTAAAGTCTAATAATTATTTAGAAGGGTTTCTGTTTGGAATTAAAGAATTTTGCTGGCCAGGTGCAGTGGTGCATGCCTGTAATCCCAGCACTTTGGAAGGCTGAGGTGAGTGGATCACTTGAGGTCAGGAGTTCGAGACCAGCCTGACTAACATGGTGAAACCCTGTCTCTACTAAACACACAAAAAATGAGCCAGGCATGGTGGTGCATGCCTGTAATCTGAGCTACCTGGGAGGCTGAGACAGGAGAATTGCTTGTACCTGAGAGGTGGAGGTTGCAGGGAGCCAAGATTGTGCCATTGCACTCCAGCCTGGGCAACAAGAGTGAAACTTCGTCTTTAAAAAAAAAAAAAAAAATTGCCAGAAGTCAATAAATTAAGCACTTTTTTTTTTTCTATGTCTGTTGGGGGAGATTGTATACTTTTCAGAGAAGATCTTTGGACCTGAAGAATTAACATTAACCATTAATAAGCAAAATAGAAAAAGAGACACATATGGTACTGTAATAGTCTATATGTTGTAGAAAAATCAAGAATATTTGTTTTTATTTACTTTATAACATGGTCATTTTCAAAGCACATTTTTGACTTGTCTAAGTGGATTATATGAAATGTTTTACATTTAGCTTCAAAGTCTTTTGCAGATGCAGTCACTAAACTGTCATTTATGGAGAAACAATTTAAGTTTTCACAAACTGCTATTGGTTGTATAAAACAAATCTTATGAGGTATTTTTCTTAATTTCAAAATGATACATATAATACATATTCTTCTTTAATGAATGTTGTTCTCATTATTTTTCTGCCTTGCATTTTCTTAATAATTTCTAATTTGATGCTTAATGATATTGAGCCAGCATTCAGAGATGCGGTGATTTTTGGGACTTGGTCTCAAATAGAAGTTTATAAAGTGAAAAGAAGACATCTCAGACACAAGTGGGAAGAGCAGGCAAAATCATAAAGATGTGAAATACCACCACATTTTACAACCCATTCCCTTACTCCAAGCACGATCAATTCATTTAAAAAATTTAGGGTTGCAACATTGATATGTCTTATGTGTCTTTTTGTTTTGGTCATGGGTTTATCACATCTAAATGATAAGGAAGTCCACACATAGCATCAACCATCTTTTCATCTTCATTTTCAATCTACAATCACTAACAAACCCACCCTACATTATGTGATGATGCTGCTATCCAGCATTTAATAAGTTCTTATTATGTCCACACATGATGTGTGATTTGCACTGTGTCAATAAACTTGCTCAGTGACTCTGTGCAGCTAGTAAATACTACGTTTTATTCAAGAGGGGAAATTAAAGCTCAGAAAGGTGATATGAAAAATCCAAGACCAAACAGCTAAGGGCAGACCTAGGATTTGAATCCATACATTATGGCTTCAGAGCAGATATACACTGTAGCATTGTTTGTGATATAGTGGCAACTTTGAACAGAAAACATAGCAAACCTATAGCATTTTCCCCCTGTTTGAACTTTAATCATCTTCTTTTTCCTTTATCTTATTATACCTTTATTCTCCCACCCCTCTAGCCTCACCACTCCCCTCCATACAATTAGAGACCCATCTTTTGGGATTAGAGACAGATGTTCCAAATCACAGTGGGATAATTTTTTTTTTCTTATGGGATCACTGACCTGTATTTTCCTTTGCCGTAGGACTCTATTTCTGGAATTCTGATGCTTATACAAAGGGGGAAATTCTCCCGTTGTGTTTATGAATACTTGCTCCTCTCCTTTTCTCTGTTTAGCTTTTTTTCATTGGTCTAATAGATAGAAACCCTCTTCCCCATTGCATCTTGGTACCAGTTAAATTGAAATACAAAATAACAAGCTAGATAAGGAAAATATTATATTTCCATTACTAATACAAGCTGATATTAGAAAGTATAACTAATATTTCTAGGAAGAATCTCTTTCAAATAGTTAAAATTTAAAACTAAACAAACATTGCTCAGTTCCACATAACACTGGTCTGGGACAAACTGCAACCCCACGAGGGCAGAGTATAATCTACGGCTTCTGCAAGCAACTTGTACCTAGAAGGAAAAGGAAAAAGAGCAAGGGGCTTATACATACACAGTTTATCATTCCAAACTACCAAATCAAATGTGTCCTCCTTACCCACAAGAGAGGAACTCATTTGGTGGCAGGAGGAAAGAAGCCAGAGGAGTCCCTGACAAATGGAACAAAACTTCTGAAGTGGAGAAGAACTGCCTTCCCATTCAACATTCGCATATTGTTAAAATAGTATAAAGATTCAATTGTCAGATGAGCCAAATAAAAGACATGGCTATCACCAATAGGAAGACAGTATAAAATTAGAATGAAGGCAAATGCCACCCAAAATGATCTTTTAAAGTGGAAAATGGAGGATATTTCTTTAATCTAGAGAGATTTTTCCCTTGAGATAGATAAAAGTGGCCGGTAAATTTATTATATTTCTACTGTATAATCACAGTTTTTGTAAGTGTTTTCTGAAATTGTATAGCCTGACCAAAACATCTCAGGTCAGAAGAGTATTGAAAATGATTCTTCGGATGCTTTGGTTTAATGTTTGAAAGATGATAGTATTATGATTTGTCCTAAACTGCTCAACAGAGCACACATTTTAAGAGCAAAGCACATTATAAAAAAAAAGTGTCTATTTCTTTTGTCAATTGCTATGATCCCAAAAAGAGCTGTTGAAAATTGAAGAATAAGAGAACAGACCTCTTCTTTTGTTGTAGGAGAAAGTTTTAAAAAAAGTTAGTAGGGGAATAATAGCTGAAAGTTGAGATTTGGCAGACAGTATGATGTGATCTGATTTTCAATCAATCCTGAAACTGAGAATTTAAACACCTCCATCTGATATCAAATAGAAACGACCCATCGGTCATGCGGTCAGTATTTCTGAGCTCAGGATGTCTTGCAATAGAAGATTTTCTGCTTTATTTTATTCTTTCCCCAGCTCTAGCACATTCCCCAACTCCCTCACTTGCTTTTAGTCCAAGCCGATGGCTTGATGAGACAGAGCTGCATAGTAGAAATAGTGTTAGGATAAAATAGAATGCTCTTGAATATCAACATGTTAGGTTCCACAATTATAGGAGAACTATCTCTGAGCTTCCAATTCATGTGTAATTGAATGATAATACTATGTTGCTGCTTTGCTATGAAGTATTTTTAATCTATACTCTGGATAATCCATTAGAGCAGGTGTGTGCTTCTTGTCACCCGATGTGTCTTAGAAAAACAGCACCGTGGCATGGCACATAATAAAATGTCAATTAAGTTTTTAGGATGGGTGCGGTGACTCACACCTGTAATCCCAGCACTTTGGGAGGTTGAGGGGGGCGGACCACTTGAGGTCAGAAGTTCTAGATCACCATGGCCAACATGGTTGAAACCTCGTCTCTACCAAAAAGTATGAAAATCAGCCAGGCATGATGGAGTGCACCTATAGATGCAGCTACTCGGCAGGCTGAGGCACAAGACTTGCTTGAACCTGGGAAGCAGAGGCTGCAGTCAGCTGAGATTGGACCATTGCACTCCATCCTGGGTGACAGAGTGAAACCCTGTCTCAAAAAAAGAGAAAAATAATCAATTAATTTTTAAATTGAATTATATTAAATTGAGCAGTGAGAATGAAATATGAACATATAAATAGAACCTGAGTCACACACAACGTAACACTTGTTTCCCGAGTGTTGAATTCTGTCGTTTTTGTTTCAGTAACCTACATGGAGGATACTTGTGTAGAAAATGGCACGAGATGTTTAAAGGAATAGAGTCGTGTGTCATACTTTTTTTTTTAATTTTTGCATTCATAAATCTGAGAAGACAGGAAACCAGCAAAATTTATCCTTTTTCTGAGTTTAAGGAATTTGGGGTAGATTCAAAATTGTTTTTAAAAAAGTGGGAATTTATCTCACTCATCACACGCACTTATTTTTGTTCCAACAGGTGTATGATAACTTCTATTATTTATAAAGATCTTTAAATTAAAAAAATATATATTTGCACAAAACCTTGTTGCATAAAGAGCTAATTAAAAAATTTAAGTAGTAGGCCAAATAAATATATTATGGTGGATAAAAACTCAGATTTTGAAGTTCTTACAGATGAGGTTTAGTTTAATCACCTGTGGGACCTTGGAAAAATTACTTAAGTTCTCTGAGTCTCATTGTCCTCATTTTATAGGTTGGGAATCAAATCATACCTGCCTCATATTGCTGTTGTGAAGCTAAGACACCACATGTAAAGTACCCTTTTCAGTGGTAGATAGAAAATGTTAGTTAATTTTGGCTTTTGTTTTTTTAAGAGAACACCTATTTTGTCCCAGGCATTATAATAGGCAGGTAATATCACTTATAAACATAATTAGAAACTGAAGGTGAGGAAAAATGACTTGTTTGAGATCACAAGACTAGTTATTATAAAGCAAAGACTAACATCCCTGGTCTTTTGGGCATTAGCACACTCTTTCTTTCTTTCTTTCTTTCTTTCTTTCTTTCTTTCTTTCTTTCTTTCTTTTCTTTCTTTTTTTTTTTTTTACTTTAAGTTCTGGGATACATGTGCTGAACATGCAGGTTTGTTACATAGGTATACATGTGCCAGGTGGTTCACTGGACCTATCAACCCGTCATCTAGGTTTTAAGCCCCGCATGCATTAGGTATTTCTCCTGCTATCCCTCCCTTTTCCCCCCACCACCTGACAGGCCCTGGTGCATGATGTTCCCCTCCCTGTGTCCATGTGTTCTCATTGTTCAACTCCCACTTATGAGTGAGAACATGCAGTGTTTGGTTTTCTGTTCCTGTGTCAGTTTGCTGAGGGTGATGGTGTCCAGCTTTATCCATGTTCCTGCAAAGGACATGAACTCATTCTTTTTTATGGATGCATAGTATTCCATGGTGTATATGTCCACTAGCACACTTTTCAAGATGAAAGAAATCCAAGAGGGTATGTTGGTCAATAGTACAGCAGTTTGGTACCACAATTATGGACTACGTTAAAAGTGATCAATGGAATATAAGACTCTTCCTCCCCACCTGCCCCTACACCCATCCCATACACACATTTTAACTTTGAAAAGTTTAAAATTGTGTGCCTTGCTGTAGGTGTTAATGATGACACTGGCCACAGGGGGGCTGATCAGGTGGGAGAACCTCACAAGGCCTCCCTTCCTTCCGGGGTCCACATAAACGCATGGAGCCAGAGTCCCAGGTATTATAATAGCAAGTCTGATTGTCCAGAGTATAGCTTCACTCATGGCGTCAAGTCTGTAAGGTAGAAATTAACATCCCCATCTTATAGATGAGCAAACTACGGCACAGTATGACTAGACAACTTGCTTAAGACCACAAAACTAGTAAGTAGTAGAGATGTTATCAATGCCAAAGTCAATCCAATGTAATTGTCCTCAAGCAGTGTGTATTATATTTCTAAGGTACTTTTGTGCAAATATGCTGCCATATAGATATATTAAATTATAAGATTCATTAATCTGGGATGTGCACATGTCAGAACAATGTTAGCTGGTAAATGTTTAAATTATCCCAAGGCTACAGAAAAAAATCTTCAAACATTTTACAGCCTCTAAGCTGTGAAATGGCATAGTAGAATAGAAATTTTAGGACTAGATAAGTTCTGGATGGTATTGAAGTTAAAAGATTTTTTTATAATCAGTCAAGTATTAGAATGCCTTGACTTGAATGAGTGATTAACTATCAACAAATAGTCAGTCTGTGACTATTATACCAGTAGAGACTATATAGTTTTCAGGTTTTAAACACATTTCTGGTGCCTGATAACGATTATATTGCTTCTTTGGAATAGGTTTTTTTTTTTTTTATACTAATAATCATGGTGTTTTTACCACATTCATTTTAGAATGATATTTTATTTTAATATTTAGGATCAGAATTATTTACAAAATCATATGTGTTGTGTGTTGTGTGCTCTGATCCTGTCTCCAACAACCTCACAATACACTTGAACACTAATAACCAGAAAAAAAGACCCTACGTACCTGTAACTAACTAAAAAGCCTGAGAGTTATCTCACTGGTGGGCAGGCTGGAAACCAAGCTTGATACAACCTTTGTACTTTTATGTACTTTGTTTTCTCAATCATATAAAAGAAGGGAATGTCAGATCTGTGTCAAGCGTTCCCCTCTTAAACACCTTGGAATACCTGTTACAGAGGTTCCTTATGTTTCAGTTCAATCCTTTCTCTAGATCATACAGAAATAAAAATGTAAAGAAGTCAAACACAAAATGAGAATAGTAAATCGACAGGAAAGTGCTCAGAAACCACGAGGCCAAATCTACCATAGGAACTCTTTGGTCTTTTAGGCAGGACAAGTTTTGAAGTTCAAGGGCAGAGTCCTTGTGTTAAAAGGTGAATATTTTCAGAGTTAAAAGCGATGATCTTTTATATGTTTTTTTAAAAAATGTCTCTACAAAGCCCCAAAGACCCAGAAAAGAAATAAAGGGGTACTTTATTCCCCCCTCATTTCTCATTTTGTTTTTCTTTGTTAATAAGGACGTGGAGCTATAGTTGAGGTTATGACTGTGACCTCTTTGTAGTGTCCCATTAGAGAACAGGCCCCATTTTCAGGGAGCAGTTGTGCTGACATAAGAACAAATGCTCATTCTAAGATGTAGCCTGAACTGGCCAGCTCAGAACTGAGAATATCTGTGTCACATCTTTAGAACAACGAAGGTGGAAATATGGCCAGGGTGAAGGTGGAAGTCACCGAGGAACAAACATTTATCCTCTGATAAATCCTACTGCACTGAAAGTCATCATGAGGTACATATGAGCGATGAGATTACGATTTCTTGCCCCAAGAGTACAATTGAAGCAAAAAACCTAGAAACAGAAGCTGAACTTCAGACACAGTTTTTAAAAAGAAAAATCTAAAGACATAGCAAAGATGACTATTTGATATTCTCTTTCTCTGGCAAAATTACCCCTCAGGTAATGATTACTTGATTCTTTGGTCAAAGGGGAAATAGAAGGCTAATACAGAGGAAAAGCTATTATAGGCAAAAGTGTCAGACTGGGTAGAAGAAAGGTTTGGGGAATGGAGATGAGAAATAAAATCTAGTCCAAAATGTTACTGTGCAATTAAATTAAATAAAATATATACTAATACAAAAGGAAATTTGTAACATATTCCCAAGTGTAAAATGTACATAGATCTTTTTTTGCACATGTCTGTATACATATGTACACATATTTATGGACATATACACATATAGAATTCCTTCAATGATTATAGCTGGGGAATGAGGATAGAAGACGACTCTAGGGGAAAACGTTCCTTTTAAAAAAAATAGACATTGTTTTGTGTTTGAATTTTTTCAAGGTTTAAAGCAACAATTTAAAAATATAACGTGAGAAGACACTGGGGCATATTTAAAAAGGAATAAATTTTGTTCTTTCTAGGTCAACATGGGAAATAGCGTTTTCATCCTCTTCTCTAGTGTGTGAACTCAAATGGGGCAGGATCTGTTTTTAACAATTTGGTATTTCCAGCATTGACCACTTACTCTGGCAAGTATGGAGTCTCAGTAAGTTTTTGTTGAATGAACGGCACAGTGAATGGACAAATGAGAGAGCTGAATAGCTAAATGGCGAAGTGCGGGCTTTCCATCCAGATCCTTTAGTTCACCTGTCTTTCAGAGTTAGGCTGTATTCTCTGAGGACCCTCCTTGAGCAGGGAGTAAAGACCACGGCTGTTCTGGAGCAGAGGCTGTCCTGGAAGAGGAGCAGGGTCATCTTTTTGCCCATTGACAGCCCTTTGGTTGACGTGTCCAGCAGCTGAAGATAGAAAAGCTGTGAAGTTGTATTTTTTAATTTTTATTTTATTTATTTATTTATTTATTTATTTATTTATTTATTTATTTATTTTGAGACGGAGTCTTGCTCTGTTGCCCAGGTTGGAGTGCAGTGGCCGGATCTCAGCTCACTGCAAGCTCCGCCTCCCAGATTTACGCCATTCTCCTGCCTCAGCCTCTCCAGTAGCTGGGACTACAGGCACCCGCCACCGCGCCCGGCTAGTTTTTTTTTGTATTTTTTTTAGTAGAGACGGGGTTTCAACGTGTTAGCCAGGATGGTCTGGATCTCCTGACCTCGTGATCCGCCCGTCTCGAAGTTGTATTTCTTTTTTTTTGAGATGGAGTCTGGCTCTGTTGCCCAGGCTGGAGCGCAGTGGCGCGATCTCGGCTCACTGCAAGCTCCGCCTCCCGGGTTCACGCCATTCTCCTGCCTCAGTCTCCTGAGTAGCTGGGACTACAGGCGCCCGCCACCACGCCCGGCTAATTTTTTTGTATGTTTAGTAGCGATGGGGTTTCACCGTGTTAGCCAGGATGGTCTGGATGTCCTGACCTCTTGATCTGCCCACCTCGGCCTCCCAAAGTGCTGGGATTACAGGCGTGAGCCACCGCCCCTGGCCTAACTTTCTGTGATTAGCCAGAATTGGATTCTGGTGAGCAAAACAGGTAACATTTGTTTACATTAATCTCATTTATAAATTAGATAAGTCACAGGTATTCTCAAACAGGTCTCAATATGTAGATCAGAAGAAGGTATAGAATATGATGCCTTTAATACAATGAAAATTATTATTAACTAATAGGAATATTTCAACATTAAGTGATAAAATGAGAGCAATTCCTCCAGAAAAAAGTAGAGCTAATTTGTATTAAGTGCATGCATGACAGCTTAGTTTGTGGTACTTTACATGAACTGGACATTAGTGTTTATTTGTTTGTTTGTCTCTTTAAATACAATGAGAAATTAGAATTGGGGGCAGAGTAATTAAAACGCATTACAGGACTATAATTCAAACTTAACTAATTTTCAAAATCTGCATCTTTAGCTGTGATGAGGACAAGAAAAGTAACTTCTTATATGGAGAGGAGGAGAGCAGAGAACAAAGAATAGAATTTCCACTATTTCTTGGAGGTAGGGTTTTTACAAAGACAGATATTCTTGACCCAGCAATCCCACTATTGTGCATCTACCCAGAGGAAAAGAAGTCTTTATACGAAAAAGATACTTTCACATGCATGTTTATAGCAGCACAATTCACAATTGCAAAAATGTGGAAGCAGCCCAAATGCCCATCAATCAATCAAGGAGTGGATAAATAAACTGTGATATATATATATGTATATATGTATATATATGTGTATATATGTGTATATGTGCATACATATGTGTGTATATATGTGTGTATATATGTGTATATATGTGTGTGTGTGTATATATGTGTGTGTGTGTATATGTATATATATGATGGAATACTACTCAGCCATAAAAAGGAATGAATTAATGGCATTCGCAGCAACCTGGATGGGACTGGAGACTATCGTTCTTAGTGAAGTAACTCAGTAATGGAAAATCAAACATCATATGTTCTCACTCATAAGTGGGAGCTAGGCTATGAGGATGCAAAAGCATAAGAATGACACAGTGGACTTTGGTAACTCAGGGGGAAAGGGTGGGAAGCGGGTAAGGGATAAAAGACTACAAATTGGGTGCACTGTGTACTGCTGAGGTGATGGGTGCACCAAAATCTCACAAATCACCACTAAAGAACGTATTCGGCCAGGCACGGTGGCTCACGCCTGTGATCCCAGCACTTTGGGAGGCCGAGGCAGGTGGATCACTTGAGGTCAGGAGTTTGAGACCAGCCTAGCCAACATGGTGAAACCCTGTCTCTACTAAAAATACAAAAATTAGCCAGGTGTGGTGGCAGGCGCCTGTAATCCCAGCTACTTGGGAGGCTGAGGCAGGAGAATTGCTGGAACCTGGGAGGTGGAGCTTGCAGTGAGCCAATATCGCACCATTGCACTCCAGTCCCAGCGACAACAGCAAAAATCTGTCTAAAAAAAAAAAAAGAACTTACTCATGTAACCGAGCACCACCTGTTCCCCAATAACCTATGGAAATAAAAAAAATTAAAAAAAAAGACAGATACTCTCAAACTATTCCTCATCTCCTGATAGTATTTGTGATGTGAAAACCTATGTTTTCATCTTGCCCTTCTTTTCTATTGGGGTGTGTGTGTGTCCTGATAGTATTTGTGATGTGAAAACCTATGTTTTCATCTTGCCCTTCTTTTCTATTGGGGTGTGTGTGTGTGTGTGTGTGTGTGTGTGTGTGTGTGTGTGTAATATCTACAGGTTGGCTTCTCTGGGAAATGAGACAAGACAGAGCAAGGAGTGCAAAAAGTATATCGGGAGTAACACCTGGGGAACTTCAGAACAGATATGAGAACTGACTAAGCCCAAGGCTATTTACCACTGCTTTGCTCAGATCTTGGCCAGGGAACGCTTGAGAAGAAAATGACCTAGGCTGTAAAGCTCACATAACCCCAAGGAAGCTAAGATCTAGAGGACATTAGCCAATCGCACTGCTTGTACCAGACAATGAGTTCTTTCTTGAAGGAAGATTTGAGCAGTGTATCTCCAGCTTTCATTTCAGTCTAATAGATTTGGACCTCCTAGTAATATTTGTTCATCAAGTTTTGAAAATATATGAAAATATATAAATGTTCTTCTCATCTTTACACAAGCTTATATGATAAATGGATATGTCCAGATTCTTGAAGTGATTGTAAAATAAGTCCAGTATTTCATCTCTAAGAGTGATTTTTTTTTTTTTTTTTGAGACGGAGTCTTGCTCTGTCGCCCAGGCTGGAGTGCAGTGGTGCGCGATCTCTGCTCACTGCAAGCTCTGTCGCCTCCCAGGTTCACGCCATTCTCCTGCCTCAGCCTCCCTAGAAGCTGGGACTACAGGCGCCCGCCACCATGCCCGGATAATTTTTTGTATTTTCAGTAGAGATGGGGTTTCACCATGTTCGCCAGGATGGTCTTGATCTCCTGACCTCGTGATCCGCCCGCGTCGGCCTCCCAAAGTGCTGGGATTACAGGCGTGAGCCACCATGCCCGGCCACAAAGAGTGATTTTTATCATTTCACCAATCTTTGGTTATTTCATGGAATTGTACATTTCTGAATTTCAGACTACAACTACTAACTCTTAAAAATGTCTTCTATAAATTTATGGGTACAAGTGTGGTATTGTTGCATTTATAGTTTGCATAGCGGTCATGTCAGGGCCTTTAGGGTATCCATCACCCAAATAACATACATTGTACCTTTTAAGTAATTTCTCATCCATCCCCCCTTCCACCCCCACCCTTCTGAATCTCCATTGTCTGTCATTCCATACTCTACATCCACATGTATACATTATTTAGCTCCCACTTATGAGTGAGAACATATGATATTTGTCTTTCTATGTCTGACTCACTTCACTTAGGGTAATGGCCTCCAGTCCTAACCATGTTGTGAAAGAAATACTTTTATCCTTTTTGATGACTAAATATTATTCCATTGTGTGTGTCTGTGTGTGTGTATTCCATTTGTGTGTTTGTTTCTATTTTGTGTGTCCACATTTTATTTATCCAGTCATCCATTGATGAACACTTAGGTTGATTCCATATCTTTGCTATTATGAATACTGCTGTGATAAAGTATGAGTGCAGCTATCTTTTTATATAACAATTTTTTTTTGTTGTTGAGTAGATATACAGTAGTGTGATTTCTGGATCAAATGGTGGTTCTACTTTTAGTTCTTTGAGAAATCTCCATGCTGTTTTCCATAGAAGTTGTACTAATTTGCATTCCCACCAACAGTGTGTGAGAGTTCTATTGTCTCTACATCCTCAGAAACATCTGTTATTTCGCAAATACTAACTCTTAAAACATACTTTTTCAGCTGTGAACTCTTTATAGCATTTTAATTTAAGTAATATGGCCAGATTATCTATTAGTATTTTTATTATGTTAATCAATGTAAAAATTTTGAATCCACTATATATTTATTCAGATATGCTAGACATGATGCCAGTCATGATTTAACTCATGCTTTGGGAAGTGGAGAAGAAAATCATTTGGTTAAGTAGTTAATTTAGTTAGGTACGTTTTGTAAAGAATTTCAGATTTCAAGATAAATAATATCCGAACTGAGTGTTTAAGGAGGAGAGGATCACCAAATGAGGAAGGGGCGAGGGAGCTCCAGAAAGGTAACTTATCACATCAAAGTAGTGAGGAATAGAGCGTGTGACCCCCCCTAAGGACAGGACTGAAGTTTGCATGAAGAGATGGTGAAAAACTCACTGGATCTAGATGGTGAAGGGTCCGTATGACAAGGCTGTATTAAGAAGCATTTAAGATTATGGCTTCTGGTGTAGTAAAGAGCTGGACTCTAATCAGTGTTCTGTCATTTTCCAAATAACAATGATGACTTTGTACTGTTCCTTGATCTTCGGTTTCCTCATCTGTACAATGGGAATGGTAAAGCCTACTTTAAATATTAAACGATATAAATATAAAGTGCTTATTCTAGTGCTTGGCACATAGTCAACATTCAATGATTAGGTAATATTTAAACATCAGGCTATACATATCATTAATGTTATAATTATTTTATATTTCAGTACCATATTTCATCAATTAATAGTAATCAGTAAACATGTATATCTCCCCTTTAGATAAGACCCTCTTCCATATGGCAGGATCCTCATGGCAGCCTGCAATCTGAGCAGCGGGAAGGAGGTGCAGAAATTGCCTTTACTACTGGAAGCAGATTGTATGCTACTAATTAGATATGCAGAGGGGAGCCCAGCAAATGTCTCCACGGCACTCATTGCTTTAGCTTGCTTTCACAACACCTCCTAGAGGAACAGTCTTCACTTGTCTGTTTATTGTATTTCCTTTCCTATAAGTTAGTGAAAACCCTGTGGTTATAATCTTGAAATAGTTAAAAGAAATAAACAACTCAAATAAAGTCCTCAGTTTAGGCTTGTTTTCCTCTCTTTCTAATAATTAGGAATAAGTCATGCCCTCGATTTATTCTCCAATTGGAAATATTTGTAAAACTAGCAAGACACAAGCAGCCAAACAGTAGGACAGTAGATGGCAAGTTTTTGCCAATCACACGTTACTTTTCTCCCGCCCTCACCTACTACACCCCTGCCTTCAAGCTGAACCAGAATATGTGGTTATGTGTTCATTTCATGAGTGTGAGATGACTCAAAACTTCAACATGTTGATGAATAAGGACACATATAGAATAGTGGTACCTCCTGGTTTGTGGTTCCCCACTTTTAGTCAACTGACCCCTATACCCATCCCTAATACTACTTCCAGTGTGACTTTAAGAATGCCAGTCTGATAATGCAGACCCCTTGCTTCAAAACCTTAAGGAGTTCACTCTTGCTTTCTAGATGAAGTTCAAATTTCTTAGCTTAGGGCTCAGGCTATTTTAGATTTAGCCTCCAACTACTACCAATCCCATCTGACTTTCTTTCATGTTGCATTGTTCACTGTGAGCTACTAGAGGCAGCACCTTTGCCTGACACTGGAGCCCCTCTTTTGTTTCCTCTAATGCTCACTGGTATTTCAAACATAACTCTAGGGTTATCACTTTTTCCTAAATGCCTTCCTTGACACCCTACCTGACCTGGCTACATTTGGGTTTCTTTTCTCTGTTCCCTAGATACCTGAATAAACAGCCTTAAGAGTAATTACAGGGCCAGGCGTGGTGGCTCATGCCTGCAATCCCAGCACTTTGGGAGGCCGAGGTGGGTGGATAATGAGGTCAGGAGTCCGAGAGCAGTCTGGCCAATATGGTGAAACCCTGTCTCTATTAAAAATACAAAAATAAGCTGGACGTGGTGGCAAGTGCCTGTAGTCCCAGCTACTCAAGAGGCTGAGGCTGAAGAATCGCTTGAACCCGGGAGGCAGAGGTTACAGTGAGCTGAGATCGCACCAGCCTGGGTGACAAGAGTGAAACTCTGTCTCAAACAAACAAACAAACAAAAAAGAGTAATTATAACTACCTGTTGAAATACAATAACATTCATAATTTTAGACAAGGAAAGGGAAGGGAAGGTTAAATAAGATTAATAACAAAAATAGGTTTATCAGCCCTGATAAAAAGGAAATTAAAGAAAAATTAAAGATAACATCATAATTATTTATGAATATTTTGCAGATCCAGTGAGAATTACTGTAGGACATTCTCTTGAACATACTTGCCCAGGCTTGCTTTGTACAAATATTATGGACAAGATAAAAAATAAGCAGAAGGTCTAGGCTATGCATGCATATATAACATAACACTAAAAGTAATAACTGATCACGTTTATTGAGTGCTTACTATGCTGGCCACTTTTCAGACATTGCCTTTGAAGTTTGTGATGAGCAGTAAAATATGCTTCCTTTATGCAGATGAGAAAACAGTGCAAACTGTGTCAGATCTTGAAGTCAGTGAGAGGAAGAACTGAGAGTAAAACTCGTGTCTACTTGATCTTAATTTCTGTAGTGGTTACAGGGATAACATTGAAGATACCTTAGTGAATTGACAAAGATGAGGTCGGCTGTGATGAAAACCTCCAATATGGTTTGACCAACCTGTGTTGTTCAGTATAACCAAACCTAAGGGGAGAATAGGCTAACCTGATGTCCCTTTAAATGTCCTGCTTATTATATGATTCCAACAACCACTGAGAGACAATAATTCGCTGCAGGGAGTGGGGAAGGAGTCTTTGTACTAACATAATATGTTTCAGTGATCTCTTCTATTTGGGTTTTTCTATCCAACTGTGGGGAGAGATCCTTTCTCTTTAATTCTTGTATCCCTAATGTCAAATTTGGTAGATACCACCTGGAAGGAAGTCGATGTTTCTTAAACGGTTTTTAATAAGTGTACTTTATCACTCTTTTTGATAGAACCCAATGCTAAATGAAAAGTTTAGAGCTCTCTTGACAGTAGATTTCTAGATTTGAAAGAAATGTAAGAGTTAGATAATTCAATACTTCATCTTGTCGGTGAGGAGACTGAGATTGATGGGGGTAGCTGACAAAACTAAGGTCACACGGTAAATTAGTGACCAATTCACACTTACAAACCACGCTTCCACCTTAGCCACCATCATACCTTTTTGCTCCTTTGCAGTTTAGTTTCCTCAGAACTGAAGAGCTCTTAGATTGATAGCATTGATATTGATGCGGGATCTTGGTGTTCAAATAGCCCACCCTCTCATGCTCAAGTAACACCTTTGCATACTTCTCTGCTCATTTTAGGGTCTGGACACCAAGAAGTGTAACTGGGGAAGTGTTTTCTTTGCTTGTGCCCAGGATGATGGCAGAAAGGCGGTGCATGGAGCCTGTTGTTCAGGATTCCCAGTGAGAGTTGAAACAATGGGCATTGCCTGAAAAGGTTTCCTAAGATTTTTGGCTACAGCGTTTCAAACCAAAATATTGAGATGTGGCATATGGCCAATATTTATAGCCTGCTTAGCCAATGAATCTTTATAGAGCTATTACCAGAAGGATTTTCATGATTAATACCATCACAATACGAAGGAAATTTATTTGCAAAATAAACCCTTGGGCTCAGTAAACAAAAACACAAGTACATCCAGAAGCCTGAGTTACCTTTGCCAAATTCTCTCCCGTCATCAGGCAAATGCCCAAAGAAACCCTGACTCCTAGCCAACATGGGTTTCATAGAGAAATATGCAAGCTTCTGTTTTAACTTTCTTCTTCCTTTCATGACTTTCTTTTGAGAAATATTTACAGAAAAAGTTTATAGATCTGTGTTCCTAAATCTATAGTATTATAGATAGAGTTCTTAGATTTTGGAAGATAGGGACACATGATCAAATTTTTAATGAAATACTCTGATTCAGTCAAGATGCCAATGTCTCTTCACATTGCTGAGACGTAGAGACACTCAGAGACAGAGGGCAATTTTCCTGGGTATAATCATGACTCTTTGAACTGAACAGCTAAAAACACTTCAGTCTATTTAGTTCTCTTCCCCAAACCACCTTTCCTTCATTGCAACAATATGTTCTTCATATGTGGAGAGCTGGATCTTTTCAATCCATGTACAACATGGAAATTCATTAAGAGAGGCTGCCCAAGATAAAGTTTAATAAACAACGGTGTACTAGAGATGGCTTATGAGAACTAATTGTTAAGTTTTCAGGAATCTTGAGAGCCAATTGCTAGCCATGGTAGGAATATTGACAACATGGAAACTGTCAAACACAACAAATCAGGGCTTTTTATTTTTTTGAGTATTCCACTGGAAAGTGTTTGCATATTAATTCATTCCTTCAAGGCTGTGCTAAAATGCTACCTCCTTTTTAAAGCTTTCTGTGACCCACCTAGGTGGTCTTAACCCCTCTCCTCTAAATTCCCAATAGTACTGCATTTTGAACTTCTTTTAGGAGATGCATCATTTTCAACCACAAAGCATGGAAGTTCATTCCCATCCACATACTTTATATTCTTTCTGGTATATCAGTTTATTGGGTATTGGATTGCTATATGATTTTTTAAAAACATCCTGTAGTTAGCATGATGCCCAGCAGGTTTGGCAGGCAGAAAATATTTTGCAAATTAAGTCAATAAAACATTAGCACACCAGTGATCCAAGACTTTACTTAGGCTCAATTACACCATTGCTGTCATTAAAATCTCGGTTGTCATTCTACCAGTGGAAGCCATGACAGCATCAGGATGTTGATACGACATGTCATCCAAGAAAGGTGGGAGTACATGTGAAGGGGAGGGTCTCAGCCCCTGTACTTTAGCTTCTGTGGATATAAACTCCTTATCTTTTAAAGGCTGGTCACTTGCTCTAGTTTTTTGTTTGTTTGTTTTTGTTTGTTTTCTTTTTTGAGACAGAATCTTGCTCTGTCGCACAGGCTGGAGTGCAGTGGTATGATCTTGGCTCACTGCAACCTCTGCCTCCTGGGTTCAAGCAATTCTCCTGTCTCAGCCTCCCAAGTAGCTGGGATTACAGGTGCACGCCATCACGCCTGGTTAATTTCTGTATTTTTGTAGAGAAGGGGTTTCACAGTGTTGGCCAGGCTGGCCTCAATCTCCTGACCTCAAATAATCCACCCCCACTTGGCCTGCCAAAGTGCTGGGATTACAGGTGTGAGCCACCGCACCTGGACCCTAATTCTTTAATTATAAAATTGCTCTCACTAGGGAAGAGGGCAGAAGAGGATATGCTGTCTTGTGCTTTCAAAACATCAATTATTTCAGGAAGTACAGAATATAATGATAGTAAACATTTTGGCAAGATAGGACAGTGGCCTGCATGTTTAAAGAAAGGAGAAGGATTCAGAGAAGAGTGAATGATTAAAATTTTGGTGAGTCATTCCTTCACTCATTCACTGAACTAACATGTTATTGGGCAAATAATACATTCTAGACTTTCTTTCAGGCACTGGGGATACAAATATAAATACGAAATCATGCATCCCTTTGGAAATCAAAGTCTATTAGAAAAAGTTGAAGGTAGAGGAAATATATTTAGGAAGAGATTTCATCAAGATTATGGGAATATTAAAAATGGCAAATTAGAAGACCAAAAGAAAAACAGTTTTAAAATGAAATGTGTTATGTCTAATGCAGAAATAGACAAAAAATTTTTTTGTATAATTAGAGATGAGACAGAGAGAGAGAAGGTGGGAGAGAGAGGGAGAGAGAGAGCGAGAGAGAGAATGAATGTCGGTTTGAATAGATCCCTCATTCCTCTTGCCCAGATTTAGATTTCCAAAGGTATATATAGATGCTATTTATACCCAGTGGAGCCATTAGTGCTGAAGAGCTCAGCTACATGGCTAGTAATTAGGAGGAGGCAATGAGGAAATCTGTTTCCCTGAGGTCTTCACCCTACTTCACTCCACAACTTCAATCTGCCCAGTTGTGCCATGGAGACAGCTACAGCAATTCCATTCCGATAGTGGCACAAGATAAATCACTGGAAACCGTTTTGCACTTGCCCAGAGACTTTCAAGAGAGAATCTCAAAGTGGATCTGGGCTGCTGTGTGCCACAAAGAGGACCAACATTTCTCTTTGGCTTTAAAGGATGTCCCATTGTGAGAATGAACTTTGGGTTTTATCTCTCCCTTTGAAATAGAATACATCAAAGTGAGACATCTAAAGGCAAAGACACAATGATCCCCAATCCAAAGCCAGGTTCAAAAACACAGAGATGAGTTGTGTTATTATGAAATTGTATTCGCTGGCTGAGATGGGGGACAAAGAAAGATTAAGTTGCAAACATAAAATAGGTCTTGAAATTCCTATTAGTCTCGGGCCCCGGGGCACAAACTTTTTCAGCTAGACGGTTACTTTTTAGAAGTATCGGAGCAATGGCAGGGGTAGCACATGAGACTTCCCTTTCCTCTCATTCTGAAATGTCCAGAATTATTAATGTGAGATTTATTAATGATTGGATGATGGATGAGTAAAATTAGTTTTGGAAAGTTGTTAGCATTGAGAATTTTTTCCTTTAGGAGGCCCAAGTTCATCCTATGAGGGGTGCATCAAGTGTCAGGTTTTACAAGTATAGCAGTAACTTTCTGCATGCCAACTTCTTAAAGCATATGTCTAAGTAAGGTATACCTACCTAATTGTAATTGTGCTTTAAGCCTGACATTTCAGTTAAATTATATATACATCAATCATTTATTAAAGGATAATCACTTATTAAAGGATAAATGCTTTCTAGCCCAGCTGGATTTCAGTACAGAGAAAAGCATTTCAAATTCATTCATTATTTTTTTCTGCTTGTCATCTATTACCCTGTCTACTTTTTGTTATAGTAATACTGAAACAATTTTTTTAAAAATTCATTCTATATTCAACACATATTTACTGAGTATCTACCATGGGACAGGTAAATTTTTTAAAAATTTGTGGGTACATAGTAGGCATATAGATCGATGGGATACATGAGATGCTTCAATGTAGGCGTGCCATGTAAAATAAGCACATCATAGAGAATGGGGTACCCATTCCCTCAAGCATTTATCCCTTTGAGTTATGAGCAATCCAACTACACTCTTCATTTTATTTATTTATTTTGAGACAGTGTCTCGCTCTGTCGCCCAGGCTGGAGTGCAGTGGTGCCATCTCGGCTCACTGCAAGCTCCGCCTCCCGGGTTCACGCCAATCTCCTGCCTCAGCCTCCCGAGTAGCTGGGACTACAGGCGCCCGCCACCAGGCCTGGCTAATTTTTTTGTATTTTTAGTAGAGACGGGGTTTCACCGTGTTAGCCAGGATGGTCTTGATCTGACCTCGTGATCCACACGCCTAGGCCTCCCAAAGTGCTGGGATTACAGGCGTGAGCCACTGGGCTTGGCAACTTATTTCGTTTCTTTTGGGTGGATACTCAGCAATGGGATTCCTGGATCACACGGTAGCTCAATTTTTAGTTTTGTGAGGAATCTCCAAACTGGTCTCCATAGTGGTTGTACTAATTTACACTCCCACCAACAATGTACAAGGGTTGTCTTTTCTCCACATTCTTGACAGAATTTGTTATTGTCTGTCTTTGGATACACTGAATAGTATATTGATCATCATCTGATGATCGATGATGTTGAACACTTTTACATATGCCTGTTTACCACTCGTATGTCTTCTTTTGAGAAATGTCTACTCACATTTGTTGCCAATTTTTTTATTGGATTATTACATTTTTTCCCTACAGAGTCGTTTGAGCTCCTTATATATTCTGGTTATTAATCTCTTGTCAGATGGGTGGCTTGCAAACATTTTCTCCCATTCTGTGGGTTGTCTCTTCACTTTGTTGATTTTATCCCTGGCTGTGCAGAAGCTTTTTAACTTGATGTGATCCCACTTGTCCATTTTTGCTTTGGTTGTCTATGCTTGTGGGGTGTCGCTCAGGAAATTTTTGCCCAGAGCAGTGCCCTGGAGATTTTCCACAATATTTTCTTGTAGTAGTTTCATGGTTTGAGGTCTTAGAATTAACTCTTTAATCCATTTTGACTTGATGTTTGTGTATGGTGAGGGCTGGGAGTCTAGTTTCATTCTTCTGCATATGAATATCCAGTTTTCCCAGCACCATTTATTGAAGAGACTGTCTTTTTCCCAGTGTATGTTTTTGGCACCTCTGTCAAAAATGCGTTCAGTGTAGGCGTGTGAATTTATTTCTGGGTTTTCTATTCTGTTTTATTGGTCTGTGTGTCTGTTTTTATGCCAGGACCATGCTATTTTGGTTACTATAGCTCTGTAGTATAATTTGAAGTCAGGTAATGTGATTCCTTCAGCTTTGTTCTTTTTGCTTAGGATAGCTTTGGCTCCTCTGGGTCTTTTGTGATTCTATATAAATTTGGGGATAGTTTTTTTCTATGTCTGTGAAGAACGTCACTGGTATTTTGATAGAGATTGCCTTGAATCTGTACATTGTTTTGGATAGTATGAACATTTTAACAATATTGACTGTTCCAATCCATTAACATGGAATATCTTTTTATTTTTTGGTGTCCTCTTTAATTTTTTTCATCAATATTTTATAGTTTTCATTATAGAAACTTCTTTGGTTAAGTTAATTCCTAGATATTTAATTTTATGTGTGGTAAATTTTTGATTTCTGGATCTGAAGCAGCACAGGAAACTTTACCCCAAAATGTGGCTCCTTTGTATAATGAGATTTTGAATTAAGGCCCTTAGAGATCAAAATATGCTGGAAGAGATTTTTCCTCTGGAGTTACCATTATTCTTTGTACTGGACACTGGGTAACTATTATGTCACCATCACCCTGGGTAACTGGAGTAATTATTACTGTTTGTACTGGACACTGACTCTCTAAGGCTCATCTTCCTTGTTGGTAATCAAATTCACATCTTGCAGGATTGTCTTAAAGATTAAAATATGCAAAGTCAATTATTAGGTACCTGACACATAATTATTGAATGCCTACCATAATTTTTATTATTACATGGACATGATTACTGAATAAATAATATTTTCATGGAGCTTCTGAAGAGAAACATTTTCTCTTTTTTTTTTTCCAGCTTTCATTTTAGAATCTGGGGGAACATGTACAGGTTTGTTACCTGAGTATATTGTGTGATGCTAAGGTTTTGAATATGAATGATCCCATCACTCAGGTACTGAGCCTAGTACCTGAAAATTAGTTTTTCAGCTCTTGCCCTTTCCCTTCCGCCCTCCTCTCTTTAGCCGTTCCCAATTGCTATTGTTACCTTCTTCATGTCCATGAGTACCCAGTGTTTAGCTCCCATTTATAAGTGAAAACGTGGTATTTGGTGTTCTGTTCCCACGTTAATTTGCTTAGGATAGTGACCTCCAGTTGGATCCATGTTGCTGCCAAGGACATGATTTTGTTCCTTTTTATGGCTGCACAGTATCCCATGATGCATATGTACCACATTTTCTTTATCCAATCCACCACTGATGGGCACCTAGGTTGACTCCATGTCCTTGCTATTGGGAATAGTGCTGTGATGAACACGTGAGTGCATGTGCCTTCTTGGTAGAATGGTTTGTTTGAGAGACATTGTCTTAAAGGTAAAATTATTGTGTCATATCAGAGAAGTGAAAAAAATCTATATTTTATATCTTTTCTCTGAGTCCGTACACTCAAGATGTGAGGATCTTCAATTTTGCTCTTACTAATTGCTTTCAATTGAAGCTGCTGGAGAGTTTACAACTCTTTCTCATCTCACATTGAGAGTGAAAAGGCATGCTTTCAGAGATGAATGAAGTCCAAGTGAAGTATGAATGAGAGAAGCTAAGGAAGTTCCCTTCTGGCATCGTTTCAGAGATTTGTAATTTTTGAAACCGTGATGATGCAAGGAACAGCATGGAAAGTTATTTCTTCCCCCTTTGTCCAGTCTAAATGCAAATTTGAACTTTTAAGGCAGTTTGTTTGCGTGTTAATGCCTATACTCTGTCACCCTGGAGATTGATCTAGATTTCCTAAATTAGGTTGGTGGCTGGCTTAAAGAAGAGGTCATTTCATTACATAGGCTCTATTTCAGAAGTACAATACTTGGAAGTGGAAATCCACAGAAGCTTCATTTTATCCCAGGGATGACAGCCTAGCCAGGGCAGGAGAGGAGGGTCAAGGGCCAGCAGCTGGTCAGGAGTAGCCTCCTGCATGTTTCCCTGAAGATGGAAAAACACAATGAAAGAAGAAAGGGTAAGAGTACACCGTGGTCTAATTAGCATTTGCTTCTTGTAGCCCTTGAAATGTCAGTCACCAGTTGGTAGCAAAATAAAGATGTAATGTTAGTGATAATGAATTAAATTGTGGCCATTTGCATTGGAATGCCATGATAATGATCTGAAATTACCATTGTATATATTCCCCTTGACAGTTCAAAATTAGACTCCAAGCTAATAGTATTTTGGATGAACTTTAAACCAATGAAAATGCTGTGAATGTATACACTCCTTTTGGCAAGCCAAGCCATGTGGATTTCAGAAAGTTAATTTACCTCTGCTATGTTCAAGCTGTTTGGTAATTGATGAACATAGCATAAAAGTTTTAATGAATAACCACAGGGACCATTTAACTTATTTACTAGGTAAAAGTGAAATGCATTTGATTACCCTCCCTAATCTGGCTTTCCAAATGAAGCCGCCCCAGAATAAATACTGTCCTTTTTGTTTTTTTTCTTAGTGCAATCTCTGTTGCACAAAACATCGCAGGCAAATATTTTCAGAAATTCTGAATGAAGGAGTTGCATTTTATCCCATTAGCTGCAATTTATAGTTCTACTGCGAGCATTAGATATTGCTTAGGGAGAAGTTATGCCTATGTGCATAAGGACTGGAGGCTCTGTTGCAGTGGGGTTATGTAGCAACCCACAGAATCAGCACATATCTTCACAGCATCTGTTGTGTGAATAACTCTCCAGCAACACTCCATTATTGTGAAGCAGTTAAAATAAGAGCCACTTTCTTTTTTTCCTTTCTGGCCTCCCGGCGTCTAATTACACTATAGCATCCTTTCATAAGTAGAATCTTATTATGAGAAAAATGCCTACATGTATCTTAGTTTCCCATTAAATTGTATTCCTTGGCATGTCTTTGTAGAGTGTTTTTAATAGCTTGGCCTACACGCAAACAAAGAAGGTTGCCTTGCAATTAGTGGCAGAGTCAAAAGACATGCTCAATCCCGTTCATACCACCTCAGCAGGAGCTCTTACAGACAGGGGTGAGATTTCCAGCCTTATCACCTACTAGCTGTGCCTTTTGGGGAACATTAATTCAGCTCCCTATGCCCCAGTTTCCTCATCTGGAATTATGAATTGACATTAAATGTCTGTTATGAGGTGAAATTACATAATTTACTGTATTAGCCTGTTCTCATGCTGCTAATAAAGATGTACCTGAGACTGGGTAATTTACAAAGAAAAGAGGCTTAATTGACTTACAGTTCCACATGGCTGGGGAGGCCTCATAATCATAGTGGAAGGAGAATGAGGAGAAAAATCATGTCTTACATAGTGACAGGCAAGAGAGCTTGTGCAGGGAAACTCCTATTTATAAAACCATCAGATCTCATGAGACTTACTCACTACCATGAGAACAGCACAGGGGAAACTGCCCCCATGATTCAATTATCTCCACCTGGCCCCCACCCTTGACATGTGGGGATTATTACATGTTAAGTGAGATTTGGGTGGGGACACAGCTAAACCATATTAGCTTGTGAACCTGTGATCAAGCATTCAGAGCAGTGGTTGGTTCTTATCTGGAGGGCCTTGCTAAACAGATTCTGGGCCCCAACCCCAGAGGTTCTGATTAGTAGGTCTGGGGTAGGATTCAAGAATTTGCATTTCTAAAAAGATCTCAGGTGATGCTCTTCCAGGAACTGCACTTTGAGAACTGCTAGCTTAGAAGATAAAAGATACTTGAGAACCAATCAGATTGAGTTGTGAGTTTTAGAAACTCTAGAAATACATATGCACATTGTTGTATAGCTGGTCAAACAGCAGAAACTAAAGCCAGATAGCCTTGATGTATTCCATTTCTGCCACTCATCATTTATGTGTTCTTGGGTGAGTTTTAAACTCCTTAAACATCTGTTTTCTCATCTATGAAATGGACATAGTAATAGTGTATTCCACAGTGCTTAGGCACAAACAAGGCATCCAGATATTTCCAGCTATCGTTATTAGTCTCTACTTCTACCCCATCCTATACCCTTTCTCCCCCTATACCCTTTCTCCCCCTATCACATCCTCACTATGGTCCTGGTTTTGAAAACTGTCATGTCACATTAGAGGCATTTCTGTGTTTTGATACATACCTCAAAATGCAGCTATTCCTGAGAGTGATGACAAGGTAGGCATTACATAAATTTACATTAAGAAATAGTTACTCCAAAATACTTGGCCTCTTTACATATGGAAGCAGAAGTCCTGAAGAAATAGGTTTTGAGGATGTAACTGGATATACTGGGCCAAAGTTATCAATTTATGGTGGTTAAACTGGCCTAATACTCCCATAAACTGTTCTTTTAGATAAACATAGACATTTACCCTTATTTGTATTTGTTGTATATGAGTCCCTTCCTCAGGAAAGGACCTTCAGGCCTCTCAAAAAAAGTACCAAAGAATTGAAACTCACCAGATCACCAAAACTCACCAGACCACTGAAACTCACCAGAGCACTGAAACTCACCAGACCATTAAAACTCACCAGATCACAGGGGCAGATGCTTCTTTTCTCCTCCCTAGTTCCTGTTTTCTTACAAATCACTATATAAACTCCTGGTTTTCGTCAATTAGGGAGATGGATTTGAGACTTAGCTCCCATCTCATCAGTTGTAGCCCCCAGTTAAAGCCCTCTTCCTTGGCGATAGTCGTTGTCTCAGTCATTGGTTTTCTATGAGGCAAGGAGCAGGATCGATAGTGGGAATTTAGGTGGTGGAGTGGTCAATGTAAATAATTGCGACTGACTCGTGTGTGCAAAAGGGCATCAAAATTCAACTTCTCCACTTTTGTGTCTTGGTCTAACCCTATTCACAAATAAGGATTCTGAAATAAAGATGGACTTGGAATAATGATGAGATATAGCTGCTCCCGACCTTTTACATGTAAATAAATTTCAATTATTAAAATAACATGTAATTGAGGAAAATAAAGAAAAGACAGAAGAAGAAAATGAAAGCTGTTCTTGTTTTTATACTCCATGGGAAACCATGTTATGGGGCAGAATGCAGTGGCTCACGCCTGTAATTCCAGCACTTTGGGAGGCCAAGGCAGGTGGATCACTTGAGGTCAGGAGTTCGAGACCAGCTTGGCCAACATGGTGAAACTTCAACCCTACCAAAAATACAAAAATTAGCCAGATGTGGTGGTTCATGCCTGTAGTCCCAGCTACTTGGGAGGCTGAGGCAGGACAATCACTTGAATCGGGGAGGCAGAGGTCACAGTGAGCTGAGATCACGTCATTGCACTCCAGCCTGGATGACAGAGAAAGACCCTGAAAATAAATAAAAATAAAAATAAAAAAGAAGAAAGGAAGAAAGAAAGAAAGAAAGAAAGAAAGAAAGAAAGAAAGAAAATCATGCTAATGTTTATATTTCTTGAATTTTTCTAGGAAGACACACATACATAAACACATATTCATTTATCAACTAATCAAAATGATAATTTTATTCACACTGCTTTTAATATGCTTTTTTCCTTATCAATAATATGGACAGCTTTTTATATTAAAAATAACATTATTTTAATGTCTACAAAGAATTCCATTTGTGGCTATATCATAATTGACTTACCAAATCTATGAACTGCACAGTGATTAATACCTTGTATATATATGTCAGCAGCAGCGAATCCCTATGGGTCTGCAGCAATCTCAATTCTTGCCTCCTCAGAAGAATGAGAGGGAGGGGCATAAGGCAGAGTGACAAACTGAGGCAAGTTTTAGAGCAGGGTGAAAGTTTATTAAAACGCTTTAGAGCAGGAATGAAAGGTAGTAAAGTACATTTAGAAGAGTGCCTAGTGGGCGACTTGAGAGATCAAGTGCGTGGTTTGACCCTTGACTTAGGGTTTTATATGTTGGCATACTTCTGGGGTCTTGCATCCCATCTACCCTGATTTCCCCTTGAGGTGGGCTGTCTGCCTGTGCAGTGATCTGCCGGCATTTGGGCTGTCTGCCTGTGCAGTGGGGAGTTGTTTACTGGAGTTGTATGCATGCTCACTTGAGGCATTCTTCCCTTACCAGTTGAAGGTTCCCAGAGGAAGGTCATAGACCAGTTAAATTTGGCCATTTTGCCTCTCAATTCCCATGCTTCAGCCCACTTGCCCAACTCCTGAGAACTAACTGGGAAGCTGCTGATCACCAGTTTCAGGTTTTGTCTATCTACT
This sequence comes from Macaca fascicularis, assembly GCF_037993035.2. Taxonomy (NCBI): domain Eukaryota; kingdom Metazoa; phylum Chordata; class Mammalia; order Primates; family Cercopithecidae; genus Macaca; species Macaca fascicularis. The sequence continues at coordinate 55,448,796 of NC_088394.1, forward strand.
GGGATACTGCCTTTCACTGGCTCTGGCTGCCGCCAATTATTATTTTAGAGAAACAGTGTAACAACTGCCTGACCATCGCCTGATGGTCACCTGACATTCTTGGTGGGGTGAGGGGAGCCCTCTCCTGCCCTGCTCATGCCTGACCTTCTGTAAAACATACATATCTTTGTAACTTTTTAAAACAAATTTTGTATGATGACTTATAAAAAGTTGAATGACTCTTATACACCAGTAACAAACAGAGAGCCAAATCATGAATGAACTCCCATTCACAATAGCTTCAAAGAGAATAAAATACCTAAGAATCCAATGAATCCAACTTACAAGGGATGTAAAGGACCTCTCCAAGGAGAACTACAGACCACTTCTCAGTGAAATAAAAGAGGACACAAACAAATGGAAGAACATACCATGCTCATGGATAGGAAGAATCAATATCGTGAAAATGGCCATACTGCCCAAGGTAATTTATAGATTCAATGCCATCCCCATCAAGCTACCAATGACTTTCTTCACAGAACTGGAAAAAACTACTTTAAAGTTCATATGGAACCAAAAAAGAGCCCACATTGCCAAGACAATCCTAAGTCAAAAGAACAAAGCTGGAGGCATCACGCTACCTGACTTCAAACTGTACTACAAGGCTACAGTAACCAAAACGGCATCATACTGGTACCAAAACAGAGATATAGACCCATGGAACAGAACAGAGCTCTCAGAAATAATACCACGCATCTATAGCCATCTGATCTTTGACAAACCTGACAAAAACAAGAAATGAGGAAAGGATTCCCTATTTAATAAATGGTGCTGGGAAAATTGGCTAGCCATATGTAGAAAGCTGAAACTGGATCCTTTCCTTACTCCTTATACAAAAATTAATTCAAGATGGATTAGAGACTTAAATGTTAGACCTAATACCACAAGAACCCTAGAGGAAAACCTAGGTAATATCATTCAGGACATAGGCATGGGCAAGGACTTCATGTCTAAAAAACCAACAGCAACAGCAACAAAAGCCAAAATTGACAAATGGGATCTAATTAAAGAGCTTCTGCACAGCAAAAGAAACTACCATCAGAGTGAACAGGCAACCTACAGAATGGGAGAAAATTTTTGCAATCTACTCATCTGACAAAGGGCTACTATCCAGAACCTACAAAGAACTCAATCAAATTTACAAGAAATAAACAAACAACCCCATCAAAAAGTGGGCAAAGGATATGAACAGACATTTCTCAAAAGAAGACATTCATACAGCCAACAGACACGTGAAAAAATGCTCATCATCACTGGCCATCAGAGAAATGCAAATCAAAACCACAGTGAGATACCGTCTCACACTAGTTAGAATGGCAATCATTAAAAAATCAGGAAACAACAGGTGCTGGAGAGGATGTGGAGAAATAGGAACACTTTTACACTGTTGGTGGGACTGTAAACTAGTTCAACCATTGTGGAAAACAGTGTGGCGATTCCTCAAGGATCTAGAACTAGAAATACCATTTGACCCAGCCATCCCATTACTGGGTATATACCCAAAGGATTATAAATCATGCTGCTATAAAGACACATGCACACGTATGTTTATTGCACCACTATTTACAATAGCAAAGACTTGGAATCAACCCAAATGTCCATCAGTGACAGACTGGATTAAGAAAATGTGGCACATATACAGCATGGAATACTATGCAGCCATGAAAAAGGATGAGTTCGTGTCCTTCGTAGGGACATGGATGCAGCTGGAAACCATCATTCTCAGCAAACTATTGCAAGAACAGAAAACCAAACACCGCATGTTCTCACTCATAGGTGGGAATGGAACAATGAGATCACTTGGACACGGGAAGGGTAACATCATACACCAGGGCCTATTGTGGGGATGGGGAGGAGGGGGATTGCATTGGGAGTTATACCTGATGTAAATGATGAGTTGATGGGTGCTGGCGAGTTGATGGGTGCAGCACAGCAACATGGCACATGTATACATATGTAATAAACCTGCACGTTTGTGCACCTGTACCCTAGAACTTAAAGTATAATTAAAAAAAAAAAAGAAAAAAAAAGTTGAATGACTTATTAAATACTATGCCAATATTAGGGTTTTTGAGTAGTCAGTTACAAAGAGTAGGAGAAAAACTTATTGTAATATTTTTGCTAATTACTGAAACTTAGGATTTTATATGTTGGCATACTTTAATAATTTCATACAAATGAATTCCTGAAATGAGTCAGGCCTTTGATTATTGCAGTGAACAAGTACAGATTAAGTTTGTTCAGCATAGTCCAAAAGTTATAACTGGGGGTACAATGGGCTCGAACAATACTTTGTTGAGATCTGCTTATGTTACCACGGCTATGCATTAGACTCACCCAGAAAGCTTTTAAAAATACAAATGCCAAGCACTCGCCAGAGCTCTACTTCAGTTTATGCTGGGTTCTGAGTATCAGGTGTTTTCGAAACTCTTGAATTGATTCTAGTGAGCAGCCAGGTTTGAGAACTACTAAGCTAGGAGCCTCCTTTCTCATCGGCTACTAAGCAGCAGCCATCCTTACCATTTGGAGAATGTTGTTACAGACAGTGAGCATCACTGCAAAATTGCTGCTTCCTGCTGGTTTAACAATGATGTAGGATTTTTCTTCTCAGTCACTTCACAAGCCAGGGACCTTCAGCCAGTGACACCCTGCCTGGTCCTCACTTGGCCATGCTGGTGTGCTCTAACTCACCTGTGTTATAGCTTGTACCCACGTTTGGCAGTTCCAGAGCTCCTGTATTGAGCCTAAGAAAAATGAGGATATGCAGGACATTGAAGGATGAAAAGGGCAGAGAAGAATTTTATTGAGCGATGAAAACAGATTTCAGTGGAGAGGGAATGGGGGACTGGTGCCCCTACCTGAAGGTAGGAAAGTTCCCCCATGTAGCTTGGTCTAGGGCCTTTTATGGACTCAGAATGGGGAGTGTGTACTGATTGGTTTGTGAGTATGCAGAAAAGGTTAAAGCGAAGACAGCACTCAAAGGTGGGCATGACAGTATAGAAAACTAATTAGTAAAGCGTAGGTATATGTAAAATAGGTGAAGGGTGGAGAGCAATTAGAGAAAAGCATTCCGAATAGGAAGACAATTTCTCAATCCGGTTCGAGGATTTAACCTGTAGCTTGGCTATCAGGCTCCAAACTGTCTTCAGCTTGGAGGTACAGTTTTACCAGGGGGTTGCCTCATCTGCCAAGGCATTTGGCTGCCTCCTGTTGCTGTCATCAAGACCTTGCCCACAAACTCACAGTCCAGCTAAACTTCAGTCAGGATTTGTGTCCAATTCTCAACCTACCTGGGGAGTATTTTGTAATTCTGAGGCAGGAATTAATAGCTTTATTTTCATTGTTTTGGAGAGTTAGTGAAGGTTTTATTGCATTTGAGATGAAAGTGAAGACCATCAGTATTTCCTTTCCATCTGAAACTTCCTAAAATTTGAGGCATATGTGAAGGATCTCCAGTCTTTGGCTGTGGTTTAAACACACCCCCACACCCCCACCTCACACCCCTTTGACTTTTATATGGTTGGGTTGTGTCAGTGTATCACTGGGAGACTAAATGTCAAACAATCCTAAGAGATTGGCAGTCTGATTTTTACAGTGTGTGGTAAATACTTGCTTTATGCAAATCAAAATATGCTTCAAAAATACATTCCATTCGTTGGAAGGACATGCAAGACCAAAAAAATACATTCTAGAAGAGCAAATTGCTTGGATGGAAAAGAGGATTTCTGTGGATCTCAGTAACAATGAGCCGTGCAAGCCTTCCTCTAGCGTTCTACAGCCAGCCAGCAGGATCCTGTCCCTGCCATTTCCTGCAGTGTACTCAGAGTCCCTGGTGTGTGGATGAACCTAATGTTCCACATGTGCTACAGAATAATTGAATTTGTTTTTCCTGGATGGAGACGTTAGGCTTTGAAAAATAGTAAAATGTTCTTGTCTTGAGCAGTGTTTGGGAAAAATGTGAATTTTCTTGTTCCTGTCTATTAACCCTCTCAAGAAGCTTACAGAAAGGTTCCGGTTACAGGAGTTTTCCTGGGTTTACTCCACTATAAATGCATGTCATATGCAGAAAAAAAAAATCTGCAACAACAATAAAAATTGCACTTCTCCCCCTTCCCACTGTGATTGGCTCATCGACAAGGGCTGTCCCAAGTCAATGGAAAGGGAAAGGGTGGGGGTTAGGGGAAGTTTGGGAGGACCCACCAAGGACTCAGAGAGTCAGACAGTGCCACTTGGCCACTTGGGGTAAAGCCAGTGACAGCAATAACAGTTTATCATGCTCATTAATTTGGGATTTCAGAACACAAATGAAAACTCACACCCACCCATCCCCAAGTGCATGTCTCCATCACTTAAAAAGTAAGTTCCATTTGAAAAAAAAAAAAATTGCACCTTAATGTTGTTACCCCATCTGAATAAACCTTCCTGTCTGAAAAAACCTTCCTGCCACTTGTTGGTAATATTTATTAAGAAATTGTTTTCTAGTCTCCAAATATAAAAACATAGTCCCCCCCTTATTTATACGATTGTCAAAACCAATCTGAATTCAATGCTTTTTATGTGCTAGACGCTGTGCTCAGCCCTTTGTGTTGTATCTCATTTAATCTTACATCTGGATGTTACAGTACAGGTGTTTGTGAACGGTAGCCAGTTAAGTTCGTTGACTCCTAGGTTAGCCTTGTACACTGGGATAGAAGAAAAAGGAGAATATATCCTTAACCTTAGGGTCAAATGGTGGAAGAATCTCTGATGACTTCCAATAACCAAGTTTACTTTATGGAAAAGAGGAATAATTGCTTTTTTCTAAAAGGTGGTACTATTCAGTGACCTGGTGAAAATTCCTAGGCTTCCCCTATTCAATCTCTTTTGGGTATAAATGACTCAAATACTCATGTGTTCATTAATGATAGGTAAGACCTCAGATATTGGGCTTGCATCGTTGGAAAGTGTTCAGACCACTATGTACTGCCCACTCAACTGTTAGTTCACTCTCAACATCTCTGATTCTCTGGTTCCATATTTGATTATGTGTGCTAGATCTTATGTGTGTTAGATTCAGGGCTCTATCTATGACAACTTACCTTAGGACCTTCCTGAGACATGATCTCTGTGTCCTTTCAACTCAGTGATTTAATATGTATTTGTGTAACACTTGCTACATACCAGCACCCTGATAAGCCCTGTGGATATGAAAGTGGAAAGCAAACACCTTTGAACACAATGTTTGCGTTGCATGGTAATTACTATTCTTGCTGGCCATCCCTGTGGGAGATACCAGCCAGATTTACTTCCCTCCAAGGTCCCTGTCCATGAGATGATAAAACTGTGAAGAATTTTTATTTACATATCACTCTTCTGCCTCAACTAGAAAACATGTATTAAGTATCTTCTATGTATCAGATGTGGTTTTGGAAACCTTATATTAACTTTTCTCTGATTTAGGTTTACTGTATATATTGCCTACCAAAGAAAGAAGTAGCAATGTTAACCATCAAGGTAATAGGATGATTCATTTACGGCTGTGTGAAAGGGGGAAAAAAATATCAGTACCCCAAACTTACTATGCCACGCGGAAAAGTCAGGCTTGGGAACTAAGTCATGCAAAACTGTCTCCCATTTTGTTCCTAAATAGATAATGGCAAAGATGGAAGGCTATATACCTCCCCGGGGGACCTCCCTCACAAATTGCTCACAAGGAAATTCCTTGTGGGCCCATAGATCTTTACCCCAAAACAGTTCTGTTGAATTTTCACCCTGATAATGTAAATTATCTTTACAGGTACAGGACAAAGACAAGCCTAGGAGTCATCCCTCTGCTTACTGAGACAAACACATACTTGACTTCTTCCTCTACTATATGTTCATTTTATCTTATGTAAAAATGCAGATTGGGTGCTGTGACTCATGCCTGTAATCCCAGCACGTTGGGAGGCCAAGGCGGGTGGATCACTTGAGGTCAGGAGTTTGAGATCAGCTTGGTCAACATGGTGAAACCCCATCTCTACTAAAAATGCAAAATTAGCCAGACGTGGTGGCACATGCCTGTAATCCCAGCTACTTGGGAGGCTGAGGCAGGAGAATCACTTGAACCCAGGAGGCGGAGATTGCAGTGAGCCAAGATCTCACCACTGCACTCCAGCCTGGGCAAGAAGAGCAAAACTCTTTCTTAAAAAAAAAAAATGCAGATTCACCAGGACTGAGATGCATGCATCATTGACTCTTTCTCCACCACCTCCTATCACATGTAAAACGTGGATTCAGTGAACACTGATCAAAGCCTTAAAAGAATGCAACTGTTTGCCCCTTCTATCTACCCTCCTTTTTTTTTTTTTTTTTTTTTTTTTTTTTTTTAAATTTCCTCTTTCCCCTATTGCTCACTCTTTCCCCTTTAAATATTGAAGTCCCCAAACCCTCTTTGGAAAAAGCGTGGATCACAGGTGTTCCTGTGATTTTGTGTTTTTGTTTTTGTTTTCTCCCCCGGGTGCATCCTCAATCTTGACAAAATAAACCTCTAGAACGATTGACAGTCACCTCAGTCATTTTCTTTGACTTAGAGCTGTAATTGTGAGAACTGGTGGAGGTAGCATTTAGAAAGAGGTTCAAGCACAGTTCTTTGGATTTTCTTACTCTCCAGTGTGTACCTAAAGCCTCATCCTTCCTTGCCACATATTTTTTCTTAATGTCTTCCTCTCTACCCTACTCTTTAATCCTTCACTCACATTTGGTAAAGCACACTTGTCTTATAATTCAAAGCTCTGTGCTTGCCCTGGAAACATTTCTTGCTTCTGGCTGCATATATTTACCTTCTAGATAATGAGGTCTACTTATACTGTTTAGGAAATGTCACCAGAATAAGTAAGCATGATGTACCACATAAAAGTCAATAGGCTGAAATGGGATGACTTATTCTGTCACTGTATCACTTATACAGAGCCTGGGAAAGAATATTCTGGCAGGATCCTACTGCTTCTACAGGGCCTCCAGAATTTTTTTCTTGCAAGGCAGTAGAGTGACTAGGTATGCAGCAGTAGAGCCTAGGATTAACGATTATTGCCTCTGATAGAAAGATGTGTGTTATGTGAGTGGTACTTGGGTGATTTCAGGGCTATGGGTCAGGAAGAATACCAGCAATGCTCTGAACTCTAGAGGAAATGATAGAACCAAAGATGGTTGTGTCCTTAAATTTGATACCTTTGACTATTGGTTTGAAGAAGGAGTTTCCTGATATTAAAATTTTTAGAAAATTGATGTCTCTGTATTTTGCTCTTTAGTAAATATTAGAAACATGAAAAGGGGAAGCAAGTGGCCTGATTTAGATAATCACCTTCTCTGAGAGAGTCTGACTTGTTTCTGCAAATGAAAATTAGCACTTGGCACTTGGTGGATACTTAAAAAAAAATTGCACCCTACATAGCAAGGAAAACTTTACTAAAAACTATTGCAATGGGGGTTAGGACTTTATTAGGTGAGAAAGATTAAACTCAACTTCTTTGAAACAAAAGACAGGAGGATTTTTAAGGGCTGTGGGTGAGCTAGTGGAAAATCCCTGGAGCACATTAGGGGTGAGACTGACCAATGTGATCAGGCCCTCTGTGTTTGCTAAGTGTTACTTGTGGAAGTTAGGCTCCTACCCTCCCATAGAGGCTGGGAGACAGGGATCCCATCTTTCTTGATAATTACATTTCAAAAGGATGGTTCCCAGGTTGTTGAGAAAGACTTTCCTGGGTTGTAAAACTAGCAAGAGGCTGGGAAAAGATTTACATCTCAAAAGGACGAAGAAAGAACGCACGATTACAAGTTTTCTAAAGTAAAATGAAGTTTCTTTAGTAAAAGAAAAAGGAGGTCAGGGGGCTCTAGTCAGGAAGAAGTCTATCTAAAGTTAGTCAAGCTGGGGAACATTAGAGAATTCTTGGTCAGTAGTCCAGAAACGCTATTTCTTTTTCTTCCTTTCTTGAGGAGTCTCTTGTGTATGAAAAACAGTTCTAAGGCACCTTGGACCTGCTTCTTAATTCCTGTAGTTCAATTATGAGCAGTATAAATTTCACTTATTATTTGATATGCCTCAAACTTGATTTCTTTATATGTACTATGGAAATCATATAGTAACATCTAACTCATAGGTTTATTATTGAAACACAGAAATACAAGAGGGAGAAAAAATGATAACTTAAGAATTTAACGTTAGAGAATAAAAGAGAAAAACAGTGCAATATTCATGTAATGGAATAACATAAAACAACTAAAATCAATGTACCAAGTTGTCATGTATCCATATGATTGTGACTATAAAAACAAAAATGTTTAATGAAAACTTTAGATCCAAGTAGAAGTATACAGTATAAAGCTATCAATAGAGAGTACAAATATAATTCACACAATACTATTTCCTATTGGTTATGGGCACATACATATTAATAAAAGTGTATGCACTTGGGTGGAAAGGATAAACAGCTTCTTGATAATGTTGCATCTGGAAGCAAAGGAGGGAAATGAACTTGGGTGGGACTAAGAGTTTCCACCCTATCTGCAGCGTTTAATTTCTTATGAAAAGGTTGTAATCAAATATGACAAAATGCCATTCTAGCATTTTAGGGGTAGATTCATAATTTTTCTCATTCTCTTTGAAATTTAAGTACTTTATCATGGAAAAAAAGGAGAGATAGAAAAAGAAAGGAGGCCTGGCTCGGTGGCTGAGGCCTGTAATCCCAGCACTTTGGGAGGCCGGGGCGGGTGGATCACGAGGTCAGGAGATAGAGACCATCCTGGCTAACACAGTGAAACCGTGAACCCGGGAGGTGGAGGTTGCAGTGAGCTGAGATTGTGCCACTGAACTCCAGCCTGGGTGACAGAGTGAGACTCTGTCTCAAAAAAAAAAAAAAAAAAAAAGAAGGAAGAGGGAGTCAGAACCAGAGATTCCTCTCTCTCTCTCTCTCCGTAGGTCTTAGAGGGAAGTGAAGGGGAGAGAAGTTGAAAATAGATTTAACAAGCAGTCCCACATGACATTATGCCTGAGGCACCCAGTACACAGAGAGGCATTCAAATAGGCTGTTGGAGAGGTGCTGATTGTTTTGGCTGCCTCTGCTCTCATTTGATTGAAGCAGCACAGGTTTTAAGAGCTTCAAACCCCAGCTCTGATCTGAAAATGAAGTTAGGTGTTTGAGAAACAGCTGTTAGAAACAGCTCAGCTCCCTCTGGAGCCTCTAGTGGGCTTCAAAGCAGCTGCTGGAAGGGAGGGAGGCAAGCGAACGATCTTGGGCATACGTGTATGTTAAGAAAAACAAAATGTCTCTCCCTACATGAAACATTGGTGCTTTCCTTAAGATGAAGAATTCAATTTTAATCTCGGCTTTCTTTCCCTTTCAAGATTTTTAACAAACAGTGTAGAGCACTATCTTTCTTTATCCTCAGTGTCTTTGGATTCAAATAGCTCTGGACTTCTACCCCAGTACCAGTTCAGCCACTTCCAATTTATAGGAAATGGGACAAAGTAATTAACGTCTTTGAGCCTCAGTTTCTTCTTTTGTCAGTTAGCTTAGACCCTTATTGTGATAATGCATATAAGGAACTTGAAAAATGGTAGAACTCAATATGAGTAAATACTTTCTACTAACATCATTCATGTACACATTCATTTTATTGGAATCTCTTTTGCTTGCTTTTTTCAATAACAGGATGATTGACTTGTCTTGGTTTGCCTGAGACACTTTTAGTTTTAATACCGAAAGTCCTGTGTCCTTTTTTGGAAACTTCTCAGTCCTCAGCAAACCAGGATGGTTCATCATCCCATATTGTATTTTGCCCAGGACAGAGACCTTGCCCTCAGGAAGTTAATAATCTACCTTTAATGCTTAATTCCCTCATCATTTTTGGTGTGTAAATTGTTATGACCACTTATTTTAGTATTGTTATTTCTCTATAGCCTTCCACACTAGACTACAGATTAATAGACAGAAGAGAATGCATTAATTTTCTTTTAGAAATATGTATCGGCCAGGCGCAGTGGCTCACGCCTGTAATCCCAGCACTTTGGGAGGCTGAGACGGCAGATCACGAGGTCAGGAGATCGAGACCATCCTGGCTAACATGGTGAAACCCCGTCTCTACTAAAAATACAAAAATTAGCCGGGTGTGGTGGCGCGTGCCTGTAGTCCCAGCTACTTCGGAGGCTGAGGCAGGAGAATGGTGTGAACCCAGGAGGTGGAGCTTGCAGTGAACTCCAGCCTGGGGGACAGAGAGAGACTCCGTCTCAAAAAAAAAAAAAAAAAAAAGAAAAAGAAAAAGAAAAAAAAATCATCAAGTTATTTATATTTACTAGGGATTCAACAAACATATACCATATACATTAATACATGAGATCAATGGAGTCCTTTTATTCCAAGTTTTGATGTTTTTAGTCATATCGCTGAGATATTTTAGTTTTGAAATTTTTATGTGAATTTTACACACACACACTAAAACATTAAGCTTGACTATGTCAATCATTGGTGCTTAAACTTTAGTGTGTTTAAGAATTACTTGGTGGTATTGTTAAAATATAAGTTTGGGGATCTCTATTCCTGAGATTCTGATTGGGTAATTCTGGGAGAGGGCTCAAGAATCTGTAAACATCCAAAGTGATTCTCATGCCTCAGCAATGTTGGGAAAACACAGGTCTGTTCTTGTCATGGTTTAGCTATGGTTTATCTGTCCCTGCTAAGTCTCCTGTTGAAATTTGATCCACAATGTTGGAGGTGGAGCCCAGTGGGAGGTGTTTGGGTCATGAGGGTGGATCCCTCATGAATGGCTTGGTGCTGTTCTCATGGGAATGAGGGAGTTCTCATTCTTATTTCATGGGAGAATTGATTGTTGAAAAGAGCCTGGCACCTCCTCTCTCGCTTGCTTCCTCTCTCACCATGTGATCTGCACGTGTCAGCTTCCCTTTGCCTTCCACTGTGAATGGAAGCTTCCTGAGGCCCTCATCAGAAGCAGATGTTGGTGCCATGCTTCTTGTACAGTCTACAGAACTGCAAGCCAAATAAACCTCTTTTCTTTATAAATTGCCCAGCCTCAGGTGTTCCTTTATAACAACACAAACAGACTAAGACAGTCAGACAAACAAAGACTCTTGCCTCATTAATAGGCAACATTTTAGTTTGCTTGGTGTAGTCCTGTTTTATACTTCATGGTCCACTGAAATTATCAGTAATGCCCTCTTTCACCCTTGAGTGTCCCTGATGGATACCTAAGCAGTCATCTCACTTATGAGCCTATGTAGGGATGCTTAATGCACCCTACAAATAGAGCTCTTCTGTTAGTTACCTCTCTGGGGACTTTTTTTTTTTTTTTTTTAAATCTCATAGCCTCCCTCACTCATCCGTCTAGTGAAGTATGCTTTCCCCCTTTAAAAATCATGCATCACCTCAAAACTTACAACCCCAAGAGACTGTTTTAACCTATGTTCTATTCTCAGTGGAAGAACAAAAGCAACTCACTTCCATTCTTAATCATTGCTTAGATTTTCATAATGGAAATATGCTAGCCTGGAGTTTCAACAGAAATGTGATTGTTACAAAAAAAGTCTACTCACCCTTTTAGATGGGAATATCTTTCCTGTACAAACAGCCCCAGGAGGCCAATCCAGAAATCTTGGTGGATAATTTTATCAGAAGCTTTCATTGAAAATGCCGTAACTCAATTGTGTAGTAACAACTTCAACTAAATCCTCTAAATTACTGAAGATACCTGATTCTTAAAGATGAGTCAGGGAAGTCTCGTTAGCCATGGGTTATATACTTTAAAAAGGTTTCTTTGCATTTCTTAGCAAAGTAAAAATGAATATATTAGACAAGAGGTTGTGGAGATTATGTTCCTGGTGGCAGATAATGCAGTGGTTAAGATTTCAGGTTCCATACTGTTTGGATTTGAAGTCCTGCTTCACCATTAACTAACTGGATGACATATGACATAGGATATTAGTTCTCTAAGCCTTAATATTCTCTTCAATAAACTGGGGATGATACTGGCATAATAGGATGTTGTGAAAATTAAATAAAATAAGCCATATCACTGATTTTCTAGTTGCCTTTGCAACATCTCCTTGGCAATCTTTAATTCCAATCACAGCTCGGGTGGACAACTTAGACTCACTGATCACATTCCATCTCAAGTACTGCATACCTTCCTGGTTTTTGCCCCAGGGCTTTCTTCAAACCTTGGGAGTCTACTCAGCTCCTGTGCAAGGGCAACTGTGAAGTGCAGAGGAAATAACCCTTAAGCATTGAAGGTTGGAAGCCAGTGGACCCATGCCCCAGCCTCCTGTCATTTTAGAACAATTCTGAAAGTCATTTTGCATGCTTCTCAAAAGTCTGGGCAAGGTGAAGACCTTGTTGTCAAATTCAGTGATTTAGGTAAGAGATATTTTTCTTTTTTTGGAGACAAAGTCTCACTCTCTACCCAGGCTCGAGTGTAGAGGCGTGATCTCAGCTCACTGGAACCTCCTCCTCCTGGGTTCAAGTAGTTCTCGTGTCTCAGCCTTCCAAGTAGCTGAGTCTACAGGTGCCCGCCACCACGCCCAGCTAATTTTTTGTATTTTTAGTAGAGACGGGATTTCACCATGTTGCCTAGGGTGGTCTCGAACTCCCGAGCTCAGGCAATCTGCCCACCTCAACTTCCCAAGGTGCTAGGATTACAGGCATAAGCCACTGTGCCCGGCCCAGGTAAGAGATATTTTGTTAACTTTTGCTCCTTCCCCATCCCCTTCCCCTCATTCCCTCACTACTGTTTCTAAGGATCATCTCCCAGAAAAAAGACTTCCCTTCAAACCCTAGTTTCAAGCCCTGTTTAAAGAAAAACCAAACCAAGCCACATAAAGCACTGAGAACAGATTTTATCGCATAGTAAGCTCCCAATGAAAGTTAGCGACTACTACTAACAGTAATAAAAATGATATTTTTCCTTTGTGCTGCAGGGTGAGCTAGAGGTCTGTATAATTTTAAAGGGTAAAGGAACATTTCTAATTCATTTCTGAAATAGACTTGTGATAAAGTCTCTTTTTTTGTTCATCCACATCCAAACAGTTCACACACCCTCTACAATGCTCATTTTACCAAGATGGATATCTATTGTTTTTTACATTCTACCCACAGAAATGTTCTAAGAATCTTAAGTGAGCGCTTTTACTGGGTTATTTTATCCTCTAGGCAGAAGAAAGGAAACCATGAACATTTAGGGGAGTAGTCAGTATCAAACACCTGTTAATTTTTTAAATATTTTATTGCCGCTTCTGCAGCATGAAAGAGACTGGTTTCATTACAGCCACCGGCAAATATTATTATTATTTGTTGAACATCCATTTGTTCTTGTATTTCAGAGATGTAAGCCACCATCGGCTTTTTTTGGTCTAAAGGCTATGCAGAAATTCTTGTGGGTATTCTGAAGTCAAAACCATTTTTTAAAGATCATCCTAAACATATATATTTCATCCTCAAGGGACAGGAGATTTCAAGAGGCATTTAGACCTGCTTCTTGATGAGTTATTTAGTTAAAGAAGATTCTGGACGTTTATGGGGCCGAAAGGAGTATATTATCACTGTGGAAGGGCTATTTCTAACACTCTTTTCCTCTCCAAATGTTGAATTCCTAAACTTTTTCCTCGTTGAAGATAACAAGTTTTGATAGGTCCTTGATGGAGTTAAAGATAGATAATCTCAGTTTAGTTTATGAAACCTTTTTTTTAAAGTTTCTTTTCCTCAAAGTAATAAGGAAAATGTGTTTTCTTTGTTGGCTTTTACTCTTAAAGGGTCATTTGTATGAATCCTCATCCGTCAAGGACACTCGCAGCTAAGTTAGGTGTTTGTCTGGTCTTATAACACCTTGTACTTATCCAATCACAGTCAAGTTAAATTGCCATCATTGTCTTTCCTTCTGAACTGCAGACTCCTTGAAGAAAAAAATCTTTTCTTAATTATTGGTTTCTAACACATGAAAAAGCTTCATGAATCTCTCATCCCAGGTACATATTATATTTACTTCAATTCCAGAAACTCTATCATATAGCTTCTCATGGCAAAAGTGCGAGAATTATACAGAAAATCCTGTAATCAGGTCACTTACGTCTATTGTAGAAACCATTTCATCTGGGAAAGACATATCTTCCATGTAGTATAAGTGATGCAAATGCACATTATGAGAAAGAAAATTATCCAAATTATAACAAGCTGGTACGGTAGTCCCTCCTTATCTGTAGTTTCTCTTTCCAGTTTTAGTTACCAGTAGTCATGGTCTGAAAATATTAAGATATTTTGAGATAGAAAGGGCGAGAGAGAGGTTACATAACTTCTGTTATAATACACTGTTACAATTATTCTATTTGATTATTAGTTATTGTTGTTAATCTTTTACTATGCCTAATTTATAAATTAAACTTTATGATAAGTATGTTTGTATAGGAAAATAGATCATATATATAGGGTTTAGTACTATCCTTGGTTTTAGGCATCTGCTGGGGTCTTGGAACGTTTCCTTTACAGATAAAAGGGGACTACTCTAATAGCTAATGTTTGTGTAATACTTTAAACACTAATAATTTTAAAATATAACAATAACATTTACTAGCAGCTCAGTTTCAAGCACTGTGCTAAGCACTGTGTGTACCTTGTTTGTAATTCACAATGATCCTATGAACTACGTGCTATACTGAGGTGAAATATTGACTTGGAGAGCTAACATAGCCTGCAAAAGATGGATCTGGGAATTCCAACCAAAGTTTGCCTCATTCTACAATCTGCATATTAACCATGACAATCTATCTTGTGTCCTATCCATTATCTAATTTCATTCTTACTCCCCACAGGCTATTAATTTTCCAGTTTCAGAGACAGGGAAACTGAGATTCAAGAAGGGTCAATGCAAAGCCTTAACTCTCCATACTGAAAGGGGCAGGATTAGTAGTTGGTGTGTCTTATTTTTCTTCCTTGCCTCATCATTCCTCTACCACTCTATTTATACATTGTTTAAAACCTTGAAGACTCATAACCTACACATCAAGACTATACATGCTTTTTCTACCTAAATAAAACTCTACTGGAGAATTGTCTTCAGCCAGGTTCTGTAGAAAGCAGAACCTGGGGCACACACTTTGTACTAATGTATTATTGGGGAGCGCAATTCTTAGGTAGCAGAAGTAGAGATGAAGCAGAAATTGAGTGGAAAAGGAAAGAGGGCAAATACAAGCAGATCCATTTCCTGTGTACCTGGCTGGTCACAGCTTTGTATAAGTGAGGGTGATTGCTCAGTTTCATTGGATGCCTTCCAAATGTCTGTGTGGACTTTAGTTTTTGTTTTTGTTTTTAATCATAAATCTTGGGAGAGAAATGGAAAAGAATGTTTCCACATATTCTCATCTCCCATGGTCTCAAGTTGTCCCCATTGCATGCCAACTGCCCCACACTTCTGGGTTATTGCACTCAGCCTTTCTTTAGCAGCTCTTTTGGAATGTTAGCAGGAAAAACAATCCCCAAACAATGGAAGTGTCCATATAGTAAGTAGAATATATGAGGTAGTCCATGGAAAATCTCCACCTGCCCACCTGCCACTCAGAGGTCCATGAACCCCAAGGGACCAGCAAGGGCCCCTGCATAGGCACTGAGCCAGTA
This sequence comes from Macaca fascicularis, assembly GCF_037993035.2. Lineage (NCBI taxonomy): Eukaryota > Metazoa > Chordata > Mammalia > Primates > Cercopithecidae > Macaca > Macaca fascicularis. The sequence continues at coordinate 55,464,464 of NC_088394.1, forward strand.
CTCACCAGCAACAAGGAAAGGTGCAGGATGTGTGTTACGATGCACGAGAAATGATGCTGTCATATTATGCTTGCACGGGGCATCATCGTAAATCCGGAAAGCTCTTCAATGTGTGGCTCATTTGAAAAGAGAAAATACTAGCAGATTGAAGAGAATCAGGAATTCTCAAAAGGCTGGGACCCAGCGCTGTGCCTCATGCATGTAATCCCAGCACTTTGGGAGGCCGAGGTGGGTGGCTCACTTGAACTCAGGAGTCTGAGACCAGCCTGGTCAACATGGCGAAACCCTGTCTTTACTAAAAATATGAAATTAGACAGATGTGGTGGCACATGCCTGTAATCCCAGCTACTGGGGAGGCTGAGGCAGGAGAATTGCTTGGACCTGGGAGGTGGAGGTTGCAGTGAGCTGAGATTGCACCACTGCACTCCAGCCTGGGTGACAGAGGGAGACTCCATCTCAAAAAAAAAAAAAAAAAAAAAAAAAGAGAGAGAGAGAGAGAGAGAGAGAGAGAGAGGCTTGGGATAGCCTTAAGAAAATAATTTCTTTTATCCTCCAAGGAAGATGTTACCATTTTCCTGACTCAAAGCAGAGGTTAGAGGTTACCCCTAAAGCCCTGGTAAGGTTTAATCAAATACCAAGTGCATGTGCGTATTGACACATTTTGTCAGATTGTTTTGAAGTTCCATTTAAATAACAGGTTACTTTAGGCAGGTGCTCGAGATTATCATTACCTCTGTGCACCTTTATTATCAGATGTCCAATAGGAGCCAGGCTTCTCCACCCCTAGTGGGCCTTACTACATCTCACTAATGCATTCCCATGAGCTCATGAAGTCACAGCCCCTACCAGAAGGATAGTGGCAGAATTTAGCAGCCTTTCCTGCAAAGAAGCTAAACTATCTATCCCCTACAGCCTATTAGAGTGTAATTGTTTCCAGGCAATCTTCCTAGAAGGTAATCAAAAGCATCAAGCAGAAAACCATGGTTGAGAGAATCCAGGGAGATGTCTAAAGCAGAGGTTTCAAGCTTACTATGTCCCGTGCTAAAATACAGCTAAATCTGGGTAAGTCTAGAGGGCCTTTGAGTCAGGTGTGAGGACTCCTTGGCATTTATTGATGTGACTGTCTTGGGTACTTAGGGAGAGACAATTTGTACCAAGGAAGAGAGAAGGCAAATAGAAATTTGGTCTAATGACGAAGCATGATTCAGAAGGAGGAGAGATTTGCCCCTCAGATTTGCACTGTTTCCATTCTCCTAGACTCTGTAAATCCTATATAAGCAGGCTATTACAAATAAATTCAAACGAAAACAGCTGTCCACTTATACTTTCCGTAGGGTGCTGTCAAAACTCGCACTGGTCACACGGGCAGGGATGTGGTGCATGTAGCATCCCAATGGCAGTATTCATTGTGTGAAGAGCAAGGATAGCAATTCTGGCAGCAGCAGCAGCAGAAGCACTGTCAGTGGAGTTATCTACCATGTTCCCCAAATTAGGAATTGGCATCACTGACACAGACATTTGAGTCCTTGGCGTCCAGCACCAGCAACATTGTCCCACACATCAGCAGGCTTAGCATCTAGAGCTAGTGAAGCCTCCAGCAGATGTGAATAGCTGGGGTCACACCTTTGTTAAGGGAATTAAGGGTCTCAGAGGTAGACAGTCTTGGCACACATGCCAATTCCAACTGACCTTGATCTACTTTTTAACTCTCTAGGCCTCAGTTTTCTTCCATAAATGGGGATGATAATAAGACTTATCTCCAAGGGTTGTTATGAGGACTAAATGAGAAAATACCTATACAGTTTTATCTAGCCAAATATGTAGAACATAGTGTGTGTCTAATTACTGTTAGTAGAGGTTGCTAAAAAATATTTGTTGAATAAATTAGTATTAACATTTTTATTGCTAATATGCTTCAGGCAAAACTACAGGCCCTGATGATACAATAACAAAATAACACAGAGCATAAGGGTACTAGAGGCAGACAGCCTGGTACAGGGTTGGGAGTATGCTTCTCTGTGTTCTTGGAGGACAGGTGACTAGTTATGGGGAAGTTCTGACTGTGCTTACCATGTCCTTTAATGGTGAGGGTGCCGAGGCCATCTCAGGACCACCTAGTTGCCTAGAAAAACTTGTGCTACACCTTCTAGAAGGCTTTGGGCTATTTCAGGACTTGCAAACTTTTTCTGTAAAGGACCGGTTGATAAATATTTTAGGCTCCATGGGCCTATTGTCTCTGCTACAGCTACTCACCTCTGTCATTGTTGCATAGAAGTAGTCACAGAAAATATGTAAAAGGATGTGTGACTGTTTTCTAATAAAACTTTATTTACAAGAACAGGTCATGGGCCAGATTTAGCCCTTGGGCTACCATTTGCCTAACCCTCAGCTAGTTAAAGCAACAGCATGGTTAGACTAAAGCAGAAGCTTCTCTCTTAGTCCTAACAGATCAGAAAACAAACTCCTGCTTCTAATATTGTGCCATTTCTTTCTCTGCCATTAACATTTTATTTTGACTTTATAGCTCTTTAACTGCGTGGAACATTTACATAAAACAGTAAAGTATAGTGATGTATTCATTATTTTTTAATACCTAGAGGGTGTGTGAAAATGAAATGTACTCACTAGCTGCCATAGTCAACTGATAAAATTATATGTTCTCCATTCATCGATCAGTATATAAATGATATATGAAATATATATTCTATTATTTTATACGGATAGTGTGTGAAACTCATAATTACTTATAACACTAAATTCCAACTCATTCTGTGAGAGACATGAAGCCAGGGAATAACTGAAAAATCATGTCCTAGCCATAATATAATCTTCAGGATTATGTTCAATATTCACATTAAGTAAAGTGAAAACAAGCTATAAAATTTAGCATCAAGGGAGTGCTTTCATATAAGTCAACCTGAGTATCTAAATATTTCCCCTGTTTATATAATACGTAGAGTAGATATTTGTCTGTAAAGGAATGCAGGATGTTTCAAGTATTACTAAAACAGAGTTTTACAAATATATGGTGCAATGTATGTGTTTATACATATACATGCATATTCATAGACCCTCATATATACCACATCTACTCACAATATACATATGTACATGTATGTATATGTGTGCATATATTGTGCCTGTGTGCACACATACATGCCCACATGTATTCATATTTTTGAAGCTCTGGTGACTTAATCTTCTTTTATTTAGGCTTAGGCAGTGTTAAAGACAATAAAAGAAGAGAACTTAGACATCAGCATCCATCTTATTTTTGCTGGATTACTTGCTAATGATGACGTCCTGCAAGTTAAGTATGGTCTATTCAAGATACTATGAAACAGAATAAGTCAGCATTCTTTTTCTTTTTTTTTTTTTTGAGATGGAGTTTCGCTCTTGTTGCCCAGGCTGGAGTGCAATGGCATGATCTCAGCTCACTGCGACCTCCTCCTCCCGAGTGCAAGCAATTTTCCTGCCTCAGTCTCTTGAGTAGCTGGTATTCCAGGCACCCACCACCAGGCCCAGCTCATTTTCGTATTTTTAGTAGAAACGGGGTTTCACTATATTGGCTAGGCTGGTCTCGAACTCCTGACCTCAGGTGACCTGCCTGCCTTGGCCTCCCAAAGTGCTGGGATTACAGGCATGAGCCACCCGCCTGGCCCAGAATAGGTCAGTATTCTAAACATCCTCTTTTCCACTCCCGCTATCACACCATGCCTAAGCTCTCATCTCCACCTCCAGTCAGTAACTCTTCTCCTGGCTGGAAATTTTGTTTTAGTTTACTACTATTTTCATTATTCTGAGACTTTATTATTATTTTTATTTCAAGCTTGTGTGGGTTTCAGACCGCATTTGTCATTAGAAATGCAGTAATGCAATCACTTGTAAAAGATTTATGGTTTTCAACAGTGAAGTACATTTTCTACTATTCTGCTATCATGCCTTTGTAGATATTTGTAAGTATCCTGAGATAGCAAATGAGCTCTTAATAAATATTACCATTTGCAATTACTTATTTAGGTGATTCAAGGTCTGCTGAATGTTGTGAAATCAAAATAAATTGTGGAAATAAATTAGCTGAGGCTAACAAAAGACTTGCTGTCATGCTTAATTCTCATTTCAAATAATTTTAGTGATTGAAATGATCTTATCATTCTTATGCATTGACTTGTAATATTTCATCTTTGAACTTATAAGATAAATATGCACTAATAAAATGTAACTTTTATCAATTTTCCAAAATGCATTTAATATAAAATATCTGATTGTAAAAAGTTTCTTGGTACTAAAAACACAAATTAAAATGAGCAAAATGATAAAATGAACATAATGCTAAAAGGAGACTGTTGACAAGTGAATGTGCCATATCCTGAGATATTTAACCAAACTTAATTCGGTAATGAGAGCTTAACACATAAATATTTCCAAGACTAGTTTTCTGAAATGGCTGCAGAAAGAGCCCAAATATTCACACAGAAACTCATACATGGGTCCCCACTGTAACAGCCCAATGGGTTCACCTTGCCCGCTGCCTAGAGAGAGCCAGTTAATCAAGATGAAAATTTCAATGGAGAAAGAGGAATTCACGCAGAATTAGCTGTGTGGGAGACCAGAGTTTTATTTTTACTCAAATCAGTTTCTCCGAGCATTTGGGGATCAGAGTTTTTAAAGATGATTTGGTGGTTAGGGGCTTAAGAAGTGGGGAGTGCTGATTGGTCAGGTTGGGGATGGAATCATAGGGGGTCGAAGAGATTTTCTTGCTGTCTTCTGTTCCTGGGTGCGATGGCAGAACTGATTGAGCCACATTACCGGTCTGGGTGGTGTCACCTGATCCATGGAGTGCAGGGTTTTCAAAGTATCTCAAGCACCGATCTTAAGTTTCACAATAGTGATGTTATCCCCAATTTGGGGAGGTTCAGAGTCTTGGAGCCAGAGCCTGCATGACCCCTAAACTGTAATTTCTGATCTTATAGCTAATTTGTTAGTCCTGCAAAGGCAGACTGGTCCCCAGGCAAGAAGGAAGCCTTTTCAGGAAAGGGCTGTTATCAATTTTGTTTCAAGCCATGAACTGAATTCCTTCCCAAAGTTAGTTTGGCCTGTGACCAGGAATGAACGAGGACAGCTTAAAGGTTAAAATCAAGTTGGAGTCGGTTCACCAGTATACAAAATAGCAAACACCAGGCATGTTCTGTTAGAACCGGACATGAAGCAGTTGGATGTAACTAGGCCACTCTGAGTTGTCTCTCTCTTTTATTTAGTTCAGTCATCCAACGGATTTCTAATGTATACCAGGAACTTTTCTAGGCACCGGGTTAAACAAAACCGACAACATCCTTCCTCTCATGCAGTTTACATTCTAGTGAAAGAAAACAGTCAAGAAGTAAAATACATGTATACATTATTATAATAATATAACATTAATAACCTAATAGTATTGTAAGATAAAAACAATACAACAAGGTCATCTCTCATGAGTGGTGCTAGGCTGGGAATAAGTGTTTCAACAGGTTATTTAGGGTAAGTTCCTTTGAGAAGTTTCATTGTGGACTTGAAGTTGAGGTAATGCACCATGTGGATTTCTGGGAGCATTATAGGCAGAAGGAACGGTCAGTTCACAGGTGCTGAGAGAGCAGGGGGTACAGTGTGAAAGCCTCTGTGCTGTGGTGGAAAGATCAAGCGTGAAAATACTAGGTCACAATTACTCACCTCTCCGCACTGCCATAGACCCTGTAATAATTTCCAGATCGATGGTTTTTAAACCATTGTTGTAGTTTTGTGTACTATTTGACAGATGAAGAAACTGAGTCTTAGAGGTTAAGCTACTGGCTCAAATTCACAGAAATGTAATTTTGTGGGCATGTTCAGCTTTTATAGCGCTGCCCTTCTCTTGGAATCTTAAAATCCTTATTTTCTCCAAAAGAAATTTTAAAAGAGTTCTGGTTGAGTAACTCATGATTGCATGACTAATAAATGCTAGAGATGGGACGAAAATCCAGTTCTCTCTGTTTTTAAGGTTGATGTTCCTCTACCTCTCTGGTTTAGATAATTGTCCCTTCTAAAAATGCATGCTAAAATTTAATCGCCAGTGTGGCAACATTGTGAGGTGAGGCCTTTTTAAAAACTTTTATTTTAGGTTTAAGCGTACATGTGCAGACTTGTTATATAGGCAAACTCATGTCACGGGGGTTTGTTGTACAGGTTATTTCATCAACCAGGTATTAAACTTAGTATCCAATAGTTATTTTTTTCTGCTTCTCTCCCTCCTTCCACCCTGCATCCTCAAGGAGACCACAGTGTCTGTTATTCCCTTCTTTGTGTCCATGTGTTCTCATCATTTAACTCTCACTTATAAGTCAGCATTTGGTTGTCGATTCCTGGATTAGTTTGCTAAGGATAATAGCCTTCAGCTTCATTCATGTTCCCACAAAAAAAATTATCTCATCTTTTTTATGACTGCATAGTACTCCATGGTGTATATGTACCACAGTTTCTTTATCCAATCTGTCATTGATGGGCATCTGGGTTGATTCCATATCTTTGCCACTGTGAATAGTGTTGCAATGAACATTAGCGTGTGTGTGTCTTTATGGTAGAATGATTTATATTCCTCTCTGAGTATATCCAATAATGGGATTGCTAGGTTAAAGGCAAGTTTTGTTTTTAGTTCTTTGAGGAATCTCCATACTGCTTTCCACAATGGATGAACTTATTAAAACTCAAAACGTGGGAACTTTAAGAGGTGATTGGGTTATGGGGGTTCTGCCCTTAAGAATAGACTAATGTAATCTCAGCACTTTGGGAGGCTGAGGGAGGAAGATCACTTGGAGCCGGGAGTTTGAGACCACCCTGGAAAACATGACAACATCCCATCTCTACAAATAATTTTTTAAAAAAGATTAGCAGGGTGCAGTGGCTAATGCCTGTAGTTCCAGCTAGTCAGGAGGCTGAGGCGGGAGGATTGCTTAAGCCCAGGCTTCCAAGGCTGCAGTGACCTAGAATTGTGCCACTGCATTCCAGTCTGGATAGCAGAGCAGGACCCTGTCTCAAAAAAAAAAAAAAAAAAAAAAAAAAAGACTATAATCATAGGTTAATTGATTCATAAATTAATAGATTATCATGAGCTTGGGACTGGTGGCTGTAAAGAAGAGGAAAAAAGACCTGAGCTAACATGCTTAGCTCCTCATCTTTTATAGTCTTGGGACTGCAGAGAGTCCCCACCAGCAAGAAGGCCCTCACCATATGCAGCCCCTTGTCCTTGGACTCATCAGCCTTCATAGTGCTAAGAAATAAATTCATTTTCTGTATAAATTACCCAGTTCCAGGTAATCTGTTCTAAGCAACAGAAAATGGACTAATGGTAACAGACATCGGCCATGTATGTCTCAGGGCCTGCACGTGGGGAGAAGAAATCTTGTGAAATCGACTAATAAATTACACCTAGTATACACCTACAAATGGGCAATGTGAAGTTTAGTAAATTTCCTAGAAAGGAGAATAGCATTTTGAAGCACACTTTGTCACACTGAAGAATCTGAGTCTTTGAATGGCTTACAACTGAGAGAAGAGATCTTTTTAAAATGTGTAAGATGGCTTTGCTTAAAGAGAAGAGAATACAAACTCTTTTGAAGTTTTGACTGCTGGTTAGATTCCTTAGGCCAGTGGTTCTCAACTGGAGGCAATTTTGTTTTTCAGGGATCATGGCCAATATCTAGAGACCCTTTCAATTGTCATGATTTGGGGTGGGAGAGTGCAACTGGTATCTTGTAGGTAGAAGCCAAAGATGCTGCTCAACATTCTACAATGCACAGTTCAGCCCACCTCCTACCCCTCAAGGGAATTATCTGATCCAAAATACCAGAGTGCCAAGGTTGAAAAACCTTGTTTTAGCAGCAAGGGGAGATTAAGATGTAAATTGGGAACTAGTGTGACTAAATTCAGAAAGGCTGCTACAGTTGGCTCCTACTACTTAGTATCCATGGAGGATTGGTTCCAGGACACGACATCCTGCCTGTTCTCCTGCAAATAACAAAATCCCCAGATGCCCAAGTCCCTTAGGGGGCCTGCCAAATAGGCAGATAGGGAGGGCTGACTGTATTAGTATTTTGCTTTTAATCAGGGAGACTGATCTAGTTGATTTGCATGAACAAACAGCACTAGCAACATTTCTCAGCAGGGAGGAGGATAATATAGATGGAGGAAGAGTACAAATTTCAAAGCATATAGACATAAAACTCTGGAGTTGCTTCATATTTTAGCTGTGCGATTACTTACTAAAATTCTCAATGTCTTCATCTATTAAATGGGAAGTGCACAAAGATGTACGTTGCATTGTTTTGGGATTAAAAAAATATTTTCACCAAAGTTGAGAACCACTAAACAAATGTTAATTATCTTTACTGAAAACATGTTCAAATTGAGCAAATAATACTATTAAATGATGGGGAATGAGGTACAAATTACGGTCTCTGAGTTTCCATGAGAAACTGTGAGAAATGTCCTGAGTCAGATGCAGGTTTTATCTGGGTGAAACCAGACTCAATTTTGATCGGCAGGTGTCAGCTGTTGGACGTAAGTTCTACTGATTTCCTACTCTCCCAAATCTTAGAAGAAAGGCGTATTCACAGAATGAATGCAGGCAATATTTGAAAGACAAAAATCACTTAAGATATTTTTGAGAGCTGGTAACTAAACGCTTACCTTTTTTTTTTTTCCCTCTTCTAATTATAAAATAATAAATTCTAGAAAGGGAATTGTACATTGTAGGATATTTGTGAAATATACTACACAAGAAATTAAAATCACTTCTAAGATCAACACATAGCAAAAAAAATCAGGGTTCACAGCTTTGTCTCAGCGGGTGGCTATTTGCTCTCCCTGTTTTAGATAGGTTGATTTCTCCCCGGTTTTCATTCCTGAAAGCCAAAGTAACCATTCAGGCTCCCTGTCACTTAAAGAGGAGGAGATTTATTGCATTTAACCGAAAGGGCACTGTTGGAACAGGGACAATGTAGTAAGTTAACTGTAATCAGGGAGGTCCAGACCAGCTCTCCTGGCCTCTCAGGTCATTTCTTATCTGCTCCTGTTGCTTGGTCATCAGCAGCTGGGACTCTGTTCACAGAAATGCTGCTGGAGAAAAGGCTCAGCAGGGATCAGCTTTCAGCTGGTTGAGTGTCACAGGCTGGGTGGCTACTGATTTTTTATGAGACCTGTTTTATCCTATCAGCTTTACTTTTCTGCAGGCAGAGGAAAGCATATCAAGTAATTACTCCTTCAATAACTTATAGGAAAGAGGTAAAGTGAAATAAGCTTTTGGTTGGAACTCAAACACAGCCAAGAAGTACTAGAAGACAAAATTCCACTCAGCCAAGGAATAGAATATTGGGGTCAATGTAGGTCTTTTTTCCTTATTTTTGGCCATAAAGAGGTATTTAGTTTTCAGCATAGGAAACAGAGCCATGTCCTGGCTTTCAGGGCTCCAATTCCATGGGCCATGGCCTCTGTGTATACATGAGGGTCACACTGTCTCAAAGGGTCTATCTTTTTTCTAACACCATGATGACTGTGTGTTTTAAGAGGACTTTTTAGTTTTTTGTTTGCTCATTTTGTTTTCAAGACAGTCTCATGAATACATGTTACATATAAACACATGCATTTTAAACATAATCAGAATATATAATTTGGTGGTAATTATCATTACAGTTTTAGGCTACAACATACATTATATTAGTGTAAGAAATCCTCCAATATTTCTTAACCAAGAGCTAACTTCAAATGTAATAATGGGAAATTTTCTATTTAATTAAAATACATACTTTCTGGCTAAAGAATAAAGTTCCTTCTTTTTCTTTTTCGAAAATAGGTTCTATGATAATATAGATATCATATAATTTCCCCTGTATTCAGTCCATTGTAACTTAACAAAGAGAAACTTTGCCTTTGAATTTGAGGAATGTATTTCCTCCAGAGATAAACTTGCATAATGTTTGCTTAAGAACCCAGGAGTTTAATTTATAATTCCCCATTATATTCGGCAATTGTCAGAGTGGAAGGCAATAACAGATTTAACAGTAGGGTCGGAAGGAATGTGAAAACCCGATGTTATTGGCATTAAACTGTAAAACTTTCTATAGGTGCATGATTTATATTAGAATGTGGCATTGGTGGCATCTTGGGTTTCCCTGAAAGTGCTACCTTTGGGGCAGTGGAATGTACTTTAGGGGAATTAGTTTTCTCTGCTTTGTTCAAAATGATCATGAACCCTACACATTTTATTTGTTAAGGCACTGAGATAGGAGCAGAGTTTAAAGTAAGAGTTTTTACTTTATTGTTTTTCTATATGAATTAAGTAACTAAATTTTAATATGAATTAAAAAGTACAAAATTCCCAGTTTTATAGCTTGGAAAAAATTACTGCACCCGTATCAAGAAAGATAATATTAACAATACTTTAAAATACTCTTCGTGATTCCTCCCTGTCTGTAACCCTTCTTCCCCAATGATAACTTCTGTCCTAATCTCTAAAACCACAGATTAGCTTTGTCTATTTTTGAATTTGATTTGATATGAATAAAATCAAGAGTTGTATTCTCCTTTGTGTCTGCTTTCCTTGTCTCACTGTTTTGTTTGTGAGATTCATCCATGTTTCTGTATGTAGCATTAGGTAATTTATTTTAATTGATGTATGGCACATGTAACAAAATGTCATAATTTAGTTATTTGAATATGTTCATTACCTGCAAATTTTGCTTATTATGAACAGTTCTGTTTTCTACCAGCACTTTTAAAACACCAATATTTCTGCAAAAATAGATAGCTTTTACTCTTTTTCTTTATGGAAAAGTTTTTAAAGGTTTTCTTTATTTTTTGTTTTGATCAGTTTTGCTAAGATGTATTAGTTGTGTTTTTCTGTGTATTTATGCTGCTTGAGGTTGATAATGCTTGATATTTATTGCTTAATATCATTCTTCAGTTCTGGAAAATTCTTGGCTATTATTTATTTTAAATTGCTTCTGCACATTCTCTTTCTTTCCTTTTTAGGTTTTTAATTACACATATGTTAGTCCTCTTCATGCCCCTTTACTCTATTTTATTTATATTTCATCCATTTTCCCCTTTGTAGTTTAAGGATGGTTTTACTGACATCTTTTCCAAATCACTAATCTATTCACCTGTGTCTGATCTGCTGTTAAACCCATTTTACTGAGTTCTGAAATTCAATAATTGTTATGTCCACATGTATAATTTCCATTTGATTCTTTTATAGATTCCAGTTCTCCGATGATATTCTTCATCTTACCATTTATTTTTGAAGATATTAATAAGCTATTTTAAGTCTTTACTTGGTAGTCGTAATACCTGGCTCACCTGTAAGTCTCTTGCTATGGTTATTATTTTTTCTTTTAGTCCTTTCTCTTGGGATTTCTATTAATATTTCCCTGAGTGATGGTTATTGGCCACACGAAATTGAAGAGACTGTACCTGTTTCTGGGCAGGATTATAATCTCTGTATAGACTTATCTTTTTATAACGCATCCTTACTTCCAGGGTTTGGTCTTTTAGCGTTTCCCAACTGAAAGCCTGAGGTATTTATAAGTGCCTTTATCCCTTGTTAGGACCCTTCACCAGCTTTTATAGTCTCATCATTATGAAGCTGCTTTGTCAATTCTTCTACCTCTCGGTTTCTCATTTTTGTGAAACTTTTCTTGACCTATGTCCGTACAAATTAGTGCAAAATTCAAGGGAGAAAATTGATTGGAATTTGGGCTTATCTCAGTTTGTCATCTCTCCAGATCTTACTCCCTCAAGTTTGACTGCCTTGATAGCTCTCATGACTTCAAGTTAATATTCAGAGAGCTTTATCTGCTACATGCCAGTCCACCATTACTGAAAGGGAAAATTCAAGATTTAAAAAATATATTCATATTTCATCATCAACTTCTATCTCATAGTACTAAACAGGATTGCAATTTTACCTTTTATTTTTGTGGTGCTTTGAATAATATATATCTCCCCCATTAGACAGTACATTCCAAGATGAAAGTATCGACGTGTGGTTTTGTGCATCATCGTGTTCCAAGTAACTAGTACAGTGCCTGATGCAGAGTATGGAATCAAATAGTATATGAATGAAACAATGATTATGGGGTTTTTGAATGTGTGGAGTGGACAGAATGAAACAATAATTTCAAGTAGCAAGGCAAGAATAAAATCTTCATCCAGAACAAAAGAACCAAAAAGTCATCAGGAAACATATTAAGTTGTCTTATGAGATGGAACTTAAAATCATGGCCTCAGACAGTGATGTGAAATGAGAACAATATTGTCTTCCAGCCTTTAGGAGAACTTATAGGCAGAGGAGGTGCTCTTTAAGGCTCTGATAATTTAAATATCTGGGCCTCAGAATACTTATGAGGACTAAACAAGATATTGCTTTGAAAATTTCCACTGCGAAGCTTAGAGAATATAATAGCTATTTAGCCCCAACACCTATTATATTCTATTGGTTGGGTTGCCATTGGCCATTCCCAAGTAGTAAAAACTAACTTTTGAAACGCTGTGTGCTTAAAATTTTTATACTCCATATTTTTACGGGACAAAGTATTGTTGATTATAGGCTCTCTTGTAATCTCATGTTTGAAAGGGACTTTGGATAGCATCGATATAAGATAAAATACACAGGAGGCATATTGACTCCCAGAGGGTTATGGTTAAAAACAAGTAAGTGGAAGTTTTATTTATTTTATTTTATTTATTTATGTTTTTGAGACGGAGTCTCGCTCTTGTCACCCAGGCTGGAGTGCTGTGGCACGATCTTGGCTCACCGCACCCTCCAACTCCCTGGTTCAAGCGATTCTCTTGCCTCAGCCTCCTGAGTAGCTGGGATTACAGGCACACACCACCACGCCCGACTAATTTTTGTATTTTTTTTACTAGAGATGGAGCTTCACTATGTTGACCAGGACGGTCTTGATCTCCTGACCTTGTGATCTGCCCGCCTTGGCCTCCCAAAGTGCTGGGAGTACAGGCCTGAGCCATCGGGCCTGGCTGGAAGTCCTATTTTACAACTTTGGCATTGGGATTTTTTAGAGCCAGAGAAAAATTAAATTTGCTAACTTTGTTTAAATGAATCAGTAGTGAGTAGAATATTTCATACAAGATGGTCCAAGTTAAAAATAAAAAAATACTCTTTTTCAAATTCTAATTGTCATTGATCCCTTGCGAGTTAAATCAGAGGTTAAAAAATTATCTCAGAATGTCAAAGAGCATAGCATTTTGCTAGAGCTGGGCATCAGCACCTTATTTCTTTAATTTTGGAAGGAGAGAATTTATGCATTCATTCAGTGTATTGTGTTGAGTGAACACTAAGTGCCTAGCTCTGTCCTGGGCCTCGAGGATACAACCAGTTTGGTAGAAGACTGTGTTTCACCTGAAGCATTGCCAGGTACTCCAATATGTTGAGTGTATATAGCTGCATGTTGAGAAGGCCCAGAGAACCAGAATGAAAAGTCTGAATTCATTATCTCAACGAAGAGTTCAACAGGACACATTCAATGCCAGGAACTGCAAATGTGGCATAAATAGGTTTTGGTCCTGGACTGCTGCATGGCCTAAGAATTTCTTTGTTTTGGCTGTGGTCGCCGTGCGGGTCTCGGTTGGAGGTCTCACTGGAAGGTACCCTGCGGTCACAGAGACGGCATCCCAGAGACGATGGCGGAGGGAGATAATCGCAGCACCAACTTGCTGGCTGCAGAGACTGCGAGTCTGGAAGAACAGCTGCAAGGATGGGGAGAAGTGATGCTGATGGCTGATAAAGTCCTCCGATGGGAAAGAGCCTGGTTTCCACCTGCCATCATGGGTGTGGTTTCTTTGGTGTTTCTGATTATCTACTATCTAGATGCATCTGTTCTGTCCGGCGTTTCCTGTTTTGTTATGTTTTTGTGCTTGGCTGACTACCTTGTTCCCATTCTAGCGCCTAGAATTTTTGGCTCCAATAAATGGACCACTGAACAACAGCAAAGATTCCATGAAATTTGCAGCAATCTAGTAAAAACTCGACGCAGAGCTGTGGGTTGGTGGAAACGCCTCTTCACGCTAAAGGAAGAAAAACCTAAGATGTACTTCATGACCATGATCGTTTCTCTTGCTGCGGTTGCTTGGGTGGGACAACAAGTCCACAACCTGCTTCTCACCTACCTGATAGTGACTTCCTTGCTATTGCTTCCTGGACTAAACCAGCATGGAATCATTTCGAAGTACATTGGAATGGCCAAGAGGGAGATCAACAAACTTCTCAAACAAAAAGAAAAGAAAAATGAATGATTCATCTGCTTTAATCAGGGTGATTAGTGGCGCACCCATTGCTCCGGGAACGGTTTCTGCTGTACTATCTGGATACTAAAATGTTACGGAAGTAGCTCTTTGCTCTCCCTCACTCTGCACTTAGTTGATAGAAATTCAGACTCCCCAAGTAAGGGTTTGTGCAGTGTCTTCATGTTGCATATAGTTGAGTGCATTCTTAGCAGTTGGCTTCATGGACAACTCATTAGTGTGTATAATTTGTTTTTGATTTTTCTTACCCAGTGTTAATTGAATTCTTGCTTTTAGACAACTTCCTTTTGTAGTGGTGAACCTTGCCCTTTAGTACAGTTCAAGTGAATCTGGATAATTGTTCATCTTTGCTTTAGCTTAGATACCATGTAGTGGTCTGTGTCTACAGGAAGCTGGTTCTGTCTGCTTCCACAGTCTGCTTAGAAAACTGTCTGACTTCATGAATATAGAGACCAAGTTTACCACTTCTGATGAAGAGACCAATTAAGATTCATTCCTCATTCTGTTTCTTTCCGGTGGGAGAAGAGTCCCCATGAAATAAAATGAAACTGATGCCATGTGCTAGTACGTGTAGGCTTCTCCCTTCTGCAAAGCTTAGCAATTTGTAGGAAGCTTTGATCTTTTTGTTCAAAAAAAGGAATGTCTGACAGGCTTAAGCTTTTGTCCCCTTGCACTTAGACTCGAAGTTAGTAAATCCTTAAGGGCTTTTGAATAGCAGACTTCCACAAGATTACATTTAGGATTTCTAGCATACTTTTAATTTCAGATTTTCAGCTGACTTTAGCTATAGTATACAGTAGGTTAAGACTCATGTCTATGATTTTTACTCTAAGACCAGCAAAAGGACAGCAGTCTAATATGTTTAGTTAAGATTCATTTCAGTAGAAGATAATCTTATCTAATTTTTGAGACCAGAATAAGCCTTTTAAGGTAAACCTTAAAATTCTCATTTTATGGTAATACTGGCCATTTTAGTCCCCTAGGTTTGACATGGGAGATAGTGACTACACTGGTGTCTGATTTTTTTTCCTAGAGATTTCTCCCTGAAAAATACAAGGGCTGTTGGTGAGAGCAGACTTGAGGTGATGATAGTTGGCCTGTGGTCTACAAAGATTTCGTAACTCCTTGGAAAGCTTCTTCTTATCATTCTTAACTTGTTGGTAGCTAGAAATTTAGAGTAGTTGAAATCTGTAGGAATGAACTTCTGAGGGCCAAAAAATGTGACTGACTTGGGAACAATTCTTAAACTGATTAGCTGTAATATAGTTTTGTGAATTTGTTGCACTGATGTTGTACCTTGTGGTATATCTGTCCCTATTAAATAAGTGTTTTTTCCTCTTTAATATTGCTGTAAACAGTGGTGCCCATTGTAGCATATGTTTTTTTTTTTAAATATTTCATAAGAAAACTACCTTAATTTTACCTTACTTTCATTGTAAATAAGCCTGTCTTCCTATCTGGATTTTTTTTGTGTATACATGTTCTACTGATTAACTACTTTTGCAGTTTTAATCCTGTATTATTCTACTTTGTGTAAAATGGGAAAAAATAAAAAAAGCTGGAATCTTAAAAAAAAAAAAAAAAAAGAATTTCTTTGTTTTACAATAATGCAACTTTTAATGAACATCTCCATAGAATAGCACAAGGCTGGATGGCTGGATTTAAGAGCAGGGGCTAATGTCACAGGGAGCAAATTCTATAGATGCCTCTTCTATGAGGCAGTATAGCTTAATAATAAAGAGTAGACAGACAACCTAACATTAAATCCTAGTTTTGTAACTTGTTAACTTGATAACACCCTGGTAAGATTCTTAACATCTGCATCTTCATCTGTAAAAGGCTTGGCTTCTAGGCTCTAAATCACCAATTTTTCCTGTCATTTGCACAACCCTGGTGTGACCGCACCTTCCTGTTCTGGCTAATCTCTGGGTCACCTCGCCATTGTCTTTGGCTCTTTATTTTTTCTAACACCTAAATAACCAATTTCCTTGAATGCAGTTCCTCCATTTGAAAGACCTAGAAAAATTCCTTATTTCTTTTCTTTTCTTTTTTTTTTTCCTGACATAGCCTCACTGTTAAAGAGGGCAAAAACTCCATTAAGAAAAGATTAAACAAAGATAAAGAATAACAGGACAAGCAAATTTGAAGTAAAAAACAAAAATAAAACAAAACAAGATTATTGGAACTAAATGCCTTGATTGCAATTTTCCATGGTGAGATATGGGAGCAGGTGAGTGGTGGATGTAGGTTAAAGCCCTTTCCTGAAATGACTTTGGTGACTTGTGTATTTCCAGATGCATAAGCCTCTTACAATCACCTCCCTTTCTTTAATTAAAAAGAAATTAGACCTTTAAAGCCTCATATAATTAAAGTTAGTTTAGTTCAAGTGCACACAATTTTTTACGACGCGTTTGCTAGTTTGTTTAGGTCGCAAAGATTTTTTTTTCTTTCTTTTTTTTTTTTTGGTAGGGACTATAGGCTATTTGGAAACTGGAGGCAACCCTGGCTTTTGAGGCAACCTTCTCTGTATCTGGAAGTCTTCCTTTATTTGAGGTTTTTAAATCTCAGCATTTCCTCATAACCTTCAGAAGTGAGCCTTTTTTGATGAATGCTCTAGGAAAATAAAGACAATTCACAATGTGGTTGAAAATAATGACTTGATGTCAAAGAATACAGGGACAATGACAATTGCCTTGGACACTCAGAACAGCTTTTTACTGCTCTCTAATACCGTTCCGAGTTTCCTGGGTGATTGTCTTCCATTCTGTGCCATTAGCTTTCTGCTTTAAGTAGTGGCAGTGGGTATTTTACAGGAAGAGAGACTCCCCGATGGGAACAAGCAAACACTAGATTTTCATACAGGGACAGAATACTGATACTACGATACTTTACAAAACCATTAAGCATCATCCCTGGCTGCTACGACTCAGACTGAATCAGCAGTCCCTGCATCTAATACCAGAAGGTGACAGAAACACCATGGAAGGTGCAGATGCTGAACGCAGGCAGTGAAGGTTATTCAACAAGGGTTTAGTTAGTACCTTGGATTCTATAGTCACATGTTTGGAGGTCAAAATTGCTGAAACTCTCTGTTAGCCTCTGAAGATCTAATGACTACATATTTTTCCCCCACAATTAATACTTTAGATTAAAAAATCAGAAAGGTGTGGCTAACAAATCTAATCCCTTTTTAGTCCGAATTAATAAGCTTTTTCTGTATTAAGAACTTCTAATACAAAAGTCATTTTATAAGCTACTAAGTTCTAATCTACTTGAAAGTAGAATCTCTTCCTATCCTGTACTCTAGCCTCTTTCTTCTTCTTATGCTCTGCCTCTAACAAATCTCCAGCCTGCATCCTCCTCCTGTTTCAGCTTAGCCGGCACCCTCCTGATAGAGTCACTTTAATTTCCATCTAATAGTTTTCTAAATTTCTTCTCATGCCTCAGTTACATTCTTTACTAGTGCTTTGGCTGGTTATATTTTCATACAAATTAATACGTGAGTCTCTATTTTTTAAAACAACTCTCAAATGACTCATTATCAGGTCATTTTTATATACCTCATGGATTATCTATTTGGGGTATTTTAAATGTGTGTTTGCCTAACTAGCCCCCGTGCAGTCTCCCCATAAGTCTTTGGATTGAATGAAAATTCATTTTCATTTCTGTATCTCCAGTGCTCTATATAATGTCTGACAGGTAGTAAAGGTTCAATGACGATTTTGTTTTGTTTTAAACAAATATTTGTTGAATAAATAGATGATGGATGGGCAGAGGAAAGACTTGGCTTTTAACTAAAGAGGATTGTTGGGAAATTTAATGACTCAGGAAAGGACCGTCTATCTTTCACAATGCCACCAACGATTTTTCTAAGGCAGTTTCACAGTCCTTTATCCAAACTTCTTTGGAGCAGTTGTAATTTAGGCTTCAGAACTTAGAAGATGGGGGCAGTTTTAGAATGGTAATATGAAACATATATGTATTATATAGTATGGATCAGCAAGAGTGGGACAATGTCCCATAATCAAATAAATTAACACTTCTATATTAAAAGAGATAAACACTAACAATAAATACAAATTTAAAATAGGCTTAAATCAATTCAAGTGCGGCTTTGTAGCCAAACGAGTTTACTGTGAATTTATGGAAAACAAACAAACAAACAAACAAAAACCTTCTGTTTTGAGAGCTTCCTGAATTATGGAATTGTGGGTGAGAGAGCACCTGAGAGCACACTCAGTCATATAAGAAATTCTCCATTGCTTATTGCAGAAGTTGCAGACTGTTGGCCTGGATCTGAAATCTTGTGCACAGACATGGTTTTCTTTGCCCTATATAAAGAGAGACAGTCTTGTGCTGAAATAAATAAGTAAATGAATCGTAGGTAAAGTTTAAAAATTAGCAAATTTCATGTTAAAAAATTATATTTTGAAAACTTCAAGTGTTTGTTAACATTAGATCTTAATCCAATTCCTGAGCAATTTAATTAACTTTGCTAGTATTAGTTTCCTCATCGAAACAATAAGAATGGTAATGGCTGTCATTTAGCTTCTTTTTGAAGATTAAATGAGAAAAGCACACTGAAATTTTAGTGGAATCTAATTATTCAATAATGGTTACTGTTGTTTTATTATTGTTGTTTAAGTGAAGTCTTTAGTCAGTTTCCCATCTTGTTTTATGTCACAGACTTTACATAAATTATAATATTTGGATGACTCTTGGCATAAACTGTAGGTGTGTTGGAGCATGTGAAAAAATGCATTTGCTTAAAATGAGACAATTATGATGATGAAATAAAACTTAAAAATTAGTGAAGTTTTAAAATACTAAACATAAAGATTAAATGAGAAGTTGGACTTGCTTTTGTGAATATAGCTATTTATTTGTAATGCTGTAGATTTGTAGATAACTGTAGATTCACATGCAATGTAAGAAGTAATACAGAGAGATCATGAGTACCGTTTTACCCAGTTTCCTCCAATAGTCACTTCTTGCAAAACTGTAGGACTGTATCTCAATCTGGATGGTGATTTGATGCAGTTAGAATGCAGAACAATTGATCATTTTGAGCTTTCACATAGCCAAGCCCACTTGTCTACCATCTAACCTCCTCTTGAGTCACTGGCAACCACTACACTGTCTTCCTTTCTATAATTTTGTGATTTCAAAAATGTTATATAAATGGAATCATACAGTATGTAACCTTTTGGGAATGGCTTTTTTCGCTGAGCATAATTCTCTGGAGGGTCACCCAGTTTGTTGCACATATCAGTAGTTTGTTCCCACTTACTGTTCAGTAGTGTTCCTTGGTCTTGGGCATACTACAGTTTGTTTAACCTCTCACCCATTGAAGGACATAATGTTGTTTCCAGAGTTTGGCCATTAAAAATAAAGTTCTGATAAACATCTGTCAACAGGTTTTTGTGGAACCTAAGTCTTAATTTCTCTGGGATAAATGTCCAGGATTGCAAATGTTGGATTGTATTGTAGTTGTGTGGTTACATGTTAAGAAACCACCAAACTGTTTCCAGAGTGGCTGTACCATTTTACATTCCCACCAGTAATGAATGATGATCCAGGTTCTTCACATCCTTGCCTGTATTTGGTATTGTCACTATGTTTTGCTTTGGCCATTCTGATAGTTGTGTGGTGATACTGAACTGTTGCTTTAGTTCGCAAGTTCCCTGATGGCTTATGGTGTTGAATATCTTCGCCTGTGTATATTTGCCATTACTTTATTATTTAATCACCACCACCACCACCACCATTACCATTAGTTCATCATTTCATTAGTGAAATGTCTCTTCAAGAGTTTTATCCATTTTCTTATTGGATTGTGTTGTTTTGACTATTGCATTTTGGGAACTCTTCACATACTCTAGATACCAGACCTTTGATGGATTGTGTGGTTTGTGAATATTTCTCCCACTCTCTAACATGTCTATTCATCTTCTTAACAGGGTCATCTGTGGAGGAAAAGTTTTAAATTTTGATGAAGCTCAACTTATTGATTTTTTAAAATAGATTGTTCTTTTGGTGTCAAGTCTATAAACTCTTGCCTATTCCTAGACCTTAAAGATATTTCTCCTAGGTTTTTTCCTTATTCAAAAAGTTGTATAGGTTTACCTTTTACATTTAAGGCCATGACTCATTTTTATTTAATTTTTGCATGAAATGTGAGACTTAGGTCAAGATTGATACACTCCTTCCTGCCTTCCTGCCTTCCTGCCTTCCTGCCTTCCTGCCTTCCTGCCTTCCTGCCTGCCTGCCTGCCTGCCTGCCTTCCTTCCTGCCTTCCTTCCTACCTTCCTTCCTTCCTTCTTTCCTTCTTTTTTGCCATTGACGTCCAGTTTTCCCAGCACCCATTTGT
Organism: Macaca fascicularis; assembly: GCF_037993035.2. Lineage (NCBI taxonomy): Eukaryota > Metazoa > Chordata > Mammalia > Primates > Cercopithecidae > Macaca > Macaca fascicularis. The sequence goes on from NC_088394.1 coordinate 55,485,162, forward strand.
TGAAAAACATATTTTTCCTCTATTACGTTACTTTTGTACTTTTATATAAATATCACTTGATCGTATTTGTGTGGGTCAATTCTGGGGCTCTCTGTTCTGTTCTATTGACCTGTGGCTCTATCTCTTGGCTTGTATCACATAGTCTTGAATACTGTAGCTAAATATTAAGTCTTAAAATTGTAGAATGATCTTTCCAAGTATATTTTCTTTTTCATAATTATTTCAGCTATTCCAGTTCATTTGTCTTTCCGTATACATTTTAGAATAATCTTTTCTATATCTACAAAATATTTGCTGATATTTTTAATGGCAATTGCATTAAACCTGTATATACATTTGGGGAGAAATAGCATCTTTACAATGTTGAGTCATCCTTTCTTCTTTTATTTAGATCTTCTTTGATTTCTTTCATCAACATTATATAGTTTTTAGCATACAACTCCTGTACTTATTTTGTTTGATTGACACCTAAGTATTTTATTTTTGGAGTGATGTAAGTGGTATTGTATTTTTAATTTTGGATATCAAAATGTTCATTGCTAGTTTGTAAAAATACATTTTTTTTGGCATTTACATTATTCACATGACCTTGCTGAGCTTACTTATTAGTTCTAGGAGTTTTTGTAGGTTCCTCATGCTTTCTACATAGGCCATGATGTCATCTGAAAATAGAGGCATTTTTATTTCTTCCTTTTCAATTTATATGTAGTTTATATTCTTTTCTTGTTATACTGATTAGAATTTCTAGACTACATTGAAAAAGAGTAGTGAGAGTGTCCATCTCACATTGTTCCTACACATACAGGGAAGCACTCGGGTTTTCACTGATAAAAATAATAATAAGTATAGTTTTTTTGACAGGTGCTCTTAATGAGTTGAGGAAGTTTCCTTCATATATTTTAGAACTTTTATAAGTACATGTTTAATTTTGTCCAATTCTTTTTCTTTATTAAGTGATGTGATCATATGGTGGATTACACTGCTAGATTTTAAACCAGCCCTGCATCCCTGGAATTAACCCCGTTTGATCACGATGTACACTTTAAAAAAAAATTGCCTAATTCCATTTTGTTAAGGATTTTTGAATTTGTATTCATCAAGAATATGGGTCTGCAGTTTTTTGTTTTGTTTTGTTTGGTACAGTCTTACACAAAATTTACAACAAAAAATTGGGCAGTGTTTCCCCCTTTTCTATTTTCTGGATAACATTGTGTAGAAATGTTAGTTTTTCTTTAAAGGTTTGGTAGAATCCTCCAGTGAACCCATCTAGATCTGGAAATTTCTATTTGGAGAGTTTTAACATTACAGATTTGAGGAAGTAGTCAATTTTATCTAAGTTGTCAAATTCGTGTGTAGAGTTATTTGTAGTATTTCATTACTATCTTTTCAATATGTGCAAGACTTATAGTTATATTCCTGTTTCATTCCTGACATTGGCAATTTATGTCTTCTTTTTTCTTTGCTAATATCGCTAGAGTTTTGTGAATATTGTTGATATTTTTAAAGACTTCTTTGTTTCATTGATTATGTCTATTGTTTTTCTGTTGTTAATTTAATTGATTTGTGCCCTTATCTTTATTGTTTATTTCCTTCTTGTTGCTTTGGGGTTATTTTGCTTTTAAGATTCTTGATGTGGAAGCTTGAATTATTGATTTAAGACTTTTTCTGCATCTTTTGACACTTATGGATTTCTAGCTTCTTTAGCTCCAAACCAAGAAGTGCCTTGTTACTGCTGGATGGAGATAAAAGTCCTGGTCCCTTACCTGGCCTCCTTTGATACCCCTGGATGGGGTTGTTGGGGCACCTTCATACAGTCTTGCAAGGGTGAAAGTCTTGGCTTCCCTGTTGAAGTTGGAGGACCAGTCCAAACTGAGCTGACTCTGTTGATAACAAAACATCGAGTTAGCTTGTAGGTGTAACAGAGCCCAAAACTGTGAGTCATGCAGCCCAGGCATGAACAATGAAAAACAAACAAACAAACAACAACAAAAAAACACCTTTGACCTCTAACAACACCCAGAACCAACAATTCCCCCCTCAGAACCAAGAAGATTAGGATATGACCAGAAGTTCAATGCTGGAACTCTTTCAGAAGCAAGTGTTCTATTGGCCCGGAAGATCCAGAGCTAAAACTGCCTCAACAAATCTTACTGTAAATGGTCAAATTTAAAGGACTTCAGTCAGATTCAGCCAAGCCATCATCCTTAAATCCTTTGCTATCTGATCCTTTAAAACTTGCCCCAGACACCAAATTGAGGAGACAGATTTGAGTCTGACCCCTATCTCCTTGTGGGCTGGTTCTGCAATAAAACCTTTCTTTTCTCAACAGTTAGTATCACAGTTGTTGACTTATGTGTGCACCGGGAAATGAGCCCGTTTGCTTGATAACAACCTTTTCTTGCATGAGTGGGAGTGTGTGCCAGGTCTCCGTTTCATCAGTGGTGTGACCAAGACAACTTAGTGTTCCCTCTCCTTGATCAAATTTTAGACAGGCTTTTTTCTTGCCTTTATGCTACTGGCCTCCCTCTCCTTAGAGCATTTACTTTAAAATACTTGTAATACTTTTTTCTGCCTCTATGAGATGTATATTTTTTAAAAAGCCTTTTGCCAGTTTTACAACCCAGAAATCTCTTTCTTCAGGACCTGGGGACCATCTCTTTGAAAGGTGAACTTGGAGGGAGATAGTACAGGGATCTCCCAATCTCTGGTGGAAGAATAGGAGCCGGAGAACTTCCGTAGGCACCAATTAATAAACACAGATGACCTAATTCTAGAGAAGAACATTTGCAAATTCAGGAATAATTCAATGTGCTCTACAGGTTCTATAGATCAACCTCTTCTCAACATACTGCAGTATGTTTCTACTTTCTCACCCCAGTGCTTAAAAACCATCATGCTTTTTGTTTAAGTGGAGGTGAGTTTAGTTTTTCTCCCTGTATTAGTCTGTTTTGCATGGCTCTGAAGGAATACCTGAGACTGGATAATTTATAAAGAATAGAGGTTGTTTTGACTTACAGTTCTGCAGATTGCACAAGAAGCATGATGCCGGCATTTGCTTCTCATGAGGCCTCAGGGGGCTTTTACTCACGGCAGAAGGTGAAGTGGGAGCAGGCATGTCACAAGGTGAGAAAGGGAGCAAGAGAGAAAGGGGCAAGGGAGAGAGGAGGAGGTGCCATGCTCCTTTAAACAACCAGCTTCTGTGTGAACTAACAGAATGAGAACTCACTCGCTACCATGAAGAAGATGCCAAGCCATTCAGGAAGGATCTGTGCTACCCTTCCCATTACCCAAACGCCTTCTACCAGGCCCCACCTCCAACACTGGGGATCACATTTCAACATGAGATTTAGAGGGGACACACATCCAAACAACATCACTCCTCTATTGGAATAGTCATGAGTAACTGTTTGTTTAGCAGGATGCTTAGTTTAACAAGTGTGTGACTGGAGTGGTGTGATTACTGTCTAATGGTTTCTGTCTTGCTCAGATGCCCCTTTCCTGGTCTGCTGGCTGGAGAGAGTAGGAACTTTTTCAAGCTTTTTTTGTTGTTGTTGTTCGTCTGCACCTTTTGGCATCTCTGGATTTCTGGTTTCTTCAGCTCCAAACCTGGCATATATGAGCAAAAAACAGAAGCCACAGAACTCACTACTGTGTTGTTCCTCAAGTCTCATGATCTTTAGTCAGTCTGCCTCATTCACTCCACTATTCAGAGTCTTCTGTTTGTTTGTTTTAAACATATTGTCTAGGGTCTGTCCAGGCTGCTATAACAGAATATCATAGACTGAGTGGCTTAAACACAGAAATTTATTTTTCACAGTTCTGAAGGCTGGTGAATCTGAGATCAAGGTGTTGGCTGATCAGGTGTTGGGTGAGGGTCTGCTTTTTTGTTTGCAGATGGCTGTCTTCTTCTTGTATCCTCACATGAGAGGGAGCAGAGAAAGAACCAAGTTCTCTCATGTATCCTCTTATAAGGGCACTAATCCCATCATGAGCACACCACACTTATGACCTCATCTGACTTTATTACCTTCTGAAGACTCCGCTTCCTGATACCATCCCAGAGTTTCAACTTATGAATTCCAGGGGACACAAATATTCAGTGCATAGTGGCTGTACTTGGAGGAGTAGAGGGGAAAACCCCACCTCTCTGCTTCATTATTCCGGAAGTGAAATTCCTAACTTTTTATTTTTTTACATCATTTTGTTCTTCAGATAGCTGTTTGACCTCTTGAAACTCTTGGAAGTTGTCATTAAGAGAGGAACTTTGTTCACATAAGTGATAATGTAAATTTTTTTTGCAGTCATTCAAAAATTTGTGGCACTTGACATTATATTTAAGGAATCAAACTGATTTTTCTTATCTTTCATAGCTAAATATAATGTTGAAACAAGTTATCATAATGGGAATGGGTTTAGAATTTAATCAAACTTTTCCATGTCAAATATTTCAAAACCCTGATGAAGCCATAATTTGTAGAGTATGTCCCTTTTACTAAAACAGTCATCTGGAAGTTAGCTTGTATGCTGCAAAAACAAACAAAACAAAATAAATGGAGAGAAGTAAAAGAAACATGAGAAGACAGTTTTTGCCCTGCCTCCTGGAGCTACTCCTCTTCAAAGTCTCTACTTGGTTTGGTCATCTTTTCCTCATCATCAACAGAACACGCTTGAGCCACCCACCATGTTCTGTGGGTGCTTGAAAGAAGTCTCCTTTGGCAGTTCCTCAGACACAATTTCCAGATATCCAATAATAATACATTTGCATCTGACCGTTAACATATTTGCCCAGATGGTGGAGGAACTCCTTGGCCGCCCGCAGCATGCCATGTTGGGTAATGCCAGGTGATGCTCGCTGGATCTGTCAGCTTAGTGAGTTGGAGGAAAGAGAACAGTCAGATACCACTCAGCTAAGGCCAGACTCCCAAGAGCCCTAGAAAAGACTACTTATGGAGGAAAGTGACCTGCTAGGAAGCCTGACGACCTCTGGTCATTTCTGCTTCTGTGGAGGCTGACGTGATCAAGGTCTCCTGGCACACCTGTAACCAATTTGCTGCACATCAGCTGGGAAATGTTGCCTTAAGTGCAGACAGAGGTTATGGCTTCTCCACCTTACTCTTCTCTCCAGCTGGTACCACAATGCCAGGAGTCTGGTAGTGGTGAGCAATAAATGATCATTAAATAAATTTACAAAAAATGGATATAGTCACCTCTACGTTTTCCATGCCCTGTATAGACAGGTTGTTTTAACCTTTTATTATTTGTAAAAGTCTCCCAATAAAAAGTTGTTATGATGAGAATAGATTTTTTTTTTTAAAGATAAATAACCATCTTCCTATTTGTGAAGTTTTAGAACATCCATATCCAGGGAAGAATGGAAGCAATATCAACTAAATTGCCAGACCAATGTATTTCAGCTTTTAGTAACATAGAAAGCATAGATTCCGTCTCAGCACCTAAAATGAGAGGTACTTTGAAATTTCTCTACTGTGCACACAGATGTATTCTGCAGTTGGGTACATCAAACACTAGGCCGACAGCTCACATCACAGATGTTTCAAAACAAACAAAAGGCAAATGCGATTTGATTATTTGTTTATTTCTGAAAGTTCTAAGAACAATGCCCTGACACTCCATTTGGGTAACAGGAGAAAATAAAAGACACCGCATTTTACACCATTTCCCATCTCAAATGGGCACGTTTTCCACTGTGCTTGTTTTCTCTTGTGACCGCTCTACATTTCCTTGAAATGTATCCCCAGTCTGTTCTTCTAAAACTGGTATTTCTTAAAAAGCTCAGCTTCAAAAATGCCAGACATAATGAAAAATGAAAATCACAAAAGAGAAAGTTGTTCACAGCCACTCCCCTGGGGTTCCCTCATGTTTCTGGGTCACCATGCCGACTCTCCATGTGTTAGAAGTAACATCCATAGTGTACTTAGCAGGTAACTCCTTGTGAACAGGGTCAGAGTAGTTTCCAAATAAACAAAGCCAACCCTTTCCTTGAAGACAATGCACCATCTGTTCAGAAACACTCTACAACATCTAGCAAAGCAGTTCCAAAAGAAGTTCTTATCTCAAAGTATAAGAAAAGGAAAGCTCCTTTGGAAAAATTATAAAAGCATACATCTTCATCACTTGGGGCTCGGGCAGATGAAGAATATGGGAGCAGAGACCTTCCCGTAAGCAAAAGGAACTTGGGTGAACTACAGTCTGACAGCAGGAGCGAATAAGCACTGAGGCTCTGGTGAATTGAGGACCTGTAAGATCCAATCAAGATAGAGGAGAAACAAATGGCACAGAATCACAGAGGATTAAAGTCAGAAATCAACTTTTGAGTTTATAAAATTTACTCCTATCTTTTAAAGATGAAACATCTAAAATAGAGAGACAAATAACCTGCACAAATTTTAGCCCCTAGATACTTCTATGCTTGTATTATTAATATCGCTGATAATCTTAGCTATAGTTTATTAAGCATGTGCTATTTGTGCCAATAAATAGCACAACTATGCTACTTATTAGCTAGGTTACTGTGGTCAGACTATATCGTGAATATTTCTCAGATGCAGTTCCTTTATTTGCAAACTGTGTGAAATAATAGTAGTTTTCTCATTGGTTGTAATTGCAATTAAGTAGAGAATGTAGATAAAAAGCTTAGCACAGGACCAGGCATTCTGTAAATAATCCACCAATGTTAGTTACAATTATTTAATCAGTTACATTGAACACTCTTTTCATTTCCTACCTGCTGAAAAGGAAGACAATCATATGCCTAACTTCTGAAAGTCCTCAGTATCAAGCATTGGCAGCTTTCATGCAGAGCTATAGATATATCTGACAATATTGGACTTTAAATCCAGTTGATATAAAATTTTAAATATTGAATATAGTGAATATTAGTATAGTATAGTTGATGTTATGCACCTATCAAAACTTTTCCTAGCTTTATTGATTGTTATAGCTTCTGCTATAGATTCCTCCATCTTGACATTTGTAACAGACCCTATAGTATCTGTGTTTCTCCTAATTCTCAAAATCATACTGTGCAGTGATTTTATAAAGGGAACTCACACAGAGAAGAAACACCAGGCAATCAAGTTAAATCCAAACTTGTACTGCTTCCAATAAGTGGCCTAAATGGCCAGCTGCCCTTCACAGCTTTTAGAGGGCCATTCTGTTTGCCAGCTTTGTTCCAAACTGTTTCATTTGAAAACATCCATGGCATATGAGTGAGCTGCTGGCATGCCTGAATATGATCCTGACTGTCAAAGGCTAGGTCCTTCCTTGGGTTTGTCTCAGCTGTTGGTTTGGTTTGGAATATCCTGGAGGAGAATGACTACCACTTCCTAACTGAATTATGTGGTGAAATCCAGAAAGTGCACCATTTGGCAATGCTAAATAATGAGTTTTACCTCAGTGTGACCTATATAAACAGAAGGTGGGCATGCCAGGAGCTGTGATGGCTCAGAGATTTTTATCCTCCACAAAAGCTAACAAGTTAGTCTGCTAGTTTCAGAGATGCTGGTGGAAGATACAGACTCCCGGGCCAGAGGCAGAGGACTTTATTACTCACAGCATAGTAGGCAGCATGCACTTCATGGTGACAGTGTTTTCTGTTGTCCCCCACATGCCATGGGACAAGGTAGAGGTGGGCCAGCTAAGGAGCCTGAGCTTGGGAAAACATCCAGTCTCCTAAGAGCTGATGGTGGGAGGTGCTAACAGAGCTGTCCAAACTTTGCCTCTGAGACCTTCTGCTCAGGCACCAAATCCACTGTTTGTCTTAGAGGAAGATGCTGTCTTTATCTTCCCAGACCGTTTGCTATACAAGTGTCTTTGGAAAGATTATCTAGAATAAAAGCTCTCAGTGCCATTGCTTGCAAACTGGGAGAGACACAGAAACCCACGCAGAATTGTCTCTCAGTAGGGACTAATACAGTGTGGTTTTGTGAAAGCAACTGATTTTTGCCTCCATGGGCAGGATGAGATGGAGATCTAAGAGCGGTCACTTCCATTTCATGTTTTACATAGAGGGTTTCTCGGTGAGCTTTCATTTAAAGAAAGGTTTCTATGGTTAAAACAAAACCGATCTAGGAAATAGAAAAAAGCTCAAAAGAAAAGAAAACAAACGTGTAATATGATATTATTATGGAGAAAGGCAATGATTAGCTATGGGTTAAGAGGATTGTGTAGTATAGACTCACACTAATGTGTGATGGTGAACATATTGCTTAAGCACTAACAGACTCAAATTTATTTGTAAAATAGTGCTAATAGCAATGTCTATCACACAAGGTAATTGGAGAGTATGAAAAAGATAATGTATTGGATTCTGACACATGGCCTCCCAAAATAGTGCCTCCTTTCTGTGGCAGACACTGTTGGCTCATTGTTCTGATATTCTGAGATCCCTTTTATCTATTTGATGCGTACATCTATCAGCTGCTGTAGGTAATACTGTGAAGGGCTCACCCCCACGACTTTCTCAGAGAGCTGTTCTTGGGTGATTGGACAGCCTTTCCTGATTATATCTTGGAGTTATGTAGATATCCTGCGTAACTAAAATAGAGAGACAAATAACCTGCACAAATTTTAGCCCCTAGATACTTCTATGCTTGTATTATTAACATTGATATCACTGATAATCTTAGCTATAGTAGGAAGATATCCTGCCGCTTGACTAACGGCCGATTACGGCAAGGATTCAAAACTCCAGCCCCCTTGCATCAAGGTGGGAAAAACTCTGCAGTGCAATTTATACCCTGGAGCTCCTAGCTCAGGCTGAAGTTAGACCTCACCACTAAGCACATCTTTGCTTAGTTTCTTCTCATTCTCCATCTTGCACCCCTTCCTTCCTTATGCATCTCTCCTTGAGAGCACTCCCTGAATAAATCACTAATTTTATTAATAAATAGAGAACACAAATAACTCTCTCATGTTCTGTTTCCAGGGAAGTTGCCCTAAGACACTATTCAAGCATTGTGTCCATGATGACACAAATTCTTCAGTGTTCAACTCTACTAGAGAAATTTGTATTCTGATTTCCTCTATTCCTGGAGATGAAAGACATATCCCTTCCTCTGCACTCACTTAAAGTAAGAAATATTTTCCCAACCTAAATATATTGAAAGAGAGTAGAATATTGTAGCAGGGAAATCAGGGGGCATATAGTGTTCTTTATTTTGTTGACTTAGATCTGTAATTAGCACTTTAATCTGTAATCAGCACTTCACTTTATATTATACACACACACACACACTCACACACACACTAATTCTGCTATAAATGTCTATTTTAAAAATGTGAGTTTGTTCCAACATCATTGACATATTAGGGAACAATTTGAGCAAGATGTGAAATTTGTGTTAGTTTATGTTCAATTTCATCCCTGAGAAACACTAGTTGAATTCAGGAAACTCCACTGAGCTGACCTGAGTCATGCAGGGATACAAAAAAATGCATGCACCTAAACACACACACACACACACACACACACACCCTCTTGTCTTAGACTGGGAAATTTATAAGGAACAGATATTTATTTATTTATTTGTTTATTTATTTAGAGATAGGGTCTCCCTGTGCTGCCCAGGCTGGAGTGCAGTGGCAAAAGCATTGCTCACTACAGCCTCCATCTCCTGGACTCAAGCAATCCTTTCACCTCAGCCTCCTGAGCAGCTGGGAATGCAGGCATATGCCACCATGCCAGGCTAATTCTTTTTATTTTTTGTAGAGATGGGGTCCCACTATTTTGCCCAGGCTGGTCTTAAATGCCTGGGCTCATGTGATCCTCCCACCTCAGCCTCCCAAAGTTCTGGGAATACAGGCATCCACTGCATATGGGTGAGATTTATTTCCCGCTGGAGGCTGGGAAGTCCAGCGTCAAGGGTTGACATTTGGCAAGGGCTTTCTTGCTGCATCTTCTCATGGCAGAAGGCAAAAGGGCAAGAGAGAAAGTGCAAGCAAGCAAGAGAGCAAGAGGGGACTAAACTTGCTTTTATAACATAGCTAACTCATCATAGCTAACTCACTCTCTCATTAACAACATTAATTCATTCATGAGGGCAGAGTCCTCATGGTGTAATCACCTCTTATTAGGCCCCACCTCCCAACACTGTTGCACTGGGGATTAAGTTTCCAACACATGATCTCTAGGGGACAGATTCAGACCATTGCACCCCTCAAACAGTAGACCAGCTACCTTGATTTGCTGTGTATTTTATCTTATAATGTTGCCTTTTGCTCTTCTTTTGCATTTATGAGCTTTTTTATATCAAAAAACAAAACAAAACACTCCCTCAATACTCCAAACGTGTTTCAATGTCATGGGTCAAAATCACCAGTGATGGATGCAAAAGGAAAGCTTTATGTATTGAAAGAGAAGCGAGAACATGTGATATCTCCTGAGTAACAGGCTTAAAGGAATCTACATTGCAGACCATCAGAGACAATGCCATGAAAATAAAAGAAAAGTCTGTGGCTTCAAGTGCTATGAAGTCAATAAGAACATGGCCTGAAGAGATAAAAGAAGTGGAAAGATTGTTAAGCATATGGATTGAAGACTAAAGAGAGAAAAAAATATCAGGAACAATCTTTCTCATAATCAAAGAGAAAGTACTATCAATATATGAAGGCCTTAAATGAAATCATCTAATCCTACAAAAGCGGCTCTTTTTAGTGTTAGTAGAGGCTGGTTTGAAGGTTTCAAACATTGCTACAATTTCCAAAGCTTTCAGCTGTTGGGTGAAGCCCTGAGTGCAGATGAGAAAGCCACAAAAGGAAATCCTCCTAGTGCTGATACCAGAAGTTAATTGAAGAAGGTATTCACTGGATTGAATTTTCAATTTTGACAAAATAGGTATCTATTAAAAATGCATTTCCCAAAGGACATATACCTCAAAGGCAGAGCAACATGCCTCAGGATTTAAGTCTGCAAAAGATTTCAAATTTTGATAACCTTCCACTACTTCCAGTAAGTGACTAACTACAATCTAGTTTTCTTTTCTTTTTTAAAAAAATATTTTTGTTCTATTTATTTTTAATTGATAAATTAAAATTGTGTATATTTATCTTGTACAACATGTTGTTTTAAAATATGTATACATTGTGGTTACTGGGGGCTGGGGGCCTGCAGTTTAGGGACATGGAGAAAGGACACAAGTTTCAATTAGATAAGAGGAATAAGTTCAAGAGGTCTGTTGTACAACATGGTGACTATAGCTAATAACAATGTATTATATTCTTGAAAATTGCACATAGAGTAGATTTTAAGTGTTCTTAACACACACACACACACATAATGATATGCATGTGAACTACAGTTTTCTTTCGACCACTTCTACAAATGGTTTGTGAACCATTTAACGTGTGTACATAACCATGCAACCATTTTTAACTGGGTTCCTATCAGTTTTGCATGCCACTCATGACATCTTTGAGCATTTCCAGTGCGTGATTTTGCATGGCATAGTGACACTGAGGAACATATGTGTAGTAGTATGTTTGTGTGCCTTCCATGTTGTTCTCTGTGCCTGGAACATGCTTTCCTTCTTATTTTTCTACTTGAGTCCTGCTCTCTCTTCAGACTTACCTCTATTTCTCTAGAAAAGTGTGACATCTTTGGCTTATTGTTCATAGAGTAGACTCAGACACAAGGATCTGCAGTGAATATAGTTTACTTGGGAGGTAATTCTGGGAAAAACCTGGAGAAGGCAGAAGCCATTCCATGGAGGGAAGGAAGCCCATTTACAGGGAGCATTAGCAAGCAGCTTACTTCTGAGGCCCAAGTCTGCTGGGCTCTTGTGAGAGATGGGGTGGAAATACATTTTGGAGCTGTCTTACCTGGGGACAATAAAACTTGGATGTTCATCCTTCTACTCCAATTTATCATTGTCTGAGGATTGCTCCCAAGGATGTTGATTCCCTGGCACTTCTGGTCTTCCCCATGTGTGGGCTGAGAGAAAGCCCACAGATGGAAAGTCTCAGGTGTTTGCGGTAGAATGCTATTAGCATATAATGAAATAGTGAATGCCGATAGGATACGTGTGTGTGTAGGGAGCAGACACCAGCACCTGCTACTCCTCTGTTGACTTCATTGCCAGGGAAAAATACTGCAGTTATACACTTCTTTGCAGCACTTACCACATTGGTCATTTTACATTTATTTATGATGTGCTGGAGTCAGCTGGCACTGGTTTGCAAAAGCCCATTGTTCTGTGAATTCATTAACATTATGTTGACAGCTTAGAATAGGCCTTGGTGGGAGTATTTAGATCATAGAAATTGGTAAACATCACAAACTGTTTCCTGCCCCCCAGTCTCCCACCTGCTGCTGGAGAGCCAGTTGTTAACCGCTTGCAAGCACAGCTACTGCATGAGCCTGCTTTGCCTCACTGGGGCGTGAGTCCTGCTCTTCCCTTCCTCTTAGCCACACAGTAGCCTGGATTCCTCCTATGGCTGAACGAGCTCGCTGACTGGATGAGGCGACTGAGAATGCTTGCCTGAATTGTGAAGAATGTCTGCCAAAAACCACATTATTAATCTTAGCAGAATGGATATTGACCTCTTCTTGGCAGTAATTAGGGCGCAGGAACTGTTGCAATTTGAGGCCACCATGTCGTCAGTGGTCAGCAGAGAGGAGGATATTTGTCATCCTAATTGCTCTGGGGAGAGAACATTCATCCAGTACATCTTAATGCTGAATATTATTACCTCTAAGATCTCAGAGAAGAAAGAGGGCTATAAATGTTTGAGACAGAACTTACACCTCTAAAGAACATGCTTACTCTTATTTTTAAAGTGTTATTATACAGACTTTGCTAAACCAAATAAAATCACAGAGATGAACTTTATAACCAATAAAGTTCCTTATGATTCTAAATATCTGTGATATGCTACCAATAGCTTCCACTGTCTTTTAAAAGTGTAATGCTAAGATATATTACTTGGGCTGAAACTTCAGCAACAGTAATGAAAATCCCCAAAATAATGTGCTTTATGTCAGTGAATACTTCAGGAAAATAACCTCCAAGGAAAAGGATCTGAGGTGTATGACTGGCTATAGTTTGATATACTTGCACACTTTGGTTTCATTGGGTCAAGTTTCATTGGGTCACATTGACTCTCCAAGTGTCTGATGCTCACAACCATACTTTATTTTTTTTATTTTTTATTTTTTGAGATGGAGTCTCACCTTTTTGCCTAGGTTGAAGTGCAGTGGTGTGATCTCAGCTCACTGCAACCTCTGCCTCCTGGATTCAAGAGATTCTCCTTTCTCAGCCTCTTAAGTAGTTGGGATTTCAGGCATGTACCAACACGGCCGGCTAATTCTTTTTGTATTTTTAGTAGAGATGAGGTTTCACCATATTGGCCAGGCTGGCCAACTCCTGACCTCGTGATCCGCCCACCTCAGCCTCCCAAAGTGCTGGGATCACAGGCTTGAGCCACCTCACCAGGCTCAGTCATACTTTAGAGATAAAAGGAACTTGCTATAAAACAGGTAGGTTTCTAACTCCAGTGACCAGCCAAGAGGCAATTAGTTTTGACATGGAAGATATTCTTAGTGTGCAGTCTTTGGACTCTACACTATTTGATATTGAGAGAAATCTGGAGTAATCAGACTCATAGAAGAGAGTACAGATATTTACATTTTGGGGTTTGTGAGTTTGTCTATATGTGTGTGCCTGCAAGGGTGGGACTATCTATAAATAGCGTTTACATTTTTTTCTATTATTTAAAATGAAATCCTTGCTTTGACTCTAAACATAAACAGCAACTTTATATCAATCCTAGAAATCCCTGAAAAACGTCTGTACTTGTAATATTGCAGACATGTAGGTGTTAGCTATTTGGTTTCAACCATACAAATCTCACATCGGGGTAATAGAAAATGTTTATCTATTCAAGTATCCTTATCAGATTCAAGTAACTGCTGGTGGTCCTCACGTCTGCAATTTAATGGACCAAGAACTCTCAACTGTTTCTTTTATGCAAATTATCAAAGCTGCATTAGGATAGCCACCATTAGGTTGGACAGAATAAGGCATTCGTATTTCTTCCTCCAAATCAAGATCAGAATAGAAAACAATCCATGCATGTTTACTTTTAATTTCTTTTTAATCAGCTTCATTTTAATCAGAAAATTATATCTAGAAAAAACTCATTGAATGGTATCTAGAAGAAATGACATGAACACTTAACACTGTGTTGACGTATCTTTTAATGTAACATTTTAGCATGAATTTATGCTAGACCTGTGAGATATTTTTAAGAAGATGAGATTTAAAGTGAAAAGAAATAAGGAACTTTCTAATCTACATCTTGCAAATAATTAGCCTCAGGACTTATATTTCTATAAGCTTTCAACACTTTCCAGCCTCATTTTCCTATACAAATAATGTACAGCAAATACAAATACAAAGAATTTTAAAATTTTCATAATATAAAACATTTTTTCAGGCATGATTTCAAGTTACTTTTAACCAAGACTTTTCAATTTATACAGCCTTTGTTGGTTTCACTTATTTCTCCAGTAACCCTTTCATCTAACAATGATTGGTCACCTAGTGTGAATCAGCCCATGCTAACTAAAGATCTGTAAATGAAAAGAGTCCAACTCTGTAAAATATTTTAATAAATTTATTCTAAGCCAAATATGAGTGTCCATGGACCATGACACAGCACTCAGGAGACCCTGAGAACATGTGCCCAATATGGTTGGAGTGAAGCTTGGTTTTATACCTTTTAGGGAGACAAGAGATGTCAATCAAATACGTTTCAGATGTACGTTGGTTGGGTTCAGAAAGGGGGGACAACTCAAAGAGATGGTGGTGGGGGGTTTCCAGGTTATAGGTAGATTTAAAAGTTTCCTGGTTGGCAATTGATTGAAAGGGTTATTATCAACAGAAAGGAATGCCTGGTTTAGGATGAGAGGTTGTGGAGACTGAGGTTTTGTCACGGAGTTGAAGCCTCCGGGTAGCAAGCTTCAGAGAGAATAGACGTAAATGTTTCTTACCAGACTTAAGTCTGTGTTGATGCTAAATGCTGGTTGGATTTTCCTGAATTTCAAAAGGGAGGAGGGCCTCGTGAGGTTTGTTCAGCCCCCTCTTCCCATGATGGTCTGAGCAAGTCTTGTGGTTAAATTTGAAGTGCCCTGGCCAAGGAGGGGGTCCATTCAGATGGTTACAGGGAGACTTCGAATTTTATTTTTGGTTTACAGGTAATTCAAACTTCTCAGAGGATTTACAAGAGATTTTCAACACAAGTCAGCTTCTTTTTGCTTTGAATTCATCATCTGCACTATGCATATTAAATTTCATAATTTTAAATTGTAACATAATACACTCAAAACTATGCATTAAAACGTTGCATTATGGTGGCAAAATCATGGCCAGTAGAACCAGATCATCTGGGTTTAAATTCTAGCTCTGTCTCTTACTATCGCTATAACATGTGTTTTGGTTTTCTTTTTGTTACTGCTGGAAGATATCCAAGTTACTGGTGGCCAATCCATATGGATCTGCAGCGATCCCAATTCTTGCCTCCTCAGAGGAAAGAATTCGACTGAGAGGCATAAGGCAGAAAAGAGACTGAGGCAATTTTCAGAGCAGGCGTGGAAGTTTATTAAAAAGCTTTAGAGCAGGAAATAAAGGAAAGTGCCCTTGGAAGAGATCCAGGTGGGTGACGTGAAGAACAAGGACAGTGTTTATCCTTGATCCTAGGACTATATAGGCTGGCCCAACTCTGGCATCTTGTGCCCCTTATCCCATGATTCTTCCCTTAGGGTGGGCTGCCCATATGTGCAGCACCCTCCTTACCCTTGGGAAGTGAGCATGCCCAGTGTGTTCAGAGGTTGTACGCATGCCCATCTGAAGCTTTCTTCCCTTTTCTGGTGGTGTGCCCCTGGAAGGTCATACTCCACCATTTTGTGTCTTAATACGTATGCGCAGGCTCACTCGCCCAATACCTGAGATTTTATTGGAAACCCTTTTTGCTTCTTCCTGGTGCCTGCATTCAATTAACACTTTAATGCAACAGGTGTGGACCGTCAGGAAATGGCCTCTCCCTGCTACTGGCTGCCAAATTATCATTTTTAGAGAGGCAATGTGATTATTGTCAAACCACCACCTAATATTCCTACTGGGTAGGGGAGAGCCCTCTCCTGCCCTGCTCATGCTTAACTACTTGTAACATTTCCCATAAAATAAGGATTTTAATAATAAATATTAAATGCAGTGACTGTACTTATACTATTTAGAATAGTTCCTAGCATATAGCAATTATATAATTACTAATAACTTACAAATGTACAATGCTTACGGGGTGCCACATACTGATTTGTGTTACTAACTGGAGAGGAAAATCTCTAAAGCAAATAAAAATGTCACATTCTAATAGGGAGACACACCTGCCCCTAGATAGCTGTTTCACAAAACATAAACAATATGGCAGGCCAACATGTTCATATGTGGCAGGAGTCAGAGAAAGAAGCAAAATTTGAGCTGAAATCCAAAATACAACTCCTATTTCTACAAGCGAAGAAGAAGGAAGTTTGTTGTAAGCACAAGGAACGTGTTCTAATTCGAAGAGGAATGCAAATACACTACAGAACTGTGTATTTTACAGAAAATTAAAACACATTTATAATGTATGTTTTGTGTGTAGGTGGTATCTTTATATTTAGAGATGATTGCTTCGGTGATAGAATAAAATATTTTGTAATGCTGTAGAAAAAACACTGGCTCGAGGATGTAAAGCCTAGATTTTCTTTGCATCAGCTAACTGTGAGACTTGGAAAAATTTCCCAAAGGGCTAAATGACCTCTAACGTCCTTTTACCTCCCCAGTTCTGCTTTTTCTTTTCAAACACTTTTTGAGTTAAGTTTGCAGTTCAATGCAAACACTTGACAACTTCTATGCAAAATGAGTTTTCAGATCTATAAATACAATCTAGTGTGGATGCTAGGGAGAAAGATAAAAATGGATTTTGATGCTTGCTTTGTTAATTCACTAGGGTTTTTATATGACAGGCAATGATGAAGAAGAAAACCACTGGTTAGTTTGACTATTTATTGATAAACTGATAAGAATAACATATATCAATTTTAATAATTGGTTAAAGGCTAGTTTTTCCCCCCAGACTATAGTGTTATTTTAATTATCATGGTTACTGAATTGGTTCATTAAATTAATAAGATATTCCTTCTGCTGTGACCAAGATTTCTCTTATTAGAATCACACCATGGAGGAAAATGTATGGACCATAAGCTCATCGAGGCAATGCATTGAAGAAGCTTCAGACTCACATTCCTGTGAAGTGGCATCCTTGTCTGGGGTAAATACCCAAGGTTCATTGTCTCACGGCCATGGATATCTAGGACATGGGCACACAAAGAATGAATTTAAGAGCAGAAGTTTAATAGGTGACAGAAAGAGAAGAGCGCTCTCTGCTGCACAGGCAGGAGTCCTGGAGAAATGGGTTGCTGCTTCCGTGGTGAAATGCAGAAGGTTTTATAGATGAGCTTGAGGAGGCAGTGTCTGATTTACATAGGATATGAAAGATTGGTTGGACCCGGTGATCTATTTGCATAAGGTGTGAAAAACTGGTTAGGACTAGGTATGCCATTTTCATGGCAAGCAAAAAAAAAAAAAAAAAAATTGGCTGCCCCACCCTCATCTTTTATTATGCAGATGGATTCTCTACCTGGCCCACACCATGTTGCCTCGTTCTTTGCTGTACGCAGTGACAAAGAAAATGGAAGATGGAGCCTTCATGTGGAACATACCTGGTTTCCAGGTAGCCGTTTTCTAGTGGCACAGCTGCCCGCATTCACCCGTGCAAGCTTCCAGCTTGCTTCTCTGTGTCTGCAGCTCCATTTTTCAGGCTCCTCTTCGTTAAAAAATAAATGATGTGGGGGCTGCTTTTTGTTAAAAGGGAAATTCTGCCGAGGACTCTTTTACTCTATCTGCCTAAATAATTTCTTTCTATCTCCTGTATCACCTATAAACTTAGTAAGCTCTGAGGAGGAATATTCTCTTTCCTAAATGTTCCAGCAAAAGTCCTAGAATTGAATCCTCTTGGCTCTGAGTGGCCTTCCATGTGTCAAGTGTCTATCTTGAATCATCTGTGGCAAGAAGACATAAGGCTCTGATTATGTTGGCTTTTTATGGTAAGACTGCCCCTGGGGCTGGCAATAAGTCAGTATCCATGAACCATGTGCGCCGAGATCAAGGAAGGGTGGTTCCCAAGTCAGATCTGGGTAGGGTGAACCAAGGAAGTGAAAGAAGATGCTGGTTGGCAAAAAGCAACAAACAGCCCTGCAGACAAGGTCGAGCTAGACACCTGGCTCCACGAAGGAACCACCTTCATCTGAGTCATAAAATCACGATGGAAGCCATCAATAACTTGACATTTTCTTTTCACTCAGTTGTCTCATTTTAGAGCTCTCTCTCATGAGGAAGTTGAAGAATTATTATGCCCATTAGTATCTGAAGTGATGTAATGGCACTCTATCTGTCAAATTGCTTAAAATTATTTGTATTAAGGGCACAGAATGTGTCCCTAGCCTTTGCTCAAATAACATTTGCCTTCTTATTTAAAGATAATATATCTTCTAAACAGAGGATAAATGGAGAGTAAAATAAAATCTAGAGGCATATTCTAGGCAGGCCAGAGAAATTAGACACTGTAAAAGTTAGGTTTAGAAATTAATCATTATCGATAGCTCTTTTAGATTCATTCAGCTAAAATGTTTAATATTAGGTTATATCACTTTTAATTATTGTTCTTCCTCAAATACTATGTTTAACAAAAGAAAGAATTATATCCAGGTCCCAAACACATTCTACTAAAATATAGGCAGAGTTTGAGCTACAACAGATGCTACTCTTATTGAAAAGGATGAAAAAATTCAGTTTACTACATAGTCATATTTTAATTTTTCTAAGTTTTACACAGCAGATAAATTTTGTCTCTGGAATATATAAGACCTTGATATGTATCCTCCTTCTGCAAATTATGAGCTGTGTGACTTTGGGCAATTCACTTAAATCTCTTTAAGCCTCTGTTTTCTAATGAATAAAATGAGGAAGGACTATAGTGCCTCCCTAAAGGAGTTATTGTAAGGATTAAATGGCATAGGCGATTTAAAGCATGGAGTATGCTATCTTGCTCAACTACCTTTATTTTTATCTTTGTGGTATAGCTATTATACAGGCATACTACTGTTTATGCAATCATTCTGTTGTGGCTAAAAATTTAATTTGTTTTAAAGATTTCTGAATAACCCTGAAATGTGCATTTTTGTATATAAACTATTCTTGGTAACTGAGCTTCTTTCTTTAGAATAAAATCTTCAATAGGTGCTCCCAGGTCAAGCATTTGTAGAGTCACAACGATAATCTGAAATTCCATTCTGGTGCTCCTGACCAAGAGTGACTGGGTTTCCTTGTGGACTGGAGCTTCTTATTGCATTGCAAATAGCCACAGGAACGTGGCTTGTTTTCTGTGGAGTGACCCACACTCAGTGGTCTATTTTCCTGGTTGCTGGCCTTTAAAAAGGCGAACTAACAAGCTGTTAGATTGCTGCCCTTTGAAAGGGCAAATCCCAGACTGCATTCCCAGACCAGAATTGCTTATTTGTTCTAGCCTGACATTTTTGTTCTGCACATGCTAGAAGGTCTTCAGGTTGGTCCTGGTGTTTGTCCCTGGAAGCTGTAAGGGTTATGGGTAACAGGGAACAAATAAAAACATGGCAGAAATGCACCTATCTGATAATGTTGCTTTTGCCCCAATTAACTCATTGGTTGTGTCTCTGGATTTGTGGCCATGTTTGTTGTCCTTAAGGAAATAATCTTAAGGAGAGGAAGAGAGAAAGATCTCTCTGGTTTTTTTTTCTCTCTCTCTCTACCTACCTATGTATTTATCAATCATCATCATCTATCTATCTATGATAGATAGAAGGACTTAAAGTAATTTTATAAAGAAACACAATTTAAAAGAATTAAGAGAGATTTTCCATATACTCAATCAGAATAAGGCAGTATACAAGCTGACCTAGGGTGATCAGCTATACCAGTTTACCCAGGACTGGGGGATTTTCTGGGTTAGGACTTTCAGTGCTAAAACTGGGAGAATCTCAGGGAAACTGGTGTGGTTGGTGAACTTAGGGGAGATTTTAAGCCAGAGTAAAACTATCTTACTGGTCAATACTCCAAATAAAAGCCTCCTTTGCATAGTGTGTTTTAGACTAAATTTCTGCCCCTTGGTATAAGAAGAATTGTAATTAACCACCTTCACACCTTGCTCCCCCTCTTCAATGCCTGAGACAATCCTGCTTGCATCAGGTTGTGGTAGGGACTCAAACATCTCTGTAAAACACACCTTCCTAAAATCCCTTCAGTCCAGTTTAGTTGGTCTCTTGGTCACAGCTTTTTTTTTTTTTTTTTTTTTTTTTTGAGGCAGAGTCTTGCTCTGTCTCCCAGGCTGGAGTGCAGTGGCACGATCTCGGCTCACTGTAAGCTCTGCCTCCCGAGTTCAGGCCATTCTCCTGCCTCAGCCTCCCGAGTAGCTGGGATTACAGGTACCCGCCACCACATCTGGCAAATTTTTTGTATTTTTAGTAGAGATGGAGTTTCACCATATTAGCCAGGATGATCTTGATCTCCTGACCTCGTGATCTGCCCGCCTCAGCCTCCCAAAGTGCTGGGATTACAGGTGTGAGCCACCGCGCCCAGCCAGTCACAGCTTGTTTTACTTCCTGTCTTTTCCGGAGTCACTTGACCTTTCTAAGATTGTTTAGAGCTTTACTTCTAAGTCACACAGGAGGAGGAACAGGATATTTTGCAGGAAACGTCTAATTAAAATGATACCGGTAGGGACATGGACGTGTTGTCCTTTCATTTTTTATTCTTCTTGTGCTTTACCTTTACCATGAACATTTGTCCCAGATTCACTTCCTGTGATAGCTGTGTTTTCCAATCACCTGTGAAGAATATAAGCATTTTACTACTTGTGATGGTTAATACTGAGTGTCAGCTTGATTGGACTGAAGGATATGAAGTATTGTTCCTGGGTGTGTCTGTGAGTGTGTTGCCAAAGGAGATTAACACTTGAGTCAGTGGACTGGGAGAGGCAGACCCACCCTCAATGTGGGTGGCACCATCTAATCAACTGCCAGTGCAGCTAGAATAAAGCAGAAGAAGGTAGGAGAAGCCAACTTGCTGAGTCTTCCAGCCTTCCTCTTTCTCCCTTGTTGGATGCTTTCTGCCCTCAAACATCAGACTCCAAGTTCTTCAGCTTTGGAGCTCTTGGACCTACATCAGTGGTTTGCCAGGGGCTCTCATGCCTTTGGCCACAGACTGAAGGCTGCACTGTTAGCTTCCCTACTTTTGAGGTTTGGGACTCGGACTGGCTTCCTTGCTCTTCAGCTTTTGCAGACGACCTATTGTGGGACTTCTCCTTGTGATCATGTGTGTCAATGCTCCTTAATAAACTCCCTTTCATATATACATCTATCCTATTAGTTCTGTCCCTTTAGAGAACCCTGACTAATATACTCCTTCTCCTCCTCCTAATTATTATTAACATAATTATTATCACTTGTTTTCTTTATTATCTTTCTTTTCATCATTATAAAGAGCCACCATTTACTAAGCAAATACTGGTGTAGGGACTTTATATCAAGAATTTCACGATGAATTCTATGAGTTAGGCAAGGTTACCCTTGTTTCACACATGGAAAAGCAAAGGCTCAAGAGTTTAGGTGACAATATTTTAGAATGAGGAACATGGAGGTTTGGTAAGTTGGGTGAACTTAGGTCCAAATCCTGGCCATTTTCCCTTGGCAAAGATCTTGCAGTTGTGAAGGGTGAAACAGTCCTCTGTAAGGAAGATTCCACTCGATGCTCCTCAAAGTGGCACGTGAAGCTGTGCTTCTCAAGCTTCCACGTACATTAAAATTGCATGGGGACCTTGTGGAAAGGCAGATTCTGATTTAGTAGGTTTGGTGGGAGGCTTGAAATTCTGCATTTCTAACCAGCTCCCAGGTGATGCAGATGCTGTGGTTCTGCAGATGACGAGCAAAGGTGGGCGTATGAACGCCTAAAGCCACACTGCCCATGAATTAGTACTGGAGGTGGTCAGAAAGATTAGAATGGTCCTGTTTGTAAATAGAGTCCATACATTTCTCTTGACCAATGGCGATGTTGCTATATCTAATCAAACTCTTTGAAACCTGCAGCCAGTAAAACCAAAAGCGCCTCTCTTCAGCCAACTGCCAGTCTTTGCATCACAATGCAGGGGTCTTTTCTTGCCTCACAAATTGGATTTCTCTTCAGTGATACTTTCTTGTGAAAAGAAAAAAAAGATCTCCTTATAGACAGGCAAAAAGCAAAGACAACAGCGGTTGGCACCCTCCTGAATGCCAGTACTTGGGGTAGAAGAATTTAGCACTAGCCCAGGGGATGCCAAAGAGTGTTACTGAGCTTTCTCTGCTTCAACCTTTCTCCTAATTGATTAGTCTAATAGTTGATTAGCCAGTCCTCTGTCACTCTGCACATTGCCTAGGACATCATGAGCATTCAATAACTGAAAGCTTGTTGAATTCATTACATTCACATGCCCCTGAATGGTCTATAGAACTTCCCACTTTTGAAGATGTGTCATAAAACAAAAGCAGTCTTTTTCCAATAAGTTTTGGAAACTGCATAGCATATCCCATTCCTGGAGGTTCACAGTACGCTGGGTGTAAAATTCTCTGGGAAACTCTGTGGTAATAACTCTACTGCACAGATTGCTTTCTTCAACGATCTGGCCAAGATTTAGGAAGCTTAGAGTTTGGATTATATGGAGGAAGTGTGTTGCAGACTCATGAGCCTAGAGTTTGGATTATAATGAGGAAGTGTGTTGCAGTCACACTGCCTTTCCCCTACCAACTATCACTGCTTAGCCAGTACTGACCACACCCACACATGTTTCCAGGAAGAGCCTAGAATAATAAATGGGGCCCACAGTTCTTAGCACCCTGTGCTGCCTCTTCTTATGTGGAGTCACTGACTTAAAATAGTTTAAATTATGATAAGTTTAACATGGTATTAAATGCATTTTCAACCTATGATATTTTTGACTTACAATGGGTCTATTGGCATATAACCCCATGGTAAGTAAAGTAGCATCTGTACTCAACATTATAAACTTTGTGCTTTGGTGCTAAGAAAGCCAAGTCTTAGGCTGACCAGGATTAAGAGTAGAGTCTATAGACATGAATTAAGTATCTCAATTTGCACTGGGCCTGTCTCTGAAAATATACCTGTCTTTCTGTTTTTGAATGCATTGGAATCAAGATTCATCTTATCTTTATTTTGGGTAAAAAACTATTGCTTTGATGAGTGAGAAATAGCAGCTGTCTGTGAAAATTCCATTAAATTAAACGATACACATAAAGGTATTATTAATACTGTGCCTAACATATAGAAAAAATTATTTTGCAATTTATTGTGAGTATTATTATCCCTTGGTAGAAGGCAATATTCATTTTTAAAAACATTATTGTTATTTAAGCCATATTAATAATATTAGCAGCTAGTAGGATGAGGTTCTCAGTATTAGCCATTCCGTTATTTTTTTGTCTTTCATTTCCCTTAATTAACATTGTTCCCCTGTTTGCATCCATCAGCTTTTGTGATCATCCTTTTACAACTATTTTAATACTTCAAAAAGAGTCGATATTTTCCAAATGAATCCCATGAAATCCCTTCAGTAGAGGTCAAGAAAGCTCATATCGAAGAGATCATATTGCAAAATAAGACTTGTATAAGTAATGATCTTTTCATTTAGTGGAAAGAAGACTGGACTGGGAATAAAGAAGTTGGATTCTAACTCTAGTTCAGCTCCTTTAAACATGTGTGCCTTTGGACAAGCTCCTGTACCTCTCTGAGTATCCCCACTTTGTCTATAAAAGGAAAGGGCTCTGAGAGCTTCCTTTGAGAAGTGGCAGGGATAACACTGGAGTGCCAACACCTTGATTCAATGGTTATTATGTTGCTGTACACATTAGAGTCTTTCTCTTTTCTGAATCTCAGTTTTGCCTTTTGTCAAAAGATTGCATTGAAATTGACTAGATGATTTTATTGTCTTTCCGGGTATGTTAAACCCAGAATCTTCAGTCTTTAGATCATACAACCTTAGAATTTAGTCTCTATATTAGTCAGGGTTCTCTAGAAAGACAGAACCAATAGGACATCTCTCTCTCTCTCTCACACACACACAGACACACACACACACACACACACACACACACACACACACACACACAGCGAGAGAGAGACAAACAGAGAGAGAGAGAGGAGAGGAGCTTTATTAATGGAATTGGCTCACGTGATTATGAAGGCTGAGAAGTCCTATGAAAGGCCATCTGCAGATGGCCTTTGGACTCCAGAAGCTGCTGGTGCCAGTCTTGGAGTCCAAAGGCCAGAGAACTTGAAGTTCTGTGTTGAAGGGCTGGAGAAGAAGAGTGTCTCCGCTCCAGGAGAAAGCAAGCATGCATTCACCTTTCCTCTGCCTTTTTGTTCTATCTTTCCCCCCTCGCCCCCTGCCAATTGAATGATGCCCACATACATTGTAGGCAGATCTTTCCTATGCAGTCCATCAACTCACATGCTGATTTCCTCAAGAAACATCCTCCTCACAGACACAGCCAGAAATAATTTTTTATCTGTTGTCTGGGTATACATTAATCCAATCAAGTTGACACCTAAGATGAACCGTCACAGTCTCCTTTTTTAGTTTGGAGGCACAGGCAGATATAATTTCAGCTGAGAGCCTTGACCCTGGAAAATAATGTTGTTTTTGAGAAAAAGGAAAAGAAAAGACCAGTACTTTTCAGGAGATTGTTATTGAATCTAGCACATTATATTTATGTGGAGATACAATTCCTACCAAACTAGTATGTATGCTCCGGGAGGGTAGGAGTTTTTGTTTTGTTCAGTCTCACATTTCAGCACCTAAAACAGTACCCAAATGCAGTTGTTGAATGAATGAATGAATGAATGAATGAATGAGTGAATGAGTGCTCTTAGAGTGGGGATACCTGAAGTAGTGGTTGACTAGTTTCTTTGTGCGTCCTTGACCTTTATATGCTAGCAGTTTGTGGTAGTGATAATTTGCAGTGATAAAGGCTGTTCAAAGGAGTTAGTGTTGATGTCTGGAGGTGTGACAACAACCAACATCATAGCTTCCCAAAGGGGCTATGATCTACGTGATGATTCTAAACTGGGGATTGTTTTCCCCTGCTTAACACTGTCAGTGTTGAGAGCAATATAACTTATGGGGGAATGACAATGTCTTTTTCACTTTGGTAGGGGTGGCTAAATCACCATGGTGATTACTAAAATTATGACATAGCCTCATGAGGCATGTGAGCAGAGATTTCAAAATTGTCAATCGTGAGTGTTCCCACACATACAGAGTCCACAGTGAAACCAAGGGGTATTGTAAGTACTATTTCATCTATTAGAGTTACCAGAAAGACTAATGTCAAAAAAAGTAAACCACTAGGTTTAAGTGAACTCTTCATCCCTTTGCTCAATTCAT
Source organism: Macaca fascicularis (assembly GCF_037993035.2). Taxonomy (NCBI): domain Eukaryota; kingdom Metazoa; phylum Chordata; class Mammalia; order Primates; family Cercopithecidae; genus Macaca; species Macaca fascicularis. The sequence continues at coordinate 55,510,746 of NC_088394.1, forward strand.
TATGTTTCACATCTATACCTCTCAAAGGTGGATAAAATCTTGTTCATGATTTCCCAGTGCTTTAGAATAGTATTCAAACTTCTCAGAGTTGTATTTGAGCTACTTTCCATGTTCTACAGGCTCTATCATATGACGCTCTCTCTCTTGCCGTTCTGCTTTAACCCCATGGCTTTCTGACAATTTCTTAAGCATAGACAATTCTGCCTAGGAATCTATCTTGCTAGTTCTCATTTTGGAAGATGTTCCATGTGTTGTTTTCCTGCCTGGCTCCTTCTCAATCCTCACGGCCCCATTCAAATGCAAACTTCCTGAAGAAGGCTTCACCAACCAGCCTGTCCAAAGGAGGTCCACCCCCTGCAATCATTCCAAACTGCACCTTCCTTGTTTCCTGTAGATCAAAAATTATCCTGATGTTGTTTGAATTATTTGTTCTCTTGTTACTTGCCTGCCACGTGCCCTCTCTCCCACCACTAAAATGTGACTTCCATGAGGGAAGAAACCAAAAAATGCTTATTTACACTTTGTTGTGTTCAGGCTTTATGCTAGAGGGTGATGAATATAATACTTGTTGAATAACAATGAACCTAAGTAGACAAAAGAAAAGGAAACTCAGTCTAGCAAATCTTGATTCCTTCAGGCATAGGAAATAACCATGCAGGATATGGTTAACCATGCAGAATATGCTACATGAAGTTCTAAAAAGCTTTGCTCTGGAACCCTGGTCCTAGTCTTTCCCCATGAAATATTTCCTCAACTCAAATTTTGTAGAACTCCTTAAGGCTGTGGGGGCTGTGAAGAGGCACACAAGGCTGAAGGACTCCTCCTGAAGGAATCAGCTTAAGATCTTTCAGGTATCTAACTATTTGACTACTAATAAATGTATGGTTTTCTCAAAATGAAACTTCTATTGTGAGAGTGAAAGAAACAATAAGTAAAGAAAGTCTATTTTTGTTTTATTTGAGCTGGCAGCCCTCAAACTGAATTGTTTTCCATGCATTAGTGCTGTCTCACTTTCAAGAGTGTTTGTAGGTATGTATGAAATAAAAATGATGGAAATCATATTTTTTATTAATGTAAAGTGTAGAATTATTTATAGCCAAGATTTGAAACACACACATGTAGATGTCTGTGTGATTATGTAGCAGCAGTGTGCCCTCCCTAAGATAAAAAAATAATTCTCTAGCACAGGGTTGGCAAGTCACTGCCCATGTGTCAAATCCAGCCCACTACCTGTTTTCATATGGCCCATAAGTTATGACTGCTGTTTACTTTTTTTTTTTGGAGACAGAACTTCGCTCTTGTTGCCCAGGCTGGAGTGCAATGATGTGATCTTGGCTCACTGCAACCTCCGCCCCCCAGGTTCAAGCAATTCTTCTGCCTCAGCATCCAGAGTAGCTAGGATTACAGGCATGCATTGCCACACCCAGCTAATTTTGTATTTTTAGTAGAGACGGGGTTTCGCCAAGTTGGTCAGGCTGTTGAACTCCTGACCTCAGGTGATCTGCCTGCCTCAGCATCTCAAAGTTGTGAGATTACAGGCATGAGCCACCTCGCCCAGCCATTATTTACATTTTTAAATGTAAAACGTAAACTCTAAAAGAGACTGTTGGTGTTTCAGCAGGAATAGTTGCTCGAAGAGTTGAGGGCATTGTCCATTGGCAACCACAATATTTACTCTCTGGCACTTTACAGGGCAAGTTTGTCAACTCCTGGTCGAAGACATAAACTTGTAGCACAGTGTGACTGTTGGAAGTCCTGCTGGAAACCCTGTAATAGTAGTCTATTGTTATAAAATAGTCTTCACTATATAATTTAGAGAAATAGTATGTATACTATTCTATTGCCTAAGTTTCTAAATTATGCCTTTAATTCTCTGATTGTTAAGTAATAAAAACATCAATGATAACAATAAACACTAATAATAATAGAAATGTTTACTGAGTACATACTGTGTACCAGGCACTATTCAATGAGTTTTTAAAAAATCAGCTGTTTCTTTGACATTTTCTTTACTTACTGTATTAGAAAGTGAATGCCACTATTAAGGCTACTCCAATCACTCTGATCAACTTCTAAGTAAAGTAAGGACTCTACGTGACACAAGCATTCCTAATATGCTGAATGAATTTTACAGAGGATGAGACAGCTCCAAAGATCCAGGTGCCAGGGGTTAGAAAGCAGCAAGAGAAATATGTGTACTAAGGGACACACCTGTGCCATCTCTCACCATGCTTTTATTTAGTTTCTTCATCAAGCTTTCTAAGAATGAGTACTTCAGGAACTTCCTCACGAGAATCCTCGACAAGTCTAAGTCGACGTGAACTGTATTTCTGCTTTTGAGAGGAACATGAGGACTTGCATTGCTTTGACGCCTTCTATATTTCCAGATCATGAGCTAAGGATGTTCATTCTATAATCACATCTACTGTTGAGTGCTGTAACATCTCCTTCAGTTAGTCCTCTTGGGTCCAAGGATATCTAATTACTAGCTTCTTCATAAAGGTCAACCAGCTAACACAAACATTACGTGGACTTAGTAGGTCACCCTCAAAGTTCTGAGTAGAACACATAGGAAGTGTTTTATAAACCCTAAAGATGAAATTAGAAGACTCCTGTTGATAAATTCAGCAAATCTTAATTCTTTGAGCATTTCCTAATAGCATTTTGAGGTTATTTTCCCCATCCTGTGAGTCACCTGTCAAGACAAATAGAAATACACTGCTTTTTCATAATCGAGGAAAGAGATGATGCATGCTACTCTTTTTATTTATTTTCCTGCCTAAGGAATAATGAATCAAGCATTGGGTTAGTAATTGAACTTGAATCTTCTTGACCAGCACTCAGTTTTTCTCCATGTCCTGAAAAACCTCACCAAACTGAAACATTTTAATATCAACAATAATCCGTCCTTGAAATTTAAAAGATGTCTTTTTAATGCCTACCATGTCTAATAATGTCCTACTAAAAGCTTTGGAATAATTTTTCTTAATCTATACTTTATTCCACTGTTGATGTGCATATGCTGGTGAGTATATAATGTGGAGAAAGGAAAAACATTTTAGAAGCTCTTGGCAAGCCAGCAGTGAGCATGCGGATGCCCCCTAAATGAATCAGGGGAGTACTTCCATCATGTATAGCATGAAGGTACAGAAGGACTAGTTAGTATGCTTAACATCACTGGTCTTTGCTACTATTGTTTGGTATTAAGAAATACATTAACATTAGGTAGACTTCATAGTTGTATATTCCTGCTCCAATTTTGCCACATTACGTATTCCTGCTCCATCTTATTTATTCTACGTTTACATGTTTCCTTTTACTACCTCCAAAACAGAGTTGGTAATATTTTAGTTTCCAGGAATTCTTTACATTTTAATGTTTGAGGACATGTAGAGGATTCCTAGACTACTCTTCATCCTCACCTTCCTGGTTCCATTTGACCAGTGAAACCCAAATCCCCCATTAAAGCCCAGACAAACATTCCCTTGAAGTGAACCTGACCTGAGATTGGCCTTGTTGTCCTGTCCTCTGCACTTTAGAGCTTTTGTTTTTTGTTTTTGTTTTGTTTTGTTTTGTTTTTGAGATGGAGTCTCGCTCTGTCACCCAGGCTGGAGTGCAGTGGTGTGACCTTGGCTCACTGCAACCTCCACCTCGCGGGTTCAAGGGATTGTCCAGTCTCAGCCTCCCAAGTAGCTGGGACCACAGGCGCATGCCACCGTGCCTGGCTAATTTTTTGTATTGTTAGTAGAGAGGGAGTTTTACCATGTTAGCCAGCATGGCTCGATTTCCTGACCTTGTGATCTGCCCACCTCGGCCTCCCAAAGTGCTGGGGTTACAGGCATGAGCCACTGCACCTGGTCGAGTTTTGTTTTATTTTATTTCATTTTATTTATTTTTTTGAGACTGAGTCTCTCTCTGTCGTCCAGGCTGGAGTGCAGTGGCATAATCTTGGCTCATTGCAACTTCTGCCTCTTGGGTTCAAGTGATTTTTCTGCCTCAGCCTCCCAAGTATCTGGGATTACAGGTGCGCGCCAATACGCTTGGCTAATTTCTGTATTTTTAGTAGAAATGAGGTTTCACCATGTTGGCCAGGCTGGTCTTGAACTCTTGACCTCAAGTGACCCACCCCCCTCCACTTCAGTCTCCTAAACTGCTTGGATTACAGGCATGAGCCACCATGCCCGGCCCACTGTAGAGCTTTTGATAACTTCCTGTACTGAAAACACAAATGCATTGCACAATTGGACAATGGCTATTTATTTGTGCCTCTTGTTCTCCCATCATATTGTGAGCTGAGCCTTCTTCATCGTTGTACCTTTAAAGTCAAACTCAATGCCTGGAAGAGAAGGCAACTATATAAATATTTGTTAAATGAATGATGAAAAATGAATAAATGAAAAACGATTTCCTTTTTAGATTTATCTCTGGCTACTATTCTATTTATACAGTGAACTCTGCCAACCCCAACTGAATAGACCAAGTAGGTCAAGTCCTTTCAAACTTTCTTGGTATTCCTCTACATGACTGAATCCTACAGTCTTGTTTTCCTAGGAACTTTCTATTCCAAGCAACTCGCTTGCACATCATGACCTTTTCTGTGAAGTATGTTCAACATGCAAAGACTGAAATGATAACTCCCTCATGTCCTTCTCTAGCACTTTGTTCCTTTCTCTGTCCTAGCAAGAACTCGTTTTAGTGGGAATAGGAGTTGTTAGCTTATTCTGCCTCCTCATGAGGACATGGAAACCGTTTGGTGGCAGGAATTATGCTTATTTAAGAAGTGCAGAATTGGTGTTATATAGTAGTCTATTTAATGTGGATTCTAGGAAACCTTACCTTTATTGGAATACCATATGCTGGAATACATCTTACTATTTCAATTTTCATTGATTTCTTTAAGGATTTGGGGAACAAATGGTTACAATGAATAGTAATTTTGCAGAATTCTAAGGATCTCACAAATATCTTGCCTTTTTTTTTGAGACAGAGTCTCTCTTTGTTGCCCAGGCTGGAATGCAGCGGCACGATCTCTGCTCATGATCTCTGCTCACTGCAACGTCTGTCTCCCATGTTCAGGCAATTCTCCTGCCTCAGCATCCTGAGTAGCTGGGATTATAGGCGTCCAACACCACACCTGTCTAATTTTTGCATTTTTTGTAGTCGGAATTTCACCATGCTGGCCAGGTTGGTTTCAAACTTCTGACCCCAAGTGATCCACCCACCTCAACCTCCCAAAGTGCTGGGATTACAGAGGTGAGCCACCACACCTGGCCATTTCTTGCTGTATCATCTCCTTTTAAACTAACCCTTTTTACGACCTCCTTTTACAAAATGGTGCAAACTTTTGGTTCACTTGAACTGGCACTTTAATTTGTCTTTGATCACTTGGATTTCTAACTTTTGACAACTATTTACAAATTCAAATGATAGTATTTTTTACTAAGATGATGATTTACTATAAATGAAACATGGAGTTCAACTAAAAAAAGTGTATTTTCCGTCAGGTAAACCATCAGGTGCAAAAGATTTCAAGGAAGTGAACATTGCAATTCATTCTTAGACATCCAGTCAACTATTATGCATAAAATAAAGTATTTTAAAGAAATCTGTTGTAGACACTAATTTTTAAATATTATCTAATCCTGTTCTTCTACCAACTGTCTTTACCTTTATCTCTGTTTATCTGTTTACTATGTGTGATAATGTATTAGTAGGACTTTTATTTACTAGGAATCATTTTGAAGAAATAATATTACAATATGAAATGTGAACGAGGCGACTTTTTGCTATCATTCTGCTAAATAAATTGAGGAGAAAAAATTTCAAGGAATAGCGAGGCCAATGCAGAACAGAGGTAGAAATAACATAAAGAGACCTCTAGTTCCCTCAAAGTCATTGTGGCACATCAAGAAAGCCCCTTTTAGCTCAAGCAATTTAAAGTTTAGTTTCTGTTATTGCAAGAAAGATTTCTAACTAAGAAAAAAATTCAAAGTCACATTCTGGTATTTGAAGAAAATGAAGAGTTTGTATGAATATATAGGGCATAATTTAGCTAGAACATTATCTGTCTTCCTTCTATTCTGCCTCGTTTCAGGTGGCTGTGTCAGCTCATTATTTATAGAGTAATAACCTCCTACCAATGAAATACTTCAAGTCACTGACACCCACCTCCAGGGTTGTACCTTGAAATTAATCAATTAATCAATCTATAGAATAAGACATAGCTACAATATGCCCTACACAATGAGGAATGATTTTAGGAAGAAGGGATAGAATTACGTTATCAAAATTTGAATGTTGATACTTCATTGAAGTTACTGATGCTTTCTGTAAGAAAAGTAGCATGATGATGGTGTGTAGGTTGTAAACACCTTGCTTAGTGTTTCTCTAAAACTCATGAAGTGTTCTGAAGCTAAGTGGATACATACTCATAGTTTCACATTCTGTAGTCCACTCTCCACTGTCTCTGATACGTATCACCGTTTTTACAGGATCAAATATTTTGAGGACACGTGTACTATGAAGGCAGTTTTATATTTGTTAAATTCTCCACTGTTTCTGAACTCTTGTTTTTTCGTATTGTATAATAAGTATTAATAACCTGAAGTAGTAGTTTAATATTAATCTTACTGATATTTATTAACTTAGGGATTAGTATTCTTATGTGTTCACTTAGTCATGTGTAATTGCACAGAAGCAATTGCTTAACAATAATATGGAACATTTATTGAGAGATTTTTGTATTTCAGGTAGTCTTGCAAGCACTGCTGGTATATTATTTTGTGTAATCCTTACAACTCAGAATGAGGTAGGTACTTCTACTATCGTCTTCATTTCACAAATTAGAAAAATAACGGAAAAGAGTTAAGCAACTGTCTGAAGTAACGTAGTAAGTGTCAGTCAGGACATAAACTAAGATCTTGTATCTGTAACCCTATACTCAGCACTTCTTATATTAAAAAGGTCACTGGATTAGGAGGCCTGATGTCAAGTCCCAACCCAATCATATCATGTCATGGTGACTCTTAGCTTAGTTTCTGAAGTTTCTGATGTGATGTGTTCACTAAGACCTACCTACCTTGTTGGGGTGTGGTGGTTAATGGCAGCTTTGCTTCTGCAGTCCACAGGAGTTGATCAATATGTTTTTATCAGATGTAAAATCTACATCAAAGGCTCGTAGCTTGGGGTTGCTGGTAAACTAGATCCAAATGTTTTTTTTATATATATATATATATATATATATATATATGCTTTTTATGGATGGGTTGCCTGAGTTTGTACAATATTATCTAAAGAATCCACAATACCAAAAAGATGTAGAAGTGAATATCTAATTTACCTTCTAAATCAGGAGATCTTTGAAAAAGAAAAGAGGCATTATTAATAATTACATTGAGACAACACGTCCAAACAAGCTCCTTCTGAAAATAATATAAATACACATCTCTGAGTTTTAGTTCACTCTTACATACAAATGAAGAGATAAAGTTAAATTTTCCCTAAGCTTCCTTCCAGTTCTAGGATTATATGACTTTTCTCAGTTAAATTTAAATTCAACTGGCTCAATATGCCAGTCAGATCATTTAAGACTGCCTGTCGTCGTCATCTGTCATTTGAGAAGATAAACCTCATTTACTGTTACAGTTAGCTAAAATATGATTATGAAAGCAAATGTGCAATGACAACAAAGAAAAAAATCAAAATGCAAATCCAAGTATAAATGGATTTCAAGTTATTTTGTTATGTATCATTCAGGATGCCACATTTATCCATCTGCATAGAGAATTATGGAATGATGCACTGGTTTCTTCAAAGTCCTGAACATCAGCATCTTATATCAGAATAGAAATTGTTCAGATATTCACTAAGGTTTAGATTGGCAAGGGTTTTCATCTAACTCTGAGTGTGATATCATAACTCTACACTTGCTTTAAAGCCTCACAATAGCATCAACATACTTGATGTGTTGTTTGCTAGCTCCAGTGGTCAACTGTCTTTAATGACAAAATAGACCAAGTATCCCAGCATTTTTGGTGCATTACAAGATGGTATTATTAGCATGTTGGACCATTGGCAAGGTTCTATTGCTATCTCTCTTGATCCAGGACCCATGTCTTCTCTAAGTATACTTTAGGACTCTTAGAACTTTGAGTTTATGATAAGGATAAACACACAGACCAGTGTCTGGAAACAATAAGTTGTTAAAAAATATTTGTTGGGTTGAAGGAAGAAAAAATTATAAAATTCCCAAAGAAAAGAATACATAAAGAAGGAATAGTGTTAACTACTCTTTTTGCTTGAGGTCATATGCTATTTATGTCATTAAATATAATAAAATATTATAGGCTAATGGTTTGATTCAGTACATATCTCCAGAAAGCCATGCTGCCTTTTTAAATTGTAGTAAGACAAACATAACATTAAATTGATCACTTTAACAATTTTAAAGTATACAAGTCAATGGCATTAAGTACATTCACAGTGTTGTGCAACCATCACCACTATTTATTTCCAGAACTTTTCAATTTCCCCAAATGGAAACCCTGCACCCATTAAGCAGTCCCTCCATATCCTCTCTTCTTGCTGGCTGCTAGCAGTCACAAATCTACTCTCCATCTCTATCAGTTTTTCCATCCTGGATATTTAGTATAAATGAAATAATATAATGCGGCCTTTTGTGTCTGGCTTTTTTCACTTAGCATAATGTTTTCAAGGTTCATCCATGTTGTAGCACGTATGACTAAATAATATTCCATTGTATGGATATACTACACTTGTTTACCTATTTATCATTTTATAGATATTTGAGTTGATTCTACCTTTTTGCTACTGCAAATAGTGTTGCCATGACTATTTGTTTAAAAGTTTTTGTCTGAAGATTGTGTACTATTCTTTTGGGCGTACACCTAGGAGTAGAATTGCTGGGTCATATGGTAATTCTGTTTAACTTTTTGAGGAAGGAACTGCCATATGTTGCCTTTTTAACTAATTAAAATATGAACTATCTGACAGATACTGCAACCAACCCATCCATATTCATGCTCTTCCTCTCATAGCGTAGGACTGCTATTAGGAAGCAGCTGCCCAATCGGCGATTGTATTTCGCAGTGCCCTGGCATTTAGGTGAGACCACGTGACGAATTCTTGTGAGTAGAATCTGAGTAGAAGTGCATGTATAAGGCCATTACTATGAGAAAGTGAATGTATTTTCTCCATCTCTGTTACCCCTTTCTCTAGCTTGATGTAGATGAGTACATTGAAAGTCATATGTCAACAATGGTAGAGCAGCCAGACATGGGGACCTTGGTCCCAAAATCATTTCTGGAGGAATCTGTTCTTGATTAAAAATACTATTTAAAATTTTTACAGAAGTAATAAATACACTTTTAATATCTATGAGCTATGACATATACGAGGGTTTGTTTAATTCAACTGCTAACTTTATCTTAACACAAACTATAATTAGAAAAAGATAAGGAATACAAAGATGATAAGAGTTCTCTCCCCTCCTTTCTGCCCTCAGCCTATCGTGTCTACCTTCAATTGTTAAAGCTTTGCTGAGAAGCTGGAATAAGAAGGTCAGGAAGCTCATCTAAACAGGGCTTTAAAGGGGTGCACAGGCTTATTGTCAAGACACAACTTACATGGAAATGAATTTCAAGCAAGTTATTATAGCGTGTGCATCAGTACAAAATCTCTTAATTTTTTTTTTTTTCTGAAATTAAAGGCAGTAGGCTATTGCTGGAGCTTGGATGGAGATTGACGTTGGTTGAGATGGTTGGGTTGCGGGGGGAGAGAGGTGGACACAGAATGCATAGGGGTCACAATATGGAGGGTTCTGGATTCCACATGCAAAGTTAGCACTTTTCCCTATATGTGATGGGGAAACTACATATTCTAACTTGACCTCATTTATAGTCTTTAATCAATTTTGGAAGTGTTGCCCATTTTGGTGGCTAAGAAGTATTTCTCCTGTGACAATAATGCTTTTGAGGGTTGGCTCTGAAACAGCATAAAGAAAGGCAGAAGCTACAGGTTATTAGAACTGTACAGGCTTGGCCATGATGATGTCCTAGTCCAAATTTAATTTTCCTGGAAAGTCTTTCACAAATGATGAATGAACAGGGCTTCTACCATCAGTTCTTCTGCAGGAAGCACTGAAACCACACACAGAAAACAGTGAAGGACACATTTTCTGCAGAAACTGGTGATATTAAGCAAGAACCTGTCCTTTGTCTTGAGATATTTATTTCTTTCATTGTGTTGGACTGGAGAGATTTTGAATATCTTACTGTTTGTCACTCCAAAATAGGTCTTGTTGGGTGAGACTTTTTGACATCACAAGTAAAATATAGAAAATAATAAATTACCTGCCTTTGTCCCTAATTCTAAGCCAACAAGCCTCTAGTTCTGAACTGGATTAGTTTAACTTGCCAAGCAAAAAGATGCTGGTTGAAGCTCATTGCTCATCCAAAGCTCCCTTGAACTCACTATTATCTCTTAGGGATGTAATCAGATTTCACTGAGATTTTGATCCTCTTCATAATTAATAGCAGACCATAACAGTGTTCCTATATTTACATATATTTAAACTATTTTGGTGTGATATAAATACTGTGTTCCTTATTAGTTTAGAGACAGAATATGATATTCATTTTTAAATAAATCCATTAAACTATTTTCCAACTGTAACCTTTATCAACTTTTATAATAATGGTTTAACTTTGTACTTTTCAATTATTTTACTTCCAGTTGGACTTTATTAAGGCATTACTTGGTTTCCTTACGGAGACAACATGCAGTTCCCTTTTCTTTCTAATTTCTCTTTTTAAATGCATTCTTAAAAACACTATTTATTTTGCCTTAGAAACCATTTGTCCTTTATTTTTTCCAACAAAAATATTTGGGGTTTAATTAAAACTATCAAAAATGCCATTAAAAGATCATTAGTAAAAACACCTGCTGCCATTATTAGACACACTATTTTCCCTAAAGCCCAAAGGAAGCTTCAGCTTGCGGAAATGTGTATATCATGTACTTTATGGAATTGCGTTGCTGGATTTTTGCCAGGGTTTGGAGATTTTTATCCATGCATCTCAGAAACTGCTCCACTTTGTACAGCCTGAGAAGTGCTACACCAAGTGAACCAGGTGCCTTACGATTTTGAATAAACTTGAGCTCCTGATCCAGGCTCCATTAGAACCTCACCTTCAATTTTAAATAGGAAGCAAGAGAAACTGGTAAAGTACAGGGAAAATCTTTACTCACCATTGCACTCCTGTAATATGAAAAGAATCCCAGATCTCTGCTGTCTGTAGCACATCTGTGATTTACCACTGGAAGGAGCTAGAGTAAAGAGATTGAAAGAGCACACCGTAACCAGGTATCAATGTGGTTAAAAATGACATAAAGGAAAATGATGAGCAAAAGCAAGACTGACCTTACATTCTGAAAGACAGAGACTCAGGTTTGAAATTTCATGGCACTGAGATACATAAGATCATTTAAAAATTTTGAAATGTAGAACTTGTGCGTATAAGTCGTAAGACAAAAGCTTGAAAGCCTGTCATTTTCTTTTATTTTGCTTGCATCAAAGATTTGAAAGGGAAACAGTAAAAGAGATGGAGAGGAAATCAGAGGCTATTACTCTAACTCAGAGAACCTTTAAATCTTTACACAAAAGGGATCTCAGAAGAAGAGATCTGCCACAAATATTTAACTCTTTATTGGGCAGACTTAACAATCTTCTTATCTCAAATAAGGCTAACATTTATTTGGCTTGACAGCAAAACTTTTTCTCAGTTAAAGACGACTAACAATTCAGTAAGTATGAGAATACAGGTAGAATTAAAGTTGAAATTCTACTGATTTTAAAAATATTATTACCTACTCCTTTTTTCCTGAAATATAAATTACTTTGTACTGAGAGTAAATCCTGGGGTCTACATTCTGTTTTTGAGGTGGAGTCTTGTTCTGTTGCCCAGACTGAAGTGCAGTGGCGTGATCTCGGCTCACTGCAACTTCCGCCTCCAGGGTTCAAGCCTCCCGAGTAGCAAGTAGCTGGGATAACAGACACCTGCCACTGTGCCAGGCTAATTTTTGTATTTTCAGTAGAGATAGGGTTTCGCCATGTTGGCCAGGCTGGTCTTGAACTCCTGGTCTCAAGTGATCTGCCCGCCTCAGCCTCCCAAAGTGCTGGGATTATAGACGTGAGCCACCACGCCCAGCCGAGTCTACTTTCATAGTTAGAAATTTTTTCCCAATTTCTAAATTAACAAAACTATTGATCTTTCTTATAGAAAATAGGTAAATTAATGAGTGTAAGTACAGAGGCATATCCAAGGCACATCTTGGAGTTTGGGTGCCAGGTCACTGCAATAAAGTGAGTCACAAATTTTTTGGTTCCCAGTGCATATAAAAGTTATGTTTACACTATACTGTAGCCTATAAAGTATGCAATAGCGTTATGTCAATAAAAACAATGTAGATACCATAATCAACAAATATTTTATTTCTAAAAATGCTAATGATTATCTGAGCTTCAGTGAGTCATAATCTTTTGGTGGTGGAGAGTCTTGCCTTGGTATTGTTGGCTGTTGACTGATCAAGGTGGTGGCTGACGGCTGTTGACTGATCAGGACAGTGGTTGCTGAGGGCTGATGTGGCTGTGGCAATTTCTTAAGACAACAATAAAGTTTGCTGTATTGATTAAATTTTCTTTTCATGAAAGATTTCTCTATAGCATGCCATGCTGTTTGATAGCATTTTTACCCATGGTAGAAATTCCTTCAAAATTGGAGTCATTTCTCTCAAACCCTCCCACTACTTTCTCAACTAAGGTTATATAATATTCTAAATCCTTCATTTTCAGATTTCCATAATGTTCACAGCATCTTCACCAGGAGTAGATTCCATCTCAAGAAACAACTTTTTAAATTCATCCACGAGAAGCAACTCCTCAGCCTTTCAAGTTTAATCATGAGATTGCAGCAATTAAGTTACATTTTCAGGCTCCACTTTTAATTCCAGTTCTCTTGGCATTTCCACCACATCTGTAATTATTTCCCCTACTAAAGTTTTGAACCCCTCGAACTCATCCATGAGGACTGGAATCAACCTCTTCCAAATTCCCATTAATATTGATATTTTGACCTCTTCTCATGAGGCACAAGTTCTTTTTTGTTTAATTATTATACTTTAAGTTCTAGGGTACATGTGCATAACGTGCAGGCTTGTTACATATGTATACATGGGCCATGTTGGTGTGCTGCACCCATTAACTCGTCATTTACATTAGGTATATCTCCTAATGCTATCCCTTCCCCCTCCCCGTACCCCACAACAGGCCCTGGTGTATGATGTTCCCCTTCCTGTGTCCAAGTGCTCTCATTGTTCAGTTCCCACCTATGAGTGAGAACATGCGGTGTTTGGTTTTCTGTTCTTGCAATAATTTGCTCAGAATGATGGTTTCCAGCTGCATCCATGTCAAAGGACATGAACTCATCCTTTCTTATGGCTGCATAGTATTCTATGGTGTATATGTGCCACATTGTCTTAATCCAATCTGTCATTGATAGACATTTGGGGTGGTTCCAAGTCTTTGCTATTGTGAATAGTGCCACAATAAACATACGTGTGCATGTGTCTTTATAGCAGCATGATTTATAATCCTTTGGGTATATACCCAGTAATGGGATGGCTGGGTCAAATGGTATTTCTAGTTCTAGATCCTTGAGGAATCGCCACACTGTTTTCCACAATGGTTGAACTAGTTTACAGTCCCACCAACAGTGTAAAAGTGTTCCTATTTCTCTACATCCTCTCTAGTCCCTGTTGTTTCCTGACTTTTTAATGATCACCATACTAACTGGTGTGAGATGGTATCTCACTGTGGTTTTGATTTGCATTTCTCTGATGGCTAGTGATGATGAGCATTTTTTCACGTGTCTGTTGGCTGCATAAATGTCTTTTGAGAAGTGTCTGTTCATATACTTTGCCCACTTTTTGATGGGGTTGTTTTTTTTCTTGTAAATTTGTTTGAGTTCTTTGTAGGTTCTGTATATTAGCCCTTTGTCAGATGAGTAGATTGCAAAAATTTTCTCCTATTCTGTAGGTTGCCTGTTCACTCTGATGGTAGTTTCTTTTGCTGTGCAGAAGCTCTTTAGTTTAATTAGATCCCATCTGTCAATTTTGGCTTTTGTTGCCATTGTTTTTGGTGTTTTAGACATGAAGTCCTTGCCCATGCCTACATCCTGAATAGTATTACCTAGGTTTTCTTCTAGGGTTTTTATGGTTTTAGGTCTAACATTTAAGTCTCTAATCCATCTTGAATTAATTTTTGTGTAAGGTGTAAGGAAGGGATCCAGTTTCAGCTTTCTACATATGGCTAGCCAGTTTTCCCAGCACCATTTATTAAATAGGGAATCCCTTCCCTATTTCTTGTTTTTGTCAGGTTTGTCAAAGATCAGATGGTTGTAGATGTGTGGTATTATTTCTGAGGGCTCTGTTCTGTTCCATGGGTCTATATCTCTGTTTTGGTACCAGTACTGTGCTGTTTTGGTTACTGTAGCCTTGTAGTATAGTTTGAAGTCAGGTAGTGTAATGCCTTCAGCTTTGTTCTTTTGGCTTAGGAATGACTTGGCAATGAGGGCTCTTTTTTGGTTCCATATGAACTTTAGTTTTTTCCAATTCTGTGAAGAAAGTCATTGGTAGCTTAATGGGGATGGCATTGAATCTATAAATTACCTTGGGCAGTATGGCCATTTCCACAATATTGATTCTTCCTATCCATGAGCATGGCATGTTCTTCCATTTGTTTGTGTCCTCTTTTATTTCACTGAGCAGTGGTTTGTATTTCTCCTTGAAGGAGGTCCTTTACATCCCTTGTAAGTTGGATTCCTAGGTATTTTATTCTCTTTGAAGCAATTGTGAATGGGACTTCACTCATGATTTGGCTCTCTGTTTGTATTTGTCTGTTATTGGTGTATAAGAATGCTTGTGATTTTTGCACATTGATTTTGTATCCTGAGACTTTGCTGAAGTTGCTTATCAGCTTAAGGAGATTTTAGGCTGAAACGATGGGGTTTTCTAAATATACAATCATGTCATCTGCAGACAGAGATAGTTTGACTTCCTCTTTTCCTAACTGAATACCCTTTATTTCTTTCTCCTGCCTGATTGCCCTGGCCAGAGCTTCCAACACTGTGTTGAATAGGAGTGGTGAGAGAGGGCATCCCTGTCTTCTGGCAGTTTTCAAAGGGAATGCTTCCAGTTTTTGCCCATTCAGTATGATATTGGCTGTGGGTTTGTCATAAATAGCTTTTATTATTTTGAGATACGTTCCATCAATACCGAATTTATTGAGAGTTTTTAGCATGAAGGGCTCTTGAATTTTGTCAAAGGCTTTTTCTGCATCTATTGAGATAATCATGTGGTTTTTGTCTTTGGTTCTGTTTATATGCTCCATTACATTTATTGATTTGCATATGTTGAACCAGCCTTGCATCCCAGGGATGAAGCTCACTTGATCATGGTGGATAAGCTTTTTGATGTGCTGCTGGACTCAGTTTGCCAGTATTTTATTGAGGATTTTTGCATCGATGTTTATCAGGGATATTAGTCTAAAATTCTCTTTTTTTGTTGTGTCTCTGTCAGGCTTTGGTATCAGGATGATGTTGGCCTCATAAAATGAGTTAGGGAGGATTCCCTCTTTTTCTATTGATTGGAATAGTTTCTTGTACCTCTGGTAGAATTAGGCTGTGAATCCATCTGGTCCTGGAGTTTTTTTGGTTGGTAGGCTATTAATTATGAGGCACAAGTTCTTAATGGCATCTAGAAGGGTGAATCCTTTCCAGAAGGTTTTCAATGTACTTTGCCCAGATCCATCAGAAGAATCATGATCTTTGGCAGCTATCATCTTATGAAATGTATTTCCTAAGTAATAAGACTTGAAAGTTGAAATTATTTCTTGATTTATGGGCTGCTGAATGGATGTTGTGTTGGCAGGCATGAAAATAACATTAATATTTTTGCACATCTCCATCAGAATTCTTGGGTGACCAGGTGCATTCTCAATGAGCTGCAATATTTTGAAAGGATTTTTTTTTCTTAACAGTAGGTCTAAACAAGGTCTAAACAGTGGGCTTACAATATTTGGTAAACCATGTTGTAAACAGATGTGCTGTCATCTAGGATTTGTTGTTTTATGTCAAGAACACAGTTGGATTAGAATTAGCATAGTTCTTAAGAGCTATATGATTTGTGGAATGGTATATGAGCATTGGCTTCAACTTAACGTCATCAGGTGCATTACCCCCTTATACAAGAGAGTCGGCCTGTCCTTTGAAGCTTTGAAACCAGGCATTGACTTCTCCTCTCTAGCTACGAAAGTTTTTAGATGAAATTTTCTTTTAATATAAAGCTGTTTCATCTACAATGAAAACTTTTTGTTTCGTGTAACCATTTTCATCAATTATCTTAGCTATGTTTTCTGGTTAACCTGCCGCAGCTTCTACATTAGCACTCGTTGCTTCTTCTTGCACTTTTATGTTATGGAGACAACTTCTTGCCTTAAACCTCTGAACCAACCTCTGCTAACTTTAAACTTTTTCTCTGAAGTTTCCTAACCTCTCCCAGCCTTTGTAGAACTGAAGAAAGTTAAAGCCTTACTCTGGATCAGGCTTTAGTTTAAGGTTTAAGGGAATGCTGTGGCTGGTTTGATGTTCTATCCAGACACAAATCATTTAGGACCTTACAAAAAACAAGATTCTGATATTCTATTGGGATTTATTAATCCTTTAGCAGATCATTTGTATAAAATACTGAAAATCTTGCATCTGTCATTGCATTGATCTTTAGGATTTATTTGCACAACCTTTGGGCTTGTTTAATAATAATTCCTTATCAAGATCCTTCAGCATTTTCATTCCACTCCAAAATACACATAAACTGGGTGAAAGATAAAGACTTTTCCAGATAAAGGATAACTATCCTCAGTAATAAGTTTGTGGACAGCCCCATTCCTCCACTGAAAGCCTAACATAAAACTGGGTATATAAGGGAAAATACAAAAAGGACTGTCATGAAAACTAAAACGAATTGCAAGAAAATAAAAAAAAAAAGGCAAAGGCCTATTCATTATTTTCTAGTAATCTAAAGTAGCAACTACACAGCCATTTGGCAAAATTGAGTTTTGACTTTTGCATCAGGAGAAAAATCTTTGTAAGCATTACTTTTTCATTATGCTCTTTTTATTGGTCATGGTTCCATGCAATATCTATGGTCGTGAAATTTATTCCTGTTTCAAAGCACTTGGAATATATACTTAGTGCTACTTTTTCAAAAGAATAACTCCTTTTGTATTTGCTCAAATGTTTGCATTGTTTTTTCATTTAGCTCCAAAATGAATGCAATATGATTTATCAGTCCAAGTATCAAAAGGATTCCTCAGAATGGCAAATTGTGACCAAACTTTAAAACACTAATTTAGAGGGAAGAATCTTTCCATGAAATCGTTGAGTCCTGGCATCATCAAATTCAGCACCATAGAAACACACTTTCTAAGGAAGTCATCAAAACAATGAGTATACTATCTTTGAGGCAGAATATAGATTTCTGCATTTTGGAGGTCAGATTCCAGAGTATACCAAAGACAAAAAAATAATGAATAAACCTACGTTTTGTGTCAATATATCTGATACAAAAAGTCCTTAGAAAAATAAATGCGAATGTGTTCCATTGAAGTAATTTGGAATGGGATCAAGAATACTGGATTCTGCTCCTGTCTCTGGCACTAAGTAGCTGTGGACAGTTTTGTAAATCACTTCACATTTCTAAATTTCAGGATTTGAATCCGAAAAGAAAGGGTTAGATGGTCTAAAAGTCAAAAGTTCCTTACAGATCTGCTGCTTTGTCATCAGTGGGCCTCTCTTTATTTGCGGGACTGGCAGTGGAGAATAGGAGGATGACATTTTCCATGGCATAAGCGCCAGATCTCTTAGAATTTCCAATGCATGCTCATACCTGAAAGGCCACTATTTGGAAAATAACTCCAACTTAACCTCTCTAGATTCTAAGTGATCTCTATTATGTCTGTATACATACATTTGTCAGTGTAGCTCCCCAAATACCTTAGTTCTTTTTTATAGACTAGTCTTGAAACCAAGGGATTCATATAAAGGGCCTCCATAGGGATCAGTCAGCAGGCAGCTGGTTAAGTCTCACACGCTGAGCCTTCTCCAGGAGTATGATATTTTCAATGTACTGAAAAGTAACACTAAAGAAGTACAGAATTTAAAGTACTTATTCTTGGAATTTTCTGTGAGTAATTCTGAAAGAACGAGAAAACAGTGGATGCAGTTGCCTGCATGACTTGGGTAATCAATGTGGCTGAATCTACTTCTAAAAAAAGTACGTAACAAATCAGTGGCCATGACTTTTTACTTAGGATACTGTGGCAATATGTTTTACTCCCAATAATTGTACACCTCTCTTCTTTTTATCCCAATTACCACTTGCCTTATTCAGACAACGTGTGACCTAGAACTTGGATGTTTCCCCCTAACTTGTCTTTTCCCTGAATGTATCCATGAAAATACCATTTTAAGCATGTTGTTTCCTAGTTTTAAAACCTTCAGTGTCTCTACAGGGTTTATTAATAATGGCTAAAACATACAATTTGGAATTTAAGGTCTTCCATTCTCTGTCCCTATCCACACTTGCTATTCTTACCTATAGCAAACTGTAGTCTTATTTATATAGTTCCAGTAGATCCCTCCACAGTATTCACTACCATGTGTTTGCTTATTCTGTCTTTTTAATTTTTTTTGCCTCAATGCATTGTCTCTCCTCTCCACCAGTGACATTCCATTCATCCTTAGAAACCCAGCATAAAAGCCAGCCTCCCTTATGAAGGTCACTCTGTTATCCTTAATCTCTGCCTTTTGACATAAAGAATTATGTTCATTGTTGCATTATCACATTATATTTTATGTCCACAACCTGTGTACATGTCTTCCTCCAAAGATTATTCCATATCCTGTTCATCTTTTAATTCTCAGTGACACTCAGCAGAGTTCCTTGCAAAAAAATTTTTAAGAGAACTTTAACAAATTAATTCAATCAATCGCTACATCATTTTGACCATTTAAAACCATTTAAAATGAGTTTTTTGCTTTGAACTTATCCATTGAAATTTTAATTTACTCTACATTTACTTTTCCTTTTAAGTACAATCTGAGAGCATTTATATGGAAATTGTGACATTAAGTAATGAGTTTGATCCTAAATGAATCACTACCATGGAAATGATGTTGCCTTAGAATTTATCCAGATATTCTTATGTTATCCAATATATGTTTATGTATATTTTATATATATATATATATATATTTACTATCGATATACATGAAAAGAAAAATACCTCAAGTCGGGATCAAATTGAAATTTTGGCACTAGTCACACTTTTTCATTATTGTTCTTAATTAGAGATTTCAAAAAGTTGTTTTTCCCCGTTTAATATATAGCACACCATAAAAGTGTTTTTGAACAATCCTTGATTGAGTAATCACAAGTCTTATACAGTAAGAGCGTACACCCTATGTTCAACATAGAAAATCAGCCTATAAGTGAAAGGATGTGTATACATGTAAAAGAGAGAGCCAAAGGCAGTCAAACAGCTGAAATGGGGAAGAAAAATAGTTAAAGGGAACATATCATCTGCCAGGTAGGCAAAAGGTAAGTATAAATGACTAACAATCCAGTTAGAGAATTCTTTTTAGGCAGAAAAAGTGTGGCAGAGTAGAAAGTTATGAACTACATTACATACCATGACAAAAATTCCCAGGGCAACCAAGTACCATTCCATTTTCAAATATATGTATGAGAAAAGCCATGAATAATGGATTTCGTATAACACCTTTGCTATGCATTATTTAAAATATTTGTGCTGACTGAAAGTGATCATAGTCTTTTTTCATTACAGTTTTGTGATGTGGTTAATATGCTCTGCTTGTGATATTAGTGTAGGGACATGATACTGGACATGTTGTTTTGAAGCCTACAACAGATTACAGAATTTAGATGGAATTGTAAGCATTTGAAAAAAAAATCTGTTGTAAAACATTAAAAAAGCTCTTCAGTATCTGTACATTGTTTTGTCAGTAGAGGATAATGTAAAATCAGAATAGGTGCATGCTAAATTGTGTCTTGGTTAATTCTTCAGTTGAGTGTCATGGTTTATTCTGCATTTCACGTCTCAGCAAAATCTTAGGAGAGGGCTCTTTTCCCCCCAACATCTATCTTCAACTTAGTGGAACTTATCCAGGCAAGATAGAGTTAAAATGCAAATAACTTTGTTGTATGAAAATATCAGACTCTTCAACCAACATTTATACATTTAAACTTACTTCTCAGTTGGAAAGCATCTTAAAACCTGATGCCAAGTTTGGAAGCTACCTCAGAAGTTATTAAGATTGAATTGATTTTCTCACAAAGGAAAGTGCTGATGCATACTGGATATTAATTAAGGTATCACCAAATTGTTTTTGCAGCAAAAATATGTTACATTTACTTAAAAATATTTAACAAATGTCCACCATGTTCCAGGTACTGTGCATGTGGTGCATCTATACAGTATATATAGCAAATTATAGCTCTGTATGTGCACATACATATATGAAGACATATGTGTTACAGAGCATATATTACAGAACTTGTACATGTATATGTATATGTATTTATATATGTGTTTATATGTATGTATAAAGCAGTACAACTAACAGACTTTAATCCTTACATACAAATGCCATTTTAGGGTCTGACTGAGTCCTAGGTCCACTGAGGGGTGCGAGTGTTTGTAAGTGTAGTTCTGATTGTTGAAATGGGCTGGTCTAGTATTCAGTCTAGTGTTTTCTCAGTGGTTGCTTTTGTTACATAAAGTATGCTTCATATTATGCTGCATACATTTTTATGCATACACAATCAGGTTTCATCACAATTTTATGCACAACTTAATGCATACATAATCAGATTTAATGCTGCTGTATGTTAACAGAATTACAGCTCTTTGATTCACAGCTCTATCTGTAGACTCCAGAACAGTGCTCAAACATAGTAGATGTTCAGTAAAATTTGTTGAATAATAAATGAGTGTCTACATTTTTTGCGTGTGTGTGCACATGTGTGATTACTATTTTCCCCATTTTGAAAGATGGTTGAAACTCAGGTTTAAGAGGAATTAGGATAATACATAATAATTTTAGTGGAATATACATAATATATATGTAATAACTAAAACCATCTATCCTTTTGGAGTGCTTAAGTAAGAGCCATGTCCTGGGCTAAGCCTATTCCATAATTTATCTCATCTAACCTTCACATACCACGTAGGTGGATTATTATTCTCATTTTACAGATGGAAGCACTGAAGCTCAGAGTGGTTGAGTGAGTTTGCACAATATCCTAATGTGAGCTCTTGGCAGAGACAGAATTTAAAATGGGTCTTTTTTTTTCAAAAATTATGTTTATTTCAATAGTTTTTGGGTTACAGGTGTTTTTTGGTTATGCGGATGAGTTTTTTACCGGTGAATTCTTCTATTATTATTATTATATTATTAATTTATTTTTACCTTTGCTTCACCTTTTCTAGTTCTAAGATTTTAGTGCACCCATTACTCGAGCAGTGTACACTGTACCCAATATGTTGTCTTTCATTTCTCATCCACCTTCCAGCCTCCGCTCCCAGGTCCCCAGATTCCACTATATCATTGTAAGTTTTAGCATCCTCATGGTTTAGCTCCCACTTATAAGTAAGAATATACTCTATTTGGTTTTCCATTCCTGAGTTACTTCATTTACACATTAGTCAGGGCTCTCCAGAGGGACAAAACGAATAGGATATATTAACATATGAAAGGGAGTTTATAAAGGATAATTTACTCACATGAACACATGGTGAAGTCCCATGATAGGCTGTCTGCAAGCTGAGGAGCAAGGAAGTCAGTAGTGGCTTAGTCTGAGTCCCAAAACCTCAAAAGTAGGGAAGCCAACAGTGCAGCATTCAGTCTGTGGCCGAAGGCCCGAGAACCCCTAGCACACCACTGAAGAGTCCAAAGGCCAAAGAACCTGGACTCTGATGTTCAAGGGCAGGAAGCATCCAGCATGGGAAAAAGATGAAAGCTGGAAGACTCAGCAAGCCAGCTTATTCCACCCTCTTCCACCTGCTTTTACTAGCCCTGCTGGCAGCCAATTGAGTGGTGCCCACTGAGATTGACGGTAGGTCTTCTCATAGTCCACTGATTCAAATGTTAATCTCCTCTGGTAATACCCTCACAGACCAACCCAGAAACAACACCTTACATCCTTCAATTCAATCAAGTTGACATGTTGACATTTAATTTTATCCATTACAACTTAGAATAATGGCCTCCACCTCCATCCAAGTGGCTGCAACATATATTATTTCATTCCTTTTTATGGCCAAGTAGTATTCCATGGTGTTTATATACCACATTAAAAAAAAAACTACCCATTGATCAATGGGCACTTAGATGGGTTCCATATACTTGCAGTTGTGAATTGTGCTGCTATAAACATGCATGTGCATATGTCTTTTTCATACAATGATGTCTTTTCCTTTAGGTAAATACTCAGTTGTGGGATTGCTGGATTGAGTGGTGGATCTACTTTTAGTTCTTTAAGAAATTGCCATGCTGTTTTCCACAGTGGTTGTACTAATTTACATTCCCACCAACAGTGTAAAAGTGTTTCCTTTTCACCACATCCATGCCATCATCTATTGTTTTTTGACTTCTTAATAATACCCATTTTTGCAGGAATAAGGTGGTATCTCATTGTGGTTTTAATTTGCTTTTTCCTGATTATTAGTGATCTTGAACATTTTTTCATATGTTTGTATATCTTCTTTTGAGAAATGTGTATTCATGTTCTTTGCCCACTTTCTGAAAGGATTATTTGTTTTTTTCTTGCTGATTTGTTTGAATTCCTTGTGGATTCTGGATACTAGTCCTTTGCCAGATGCATAGTTTGTGAATATTTTTTCCCATTTTGTGGGTTGTCTGTTGATGTTGCTGATTTCTTTTGCTGTTCAGAAACTCTTTAGTTCAATTAGGTTTCATTTATTTATTTTTGTTTTTGTTGCATTTGCTTTGATGGTCTTGTCATGGATTTTTTTTGCCTAAGGCAATTTCCAGAAGAGTTTTTCCAATGTTATCTTCAGAATTTGTATGGTTTCAGGTCTTAGATTTATTTAAGTTTTTGATCCATCTTGAGTTGATTTCTGTATGTGGTGAGAGATGGGGACCCAGTTCCACTCTTCTACATGTGGCTCGCCAGTTTTCCCAGCACCATTTATTGAATAGGGTGTCCTTTCTCCAATTTATGTTTTTCGTATGCTTTGTTGAAGATCAGTTGGCTGTAAGTATTTGGCTTTATTTCTGGATTCTCTATTGCATTCCATTGGTCTAAGTGTTTATTTTTATACTAGTAGCATACTGCTTTGGTAATTACAGTCTTGTGGTATAATTTGAAATCTGGTAATGTGATGCCTCCAGATGTGTTCTTTTTGCTTAGTCTTACTTTGGCTATGCAGGCTCTTTTTTTGGTTCTATATGAATTTTAGGATTGTTTTCTCTACTACTGTGAAAAATAATCATGGTACTTTAATTCTAATTGCATTGAATCTGTAGATTGCTTTGGGCAGTATGGTCATTTTTACAATATTGATTCTTTCCATCAATGCTATGGGATGTGTTTCCATTTATTAGTGTCATCTGTGATTTCTTTCCGCAATGTTTTATAGTTTTCTTTGAAGAGTTTTTGTTTTGTTTACCTCCTTGGTTAAGTATATTTCTAGGCTTTTTCTTTTCTTTTTTTTTTTTTTTGCAGCTGTTATAAAAGGGATTGAGTTGTTGATTTAATTCTCATCTTGGTTGTTGTTGCCCTATAGCCATGCTGCTGATTTTTGTACATCGATTTTGTGACCTGACACTACTGAATTTGTTTGTTAAATCTAGGACCCTTGTGAATGAGTCTTTAGGGTTTTCAGTGTATACGATCATATTATCAGTGAAGAGCAAAAGTTTGACTTTCTCTTTTCCAATTTGGACACCCTTTATTTCTTTTTCTTGCCTGATTGCTCTGGTTGAGACTCCCAGTAGTATGTTGAATAGAAGTGGTGAAAGTGAGCAACCTTTTCATGTGCTAGTTCACACCGAGAATACTTTAAACATTTCCCTATCCAGTAGGATTAAAACGAGTTTTGTTTTCTGATGCCAAAAGTCCCACTTTAATTAAGTTTGCAACATTTCCAATAGTTCAGATGCCAGCATTTCCTGACCATTGGACCTAATTGACTATAATAAAGAATGCATACTGCAAATTTTGCAATAAACTAAATTGTTATTAATATTAGTGTTAGTAGAACCATGAGAGCCTGCCTAAAATTATTCAGAATAAGGGAGCAAGTGTTTGGCTAGGCTTCTTCCCTTGATTGCAAAATTCTTTGGTACAAGGGCTTTGATTTTAACTTCATAAAGTAGAAATAAATTCCCAGCCAAACATCTAAATTAGTATTTGAATGTTTTATTTAAGCCAAGCCAAGAATGATTATTTTTTAACTTATAAACCGTAAGTACAAAGTTAGTATAATATACATACAAAAATGTATGTATTATAAACATACAGCTCACTGAAGTTGCACAAACTAAACACACCTATGTATTTGACCCCAAGATTTTTAAAAAAACAATGTTACCAGGACGCTATGAGCACTCTCTTCTCCCCTCCACCTGCCCATGATCCCTTACAATCATGAATTCTTTGCCCCGACCCAAGCATAACCACTATCCTGACTTCTCAACTTCAGTCAGTATAGATTAGCATTGCTTGTTTTTGTACTTTATGTAAGTGGTATCTTGATCTTTCTTTTTTTTGCATATGGTTGTTCTTCATGTTTTATTTAATCATGCAAATAGATTACAGTTTATTTATTAGTACTTCTGCTAATGAATATTTGGGTTTTTCCAGTTTTTACAGTTTTGCAGTGCTTTTCTGAATATTCTAGTACCTATTTTGATGAACATATTTGCACATTTTTGTTGAGTTTATATTTAGGAGTGGACTTACTGGGTCATATGTATATATTCAACACAGTAGTTATCACCAAATATTTTTCCAAATTTATGTTGCCACCAGTAGTATAAAAGTTCCGGTTGCTCTACATCCTTGCCAATATGTCATCTTTTTCATCTTTTTTTTTAATATTAGCCATCATAATGGGTGTAAAGTAGTATTTCATTATGATTTTAATTTACATTTCCTCATGACAAATAGATATTGAACACTTTTCATATGTATATTGGTAATTCTTTTGTAAAGCATGTGTTAAAGTTTTGGTCCATTTTTCATTTGGGATGTCTGACTTTTTCGGTATTAATTGGTAAGGGCTTATTTTATATTTTGGATACAAGCCCTGTGTTGGAGATATCTATCTATCTATCTATCTATCTATCTATCAATCACTTCTTTGTGGAATGAGAGTAAAGATTGTATATAGAAAGCGATAGTTTAAATGTATATGTATTTTCTCGTGTGTGTGTGAAAGAGGGAGAGAGAACAAGAGAGACAGCAAGAGAGAGAAAGGCTAAATTTTCTGAACATTATGTAACAAATGCTTGAGTTCCTATGACTATTACTCATTTCATCTTCTTTACCATGTGGGTTCCTAACATAGTGCTCTCAAAGACATATAGGGAGAAAAAGGTACTGACTTCCTGGTGATTTGCAAAATAAAATTCTTTGAGATTAAGACATTTACATTTCTTCCAGACTGAAAATGAAAAAAAAAAGAGGACATGGAAATTGTTTGTCAGGGGAACCCTAAGCAATGTATTTGGCAAATTCATATAGTAATGAAACTTTGGACCTACATAGGGTTGGGTTAAATTTATTTCAAACATTTTCTACTCTTAAGCAAAACCAAGAATTTAAACGAGAACAACTTTTACAAGCCTGAGTTCAGTTTCAATGCTCGAATGTCAAATAATATTAAATCTCAATTTCCAAGGGTTAGACACAGCAAGACGCCACTTGCTCTTTTCATGGCAAGACTCTCAACATTCTTTGTAGAGCTTGTCATGGTGTGTGTCCCAATTGCTGTCAAACAGGCTGCTATGCATTTTGCTAAATGTAGATTTGAATTAAAAATCTTCAGACATTTATAGAAAAGTAGTTTAGGTATAGCTGAGGGGATTCTGGAAAAGATAAATGACCTTATGTTCTTCCCATTAAGAACTGACCAGAAACAATACAATGACTGTGTTCTGTTTAGAGTAACAAAAGAAGACTGATAGTTTAATTAGCTTAAAATAAGGTTATAAGTGACAAGTCCTGTGCTGAAGCTAGCAAGGAAGATGTCATGATATATTTTAAAACAAAAGTACTTCTTGCCCCTCTGCTTCAAGGAAGGAAATATATTTTTTTTCTCCAGATACAAAAATCCTTTTATGAACCTGTTGGACACAGCACCTTTAATCATTGTCACGAACATTCCATTTCTTAGGTACACTTGCTGATTTCATGAATTGTGCTAGAAAGCAGGAAGGCTAAATTTTCCATTTTCATTAACTGACTCATTTATGCATTCCTAGCAAAGGAGAAAATATCTGTGAAAAAGAATGAGTGGAAATGTGCTATTTTTCTTCTTTGTGAAGTGGGAATCAGGAGGTTTGAGGCACAAGGGCAGCTCTTGCTGTTCAATCTGCAAGTCTGTTCTCCATCTACAGCATGCTGTATTTATTTGAATAGTCTTATTCCTCTTTCATCTTTGAAAAGAAATCAGATCCTATCTATATTCAGGTTGGACAATATTCAAAATCTTGTCTAAATCCCCAGTTGTGTAAGCAGTTTTCATGGTTCACGTTCATTTTAAAGAGTAGTTCTCAAGTACTGAAACATATGTTTTCAACACAGACCACAGAATTTTCAGAACACGTCCAAAGATTCACAGATGTTTTGAAGCCCCTCCATACATCCCAAAATAAGAAACTTTGAAATAAAGGCAGATCACTGGAACATTGTAACTTATTTCAGAGCCAATGGTAAAGACATGCATTAAAGCCATGGTTTTCCATATATCATAGCTGCCATGCCCATTGTAATACACCAGATCTAGGAAGTGAATTGGTTAATATCAGGAGCTCTCCTGCACATAAAAGATTTCAATATAAATTGTTTCTGGTGCAGAATCTAGAGAGACTTGATTTATTAGGGCAAGCCAGGAGAGAGAATAGAAAAAAACGTAGAATATAGTCTAGGAAGAAAGTGGGCAGGACCCAATTTATAGATGAGTAACTGAGATTCAAAAAGAATAAGTTTGTTTGAAATTACAGTTTAAGAGAGTGTATGAAGATTGTAAAAGTAGCCCTAGATGATTTGAAATTCTTATTCTAAGCTTTTACTCATTGTTCCCTAATTATACCACCAAGATGAATAGTTCCAAAATGTTCACTTTTTCCGAAAAACAACAAAGATCAAATTAAAATGGAATAGATTTGGCAGTTTTAAATGACTGATGACACTTTGACCAAAATAAAAGTGTCTTATATTTAAAAAGGGCTGTGTAGTATGCATTAGTTTCCAGATATGTTCATTAAACTCTTCTCACTTTTATTGTAGTAAGAAGATGATGTTACATCGTTGTGCTATCAGGCAAATCAAGAATTGGTTACATCTAGGTCCCTTGAGTGCAGTTTTGAAGTCTGAGAGTACAAGGGTGGATGTTTGGGAGAGAAAGTTTAGAAGGCGATGCCTTATTTATTGTGCGTCCATCTAAGAGGAGAAAACAAAATTTCTGAAATATTCAATGTTTTTTTTTCTTAAAGAGCAATAATGTACATGTACATGTAGAAAATAAAAGAAAGACATGATCTTTCCATTCAGAATTTTTTGTCCTTAAATTTTAACTCTTGCTCTCTCTTTATATATGTCTCTCTATATAAAAATACACACACATATACATGCACACACATATACACACACACAAACATATATACAAAGTAGCAAAATAAAAAAAAAATCCTCAAATTACTTTTAAAAATATAATTCCCACTACATATTTTTAAAGATTAGCTTTTAAAGATTTTAAAGATTAGCTTACCTAAAAGGGTCAAATTTGTACATTATTCTACATCTTCCTTTCATTCCAGCTGATGAAGGGAGCTGTCCAAGTCATGTTCAGTGGAAAGTATTTAACTCATTCTTTTAGAAGTTTTCATAGTTTTTCATGTCATTTTGTTGTTTTGCAGTCATTATTACACATCAAGCTTCTAAATATTCATATGAAGCAGTGATGTCTTTGACACCAAACTACATCAGTTCCTAAGTCAGAGACAAAGATGGTGGTTTGGTGAGATCCGCATCAGATTCCAGGATAGTGAACATTATCATATGTTTTATTAGTATATTAATTAGGATGACTATATAATTATCATTTGAACAGGGGTGCTTTTGAAAAGGAAAGGGGTGCTGTCCTCATTCCTTTTGTGCTGCTATAACAGAATACCTGAGACTGGGTAATTTATAAAGAATAGAGATTCTTACAGTTCTAGATGCTGGGAAGTCCAAGGTCCAGGGGCTTGTGTCTGGCAAACACCTTCTTGCTGTGCTATCCGGTGGAGCTAGGTGAAAGGGCAAGAGAGTATGCACATGGAAGAGAGGGAAGGTTGCTGAATTCATCCTTATAAGGACACTGCTCCAGTGGTAACAAACCTACTCCCTTGATAATGGCATTGATTCATTCATGAGGACAGAACCCTCATGACCTAATCTCCTCTTAAAAGGTCTTACCTCTCAACACTGTTGCATTGTGGATTAAGTTTCCAACATGTGAACTTTGATAGGGACACCTTCATACCATAGCAGGTGCTACTAATAATTACATCTGGACAACAGGCATAAGCCAGAACTGTGTAGGACAAACCAGGATATACGGTGAAGCTCAATAAAAATATGAAATACCTCCCTTTCTTTTCTTGTTGTGCCCTAATATCACTTCCAGTCATTGCTACAATTCTAATCTAAGTGACATTCTGTTAGCATACATTTGATGGCCCTCTTCCCAATCAACATTTTGAAATAATTTTTTTAGAGGAATTTCTTGAAAATATAATTCTTTTAAGATTTCCTATCTTAGGACCTTGTTTAAAAGGATGTTCTCTGCCAAAAATATTTTATTTTTCCCTTTATAACTATTTTAAAATTCTCATTTTCCAGTTCAACTGTTATTTCCTTGTCAATAAATTCTACCTCCAGTTTTTCTTTACTAGCTGTGGGAACTTGGGAAAAAATTAACCTAGAATTCATTATCTTTAAGTGTAAAACAGGAGTAATTCCAATAAATTTTAAGTAGATAAAATGACAAAATATTATGTTGCATTACCTATAAATTGTAGAAAACAAACAATAAAACTAAACTAAAAACCTTTGAACTGTATTCACGTTTTAAAAAATGCTCAAAAATATTTTATTCATAAACTGATTCAGCTGGAAGATAAGACAGTTAATTGACCATCTTAAATACCAAAGGGCACACTAAGAATTTTATATATGAAAAAACAATAGATTCAAAGGGAGAAGGTTAATCAGCTTATCATTGATTGATTTCATTAACAGACATAATTTATGAACTAACCATTGATTTTATTATTTGTTGCGGCTATCAAAACAAATCCTGAAATCAACTCAGATATAAAGGTTCTTAATAGCTATTTCAAAACTTGAAATCTAAAACGATGTTAATATTCTCTTTTCAGGGGCTCAAGAATGAGAGAGGATTGCTTATAACAAATAATCAATCCAATTTTAAAATATTTTTTTAAATTCCAACTGGCAGGGGAAAATTTACTAGTTGAAAGCTAGTTACCATTTTGAGAGGGTATGTCATATTTCTGAGTTCATATTTTTGTTTTTTAAAAGATGGTTATGGTCATCCCACCTCCACAGCATATTAAAGGTTCACCTCAAATTTGGTTGGTTCCAAAGCAATTCATCTTCACGAAGATCTTAGCTATTGAACTTGAGAGGTGGAAACGCTCTGCTCCTCTAGCATTTTCAACCATTATGAGAGACATTCACAATGTTGCATTTTTATACCTGTCCTTTTCATTTATGTAAACCTATTTCAGGACAGGAACTGTTCTTTCTTTTTCCCATTCTTAGCTGCTAGTAGGAACACATTCACTAAATATTTGAATGAATGGATAAGTGGTTTTCTTCTGAACTTTCCTATGGATGCAAGCCACAATGAAGATAACGCAGTCTATTCCTCCTTTATGTGCTTTTTAAAATAAGATTTAGCATGATGAGATTAAACACATAGTAATGTATACATTTTATCTAATTACAGATAAGTATATTGTAAAAGCTCTGTCTCTAAATCCTCTTTTTATACATAGTTGTCTTTTAGAGACTTAAAGATGCCAAAGATAATGGAACCATTTTACAAATTTAATGGGAAGAAATTTTCATTAACAGCCACAATATGCACACAATCTACATTTGACTTATTCTCTTTGTGAGGGTCAAGCAGTCTTTGCCATTTCTTTTTAAATCCTTGTTGGAAAATTCTGAGTGTTATCATAAGATCATGTCATTTGAAAGAAACTCCTGTAGAATCAGGTTGCAAAAAGCCACTTAGATTACTTTTGAGAAGTGAGAGTTGTTTTAAAATATCTGAATTCCTTACTCTTTTGAGAAAACCCAGCCTAGTGGGAGAGTCAACTCCTGGGAGGTAGTTTTCAGACAAGCCTGGGATTGAAGATGCCACATAATAGCTATCTGCAGCTCTTGTTATTTATCTCTTGGTATGGGAAACATAGGTTTATATGTTGAGCTTTCACACAAATTCAAGAGAAGCTGTCCATTGTGAGAAGTGAAATAAAATGATGGAAAAGACTGCTGCTTTCATCCTGGGTGGGTGTGCTATCCACAGGTAACAGAGTGGCATTTGACAAAAGAACATATTCTCTGTCCTTGTTGCCTTGGGAGAAGAAGTAATTCTATGATTTGAAGGCAACTCTCTGGGGGATTTTTTTTTAATTGTTACCCTGCTATTCTGAAAGGGATTTTAGATGGCTAGGTTTTAAAGTCTGCTTTCATAGCAAGGCAGTGAGTTGGAATGGAGAAAGTACATTTTCATTGCCATGTACTTAATGCTCATACTTACAGTCAAATACTCAATCTCCCTGATATTCAGTTTTCTAATCTGCAAAATGGAAATCATAATAGCACCTATTTCAAAAAGCGTCTGTGATGATTCAATGGAATGATTCTGTGTCTACATAAAGTGAGTTATTATTATATGTCAGCTATTATCATGTGTTATTAGTATCAGTTAGTCATTTATCATTTGAGTAGGGTTCATGGTCTGGGCAATGTGCTGGGTGGAGTGGGAGGTGGGGAGTACTAAAAAAGTGATTCATGCTTCTTACATTCAAGGACCTGACAGGCCAAGGAGATAATGCATACAACAAAGAGCAATTCTATTAACAAATGAATCCACTGAGTAACTAAAAAGGGGACTTTGGAGTTCTGATTCAGATGAGACTGTTTTCAGCTTGAGGTGGGAAGTATGTGGGGGGCTGGGATTACTGGCTTGGGACACATTCTCTTAAATACGGATCTGGAAAGATGAATATGAGTAAAAGATGTGATATAAGAAAACACTACATCCCACAGGGAACACCATGGACATGTGAAAACATTTGGTGGATATGAGCGAATTGACAAGGAATTAGGTTTGGATAGTATACTAATTTGCTAGGGCTATTATAAAATACCACAGACTGAGTGGCTTAAATAACTGGAAGTTCAAAATCAAAGTGCTGGGGATAATGGCTTCCAGCTCCATCCATGTCCCTGCAAAGGACATGATCTCATTCCTTTTTATGGCTGCATAGTGTTTCATGGTATATATGTACCACATTTTTTTTATCTGGTCTATCACTGATGGGCGTTTGGGTTGATTCCATGTCTTCTCAGCAAACCAACGCAGGAACAGAAAACCAAACACTGCATCTTCTCACTTGTAAGTAAGAGCTGAACAATAAGAAAACATGGACACAGAGAGGGGAACAACACACTCTGGGGCCTGCCAGGGGGTGGAGTTGGGGAAGGGAGAACATTAGGAAAAATAGCTAATGCATGTTGCGCTCAATACCTAGGTGATGTGTTGATTTGGGCAACGAACCACCATGGCAGACGTTTACCTATGTAACAAGGCTGCTCATCCTACACGTGTACCCCAGAACTTTAAAAAAAGATTAAACAAAACCCCCAAATCAAAGTGCTATCAGGGTTGGGTTTTTCTGAGGCTTCTTTCCTTGGCTTGCGGATGGCCATCCTCTTGCTGCCTTTTCATATGGTCAACGTCCCGGTGCCTTCCTTCTTTTAACAGCTGCATTTTCATGGATCACTTCTATATGACCTTACCTGCAAACACGGTTACATTCTGAGGGGCTGGAGGTGAGACTTCAACATACAAATTCTGGGGAATCATCCCATAACAAATAAAAAGATTGAAAACGTAATTTGGTGACTGACTATTGTCAGCTTTAAGTGGTTCCCTTGGCTTGTGGAATTTATTTCATAGACACCTAGAAGACACTAAGTGTTTTTGACAGAGAAAGGATCAAAGCAGTACTTTGAAAAGATTAATCTTCTTTAATATATAAATTGGATTAGAAAAAAGAGAAACAGAAGGATGAGACTCCATTAAAAAAGCGCTTTGCTAAACTAGACCACAGCACTTTAGACTTGATAAGAAGTATTATAGAGGACCCAAGGGGAATCAAGTGAGAAAAGACTACAAAAGTAAAAATGATCAGGTTTGAAGATAGATTGACACCTACATGCAAGGAGAACATTATGATTTTGAACTTGAACCACTGGGAATTTTCCATGGTTGGAGGAGAAAGTCAGGGAGAATTTCTAAGTTTTTTAAGAAAAGATGACTCTTTCAGTTTTGCACAGTGGAACATCTTGGGTGTGCTATCTATCAGTCTTCTGAAATGTGGCTCTGGACTTTAGAAGTTGGATTTGGAGATAGACACAGAAGAACTGGAGGTGACTGGCAAATGAA
The DNA here is from genome assembly GCF_037993035.2 of Macaca fascicularis. NCBI lineage: Eukaryota > Metazoa > Chordata > Mammalia > Primates > Cercopithecidae > Macaca > Macaca fascicularis. The sequence continues at coordinate 55,543,900 of NC_088394.1, forward strand.
CTTATGCTCATTAACTCAGATCTTCATTTTAATCTCTAACAGTACACAGACGTCCCCTTCAAAATGTGATCAGCCTCTTGGAAACAACTGACAAATGGTACAATCTGATCAGAGTTTAACGTTTTGGCTGTAAGTAAAATGTCTCTGTGAGACTTAAACCTCATATTAAGGGAAATCTGCTTTAGAAAAATGTTCAGATAAGGAGACATTGTGGAGCTCTAATATTGGAATTCTATTTACACATATCATTTGCGATGGCTTGATACAATCTCAAAAGATTGGGGAAATTCAATCTTTTGATTCATTTCTTTTAGAGGATGGTGTAAGTGCTTTAAGAAGGTTACTGTTTTCTAGTTGATTGTTACAGAGTAAAAGAAGACAAATGGTGGCCCAGACAGTCCCCATTAACCTCCTCACAAGCACACAATTTCACATGGACAAAACAGTAAATGAATTTCTTGTGCTTCCTATACATTCAATGAGTATCAAAAATTAGAGTTAGAAAAAGTGGAATTTTGTTCTAATTTTGGCCCAGTTGGGTATGGCAGTTTAAGCAAATGATTTAGAATCTTTGTCTATGTCTCTTTACAATTTAAAACATGGTTCCATAGGAAATATTTTTAGTTGAATGACCTCATCAGTGTAGAATGCACCTCGTATAATAATAAGGCATATTTCTGAAGATATTCACTGAGTCCCAGAATGCAGCATGGGTATCTGCATTTCACATAGGTGGCCTTAAGAGAAAGCATGAAAGTAATGCCTAGCACAGTAGCTGAAACACGTGAAACACTTTGTAAATATGTGCCATATAGGTGAAATTCAACAGACATATGGGAAAAGGCAGGAAGAAGAAACAGTCAAGGCACGGTGGTGTAAATGTGGAACTTTCAAAATTAGTGAAAGCCTTGGAGTTCTAAGTGAGTTTCTAGATCTTCTGGAAACCAGGAAGTGACTTAAAGAGGGAATCTATCATCCATATTAAAAAAATTATCTTACTCAGATATGACCCAGACTAACTCAGTTTGAACATGTCTGTATATGTAGCTCAACACTTGCTCACATATTAATAATAAACTTTCCAAGCAAGTGCATTCACTGGCTACTGTTATCTCGTTTTTCCAAAGATGACATCTAAGTAAGAAAGGGTAAGTAACTTGCAAAAGGTTATCTACAGGAACACTAAGTTCTGACTGTGGGCAGCCTATGTTGAGCTTTGAAAGGACAACTTTGTTCATTCTTTTCTAGTACTTACCAATTGTGATAGAGTAATGGAAATTCCTTGGCTACCTAGCAATACAGTTCTCATACAGGCTTGCTCACTTACTTGAAGTAGTAGTTTAGCAAAGCCAGAATTTCTTTTCGATTCCAACTGAGTTTCTTCCAAGCTCTGAGTCTATGAGGAGTCGCCAATGCACAGGGCTGGGAGATGTGATATAATGGTGCCTGCAGGCTAGGAATCTGGTCTGTGGGACATATTGTTATTTACAGAGTTGCCATGAAACTTGGCTAGGGACCCAGCCCTCTCTGTTGGAGCCAGACTCTGAGTGTCTTTGGCTAATCAGCATGCTTCCAGGGAGAAAGAAAATAATTGCTGGTAAGCACAGGCACTGTTTATCATTATCTGTGTGGCATCTGCTTCCACGATTGCATTTCTAGAAGATCTGGATAATCACATTCTTTTGCAAATGGTCTAATTAATGTGATTTTTGCTATTATTATATTTTGAGCATCGGTAATACCAAGCTAACCATTAAAGGCCTCCAATTTTGCAGTATGCAGACATCTTATTGATTGACACAGAAATCCACAGAAAGTGACATGAAACAACTGAGACTATGACGACTTTAGTGCTTGCCAAACCCAAGGAAGTAAACCGAATATTTTGTGCATCTTTTTATTTCACAAGTTAACCTGAGTATGATCGGGAACATGTTCAAAACCAGATATATCTTCCTATGCACCCATGCAGAGAGAATAAAAAATACGGCCACCATGTAAAATTGGGTTTGAATCTCAGTCCTGACACTAACCATCTGGGTGGCAGTGAACATAAACATTCTCAACATTGGTTGCCTCTCGTTTACAATATGGACTGTAATTTGTGCCTTAAAGCATTCTTACAAAGATTAAATGAGATGACACATGTAAAATGTACTGGCACAATAAATTATACTCAACAATTGACTTAGTATTCAATAAATTATAATTTGCTTTCTCCATAATATTAGGCTATTGTTACAATGTCTCTATTTTTATGTTTTATGACTTGGAAAGTAGGAGTTTACTCATATAGACAGTGGAACCAAATACTGCAATTTGGCCTGTCCAGGATGTGTGGTTCGCAAAGCTGGGAGACATTAGTTGACTAAACTAAAAGTAGAGTGTAATGGCCTCAACGATAACTGCTGAAGCACTGAATATCAGATTTAGCAATAATGATCAACAAGACTTGGGCCTTTTCCACTGGGCACACCTGATATACAAGCCACCAGTCCTCTGTTACATTTCATTCAACTATGAATGAAGTAGGAGAGTTGACAAACTCAAAATGAAACCAACTTACCAGCCCTATTCCAGATTTGAAAGAAAATGTGACACATCTATACATCTGAGGCTTAGCTATTTTCCCCTTAGAAAAAGATTTCTAAAATTAATATTAACATGATAACTATTGACTTTTATTGTTAGTTTATTCTATGACAGTAATTATGCCAGCTTTCTATTTTTATTCTCACTGCAAACATGTCAAGTGGTTACTATATTTCTGCTTTTTAATAGATAATGAAATGAAGATACAGAAAAGTGATATAATTTGTCATAGAACAATACTTGTAGGTAATACAGTTGGGATTTGAATCCAGAGCCTGTGCGTATTCAAAACTGAACACAAAAAGAGATATTTCAAGCCTGTAGAAGTTTTAGACAGAGTTTCTTCAAAAGGCCTCTAGCTTTTGATCTCAGGAAACCTCCAGTTCCAGTGAATTTTGTTTGGTTTGGTTTTAACACTTGCCTGAGCTTTGAGGAACCATAATGCATTTTGGTTCTTTCATATCACGGATATCTCACAGCAAGTCACATATGGGGAGCAAAGATTTGTATCTTGCCTTTTGTTTGTTAGTTTTATGTTTTTATTTTCGAAATGGAGTCTTGCTCTGTCACCCAGGCTGGAGTGCAGTGATGTGATCTCGGCTCACTGCAACCTCCGCCTCCCAGGTTCAAGCAATTCTACCACCTCAGCCTCCTGAGTAGCTGGGATTACAGTCATGAGCCACCATACCGGGCTAATTTTTATATTGTTAGTAGAGATGGGGTTTTGCCATGTTGGCCAGGTTGGTCTTGCACTCCTGACCTCAAGTGATTCCCTCGCCTTGGCCTCCCAAAGTGCTGGGATTACAGGTGCAAGCCACCATACCAAGCTAAGATTTCTATCTTGTAAAGAGAGTATTTTATTTGAGAAGAGTGAGAGTCCATCAGTAATCCTTTGATGGGAATCAAAGATGCTTTGGAAATATACATGGGAACTTCATAATTGCTCAGTATCTTGATGCTTGCTAAAAGAAGTAGCAAGATTTCTCATTTGGTCAGCCCTTCAAACCTCATTTTCCAGATGAGAAGCATTGTTTCAGCTTTCTGAGTCTGTTGGTATTCAGCCACCTTCTTACATTTCCCAGCTCATGGGCTTAGAAAAATGCATGTAGTCAGAGTCTGTTTAGCAGACTAGAGCACATGGTATCCTTTGTGTGTGTGTGTGTGTGTGTGTGTGTGTGTGTGTCTGTGTGTGTGTGTGTGTGTGTGTCTGTGTGTGTGTGTCTGTGTGTGTGTGTCTGTCTGTGTGTGTGTGTGTGTGTGTGTGTCTGTGTGTGTGTGTGTGTGTGTGTGTGAGGAGCTTCTTTGTTTTTAATTATGAAAATAACACTTCACATGACAATAAATAAGTAGGTAGTATAAAAGGGCTAGAAATGAAAAGCTAATTACTTCTACACTCTGGACCTACTATCTCTCCTCAGTCATTAACTACACAGATTCTACTATATGTTTATAGAGGAAAAATGTGTACATATTATAAATAGTAACTGTGCTCTGTACAAACATATGCTTATAAACATATCATTTTTGTTTTTACATAGATGCATGTACCTTTCAGATAGTTTTGGCCTTATTTTTTTCATGAAATGTATCTCAGAGGGAGATTTTCAGATAAAATGCAAGAGGAAAGCCAAATGACCTAATAATGTTTCTTCCAGTACCTAATTAAACAAACAACAATTTGAAAACAAAGAAAAATAATGATCAGCACTACTGGTGATTCAGATGCAGATGTGGTACCCAAATCATTTGCCCAACACTTCAGAAACCATAAAGGCAGAATACAGGCAATCAAATTCTGAGATTTATCATTAATTTAAAGAAAAATTTGCAATGGTAGTCAAATCACTTCGTCAAAAAAAAAGTATGGCCGAAAGTTCTGCAAATTTGGAGATAAATACAAATACAGATCCAGGAATCTCAGTATACTTCGAGTGAGTAAGTTGTGGAGGAAACCACATTTAGGCAAATCAAACTGCTACAAATTAAAGACAAAGTGAAAAGCCTTGAAGCAGCTACACAAAAATAAAATATCTTACAAAGGGAACGAATAATTTGAATAATTCATCAGAAACTATGGAGGTCACAAGACTGTGAAACTACATTTTCAAGTGTTCAAAGTAAAAAACAAAATCCATCACTTTTTTTCCAGTGCAAGTGTCCTTCAAGAATAAATGTGAAATAAAGACATTTTTAGATAAAACTAAGAGAATTTTTTTGTCAGCAGACCTTCATTCTAAGAAATGTTAAAGGAAGTTTCTCATACTGAAAGGAAATCATATCAGATGAAACTCATATCTTTAGGAAATCATAAGAGCATCAGAAAAAATAAATACCTGACTCAATAAATAGACCTTTTTCTTCTAGTTAAAAAAAGTATATAAGATCACTTAAAATAAAAATTATAGTACTTTCTTGTGGGCTTTGTAAATGCATAGATATAATGCATATGTGAACTAGAGTATAAAAGATGGGGCTAAATGCATTCACATGATTACAAATTTTCTATATTTTACGTGAAGTAAAATATTTTATATATTCATGAAATATACATTAAATATATTTTACATGAATTAGTGTAATATTAATTATAAGACATCTGTAGAAAATATAAAGATATATATGGCAATCACTAGATCAACCACTTAAAATGTAATAGGATATATCTAAAATCCCAATAAATAAATTAAATGAAATTCTAAAAATAATCATATAAATGTTAAAGAAGTTAGAAAAGGGAGAAGAGGATAACCACAACACTGACCAAAACAAAAGAAAACAGGAAACGAAGCAAAAACCAAAAATAATAAAAATGTACACCTAAGTCTAATCACATTGAAAATTACAATAAATGATAATGGACAAAATATTTCAAATGAAAGTAAATATTTTCTGAATGGATAAAAAAGCAAAACCCAATTTTACACTGTCTATAAAATAATAATTTAGCTACAAAGACAGATATATTAAAAGTAATGGATAAAGAAAGATATGCTATGTACATAGCTTAAGAATGCTGGAGTGATTATATTAATATCAGACAAAATTGATTCAAGACAAAGAACATTGGCTAGTCACCGTGGCTCACACCTGTAATTCCAGCACTTGGGAGGCTGAGGTGGGCAGATCATGAGGTCAAGAGATCAAGACCAGCCTGGCCAATATGGTGAAACCCCATCTCTACTAAAAATACAAAAATTAGCTGGGCGTAGTGGCATGCACCTGTAGTCCCAGCTACTCGGGAGGCTGAGGCAGGAGAATTGCTTGAACCCAGGAGGTAGAGGTTGCAGTGAGCTGAGATCGCACCACTGCACTCCAACCTGGAGACAGAGAGAGATTCTGTCTCAAAAAAAAAAAAAAGAAAAGAAAAAGAAGACAAAGAACATCACTGGTAATAAAGAAGGGCATTTCATAAAGTTAGAAAGATCAATTTGTCAGAAAGACATAAACAATCATAAATGTATATGTACCATATGTACCCAGTAACAGAGCTTCATAATACAGGAAGCGAGAATTGACAGAATTAAGAGATAAATAGCTCAAACTCTTTACTTTCTATGTGATAAACTGTTTAAAATAAAGATACATTTGTATGAAATTCTAGAACAGGCAGAACAAATTAATGGTAGAAAAAACAGTATAGTAGTTGCCACTGGAAGATAGGGATAGTGACTGACTTGTGCCACTGGCTAATTTTGTATTTTTAGTAGAGAGAGAGTTTCACCATGTTGGCCACGCTGGTCTCAAACTCCTGACCTCAAGTGATCCACCTGCCTTGGCCTTTCAAAGTGCTGGGATTACAGGTGTGAGCCACCATACCCAGCCAGGTTTTTCTTCTTATTGTTGAGTAGTGTTCATTGTCTCTTTGTGCTGCAATTTATCTATTCATCCATTGATGTAGATTGGATTGTTTCCAATATTTGACTATTATGAATATAGACATTATAAGCATTTGCGGACAAAAAAAGATTATACATAAAGATGCATGAATAAACCTTCTGGGGTGATAGTAATGCCTTTATGTTAATAGGGATTTGGGTTATACTTATGTCTGTATCAACCTGTACCATGAAATTTGTGAATTTAGTCGTGTGTATATTTTTCAGCAGAAGAAAAAATAACTATAAGCAAATGAACTCCTGTTAATGATATGTGTGTTGAAGTATATAAGGAGAAGTATATTGACATCTATACTTTATTTTAAAAGGCACTAAAAATAAAGTGGATTAATATATGGATAGAGAGATGAGTATGTGGATAGTTATTTTATAAATAAGTACAGTAAGATGTTTATAAATAAGTACAGTAAGATGTTTATAAATTAGTGGTTGAATATGCATATTGTACTGAAGTGAGTAGTGTTCCCCCCCAAATTCATGCCTACCTGGAAACTGTGAATGTGACCTTTTTTGAAAACAAAATATTTGCAGATTTAATCAAGTTAAAATGAGGTTACAATGGATTAGTGTGGCTCCCAATGGTTGGCATCCTTAAAGGAAGAGGGAAAGGTAAACACAGATCACAGGGAAGAATGCCATGTGAGGACGAGGTAGAAATTGGGGTGATGTGTCTATAAACCAAGAAATGCCAAGGATATCCAGCAGCCAGCATAAGTTAGGAAAAAAGCATGCAACAGATTCTTCCTCAGAACTCAGAAGGAACCAACCCTGCCAACACCTGGATTCTGGACTTTTAGCCACCAGAAATAAGACAGATAAATTTCTGCTGTTTTTCACTGCCTGGTTTGTGGACATTTGTTACAGCAGCCCTAGGAACTAGTGCACGTATTCACTGTAAATTTGAATCGAGACGGTGAACATACATTTGGTCACTATAAAATTATTTCAGCTCCTTTACATATTTGAATATTTTTACACTGAAACTTTGGGAAAGAATAAATGAGCAGAAGCTGAATTCTGTTACCCAATAGATAGTCATAATCCTTTGCCCAGATTCATCATCTGAGCTGTTTTTCAGACCCACAATCTTTGGATTATAAGAGAGTCTAGTTCTAGTGGGAAAGACTGCAACTCTTTGGCAGATGTTACAGCTGTGATTCCTTCATTCTTTCTCTGAAGAGAATATCAGCTATTCATCTGACCATACACAAAGCAAAAGGAAGTACTTAAGTCCTTTGATTTGTTTCCTGGATGATCTGAATTGACATTGATTCCTGGGTACATAAAGTACCAACATGGCTTGTGCATGCAGTAGGAGTGTGTGAAAGTCTGTTGGCAAATAGAGTATTGTCCCAGTCTGCCTCACAGTGTGGCTGCTAATCCATTTGTTGTATTCACGGATGTATAATTTTAAATAACATAAATAACAGTTGGACACATCTTCATGTGGAACAAAAGCTTGACCTGTGAAATAAGAGCTATTTTAATAATAAAGGCCATAAGAAGCCCCTGAAACTCCTCCCTCCACTCCACTAAGATGATCATCTTTGCAGGCTAATGGCAGATATAAGTACCACAAAGCCTTAAAGGATTCAGGGGTGATAGTTCATCCCCATTTAATTCAACAGTCTAGCCTCTACTAAAACAGATTATGAGGAATGACAATAAATCATTGTAAATTTAATCAAGCATTGGTTCTAAGTTAGTCACTATGTTGGATGTGCTTTCCTGACTAGAACTGATGAACACAACTTCATGTACCTTATAAGTGGCTACCGATCTGGCTAATGTGATCTTCTCATTACCCAACCGGAAGGAGAATCAGAAGCAGTTTGCATTCACCTAGGATCCATAGCAGTATACCTTCAGTCTTGCCTCAGAGTCATATTAAATCACTCAGCCATAAAGATAACATTAATTCACTCTCCAAGGAGGTCCTGGCAAGGTGGACAACCTGCAGAACACAAGATTGCGTCACTATATTGTTGATGCAGTTAATCAGACCCCATGGACAAAACGTGATAAGCCCTCTGAATGTCTTGGTAAATATATGGGCTCCAATTGTAAGGAAATAAAGATTCAGTCTGTCACATTGTTGAATATTTAGAGGTGTAGTGGTCTAAGTTGTATCAGAACATAGTCTCCAAAGCTATGGACAAATTATTGTGTTTTATCCCACTTCCATTGAAAAGGAGAGAAGTACTGGGTTTAAATTTGCTCTTTAAGTTTGCAGGCAGTGTATTCTGCACTTGAGAATCCTCATGCAAGCTATATATTGCTGTAGAAGACGTCTAGGCTTTCGTGAGACCCAGAGAGAGAAACATCATGAAAGCAGCTCTAGGTAGTACGGGTTAAATTGTGTCCCCTCAATATTCATATGTTTCAGCCCTAACCCTGAGTATCTTGGAATGTGAACTAATTTGGACATAGGATCTTTAGAGATGTAATTAAGCTAAAACAAGGTCATCAGGGTAGGGCCTAATCAAATATAACTGATATCTTTATAATAAAGGGAAATTTGGACACAAATATATACAGAGAGGGGAGATGATGTGGAGATAACATAGGGAGAAGATGACCATCTATGTGCCAAGAAAAGAAGCCTGGAGGATCCTTCCCCACAGACCTTAGAAGAAACCACCACACCAACACTTTGATCTTGGGCTTTTATCCTCCAGTGTTGTGGGGAAATGAATGAATTTCTGTGATGTCACACAGTTTGTGCTATTTGTTACAGCAGCTATTGCACACGAATGCACTAAGTTACGCCCTGCTGCTTGGCATATTCCTGCATGCACATCTCCACCTCAGAGGTTTCTGGAGAACCTGAACTAAAACAAAAAAACCTCTCCTATTTAATTCCTGAATACTAGTATTCATCTTCTGGTACCATAAGTTGTTTTACAGTAATCTTGTACGTTTCTTAGCCAAGAGTTGTAATCAGTCATTTCTTTTAAAGATATGTAGAAATCGGTTTTTGTGCCGAGGGTAACTACTGCTAATGTTGCTCACTGTTTTTAGGCTTTTTCAATGGAAAAAAGTAAGGCATACTTTTTCCTTTCCTCTTTTTCCTTTCCTTTCCCTCCCTCTTCCCCGTCCTCCTTCCCTCTCTTTTTTCCTCCCCTTTTCCCCCTGTTTCTGTTTCCCCCTCCCCTCCCTTACCCTCCCTTCTCCTTTTTCCTTCCTTCCTCCCTCCCTCCCTCCCTCCCTTTCTTTCTTTCTTTCTTTCTTTCTTTCTTTCTTTCTTTCTTTCTTTCTTTCTTTCTTTCTTTCTTTCTTTCTTTCTTTCTTTCTTTCCTTTTTCTCTTTCTTTCTTTCTCTTTCTTTCTTTCTTTCTTTCTTTCTTTCTTTCTTTCTTTCTTTCTTTCTTTCTTTCTTTCTTTCTTCCTTCCTTCCTTCCTTCCTTCCTTCCTTCCTTCCTTCCTTCCTTCCTTCCTTCCTTCCTTCTTTCTCTCTCTCTCTCTTTCTTTCTTTCTTTCTTTCTTTCTTTCTTTCTTTCTTTCTTTCTTTCTTTCTTTCTTCTCTTTCTTTTTTCTTTCATTCTTTTCTTTCTTTCTTTTCTCTTTCTTCTTTCTTTTTCTTTCTCTCTTAAAAAGAGAAATGTATTGCACATTTATATTGACATTTTCAATTAAAATTCAAGATTATGGAGATTTCAGTTAACTTCTTTCATTTCATATTTGTATCTCTTGAATTCTTGCTTCTGACACCACTGACATAATTTCTTTTGTACTCTATATTTGAGCTTACTTCCCATCCATATGATGTATTAAAATAACTCGATCTATTTTTGTCTTTGGTAGTTTGACTTCGTATCTCTGATCCCAACTAGGACATGTACTTTTTTTTAATTCTAAAAAGCTACTTAATTCTAAAAAGTTTTTTTACTTCTAAAGAGTACATAGCGCTTACTATGTACTAAGCACTGTTTTTTAACTTAACTAACAATAATATATTATATAGTTTCAAGTAGCTAGGAGGAGGATATTGAAAGTTTCCAAAACAAAGAAATGATAAATCATGTTTGAGAGGATGGATATGCTACTCACCCTGATCTGATCACTAGTCATCATATGTCTCTAAACATTATTATGTGCCCCATGCATGTGTAAAACTTATTTGCCAATTAAAAAATAAAATAAATATTTAAAATGTGCATTAACTCATTTCATCCTGATAGTAACCCTCTGACATTGATACTGTTGTTATCCCAGTATTACAAATGAGAAAACTGAGGCATATACAAGTTAAGTAACTTGTGAAAAATCATATTGCTCGTAAATAGCAGAGCTGCTGTTTGGACTCAGGTATCTGACTCCAGAGCAATGCTCTTTAACTAAGGTGTACTGTCAACATATCATAGTGGACTTAGAGAAATGGTCCAAATAAAATAAAAATAGTTTTGATGAATTATAATCATTAACCTTCACATAACTCTTGATGTCTCGCTTTGCAGGTGTTTTTGTAGCTAATATCCTCTCACTTGCTGCTCAGAATCTTGGGAGAAAGAGATGTAGCTCAGAGAGAGAAGTGACTTGCCCAAGGGCACACAGCTGGTATGTGGGAGCATCAGGATTTGAACCAGAGTACAAATTATTTTTATTTCCTGTATACATAGATGGAAACTGAGATTAAGAGGAGTTAAACTATTTATATTCTTCTGTCCTCCAGAGGCTTGGCATGGTGATTTGGAGGGAGTCCATGCAATACATGTACTAAGTCCAAGTTAGCATCCATATTTATACTGAATAATTAGATGCTTCTCAACTCCTCTGGTTCCTCTGGGGACACAGGACTCCCAGTGGCAACTTACGCTGCTGGCAGCAGCTTGGCCCTTTGAACCAGGGTGGCCCTGTAGAAGCAGAGGGTAAGCAGGTCAGAGGCTTTCTGTGAATTGGAGGCTCCAAGCTTCTGTTTGCAAAGGATGACTTGTGAATCCTTGATCTGTAGACAACCAATGATAACTTTGCTGTTGAAAGCAAAAGGCTGTGACTTATTCCTCTCATCTTAGATTTGAATACTAGCTCTACTTTTGGGGGAATACAGTTTCTGTGTCTGATAAAGGCACAATAACTCATCTCTGGATAATCAAAACACCAAATTAACAATTAAACACATCAAAATAATTTTGTTTAATTTTACTTTGATTTTTAAAGCCTGCATTTATTTTCATTAAAATTTAATTTTGTTTCACAATTTTGAACCACTTATATGGTTTTCAAAGTTGAGTCTAAAAAATAAACTACCTTTAGAAAATATTAGATTTTCTATATATGCCTTTTATTATTTTTTCAATGAACTCCTCACTCTTACTGTCTAGAGTTTTCTGATTATTATTTAAAATTTTTTCTAAGTTTTTGCTATTTATCCATATTCTATGGAAATTATAACTATTATATATTGTAGAAAGAAATTTTTATTTCTAAGAGGCCAATGGTATTTATTTATTTACTTATTTTGCATTTTAAAAAATTAGTAAAATTTTCAGTTTTTTTTTATGGCTTCTAGGTATTATGTTTGGTTTGGAATGTCATTCCTGCTCAGAAATTACTTTCAATGGCATGTTTCTTCTAGTAATAGTAATTTATTTAACTTTTAAAAAAATTTATTAGGTGTGCAAATATAAAATTGTAGAACCTTAATTCTAATTGTTACCCAGTTTTCTCCACACTTTTATTAAAAGGCTCATATCTTTCTTTGACATCTGGTAAGGCAAGTCCTCCTTCATTATACCACGGTCTTGGAATCTTTATGGCTATTACTGGAAGTCTAATTTTCCACATCTACTGTAGATTTAGCTGATTGCATTCCCTCCTTAATTGTGCTAATATTTTGAGTAGGATCTTACTGAATAGATAGTTTGTATTAGAATGAGTTCCCTACTGGTGGTTTCTAGAAATGTGTTTCCAGTTATTTGTTACCACGAATAAGGTGGTAATAAGCTTTAACATCACTAGTTCTTCCCTCGGAATAGAGTTCTAGGAATAAGATTACAAACTGTGTCAAGGGATATAGATATTTGTGTCAAGGGTTATAGGAAAGCAAATTTACAATATGTGTTTTTCCATAATGTGAATTTGTTTTCCTGAAAGATTGTAGCAGGTCCAAGACCTATTTTTCTTTGCCCTCTGACCAGAACCAAATGCCTGAACATATTATGTCTAAGTAGTTCAGAAATTTCCACAACCAAAAACACCCACAAAGTACGATGGGGATGAGACTCACCAGTACAATTTGGAGGTACTACCGTAAATTTGCTTCCTATGTTGTACTGATGGGAAAATCAAGATCCAGGAATGATTAAGGCCTGGTTTGAATTACACAGAAGTTCACATTAAAGAAGAGACCAGTGGCCAGGTTCTTGACTTCTAAGCACATCTGTATGTGGGCACATACACAAATGTTTTCAACTCAGATATATTCCCTAGAGTTCAACTATTCCACATTAATATAGTGGAATGTTATTTATAATCTACAAAGTGACAACCAAATAAGATTTTTACCCTCCTAACAAGTTTTTAAGCATACAGTATCAGTATTAGTAACTATATGCACATGTAGTATAGAAGATCTCCAGAACTTTTTAATCCTGAAAGACTGAAACTTTGTATCTATTGTTTCCATCCATAAAGTTGGTAGCTTCTTTTTTTTTTTTTTAACTTTTATTTTAAGTTCAGGGATACATGTGCAGGTTTGTTTTACAGGTAAACTCGGGTCACAGATTATTTTGTAACCCAGGTATTAATTAAACCTCATACCCTTTGGTTATTTTTCCCTGATCCTCCCTCTCATCCTGCTCTCCATCCTCAAGGAGGCCTCAGTGTGTTGTTCCCCTTTGTGTCCACGTGTTCTTATCATTTAGCTCCCACTTATAAGTGAGAATATGCGGTATTTGGTTTCCTGTTCCTTCGTTAGTTTGCTAAGGATAATGGTCTCCAGCTCCATCCATGTTCCTGTAAAGGATATGATCTTGTTCTTTTTATGGCTGCATAGTATTCCATGGTATATATGTACTACATTTTCTTTATCCAGTCTATCACTGATGGGCATTTAGGTTGATTCCATGTCTTTGCTATTGCGAATAGCACTGCAATAAACACACGTGCATGTGTTTTTATGATACAACATTTTATTTCTCTGGGTATATACCCAATAATGAGATTGCTGGGTTAAATGATAGTTCTTTTTTTTTTAGGTCTTTGAGGAATTGCCACACTGCTTTCCACAATGGTTGTACTAATTTACACTCCCATCAACACTGTATAGTGTCCCTTTTTCTCTACGACTTCTCTAATACCTATTTTTTTGACTTTCTAATAATTGCCATTCTGACTGGTGTGAGATGGTATCTCATTGTGGTTTGAGTTGCATTTCTCTAATGATCAATGATGTTGAGCTTTTTCTCATATGCTTGTTGGTCGCATGTATGCCTTCTTTTGGAAAGTATCTGTTCATGTCCTTTGCTCACTTTTTAATGGAGGTGTTTGTTTTCTTGCAATTTGTTTAAGTTCCTTATAGATGCTGGATATTAGGCTTTGTGAGGTGCATAGTTTGCAAAAAATGTTCTCCCATTCTCTGGGTTGTCTGTTCACTCTGGTGATAGTTTCTTTTGCTGTGCAGAAGCTCTTTAGTTTAATTATATCCAATTTGCCATTTTTTGCTTTTGTTCAAATTGCTTTTGGTCTCTTTGTCATGAAATCTTTTCCCTTTTCTATGTTCAGAATGGTATTACCCAGGTTGTCTTCCAGGGTTTTATAGTTTTGGGTTTTACATTTGGGTTTTACATTTACAATCTTTAATCCATCTTGATTTAATTTTTGTATATAGTGTAAGGAAGGGGTCCCGTTTCGTTGTTCTGCATGTGGCGAGCCAGTTATCCCAGAACCATTTATTGTGTAGGGAGTCCATTCCCATTGCTTGTTTTTGTTAGCTTTGTCAAAGATCAAATGGTTGTAAGCATGTGACCTTATTTCTGGGCTCTCTATTCTGTTCCACTGGTCTATGTGTCTGTCTGGTTTTGTACCCGTATCATGCCATTTTGGTTACCATAGTCTTGTAGTATAGTTTGAAGTTGGGTAGTGTGATGCTTCTAGCTTTTCTTTTTTTTTTTTTGCCTAGGATTGCCTGGGCTATTCAGACAATTTTTTGGTTCCATATGAATACTAAAATAGTTTTTTTAAATTCTATGAATAATGTCATTCATAGTTTGATAGGAATAGCACTGAATTTATAAATTGCTTTTGGCAATATGGCCATTTTAATGATATTGATTCTTTCCATCCATGAGCATGGAATGTTTTTGCATTTGTTTGTGTCATCTCTGATTTCTTCCAACAGTGTTTTGTAGTTCTCATTGTAGAGACCTTTCACTTCCCTGGTTAGCTGTATGCCTATATATTTTATTTTATTTTTTTTTGTAGTGATTGTGAATAGGATTGCATTCCTGACTTGGCTCTTGGCCTAACTGTTGTTAATGTACAGGGATGCTAGTGATTTTTGTATGTTGATTTTGTATCCTGAGACTTTACTGAAGTTGTTCATCAGTTTAAAGAGCTTCTGGGCTGAGAATGTGGGGTTTTCTAGATAGAAAAACATATCATCTGTAAACAGGGATAGTTTGACTTCCTCTGTTCCTATTTGGATGCCCTTTGTTTATTTCTTTTGGCTGATGTTCTGGCCACGACTTCCAATACTATATTGAATAAAAGTGGTGAGAAAGGGCATCTTTGTTTTGTGCTGGTTTTCAAGGGGAACGCTTCCAGCTTTTGCCCATTGAGTATGACGTTTGGATAGTTTCTAAATAACAGAAATGTATTTCTCAAAGTTCTGGAGGCTGGGAAGTCCAAGATCAAGAAGCTGTCAGTTTTGGTGTCTAGTGAGGACCCATTCCTCATTAGATGGCTCCTTCTTGCTGCATCCTCATGTGGCAAATGGGGCAAGGCAGGTTTCTAGGGCCTCCTTTATACAGGTACTAATATCATTCATGAGTGCTCCATCCTCATGACTTGATCATATCCCAAAGGTTCCACCTCATAACACTATCATATTGGGGGTTAGGTTTCAACATATGAATCTTGGTGGAGGACACAAGCATTAAGACCGTAACACCTATTAAACAGCAACTTTGCACATGGGTCTCCTTAGCTTCTGGAAACCACCATTCTACCTTCTGTTTCGATGAGTTTGATTCTTACATACTTCACAGAAGTGGAATCATGCAGTATGTGTCCTTCTGTGATTGACTTATTTCACTTAGCACAATATCCTTCAGGTTCATCTGTGTTATAGCATATGATAAGACTCCTTTCTTTTCACACCTGAGTAATATGCCATTATATGTACACACCACATTTTAAAAATCTGTTCATCCATCAGTGGACATTTAGATTATTTTCACCCGCTGCAATAAATACAATAGTGCAAGTATCTCTTGGAAATGCTGATTTCATTTTTTTGGGGACAAATACTCAGAAGGGAGACTGCTGACTCATATGGTTGTCCTATTTTTAATTATTTATGGAAACGATACCATTTTCAATAATGCCTACATCATTTTATATTTCCACCAACAGTGCCCAAGGGTTCCAACTTCTCCACATTGTTGCCAAAACTTGTTATTTTCTATTTTCTTTTATAATGCCATTTTAACATTTTGATTTACTTTTTTTTATGATCAGTGATGTAGAGCAGTGTGTCCTCTTTGCAGAAATCTCTGTTCAGGTCCTTTCTCCACTAATAATTCAAATTATATATTTTTTGCTATTGAGTTGTAGAACTTCCTTATATATTTTGACTATTAACTCCTTATCAGGTATATGGTCTGCAAAAATTTTCTCCCACTTGATATCTCTTTACTCTGTTGTTTGGTTAGTTTGATGTAATCCTATTTGTTTATTTTTGGCTTTGTTGTCTATGCTTTTAGTGTCATATCCAAGAAGTCACTGGGAAGGCCAATGTCAAGAAATTTTCCTCTACGTTTTCCTCTACGTTTTCTTTTAGAAGCTTTATATTTTTAGGTCTTACATTTAAGCTTTTAATCTACTTTGAGTTTATTTTTATGTATGGTGTAAGATAGGGGTCCAATTTTATTCTTTAGCGTGTGGTTATTCAGTTCCCCAACACAATTTTTTGAAGATGCTATTCTTTTCCAATTATTTATTTTTGGCATCATTGTTAAACATCAATTGACCATAAATGTGTGGATTTATTTCTGTGCTCTTCATTCTGTTCTGTTGATTTGTATGCTTGTCTTTATGCCACTATGATAATGTTTTGGTTACTGTAGCTTTGTAATATATTTTGAAACTAGGACCTATGATGCTTCCAGTTTTATTTTTCTTGTTCAAAATTGCTTTAGCTTTTCAGAGTTTCCATATGAATACTAGGACTATTTTTGTATTCGTGTAAGAAATGCCAATCAGATTTTGATGAGTTTGTGTTGAATATGTAGATAACTTTGAGCACTATGAAGTTTAAAAAAATTTTTTTTTCATTTCATGAGCACATGATGTCTTTCCATTTATTTGTATCTGCTTTAATTTTTTACATCAATGTTTTATGGTTTCTAATCTTCAAGTCTTTCTCTTCTTCTTTTTCTTTCTTTTTTTGGAGTCTCACTTTGTCTCCCAGGCTGCAGTGTAGTGGTGCAATCTTGTCTTACTGCAACCTCCGCCTTCCGGGTTTAAGCAGTTCTCCTGCCTCAGTCTCCCAAGTAGCTGGGATTACAGGCATGCACCACCTAATTTTTGTCTTTTTAGTAGAGATGAGTTTCACCATGTTGGCCAGGCTGGTCTTGAACTCCTGATTTCAGGTGATCCACCTGCCTTGGCCTCTCAAAGTTCTGGGATTACATGCATGTGCCACTGCACCTGGCCCTTTTCACTTCCTTGGTTAAATTTATTCCAAAGTATTTTATTCTTCTTGATGGTATTGTAGATGGTATTTTCTTAATTTCCTTTGCAGATAGTTCATTGATAGTGTGTAGAAATGTAACTAATTTTTGTATGTTCATTTTTTATATCCTGCAACTTTTCTAAATTATTTTATTTTTTCCAACTTTTTTTTTTTTTTTTTTTTTTTTTTTTTTTTTTTTTTTTTTTTTTTTTTTTTGCGTTGTGTCTTCAGGGTTTTCTACACATAAGGAAATGTCATATTAAGAAGTAATGTTACTTCTTCCTTTCTGATTTAGGTGCCCCTTAAAAATTTTTATTATCTTATTGCGCTGGCTAGCACTTCCAGTACTATGTTGACCAGAAGTGGTGAGAATGCTCATCCTTGCCTTGTTTCAGAACTTAAAGGAAAAATTTTCAGTTTTTCACCACTGAGTATATAAGTTGTGGGCCTTTGATATATGGCCTTTATTATGTTGAGGGAAGTTCCTTCTATATCTAATTTTTTTTGAGAATTTTTATGGTGAAAGGGTGTTGAATTTTGTCAAATGCTTTTTCTGCATTTATTGAGATATTCATGTGATTTTTAATCTTTCATTTTCTTAATGTTTTGGTTGATTTGCATCCATGGATAGATCCCACTTGATCACAGTATATGACATTTTTAATGTACCTATTCAATTTGCTTTGCTAATATTTTGTTGAGGATTTTTACAACTACGTTCATCAAGGATATTGGTCTGTAGTTTCCTTTTCATGTGTTGTCTTTGTCTGATTTTGATATCAGGGTGATGCTGGCCTCATAAAATGAGTTTGAAAGTTTTCTCCCTTCAGACCGGGTGTGGTAGCTCATGCCTGCAATCCTAGCAATTTGGGAGGCCACGGCAGGTGGATCACTTGAGGTCAGGAGTTCGAGACCAGCCTGACCAACATGGTGAAAACCCATCTCTACTAAAACTACAAAAATTAGCTGGGCATTGTGGTGTGCACCTGTAGTCCCAGCTTCTTGGGAGGCTGAGGCAGGAGAATCGCTTGAACCCAGACACAGAGGTTGTAGTGAGTCAAGAGGGTTGCAGTGAGTCCAGCCTGGTGACAGAGCAAGACTGTTGCACACACACACACACAAAAAAGTATTCCCTCTTTTATTATTTAATTTTTCTTTAAATGTTTGGTAGTATTCACCCATGAATTAGTCTGGTACTGGGCTTTTCTTTGCTGGGAGTCTTTTGATTGCTGATTTGATCTCTTTTTTTGTTATTGGTCTGATCAGGCTTTCGACTTCTTGATTTAATCTTGATAGGTTGTATTTCTAGGAATGTACCCATTTCTTCTAGGTTGTCTCATTTGTCGGCAATTACGATCTTCCTTCTGCTGACTTTGGGCTTAGTTTGTCTTTTTTTCCTAGTTTTTTGAGGTGTAAAGTTAGTTTATTTGAGATCTTTTTTCTTTTTTTTATGAGCCTTTATTCCTATAATAGTTCCTCTTAGTACTGTGTTTGTTGTATCACATACATTTTGATAAGTTATATTTTGTTTTTCTTTGTGCCAAGATATTCTCCAATATGCCTTTTTGAATTCTTCTTTGACAGATTGGTTGTTTAAGAGCATGTTATTAGTTTATACATATTTGTGAATTTTTCATTTTTAGTTCCATTCTAGTTTCATTTTAGTGTGGTCAGAACATATACTTGTTATGATTTAATATGTTTTTAAATCTGTTAAGACTGATTTCATTCTAGCTGAAGGCTTTTGGGCTTCTTGAATCTTGATGTTCATTTTCTTCCCCATATATGAGAAGTTTTTAGCTATTATTTCTTTTTCCTCTTTCTTTCTTTCTCTTTCTTTCCCCTCCCTCCCTCCCTCCCTCCCTCCCTCCCTCCCTTCCTTCCTTCCTTCCTTCCTTCCTTCCTTCCTTCCTTCCTTCCTTCCTTCCTTCCTTCCTTCCTTCCTTCCTTTCTTCTGAGACGGAGTCTTACTCTGTCACCCAGGCTGTAGTGCAGTGGCACGATCTTGACCAGCTGTAACCTCTGCCTCCCGGGTTCAAGTGATTCTCCTGCCTCATCCTCCCGAGTAGCTGGGACCACAGGCTCGTGCCACCACACCCGGCTAATTTTGTGTTTTTAGTAGAGAGGTGGTTTCACTATGCTGGCCAGGCTGGTCTTGAACTCCTGACCTCATGATCCACCTGCCTCGGCCTTCCAAAGTGCTGGGATTACAGGCATGAGCCACCGCATCCGGCCACTTTCTTTCTTTTTTTAAAATTTTATTTTATTTTGAGACAAGATCTCACTCTGTTGCCCAGGCAGGAGTGCAGTGGTGCAGTCACAGCTCACTGCAGTTTCAACTTTTCAGACTGTAGGCACCTGTCACCACGCCAAACTATTATTTGTATATTTCGTAGAGATGGGGTTTTGACATTGTTGCCCAGGCTGGTTTCAGACTCCTGGGCCCATCTCTGCCTCCTGAAGTGTTAGGATTACAGGCATAAGCCACTCGGCCTGGGCCATCCATTATTTCTTTAAATAAGCTTTCTGCCCTCTTCTCTTTTCCTTCCTCTTCTTGGACTACCACTATATATATTTGGTTTGCTTAATGGTGTACTCTAAGTCCCTTAGAATTTCATTTTTTTATTGTTTTTTTTTTGGTTGTTGTTCCTCTGATTGCATTATTTCCAATTGCTTGCCTTTGAGTTAGCTGATTCTTTCTTCTGTTTGATTAAGTCTCCTGTTCAATTCCTCTAGTGCATTTTTCCATATAGTAATTGTATTTTTCAGCTCCAAAATTTGTTTTGTCCTTTTTTAATATTTTCTATCTCTTTGTTAATATTCTCATTTTTTTCATGTATCATTTTCTTGATAAATACTCTAGAATGCTTATTTTGAAATCTTTCTCAGGGTATTCACTTATCTCCATTTCTTTGGGATTAATTTCTGGAGATTTGTTTTTTTCTCCTTTGGACCATGTTTCACTGTTTCTTCAGGTGTTTTGTAACTTTATATTAAAATTCACACATTTGAAAGAAACAGCAACTTCTCCAGTCTTTACAGACTAGCTTTGTGCAGGGAAGACCCTCATCACCCAGCCTGGCTAAAAATTTCTTGGGGCCTCTGAAGCCTTTTGTTTTATAGGAGGATGATATAACTTCTCTGGGCCTGTGTGAGCAATTTCTCAATTAGAGAGCCTTCCTGTTTCTTTCTTTTTTTTTTTTTTCCCCAGGAACTCATAATTTCTTGCTTTCTCTTGTGTCTGTGCAACACTGCAAGTTATTTGATTCTTTAGTTCTATAGTAGCATGCCTCCTTGCTTTTCCTTATTCTAGTAGCCACCAGATATCTGAAGTATGCTGGCTGTCTGTCAGCACCCCAAAATCAGGTAAGACAGAAACCAGTTCCTTGGGTAGACTGCAAAAAAGCTGGAATGTTGGATGTATGTGCTACCTTTCTTTTTTTCCCTCCAGAGAGAAGTTACCGGCCAGGACATTCTCTCCCAGCACTGAGATTTGCTGGCTGGAGGGAAGGGCTAACCTGGTTAAAATGAAATTGCTTGCTAGGCATGGTGGCTCACGTCTGTAATCCTAGCACTTTGGGAGGCCAAGGCTGGAGGATCACAGAAGATTGGGAGTTTGAGACCAGCCTGGCCAACATGGTGAAACCTTGTTTCTTTTAAAAATACAAACAAAATAAAAATTAGCTGGGGGTGGTGGTGTGTGCCTGTAATCCCAGCTACATGGGAGTCTGAGGCAGGAGAATCGCTTGAACACAGGAGGCGGAGGTTGCAGTGAGCTGAGATGGCACTCCAGCCTGGGCGACAGAGGGAGACTCCATCAAAACAAATAAACAAACAAACAAAATTAAAATGACGTGAAATTGCTCTTCTTAGCCATTTTAATATATTTATTCTTGTCTTTTTGCTTGCCTGGGGTACTTCAACTTCTTACCTGGATTCTAGAATTCTCACAAAGGTATTTTGGTCTATGTATCTAAATTGTTGTTTCTGTGGGAAACGAGAGCTGAGACTTTCTTTTACACCATCTTATTGACATCCTGGTTTTTTTTTTTCTCCAGAGTTTTGTTGATAGCAAAACTCTAGAACTTCAGGTAGAGACTGTATGTAAAATAAGATCCCAGCATTTCTTCCAAATTACAGTTTTCTAAAACTTAAAAAAAGAGGGAGAAGCAATAGTAACCAGAAGTTTCTTTTTAGCTTGATTTATTTATTTTTGAATCTCCCTTTAAGGAAAATACGTATACTGCCCATCATATTTTTCCAATATGATAAAACTGAAAACAATGACAATAAAAATACAAAATCAGAGTTTCTTACAAATTTTATAGTTCTTTTATGAGTTATAGATCAAATACTTTTGTGATTATCATATGAGGCATATTTCTTTGATATAAATATTTAAAACATAATCTTATTTTAAAGAAGAAAAATTCCAGCCATAGCCATAAATTATAATTACACAATTAGTCCCTGACATAATTGATTATTGCTAGGTACACTACTAAACTGATTCGTAACAGTGGATTTATGGTTGATACCTCTAAAATATTTGCATAATATAATTTTGAAAAATGGCGAAATTACAGTTTTTTAAACAATAACTGCTTCAAGGATTTTTTTCAGGTACTCAAAATGCCATGGAACATGAGCCAAACAGACAAAATATGGGCAATTTTCACCCAGCAAAATTGAAAATAAAAGAGACAAGCATTTTCAGATGACCTATCGTCAATCTGTGTTAACTTCCCATCAAATTCACAGGGGAACAAAAATGCCCTTTTTGTACTCTCCTTGACAAAGAAGCATCACTCTCTGACTTATGGGAAAGAATAAGTGCTCCTGAGAGCTGCTCCAGCCAGAGCTGGCTCTGAAGAGTTATAAGTCCATAAAAAATGTTTTCTTTAAGTGGCCTTCACAACCCCAGACTTCACAACATCTCATTAGCTTTTGCTTTCAAGTGTTCTTAATTGATAGAATAAGTTTTCTTTAGAAGCTACATTCAAATCTCCTTTTAATGCTTTTGTAAGTGATTATATTAATAATCAGGGAATGCGAATGATTTAAGGAGATGCCTGTTAAGTTTTTTCATATTTATTTTGTCTTATTTAGAATTTCTCTATATACATTTACTTTACAGGCTGACTAGAGCTAAGCTAGAATGCCAAAAATGTGATACAATATTATTCATTAATTAAGTCCTGTTTTTGGCACTCTACTTTTACCCACAGTGCTTGCTTAGAACTAAAAATGATGAACACAACATACAAAGTTCTTGCTTTCTAGGTCTCCCCAGTATGGGTAAGGGGGACAATTAACCAAATGAAGTTTATTTCAGATAGTTGTTCATGGTTTTACTATAATAACACTTTCCAGGAAGGCAGGGTTTTTTTTTCTGTTAAATTCGATAACAGATTCCATATTTCCCAAACACTGCCTGACAAGTAGTAGACACAGGACAAATATCTATCAAACGGGAATGACTGTGATGTGATGGGAAATGCCAAGAATGAAGAGGGCTATGCTGACAATGTGGTCGTGGGAGTTCACTTCGAGAAGGTCAGATCACGTTTTGACTGAGACCCGCAGGATCAGGAAGAGCCAGTCATGTACTGATCTAGACAGAGAGAACATCCTAGAGCACAGAGCTATTGCAAAGACTTTAAGACGGAGGTGGGCTTGGTAAGTTCAAGGAGCAGAAATACCACTGTGTCAGGAACATCATGAGTGATCATTACCTGATAAGGACAGATATGTAAGCAGAGCCAAAGAGTGATGTGCACCATCATATAGCAAATGTTTGGTTCTACTTTTATCTTTAGGTTATTGAAGGATTTTATGCAAGGCAGCAAACAAATATGATATGTTTTTTTTTTAAAAAAAACATATTTGGAGAAGCTCAGAGAAGGTTCTTTTTTTATTTCAATAGGTTTTTGGGGAACAAGAGGTATTTGGTTGCATGAGTAAGTTCTTTAGTGATGAATTTCTGAGATTTTGGTGTGCTCATCACCTCAACAGTGTACACTGTACCCGGTGTGTAGTCTTCTATTCCTCACACTCCTTCCACCCTTTTCTACAAGTCCCCAAAGTCCATTGTATCATCCTTATACCTTTGCTTCCTTATAGCTTAGCTCCCACTTATGAGTGAGAACGTATGATGTTTGGTTTTCCATTCCTGAGTTACTTCACTTAGAATAATGGTCTCCAATTCTATCGAGATTTCTGTGAATGCCATTTTTTCATTCCTCTTTATGGCTGAGTAGTATTCCATGGTATATATAGACCACATTTTCTTTATCCACTTGTTGATTGATGAGCATTTGGGCTGGCTCCATATTTTTGCAATTGCAAATTGTGCTGCTATAAAAATGTGTGTGCAGGTATCTTTTTTGTATAATGATTTCTTTTCCTCTGGGTAGATACCCAGGAGTGGGATTGCTGAATCAAATGGTAGATCCACTTTCAGTTCTTTAAGGAGTCTCCACACTGTTTTCTATAGTGGTTGTACTAGTTTACATTCCCACCAACTGTGATTTGCTTTTTAATAACAGCCCTCTGCAGGGAGCAAGATTGGAAACAGGAACTACTGTGCTAGTCTTGTGAGAGAAGGTAAATTGTAGCAGAATAAAGATGGAAAGAATTGTATTCAGTATAATGGTAGAGATAATAGCACTTATTAATGGTATGAATGTGGATGATGGGAGAAAGCCAACTCCAGGATGACTTCTTTGGATTTTATACTGACAGAAATCTTATTCCTTTTCGGAGTTTATTTAGTTACCAGGCAACACATTTTCCAAAAAGCCTCCCCTGTTAACCAAATTAGAAGTTTGTGAAAAAGGCAAATAAAAAATGTATTGCATAAGGAATGCTATTGTCTCTCCATGTCCTATGTATATTCAAGACTAATTTTTTCTAGGAGATAGGGTAGATAGCTAATGGATTGAAAGAGAAAATCTACAATTAGAGAGGCTTCAAAACCTGTGAAGAGGACATGATCAGGAGGAAGATTGGAAGCAGAGAACTGTGTACCCCTCAAAATAGTACACTCTGTACTTTAAGGTGCATGTGGACCATAAAACATCATTTATTTGAAATGCTAAGAGACTGAGCTTTTCTACATGGCAAATTGTCTGAAGAACTGAGGGTTTGCTTTTCAATGCACCTACTTTTACATTTTGATCTTTCTACGTGGAAATTATCCTATGATATAATCAATACACCTTGGCCTTCTAATTTGAATATAATTTAAACTTGTCCTGAATAGCCATGGTAACTTTAATGTAATAATAACTACCATTTATTGAGTGCTTATTATGTGCCAGGCACTGTATGAAACACGTTCATTTGGTCCTCTTTACAGTCCTCTGCAGTAATAGCTGTTATTATTCCCACTTTTTAAGATGAGGAACTTGTGGCTCAAGAAGTATGTAACCTAAGTGATGTTATACAGCCAATCAATGACAATACATAGAATAAACAAAAAGTCTTAGTAGTTTTAGAAAATTTATAGAGTTTATTGAGTAAAGCATACGTGATTACCTATCTCTTTCTCTAACAATGAGAACTCAATGATATTATTATCAGTAATGTTCTATAAAATGAGCATCTTTTTTTCTTCCATTCCAAGAGGAGAGAGACTGTAATGGAAGTGCAGTGCCACTTCACAGACCAGAAGAACATGATTATGCCAATAAGGACACAGACAAGGAGGTCTCCATTTGGAAAGTAAGGAGTCTTTAGAATATCTCAGCTCAACCGGCATTTTGCAAAGTACATTTTTTGTGAGGCAAAATTTGTTATAGGGAGCAATAATAAGAATTCATCTTATGCAACAACAAAATAAGCATAATAATAAAAATTAAATTTAATAATAAAAAATGAAAACTAAGAGAAGGAGAAGAGAAAAAGAGAAGAAGGGAAAGAAGAAATAGAGACAAAGAAGGAGAAGAAGAAAAGGAACAGGAGGAGGAGGGCAGAAAGGGCAGGAGAAAGAGGAGGAAGAAATCAATGACTAATGAAATCTATGAGGCAACTATCGTGGTAAATACATTATGTACATCATCTCCTTTCAGGCTCACAGTCACCATTTATCACATGAAGTGACTGTACACACGGGGTTAGTAATGAGAAGAATCTCACTCAGTGAGTAAATAACATGTCTTGAATCCAAATCTTTCAGATTCAGAAGGCTGTGCTCTTAATAACATGTAAGGTCTATATATGGAGCAAACGCATATAGAACAAAAAGTGACTTTATTATTAGCTGAATTAGAAAATTTTATAGGAATCCATTATCTTCATTTTAGAGTTTATTGCATATAAATAAGTATAATGCACTTTACTTTGTGTCCATTTTTAAGTAGGGTGTTATTAAAGTAGCCTTCAGTTAAAGACCTTCAGGAGTAAACACATGTGCCTGCACGTACACACACACTCAGATAGTCATTTAGTTCCTATCGACTCTAAGTCAAGATTTTGATTCCCCAGAGTAGACTAAGCCAAGGGAAAACTGCATAGAGCACATAGCTGACCTCTTTCTGAATGCGCTGCAAATTCTTTCTAGAGCTTACACTTTAAAAAAATAATTTTAAATTCTCATTATATGGTTTCTACCCAGGAATCCCATCTGGATTTCAAAGGTCTGTTTTTATATAGAAACATGGTCGAAAAAAGGAGAGTCTTAGATTTAGTTGCTCTAGAATTAGACACTGAGATAAGGGGATGAGTGCAAATAATTTTTCTTGGGGGTGACCCGGGGAAGTAGATTAGGGAAGAAGAGCAGTAAGGTATGGAAGAAATAGGACCAATAAAACACATTATTGAACCGACTACTGCTTAGAACAATCAAGGTTCAATTCCACGGAGAAATTTTGAGAGACAGATCAAAATACATTTCAGAATTATCCTGACTGAGGTACCAAGGAGTTGGATTATTTGTCCAGCAACTTTAATCAGTCATTGATTGAAGGCTAGTCCCCAGGAGCATTAACCTCAGGCCTTGGGCCTGCTCTGCATTTGTGAGATGAGGAAACTCCCACAACTAAAGCCCTCTTGGGAAGAGTCAGAGCTGCACATGAACATGCAAGGGAATGAGAAGTGCTGAGGAGATACAGGGAAGGACACCAATAGTGTCAGTGACACATGCATCCTCACCCAAACAGAGGTAGCCCACCATAGCCTTAGGTTTCCAGGAAATGATTCATCTCTCTTCTGTGTAATGACATCCTCTCCTCCCTTCAGAGCATCACAATTTTCACTAATGCTCTCCTATATTTTTCTGTCTTCTATGAAGCAGCCATGCAATATGAGATTACCCGAGTCAATACTAATTGCTGTTTTAATGTGGTTTAATCATCAAATCAAATACTATTGACCAAAAATAGAATGTATACTATTATAATTAAGGCACTGTATAAGGCAGTAAGTACAGTTCATAAAAAGATAAGATGATCCTTATCCTCCGAATATCTCCCAATTTTTGTGTGGAGAAGACAGATACACAGTGAACTAAGACAGAAGACAAAATAAAGTCTATTTATTTCCAGTGTGAACGTTTCCTGATTAATCCAGCCTACAGTTATCACCACTAGCTCTAAATTCCTATTACATGATTTTACCCAATTTACATGGCATTAAGTAACAAAGGAAGAGTTGTAGTACTACTGGTGAAAATGGTGTTAAGAGAGAGCATTGTGGGCTGGGTCTATACAATGAAGGAAGTCACAGAAATAGGAATGGCATGTCTTGACATTGTTTTCATTCAAACTAGAACACACCCCACCTCCTAATTATGCAAGTTTGAGTTCATTTTATTCTACAGAAGATGCTGGACCATTGAAGCTCCCATCATCGAGTAGGGAGCCTCCTCAGTAAGTGTCCAGGTGTACTGGTGTTTGGGTAAGAGTGACTGATGATCTTAGTATATTCTTTATTTTGAATACAGAATAATTAGAGTGAGTTTTACAAGACCTACACTGTTCTCTTTTCTAGTGAAAGAAAGAGCAGTTTAGACTGCATTGGGTCAGGAGAGTCTAGGCTTTCATTTCAGTGTAAAGGGAAGGTCGAAATTTAGGGTGGGTTGACCTCCTGAGAGATCATCCTGGGTTTTTTATCTATTGAAATAATTCTATTAAAAAAATCTCTTTAAGTTGATGAAGTACATAATCATAAATCTACCTTCTAATGTTAAACCAAACTTACATTTCTAGGACAAATCCAGTGTGGTACGAATGTATAATTATTATACATAAATTTTCCATTGCTGTGTTCAGTTTGCTAATATTTGTCTAAGATGTTTTGGTTAATATTAATGAGAGATTGGCTTACACTTTTCATTTCTCATACTGTCTTTGTCAGGTTTTGGTGTCTTGGTCAAAAAAAGCATCAATAAATAAGTAGAGAGTCTGCTTTTCTTTTTGCTGCTTTCCGGGAGCATTTATGTAAGATTGGAATGATCTAATTTTTGAATGTAAGTAGAGCCTACCTGTACAAATGCCTGGGTCTGTCGTATTCCTTTTAGACATTTTTATCCTACTGATTCAATTTCTGCAAAATTTCTGCTTTTATGTTTATTTGAGCCATATAGATTTTATCTATTTAAACCTAAGTTTTAAAATTTGTTGGTATACAATTGTTCATAATATTCTTTTAAGTCTTTGCTGCAGTAGAATGCCTGCTCATTCCTTTTCATTCTTAATGTTCTTTATGTATGCTTTCTCACACTTTTCTTTATCAGTCATGAGAAGTTTGTTTTTCAAATAAACCAATATTTTTGTATCATTATTGTATCTTTTAAAATACATATTCCAGTAATTTCTACTCATATATATTTTTTTATGATTTTTTCTTTGTGATTAATCTGTTTTCTCTGTTTTTTCTAAATTCTCCAGCTGAAACCTTCACCTTCAGAATCCCTTATTGTCTAATGAGTAATTTTGCCTATATTATGTTCTTGTTTATTGATACTTTAACTGCATCCTACTTTTAAATATAATAATTTTATCATTTATTTTAATCATTGTAATTTTTATCATTTATGTTAATTACTTTTATTAGACCTAATAGTCATTTAGAAATGTGTTTATAAACTCTAAAACATTTAGAATTTCTCCATGTATACACATATGCACATAGAAAAAAATCTTTACATCTTTTTATGCACGAGTATTAATTATATTCTTGCTGTTGGCTTCTAATTTAATACTTTTGTTGTTTAAAGGGATCTGTGTGATACTGCCGTTTTGAAATTTGTTTGAAGATTTAATTTGACAATGAATATCCTAAAACAAATATTTCATGTTTGCTTTATTTGAAAATATATTCGGAAATTACTGCCTATAATATTCCATATATATCCACTGGATTTACTCCCTTAGCTTTATATTATTTGAATGTCTAGGAGAGTTCTTAATTATCTTGTGCATTAAGTATACACAATAAACAAAAATATAAATTAGAAGAATGTTCTTTGTTTCTAGTAATGATTTTTGTGTTATTTTGTCTATATAGCAGTCAAGCATTTTTATTTTAAATTTTCTATTATGTTATTTTGCTATTTGTTTTAATATTTTCCTCTCTCCTGTCCTTTTGCTTTCAATTTTGTCTTTATATTTTCTTATAATTTGGATATAATTTTATTTAAAAACTTAGGCATTTGTTTACTGTGATATAGTCTGTGAGTCTTTATTTTAATAACTTGGTGCAAAAGTACCAAGTTAAAATAGTACAAAATACTAAGTTTTTGCACCAACCTAATAATACTGGATTTTAGCCAATTTCAATATATATTGAAGGTATATATATCTTCAATTTTATGTTGTGGTTTTCATTTTTTCTTAGAAGTTTTAAGAAATTTTTTCTTTTATGCAGTTTTCTTTTGGGTAAATTGCTTGATTTTCTTTTCCTTTATTCAACTCTCCCTTCATCTTACCTCCCAGGAGTGTCTTGGAAGTGACACATTGCATTTCTCTTGCATTGGTAGATAATATAATATACTTATTTTTAGTTATAAATTCTAACTTTCATTAATTTCTTTACTCTTTTTTAAATAAAAGAATTTAGATACGTTAACTCTGATCATTTATCTGTTGACTTAGATGTTATCCAGCATTTTAGTTTATCTTTCTTTTTTTAAACACTTACCATAATACACTACTATTATAACTTAATACTATCATTGGTTATTTATATTCTCTCTGTTGTGTTTAGAAATTTATTTGCTCACTCATTTGTGAATCTCAGCTCTTTCTCTTGGAATAATGTTTCTTTTTCCTAAAGTTTATTTTAAAATATCTTCCCTGGTAAGGATCTGTTCCAGGTAAACTCTGAGTTTCTCTCTCTCTCTGTGTGATTGTGAAACTCACTAGATCACTGTGATTCTTAAATGATAGTGTCCCTCTGTATGATACTGCTCCATGCAACTTTCAATCCAATGTCTTTAAAAAACGATCAACTGTCTTTTTCTCTAGTGAATTTCCTTTTATTTACCTTGCCTAAGATTAAATATTACCTTAAAATCTGAAGTTCTTTGTGTTTTATCAGTTTGAGGAAATTCTCAATAATTTCTTTCACTATTGCTACTTACATTATCTGGAATTCCAACTTCTAGAATTTGGAATGACAGCTTCTCATTGTCTTATCTGTCTCAGATTTTCTTTCAGATATTCCATCTCTTTGACTGTTTGTGGTTTATTCTGGGCATTTTCTATAATTCTGTCTTCTAGTCAATGGAATTTCCCTGTTCTGCTATTCAGAATTTCCACTTAGTATGTGTCTTTATGATATATGTCATATGTATGTTTGTATATGAATCATGAAGTATATTTTTTCAATTTGAATGATTCATTAAATGATTCATTTTTATTGTCTCTTATCCACCCTCATATTTTTAATTTATAGTTTTTATTCCTTAAATACATTCTGCATATAACTGTTATTTCTGGACTGTTGCTCATGGACCCTTCTATCTACCTTATTTTATTATTTTAATTCTAATATTTATTAGAACTTTATTGGTAGGCGGTTCCTGAGTTTTAGATAATTGGTGTATGCTTCCAGTGATTATTTGAGTTCTCCCTTCCAGATATCTGGGAGTATCATCAACCTAAATGGTTTAAACTAAAGTTTTGAGTTGAATTTGGGTCTGAAGGCAAATGATAGCCAGTGAATAATTATAATTCCTCATGGGACACTTTGTTTTTCTCCTGTACTTAGAGTTAAGACGATTTTCCTCCAGGTCCCCTCGTGGAGTAATATTTTTTTTTTTCCTAGTTTACAGTTGCACAGAAGGTTTGCTACCATGGGGGACTCAGCATTATGTGGGAGATTTATGATTCACTCTCCATGTTATGTGGATTTGGGGAATGCCTTTTGTGCACTTGATGTGATCACTAAAACCTTGGCTTACCCCTCTGGATTTCTGTTGCTGTTTTATTTTTGGACTCTGGGGACTTCCCTTTACTTCAGCAAAGAGTTTGTAAAATGTATTATTTATTATCTTTAGCTATTGTGTAGTGAGGTAGTTTCTTATCATATCTAATTTGCTACATTGCCCGAAATAAAAGTATCAAATTAGTTTTCAAGGTTTATATCTAAATTGTTTGCAAAATGGACAAAATTATCTTCTGACAATTACTGAAGTGGCTGGGAGGTAAAATAAAAACCCACTTTCTTCCTTCTGTTGAATATTCTCTTTTCTATTTTATATATTTTTAATGTATAACTTCTCTCTTGATCTGGATCTGTAAATGAACACTGATGGATAAATATTGATCAACTCTGAAATTTCAAGAGTGAAAGACAGTGGAGAGAAGGGTGAATGTCTGCAATTCGGAAAGTTTCCTTTTTCTTTTTTTTTTTTGTTTTGTTTTTTGAGTCGGAGTCTCGCCCTGTCGCCAGGCTGGAGTGCAGTGACACCATCTCAGTTTACCACAACTTCCACCTCCCAGGTTCAAGTGATTCTCCCGCCTCAGCCTCCTGAGTAGCTGGGACTACAGGCGCATGCCACCACTCCTAGCTAATTTTTGCATTTTTTGTAGAGACGGGGTTTCACCATGTTGGCCAGGATGATCTCAATCTCTTGACCTTGTGATCTACCCGCCTCGGCCTCCCAAAGTGCTGGGATTACAGGTGTGAGCCACCGCACTCAGCCCAGAGAGTTTTTCAAAGCCCATAAAGAGCTTAGACTGCATCTGATGTTTCTGGTGCTATGGCTTTGTTTAGTAATCTTTTCTGCTTAGTGCCAGGAAGTGCTTTTAAGTCAACTCATAGCACAAGCAAGAAGATGTGCAACAAGCAATGGGTCATAAAGAAATTTAAGTTAACAATGTAAATGCGGAATTATGTTTTACTTCCACAATTATCCACACTGAGCTTCTATTTTCTGTTCTCTTATTTTACAGTATTAGTGTTTTTGTTGTTGTTGTTGTGGTTGTTATTTTTAATGGAGTCTCACTCTGTCGCCTAGGTTGTAGTGCAGTGGTGCGATCTCAGCTCACCACAACCTCCACTCCCTGGGTTCAAGCGATTATCCTGCCTCAGCCTCCCAAGTAGCTGGGATTACAGGTGTGTGCCACAACACACTGCTAATTTTTTTCGTATTTTTAGTAGAGACAGGGTTTCGCCATGTTGGCTAGACTGGTCTCAAACTCCTGACTTCAAGTAATCTGCCTGCCTTGGCCTCCCAAAGTGCTGGGATTAGGGGCATGAGCCACCATGCCTCGCCACAACAGGACTAGTTTTGATATTTTCTTTTTGACTAGTATATGAGATTATTCTCCTCTTAGGAATTTCTCTCTTGAGAAGGAAAATGACCCTGGATTTTGCCTCCAGGCTACCCTAACCACAAAAACAAGATTTGATAATGCATTGCTTTTGTTTCTGAACTCTTGATTTAAATTATACTCCCACTAATTATCTTATGCAACACCCACTACTATAGCCTTAATAATTGCCACATAATAAACTTTTAACTTAAAAATACTGGGGAGGCTGATACTGTATTGGCTTGTTGCTTTGTTTTGCATTAGTTTTCAGAGCAATTGTAGAGAAGAGAACATCCATAACAGTTTTCGTACTGAATCAGTGTGTGCATACTGCTGATATTCTGGAAACACTTTCACCCATCTTATTAATTTATACTTAGGGAGTAGGCAATTTTCATATTTTATTTTGAGATGATAAACCGTAATGGATCTAAACATGTGAAGATACATATTTAATGCACTTTAATGCCTTTATGGGCTCCCTGTTAAAATGTATAGCCCTAAATAATTCTATGTAGGAATGCTTACGCTATTGCTGCTACATTCCCTACAGTGCTATGAATATGTTCTAGTCAAAGCTCCATGACTCCAACTTGTTGAAATATTTCTCTCTCTGCAAGTTTTGTTTGGTATTGGGATTCCGTTGGTCAATGAGTTTAATGCGCTATCGTGTTATCACGAATACAAAGTTAAAGACCAGCCTTGATTTTGCTTCCAGCAAAACATTTAAGGCTCGTATTTTTGTGGACAATAACTCGGGAAACTGATGTAATTATTATTGTGGATATTGTCTGTTTGTTTTTATTATTAATAATGTTGAATGTCTCCTCTCGCCATGGATATGAGCTTTTAATGGTACAAAATCTGTGCCATTTTTATTGCTATTCACATTTTATATTTGTTTTTTGTTTGGTTTTGTTTTATTTTTGGATACTGAGGTCTCACTCTTTACCAAGGCTGGTCTAAAACTTCTGGCCTCAAGTGATCCTCCCGCCTTAGTCTTCCCAGTGGCTGGGATTACAGGCATGAATCACTGTTCCTGCCATACATTTTATATTTGGAGAATATAAATAAGCATCTTTGAATAATAATTGGCCAATGTTTATTAAGACATTATCAGTAAAAAGCCATGCCTTTTATTATTGCCTTATTGCCTTTCATACAACAGTGTTTTAATGTGGGTGTTTTGATAACTCTTTTTTTTTACACGAAGAAACAGTCTTCCCAAAGTCACACATTCGGTGAATACTGGAACTTATATTGCAACTCAGATCGTTCTCCTCTAGAAATAAGCATATCCTTGAGACGATGATTTAGGAAGAAAAAAAAGAGCAAGTACAACATATACTGTCATCTAGAAACTTGAGATCTCATTAAGGTTTTATTACTGGTAATAACTGCAACCTTAAGCAAATATCCAGGAAAAGATCTGTGTGCCTATCATTAGTTTCATTACATAGATTACTACCCCAGAAGTGTAGAATTAAGAATACTAACTTTAGGAGGTCCTTTTAGAGATCGTGCAAATTAAGCTGCACATTATGCCAATAGTAAAATTATACTTTTGAAAAGGGAAATGATTTACTCTAAATACCTAGCCTTGTTTTCTTATTTTATTTCACATTTATTGGTGATTTTATGTACAACAGAAGATAAATTGCTTAAGGGTAGACATTATGTGTGCCTTGTCAAGGCACAGAGCGGAGTCTTGACAATGTCTTTCTGTAGTACATGAAGTGAACGGAAACTATCTGTAAAACGTTTGACCCACCCTGTGTATACTAGTTCAATAACTTATCAATTTAACTGATGCATAACAAAAATCAATGAGATAATTTATGTGTACATGTTTTAATTATACATGAAGCTTTGAATTTTCTTTTTTATAACTGAAGTTCAGGGGTAAAGTGCAAGTTTGTTATATAGGTAAATTCATGCCACGGGGGTTTGTTGTACAGATTATTTCGTCAACTAGGTATTAAGCCTAGTACCCACTAGCTAATTTTCCTGATGGTTTCCCTCCTCCCACACTTCACCCTCCGATAGGCCCCTGTGTGTGTTGTTCCCCTCTATATGTCCATGTGTTCTCATCATTTAGCTCCCACTTATAAGTGAGAATATGTGATATTTGGTTTTCTGTTCCTGTGTTAGTTTGCTAAAGATAATGGCCCTCAGCTTCATCTATGTTTCTGCAAAGGACATGATCTTGTTCTTTTCTATGGCTGCATTATATTCGATGGGCCACATTTTCTTTATCCAGTTTACCACTGATGGGCATTTAGGTTGATTCCATGTCTCTGCTATTGTGAATAATGATGCAATGAACATACGTGCACATGTGTCTTTATGATAGAATGATTTATATTCCTTTGGGTATTTACCCAGTAATAGGGTTGTTGGGTTGGATGGTAGGTATTTTCTGTTTGTTTTTAGTTTTTTTTTCCCAGCATATGCCTCCAGATTATATTCTTGGTGACCAAAATGGTCACTCTGACTTTTGTCTCTCTGTTGAAAATAGCAATAATAAATGATAGCTAGTGTAATCATCATCATTATTATTAACGAGTTTTTATAAAGTCCTTGGCCCTGCCCCACCAACCCTGTGCAGGAGATGATATTATTCTGTCAATTTTACAGATGAGGAAACAAAAGCTTCGAGAAATTAGATAACTTACCCAAGTGAGTGAATAGCAGAACTGAAATTTTGTATCCCTCTTCCTGTGGATCATTCTTTTCTTTTTATCTTGGTCTCTTGACCAAGATGCTATTTACTTAATAGCATCTATAACAATATGCAGTTATCTACTTTTTCTTTCCTTCTTTTCCACCAGAATGAAAGTTTCATTGCAGCAGGGTCTATTTCTGTGCTTTTTCTGTTACATTCCCAGCCTATAGCATAGAGCCTGCCACACAAAAGATACTTTTGTTAACAGTATTTTATGAAAGAGTGAATGAATATTTGATTCCAATGTCACCTCTGGGGTTACCACACATAGGAGAGAAAGTTTCTACTAAGCAGACATTCCATTTTAAGGAGGGAAATCCAGATTTTAATGTAGCTAATGATGTAGTTTGCTAAAATTAGAAATGAGGTAATTTCATAAGAATTTTATGTTACAATTTAGTATCTTGAATTACTGAGTCTGGAGAGCACAGTTGAAATGTAACTTAATTACTGCCATCATCTATTTGAGGGAAATTGTAATGAGGAGGGTGACCAGCTGTTCCCCATGTGCACTGAGTGTAGAACAGGAAGAAAAGGGCTTATATCAAAAGCACAAAAATTAGGCCAGTCTCAGAAAGGGCTGGAAGATACTGGAGTAAGTTTTTGAGATGTTATAAAAATCAATTTTTCCACCTTTTTTCTTTCTTTTCTTATTTTGAGATAGGGTCTGCTTTATTGCTCAAGCTGGAGTGCAGCGGCACAATCACAGCTCACTGCAGCCTTGAAGTCCTGAGCTCAAGGAATCCTCTCACCTCAGCTCCCTGAACAGCTAGGCATGTGCCACCATAAATGGCTAATTTTTTTAAATATTTTTTATTTTTTGTAGAGATGGAATCTACTATGTTGACCAGGCTGGTTTCAAACTCCTGGTCTCAAGCAATCCTCCCAGCCCAGCCTCCCTAAGTGGGATTACAGGCATGAGCAACCACCCCTGGCTTCTACCTATTCTTACTGACTTGTTTTCATGCCATCAGGTGATGTCCTCAACAGTTTGACTATTCCCTTTATGATTCCCAGTAGCCCTGGTCTCGCTAGAAATGTGAAAGGCTAAACTCACAGCCATCATTGTGAATGGTGCCCCTCTTGTATTTAATTCTATATGTTCTTGTGCCAGCCAGTGAGACGAGAGATAATCAGTTTTATAAGTGAGGGAATTTGCAGCTTGTGAAAAAGTAAAGGACTTGCTCGAATGCCATTTAGATTGCATAACCATTCAGGATTTAATTTTCTTAATGTATTTGTACTTCTCGTGTTTGATAATATGACTAAGAAATAGATGTAATCTTCCAAAATGATGATCAACTCTGAAATGGACAATTAGTTGAATCAAATATCCAAATCTGTAATTGATTACATAAGGAAGTAGTGTAATTGTCCCTGGCATTCTCACAGATGTTAAAATGAAAGAACATTTTGTAGGTCTATTTTTCATTCTTGTAGAACTACATTCTTTGTTTTGTTTAGTTTGCGGTAAAGCTAATCAAGAAATTGGCAGAAGCTTCTTGTGGGCTGCAATTCTACCCAACATACTTTCTCATGCACAATGTTTTTAATTCAGTTATTATTTCTGGGTGCCCATTATTTCAGGTAGTGGTAGGGTTGACTAGAATTGAAGGCAAAGTACGACAAGGTTTTAAAAGGAACTTAAGTCTTAGCTCTGGTTACTCACAGATGCCAAGCACCAGAAAACAGCACGTGGGTGTAAAATATTTCCAACAGGTTTTACAAGTGAAAGAAATACAGTGCTGCCTGTACATTTCAAGGAAGAGCTATGCTAGCCTAGAAGACTTTTTAAGGACATAACTCTAAAGCCAGTTCAAATACTTTTCTTTCATTAATTTGCTGTATGACTAAACAAGTTACTTAATATTCTTGTACACAATTTTCTCATCCTCTGAGTGGGGATAATAACAGGATCTCCTTGTTGGTTTGTGAGGATTAAATGTCATGTGTGTATACGTGTGTGTATGTGTACACACAATTACCCAAATGGTTGGGGAACTAGTTTGTGGGCCAAATTTGGCCTACCACTTGTTTTTATATAGTCGAGGAACTAAAAATAGCTTTTACATCTTTCAAAGATTGAAAAAATTAAAAGGAAGTACAGTACTTTGCAATACATGAAATACTCTATGAAATTTAATGTCCATATACTTAGTGTTCATAAATAACACAATTGTGCTCATTTGTTACTGCACTGTTTATGACTAATTCACTCTATAAAGGCAGAGTTAAGTAGTTGTGACAGACACTGTATAGGCTGCAAAGACGCAACTATTTATTATGTGGCTCGTTACAGGAAAAAAATGCTGAATTCTGGCTTATAACCTTAGCTGACATGTAGTAATTGCTACGAATTGTTTGCTATTATGCTTATTTAGTTATTTTCTAATTCAGAATAATAATTTAGTCTGAACTTGTGCATACAGACTTCTTTGTTTTAGAGGCTTAATGTAATGAATGAAAGGATAGTCATGTGGTTGTAAAGTACAAACAAGCATATATTTGATTCAGATGTTTGTCTCCTTGTTGTAACTTGGAATTTCATTAAGAATGAATTGACCTTAAACCTCTTGTCTAGGCAGGTAGACCTTTAAAGCTATGTGGGCCAAATAAATTTGGTAACTGATCTAACTAATATAATCGTCATATCATAGATTACAGTTGTAAAATCCTAACTAAAGCTCATGGGTTTTATCCACTATACTTTTCTCCCACCCTTACCCCACTATGGAAAATGAATTATCTTTGAAAGTACCTAAGTACTGTGAACAAAGAGGAGATAGAATTAATATTCCTGAGGCAGACCCAATTATCACCTCCATAGGAATCTAACTCAAACCAATGGATGGATGCCAGGTCAGCATTCACCTCTCTCTGGTGCAAAATTTCCTCTCCAACATCTTTCTAATTGCAGCCTCATTTTGGCTCTATGATCACTCAACACATTTGAGTTATTGTAGGTGAATGGCCAGTTACTGAAAATATATTCAATATACCATTATTTCAACCCCTGCCATGAAGTATTTCTTTAGCGAGGTGACTCATTCGTTCTGTTATTATTTATTCATGTACAGACTTCTTATATAAATTGCTTCACTTACTGCTTTTGGGCTCCCAATTCCAAAGCTCTCTTTTGAAAATCAATAACGCCTATCTTCTGAGGGAAAGTCTCAGTAAAGCAAGCTGTGATGGCTTTTGTTGCACTCCTTGGCATTAATTATTCATGGTTATTTATTGAATAATTCAACATATATGATAATTTTTAAATTCTCTACCTTGTTACTGAAAAGTGAAGACTTTTTGAGCTATCATTTGATTCATGCCAAATGAAGCCATTATCAGTGAGAGCATACAATATGTACAAAGGTGACATTCAGTTTTCAGGTCTTCATTAAATAAAATAAAGGTGATTTGAGTATATTCCATGGCCCTCAAGGATAACAGGAGACTTATTCCTACTCAACCAATGCTCTAGGTAAAGGGGAATCAGTATAATGTTTAAGCAAGACTTGGAGAAAAAAGGACATTTTCTTACGTGATAAAGTGTCAATGAAGTAATGAATTAAAACATCTCCTTTTGTATACAGTGAATTAAAGATTACACAGAAACATTCTCTACAAACTGGTCTCTTCTTTCCCCTTTTTTCTTCTTCATTTTCTTCTTAGATTTTAATTGGTAAAAAGCAAAAGAAGCCTCATAATTATTTTTTATAATTGTTAATTATTTCTATGTTTTTAATCACTCAGGTTTATACCATACCTTTGTTCCAACAGTCAAATATTAACTGACTTTCTGAATACTATAGATCTTTTGTAAATGTGTGACCCCATCATTTAAACAATGTATAAACTAATATTAATCCACAATGTCACTTAAGCGGTTTAATGTAATAAAAGAAGTAAAATATTTCTGTCTTTCCTTCAGATACTTCTCCCAGGATTTCCAGGTTTTTTTACACCAAATAATTATCCTTCTAGCCTGGCTTCTGAATAGTTTTTATCAGAACTAAAGTACCTCTTAATAGTATATAATTTCCAAATCTTGTAGCTATGATTGAACCAATAATCTGTTTCAATATTATATTATCAAGTTGCATATTGATTCCTGCTGGGATGGGACTGGGTAGCTGAATATGAATTAAATTATTTTAATAGCCAAATATGAATTAAAGTAATTTACAAGCAGAGTGTCACATGAACAAGAGATGCTAAATAGGTAATAAAAATGCCAGTATTTATCAAAATTTTTCATTCGAACAGGTCCAAAATTCTTTAACAAACATGTACATTGTTAAGAAGAGCCAGTTTTAGAGTTGCTGCAATTTACATTACTTGTAGAGCAAAAAGCTGTGTGTGATGTAAGTTACTTTAACATGAGGTTAGACAAGGGAGGTTTTAACTGGTCATGTTCTTTGGCCTAGCAATTTTGCTTATGGAGTTAAGTGATAAGCTGTTATCACATAAGGAGAGTTAAAGGCAAAAACCATATGATCATCTCAATAGGTGCAGAGAAAGCATTTGATACAATTTAGCATTCCCTCATGGTAAAAACCCTCAACAAACTAGACATAGAAGGAATATACCTCAACATAATGAAGGCCACATATGACAAACCCACAGCGAACATCACACTGCATGGGAAAAAGTTGAAAGCAATTCCCCTAGAAACTGAACAAGACAAGGATGTCCATTCTCACTATTCCTATTCAATATATTATTGGAAGTTCTAGCCAGAGCAATCAGGCAAGAGAAAGATATAAAAAGCATCCACAATGGAATAGAGGGAGTCAAATTACCGGTTTGCTGATTATATTATCTTATATGTAGAAAATCCTAAAGACTCCACCAGAGAACTATTGAAAGTGATAAATGAGTTCAGTAAAGCTGCAGGATACAAAATTAATGTACAAAAATCAGTAGCATTCCTATACACCAATAATAATCAAGCTGAGGGCCAAATCAAGAAGGTAATCCCATTTACAATAGGTACAAAAAATACCTAGGAATATTTTTAACTGAGAAGGTGAAATACCTCTCTAAAGAAAATTACAAAACACAGATAAAAGAAATTGTGAATAATGCAAGCAAATGAAAAGACATCCCATGCTAATGGATTGGAAGAATTAATATTGTTAAAATGATCTTACCACCCAAAGCAGTCTACAGATTCAATACTATCCCTATCAATATACCAATGTTGGTCAGGGAGGGAGGGGAGAAAAAAATATATATATATACCAATGTCATTTTTCACAGAATTAGAAAAAAGAGTACTAAAATTCTTATGGAACCAAAAAAGAGCCTGGATGGTCAAAGCAATTCTAAACAAAATAATAATAATAATAAAAAAAGATGGAGGCATCACATTACCCAATTGCAGATTATACTACAACGCTATAGTAACCAAAGCAACATGACACTGGTATAAAAATAAGGCACATAGATCAATAGAGCAGAATAGAGAACTCAAGAATAAAGCTACATATTTATAGCCAACTGATTTTTGACAAACTTAACAAAAATATACACTGCGGAAATGATACCCTTCTGAGTAAGTGAAAACTGAAATCCAGAAAATTGGATTGTCATATGCAGAAGAATGAAACTGGACTCCTATCTCCCACTATATATTATTACAAAAATCAACTCAAGACCAATTAAAGACTTAAATGTAGGACATCAAACTATAAAAATAATGTAAGAAAATCTAGGGAAAACTGTTGTGGACATTGGTTTAGGCAAAGAATTTATGACTAAGACTGAAAAAGCACAAGTAACAAAACAAAAATAGACAAATGGGACTTAATTAAACTAAACTTCTGCACTGCAAAAGAAACAACCAACAGAGTGAATAGGCAATCTGCAGAATAGGAGAAAATATTTGCAAACTATAAATTCAGCAGGGGACTGATGTCTAGAATTTACAAGGAACTCAAAGAACTAAACAACAAAAAATCAAATGCCCTATTAAAAAGTAGGCGAAGGACACGAATACATATTTTTCAAAAGAAGGCATGCAATGGCCAACAAGCATATCAAAAAATGCTCAGCATCACTAATCATCAGAGAAATGCAAATTAAAACAACAATGAGATGTCATCTTATCCATGTCAGAATGGCTATTTTTAAAAAGACAAAAAATAAGAGATGCTGGTGAGGATGCAGAGAAATAGGAACATTTATACACTGTGGGTGGAAATGCAAATTGCACAACCATTATATGTTGGTGGGAATGTAAATTAGTTTAGCCATCGTGAAAGACAGTGTGGCTATTCCTCCAAGCCCAAAAGATAGAAATACTATTCAACCCAGCAATCCCATTACTGGGTATATACCCAAAGGAATATAAACTATTCTATCATATAGACACATGCACACGTGTGTTCATTGCAGCACTATTCACAATAGCAAAGATATGGAATCAACCTAAATGCCCATCAATGATAGACTCCATAAAGAAAATATGGTTCATATACACCATGAAATATGATAAGCCATAAAAAAGAATGAGGTTATGTCATTTGTGGGAACATAGATAGAAATGGAGGTCATTATCCTTAGCAAACTAATGCAGTAACAGAAAACCAAATACCACATATTCTCACTTATAAGTGGGAGCTAAATGATGAAATGCATGGAAACATAGAGAAGCAACACACATGAGGCCTATCAGAGGGTGTAGGGTGGGAAGAGGGAGAAGATCAGAAAAAATAACTAATTGGTACTACGCTTAATACCTGGGTGATGGAATAATCTGCACAAGAAATCCCCATGACACAAGTTTACCTATGTAACAAACCTGCACATGAACTTAAAAGTCATAAAAACAGTATGGAGATTTCTCAAGAACTAAAACTACCATTTGATCTGACATTCCCACTACTGAGTATCTACCCAAAGGAAAAGTAAAAAGCAATATTATACCAGCATGTGTGTTTACCAGAGCACTATTCACAATAGCGAAGATATGGAATTAACCTAAGTGTGCAACAACAGATGATTGGATAAAGAAAATTTTCTGTCTCCTCTCTTCTCTCCTCTCCCCTCCCCTCCCCTCTCCCCTCCCCTCTCCCCTCCCCCCTCCCTTCCACTCCCCTCCCCTCCCTTTCTCTTCATCCCCTCCTCCCCTCCCTTCTGCTCCCCTCTCCTCCCTTCCTCTCCCCTCCCCTCCCTTCCTCTTCCCTCCCCATCCCTCCCTCCCTTCCGCTCCCCTCTCCTCCCCTCCTCTCCCTTCCTCTCCCCCTCCCCTCCCTTCCTCTCCCCTCCCCTCCCCTCTCCCCTCCCCTCCCCTCCCCTGTCCTCTCCTGTCCTCTCCTCTCCTCTCCTCTCCTCTCCTCTCTCTGACTCTCTCTCCAATACAACTCTATTCAGCCATAAAAAAGAATGAAATTATGTTTTTAGTGGTAACACAGATGAAACTGGAGGTCATTATCTTAAGGGAAACAACTCAGAATCACAAAGTCAAATATCATGTGTTCTCATTTATAAGTGGGGATTTTAGCTTTAGTGGAGTAACAGTCTTTGGAGAGTCAGAAGGGTGGAAGGAGGGTGAGGGATATGAGAAATTACTCCATGGGTATAATGTACACTATTTAGGTATTGATTACATTAAAAGCCCAGACTTCTCCACTAGGCAATATGATCCATGTAACAAAACTGCACATTTACCCAGCTAAAATTACATATATATATATGTGTGTGTGTGTGTGTGTGTGTGTGTATATATATATAGGCTTTGACTTTGTACATAGAAAACACAC
Source organism: Macaca fascicularis (assembly GCF_037993035.2). Lineage (NCBI taxonomy): Eukaryota > Metazoa > Chordata > Mammalia > Primates > Cercopithecidae > Macaca > Macaca fascicularis. The sequence goes on from NC_088394.1 coordinate 55,586,531, forward strand.
TTTTAGTTGGTGGTTTTCAATTTGGGGATAACAGAGACTTCATGTTATCAAAAATTATAAATACGAAACCTTTATTTCATATTAACAAGTAATCATATTTAAAAATTATCTCCATCTCTCTCTTCTGCCATAGACAGTTCAAACTTCCTAGTAACAAAGTTTGCTCACAGGAAAGCTTTGTGATCATTAAGAAGGGTGACTTATGTGATCACACTTCACAGAATACAAGAAGGCACTGTGGTCTGATCAAGTCTAGGACCCAATCTAAATGCTGATTCCTGCTCAGAGAAGGTAAAATGCAAATGTATTATCAGGTACAAACTTAAAGCTTTTCACAAGGGAACATACGTTTCCAAAAACAGGAATTCTAGCATAGTTATCTCTCTCTCCAGAGATATGTTTAGAGATCCTGTGAGGCACATTTGGAAACCAGAAAATTTTCTTGTGATTGTGGAATCAAAATAAAGAGAAATAAATAAAGTATATATTTATTAATTGATTGATTTCTCATTGTCTTCCAGGAACTTAAAGTGGTTCAAAAAATACCAAGGAAATAAATCTTAATGACAAATAGATTTAAGATCATGTAAGAGGTGAAATGAAGTGACAAAAGTCACGTACTCTCAGCATGGTGGTCACACATTGGCTGAAGTCTTCCATGCAGCTACTGAAACATGGAAAACATGATCAAGTGAATGCAACCAAAAAAGTGCTAAGCACTGGGGCATGTACATGACTACACCAGCCTATGGGTTGGGGGTAAACTGGTACACTGTGAACAAAAATTGATTTTGAAAAAGTATTTAAGATAAAGTATAAAATTCAGAGTGTGCTAATTTTCCATAATTGCTGTGAATATTACCATAAATGTTTCTCACCTGTTCAATTTGTTATTTCATAAAAACATCTTTGAGTAAATTTGGTGATGCAAAAATAAGTACAGGCTTTCAGCTATACTGTTGCATTCCAGATGTTGCCAGGGATGTGAGAAACTCAACTGAGAATCATCAACATTGATGCTTGACAATGTCCATTGTATGACAACCACTAGATTATTATAAAAAGTACCACAATTTATGATTTTGAGCCCTAGAAATGGTTCCATCTATAGAGGACTCTGTAAATTTCAGTGGAAAAAATATTTTCAATGTTTTAATATTCTCTCTGTAATTACCTGAAATATCTCAAATTTCACTTTCTAAATGCAGTTTTAAGGTGGTCAATAAAATACATTCCAGTTATTCTGCTTCATGGAGATTTGGCTTAACTCCCAAAGGGTATTAATTGACTATAGTGGAGTAAGAAAATAATAATATAAGCTTTGATATTCTACTTTTGGAGATTTCGATATGTGGGATTGGTGAGAAAAATTACCTTTTAAAAAATATTTGCTGGTGATTTGATTCATGGCTCTGTGTAATGTAATAATTTAAAAAATGTATATATATATAAAATATCTCTATATATGCATGCATGTGTGTGTTATATTATGTTCCATAAACATTCATAACATAATGGTTTATTTGAGATTGGTGTCTTATATAACTCTTACCATAGCCTGAAACATAAATATCCCCCATAGCTCTGTGGTTTATTAAAATAAAAGGGTTTTCTTTGCCCTTGTCCCAGTCCAGTGCAGACTGGAGAAGGCACTCTGCTCCTCATAGTCATTCAAGGACCCAGCCCCAGTCTTACATATCTAATGGCTCTATCTTCTTCTGGGCCTTTGTGTTTCCTCATTGAATCCTCTGCTTCTGACTGGCAGGTAAGGAGAGAGAGAAAAAATGAGTGGAATAAGCCCCAGGTTTGAAGGTGCAGCTGTAGAAGTGGTGTACATCATTACGCCATCATTTTACTGTACAGAATCCAAATCTGCCACCACGTAGGCAAGGAAGCCTGGAAAACGTAGTCTTCTGAATGCCAGAAGAAAATGAGGTTTTGTCATAATCATCTTAAAGGAAAGAAGAGGAAGTAAGAAGTTAACATAGTGATTCGTAACAGGGAGGATCTTGCCCAGTTGATCAGCAAAATATTGTGGGTTGGAGATGAGGATAATAAGCCTATGACTGGAAAGACAGCCGGGATCTACAGCTTTGCGTGACAACAACTGAGCTTCTCCAAGCAATGCCTCTTGAATCTATGGACCTTAAGGAAGATATCTGCACATCAAGCTAATCAAGAATGGGAAAAGGCACAATGACAGCCCTCCCTCAATTGTAGCTTTTGATAAACAGTACAGAACAGTCAACTTCACAATTATGTAGCAGACAGGAAGAATGCCAGAGATTACAGCAAAGAACTTTTAGCTCCATTCACATGGATGTGGATGGCATATCATATTCTGTTAGAGCATCACTTTGGAGACTGTTCAGAGGTATATCTGTTTCTGGTGGTAATAATGGGTGGTCTGAGAACCAAATGTCCATTTTTAGTTTGAGGAACACCATGTAAGAAATACTCTTTTTTAGGAATACACAATGTACACAAGCATATTGCATGTTTCAAATTGCCAGTTAAAAGAAAGCTCAGTGTTGGCCGGGCGCGGTGGCTCAAGCCTGTAATCCCAGCACTTTGGGAGGCCGAGACGGGCGGATCACAAGGTCAGGAGATCGAGACCATCCTGGCTAACATGGTGAAACCCCGTCTCTACTAAAAATACAAAAAACTAGCCGGGCGAGGTGGCGGGCGCCTGTAGTCCCAGCTACTTGGGAGGCTGAGGCAGGAGAATGGCGTAAACCCGGGAGGCGGAGCTTGCAGTGAGCTGAGATCCGGCCACTGCACTCCAGCCTGGGCGACAGAGCGAGACTCTGTCTCAAAAAAAAAAAAAAAAAAAAAGAAAGCTCAGTGTTAAGACAACTGCATGGGAAGACACTAGCTCTATACCTTTGGTGTTGTTTTGAACACTGATTTGAATACAAATGTAAGCTATGGTTAGACACTTTCTAACATCTTTTTAAATTTTTAGTCAAATTTTTTGCTGTCTTCTAAGGCAACATTGAGAAACAGCTAAGCTTATTATTTATATATTCAATATAATTCTAAGAGGCTGAAAAAATTCCCAAAGCCTTGGAGAATTTGTAGAATCAGGTGCCCTCAGTTCTTCATAGTTGGTGAGGATAGTAAATGTCATATGAAAATGTATTTTCCTGGAAAATACAAATACTGCTTATTTTCTTGAAATGTACCATTAGAATAGAAAATATTACTGTGTCCAATTCCATATCACAAACAACCAAATATAGCATTCATTTTCAATTTAAAGACATATATATATATATCAAGGTAATATTTTTGTAATCTATTAACGAACTACTATTCTTTACCACACACCGCATAAAATGATTTCTCTTTGAAGGCCATGACAGAGGCTTTTCTTTTTTGAGACAGAGTCTCACTCTGTTGCCCAGGCTGCAGTGCAGTGGTGCAATCTAGGCTCACTGCAAGCTCCGCCTCCTGGGCGCAAGGGATTCACCTGCCTCAGACTGCCTAGTATCCAGGACTACAGGCACCCACCACCATGCCCTGGTAATTTATTTATTTATTTTGTATTTTTAGTAGAGATGGGGTTTCACTGTGTTAGCCAGGATTGTCTCAATCTCCTGACCTCTTGATCCACCCACCTTTGCCTCCCAAAGTGCTGGGATTACAGGCGTGAGCCACCGTGCCTGGCCAAGAGAGACTTTTATATCCCTGGAGAAAAGTAAAACTCTAATTTCCTAATAAATACATATATCAATTATAAGTAACTAGAAAAATTATAGAGATCACTGTATCCAAAATTGCTAAGTAATTCCCACTTTTCAAAGATAGAGTGGGCAATTTCTACTGCCAGGTGTGGCAAATATTTTGTATTCAATTCAATGCTTTACTTTTTCAGATTTCAGGTAGGTTTTATGTTTTAGGTAGCTAATAATTCTGATAGTCAGAGGCATATCAGTGAAGAATCACTTTTCTGGAACAAAAAGATTTGTTGTAGTTTAAACTTGTAAAGCTTGTCCAGGACAATAAATCCCTTAAGATGTATAGTTATAATGAGAAGGATGTTTTCTTTTGACTTATCTTTTTTCCTCTTATTTTTAGTTGACATGTAATGATTGTACATATTTATGAGATACAAAGTGATATTTTGATACATGTATACAATGCGTAATGATTAATTCAAGGTAATTAGCATATCCATTACCTCAAACATTTATCATTTGTGTTGGGAACATTCAAAATCCTCTCTTCTAGCTTTTTGAAAATATTTTTAAATTATTTTAAACCGTATTTATCCCACAGCGCTACAGAACACTACAACTTATTCTCCCCATATAGCTGTAACTTTGTGTCCATTAACCAATGTCTATCTTCCCCTCCCCGCTACACTTCCCAGCCTCTAATAACCACAATTCTATTTCCTACTTCTATGAGATCTTTTTTTCTGACTCTCACATACGTGTAAGAATATGTGGACTGAGTGCGGTGGCTCAAGCCTGTAATATCATCACTTTGGGAGGCCAAGGCGGGTGAATCACCTGAGGTCAGGAGTTCGAGACCAGCCTGGTCAAAACGGTGAAGCCCTGTCGCTACTGAAAATACAAAAATTAGCCAAGTATGGTGGTGGGCGCCTGTAATCCTAGCTACTTGGGAGGCCAAGGCAGGAGAATTGCTTGAACCTGGGAAGCGGAGGTTGCAGTGAGCCGAGATCTTGCCACTGCACTCCAGCCTGGGCGACAGAGCCAGACTCCTTCTCAAAAGAAAAAAAAAAAAAAAAAAAAAGTGGTATTTATCTTTCTGTGCCTGACATATTTTATTTAACATAATGTCCTCCTGGCTCGTTTTTGTTGCCATGAATGATAAAATTTCATTCATTTTTTTTTTTTTTTTATGGCTGAATCGTATTCTGTTATGCTTGGCGTGGTGTGAATGTAACAAATGCATTCATCTGTTGATGGATACTTACATGGATTCAGTATTTTGGCTATTGTCAAAATTGCTGCAATAAAGGGGTGCATAGATGTCCTTTTTTATATACCCACTTCCTTTTTTAAGACAAATACCCAGAAGTGAGATTGCTGAATCATATGGTAGCTCTATTTATAGTTTTTTGATAAACCTCCTTACTGTTTTCCATAATAGCTGTATTAATTTATATTCCCACCAACAGTGTATGAAAGTTCTCTTTTTCTGCATCCTTGCCAGTATTTGTTATTTTTTGTTTTCGATGATAGCCATTCTAATGGATGAGAGGATATCTCATTGTGGTTTTGATTTGCATTTCTCTAATGATTTGTGACATTGAGATATTTTTTCTTATATTTGTTGGCCATCTGAATGTCTTTTTAGAATTTTGTTATTTTTATTTTTTTGAGACAGAGTTTTCGCTCTTGTTGCCCAGGCTGGACTGCAGTGGTGCAGTCTCGGCTCACTGCATCCTCTGCCTCCCGGGTTCAAGTGATTCTCCTGCCTCGGCCTCCCAAGCAGCTGGGGTTATACGCACCCACCACCACACCTACCTAATCTTTTGTATTTAGCATAGATGAGGTTTTACCATGTTGGTCAGGCTGGTCTTGAACTCCTGATCTCAGGTGATCCACCCACCACAGCCTCCCAAAGTGCTGGGATTACAGGCGTGAGCCACAGTGTCTGGCCCATTCAAATGTCTTCTTTAGAGAAACATCTAATCAGATTCTTGCCCATTTTTAAAATCAGATTTGTTATTGTTGTTGAAATGTTTGAGTTCCTTGTATATTCTGGATATAAGTCCCTTGTCAGATGAATAGTTTGTAAATATTTTCTCTCATCTAAGGTTGTCTCTTCACTCTGTTAATTGTTTTCTTTGCTGTGCAGAAGCTTTTTGGCTTGATGTAATGTCTTGAACTCTTGACCTCAAGTGATCTGCCTGCCTCAGCCTCCCAAAGTGCTAGGATTACAGGTGTGAGCCACCACACGCGGCCTCAGTAGCTTTCATGTGCCCAGAAATTTATGTTTCTTTTAGATTTTTGAATTTGTTAGTGTAGAGTTGCTCATAATAGTCATCAATGATCCTTAGTACTTCTGTGGTACCAACTATAACGTGTTCTTTTTTATTTCTGATTGTATTTATTTGAGTATTTTCTTTTTTTATAGTTAGCCTAGTTAAGAGTTTGTCAATTTTGGTTCTAAAAAAAAAAACTGTTTTGTTGATCTTTTGTATGTTTTTTAGTCTCTATTTTGTTTAGTTATGCTCTGATCTTTATTATTATTTTCCTCCTATAAATTTTGGGTTTGGTTTATGCTTGCTTTTGTAGTTCCTTGAAGTGCATTGTTAGGTTATTTACCTGAAATTTTTGTACTTTTTTTGATGTAAATATTTATTGCTGTAAACTTCCCTCTTAGAACTACTTTTGATGTATTCCATAGGTTTTGACATGTTGTGTTTCCGTTTTCACTTATTTTGAGGAACTTGACTTTCTTCTTAATTTCTTTGACCCATTGGTCATTCAGAAGCATATTATTTAATTTCTCTGTACAGTTTCTAGAGTTCCTCTGATTTCTTGTTTTACCCTATCATGGTGTGAAAAGATGCTTGAAATTATTTTGAATTTTTTTGTATTTGTTGAGATTTGTTTTGTGGCCTAACATATGGTCTGTAGCAAAGAATATTCCATGTGGTGATGAGAATAGTGTGTATTCTGCAGTTAGTTGATATAATATTCTATAAATGTCTATTAGGTCTATTGGGTTTATAGTTTAAGCCCAATACTTTGTTGATGTTCTGTCTAGATTATCTGCCCAATGCTGACAGTGGGGTATTGAAAGCCTCAACTATTATTGTATTGTTTTTTATCTTCTGTTTAACTCTAAGAATATTTGCTTTATTTATCTGCATGCTCCGGTGCTGGGTGCCGCATATATATTTAGAATTGTTATATCCTCTGGATGAATTAATCCCTTTACTATTATATAATGATCTTCTTTGTCTCTCTTTTTGTTTTTTGTTTTTAACCTAAAGTCTCTTTTGTCTGATGTAAAGTTACTACTGCATGCTTTTGTTGTTTTCTGTTTGCATCGAAATTGTTTCCATCCTTTCATTTTCAGTCCCTGTGTGTCTTTTCAATTATCCTAACACGTATCTTTCATGCAATAGCATGAATTATTTCACGCAATAACATTTATTGTTTAATATGATAAATAAAATGGAAGATTCTTTCTGACCTTGACTCAATTACAGTGTAAGGAGTGATTAAAAATGAATAATATGATTAATATCACATTGAATATTAACATTGTATGCTGTTTGTATTGTGAAAAATGCTTTCTCATTCCCTTCTGGAGATAGGAGATCTACAAGGTGGCCTTAAAGTATTGATATTTTCATTGCAGATAATCAGTGTCAAATATGTGACTGTCAAGAAGAGTCAAAGCCCTTTGCTATGTAGATATTTTGAGATGAACACAAAACTTAGCAGGTCTCTCTCACTTTTGTTAGTTTTACTTCTCACTTATCTTAAGGTTAGATGTAACAAAATCAAAATTAAAAGAAACCCAGGAAACAAAACCAATACCCTGTTTGGCTGCCCGAAATGTCATTAAAACATTAAAAAATACATTAAAAGGCCAAGTGTGGTGGCTCACGCTGTAATCCCAGCACTTTGGGGGGCCAAGACGGGCGGATCTTGAGGTCAGGAAATCGACACCATCCTGGCTAACAGGGTGAAACCCCGTCTCTACTAAAAATACAAAAAATTAGCCGGGTGTGGTGGCGGACGCCTGTAGTCCCAGCTACTCAGGAGGCTGAGGTAGGACAATGGGGTGAACCCAGGAGGTGGAGTTCGCAGTGAGCCAAGATCGCGTCACTGTACTCCAGCCTGGGCGACAGAGCAAGACTCCGTCTCAAAAAAAAAAAAAATAAAAAAGTATTAATAAATACATTATCTGAGAGTATTCTACATATTGACCTAACCAACTTTTTTTTTTTTAAGGAAAACTAGGTCCCATATGCTGTGTAGTCCTTGTGGTATAGCCATTCACTAAAGAGCTTATATTTAACTAAGGAAGATAGAATTACTTGTTAAATATAGAAGTGTGGTAAGTATTATGAGGATACATTAGGTATGATTTCAGTCCAGAACAGATTTTCTCAGCTGGGACCAATTTTGCAACCTAGTAGCCATTTGACAATGTCTGGAGGCATTTTTTGATTGTTAAAACTAGGGAAGGGGATGTTACTGGAATCTGGCAGGCAGAGGCCAGTGATGATGCTAAAAATTTTACAACGCACAGGACAGACTTCACAAGAATTTACATGCTCTAAAAGTCAATAGTGTCAATGTTGAGAAACCCTGGTCTAGAATGATGGGAGGGAACAGAGAGAGAATGGAGGTTGGAGAATCACTGTGGCAGCTATTCAGCTGAGCAACTGCCTGTGGGTGAGGATGTCTTTTAAGTATTCCATTGTTAGATGTTTAATTCAATAATCTCATTGTGTACTGTGCCTAAATAAAGCTTTATAAAACTTGGTTGAATAAATAAATTATAAAATAGCAAATGTTAATATGAAACAGATGGTACCCAACCTGCAATCAACTTTCCTACCCTTTTATTCATTGGCAGAATAATTGATGTTTCCCAGGTTTGATCCTGGCCCCATGAGCTACAATTGTTACTGCGACTATAAAGTGGAAATAATGATAGCTTCTCTTACAATTGTTGTGAGAATTAAGTGAGAATGTTCAATAAATATAAAGTGTCCTGCACAGTCTCTGAATAAATGGCAGCTATTAATCAAAGAAGATCACATTATGCTCCAAACGATATAAGTCGTAGAGCTTTTGTGGCCCCATAAATTACAGAATTATTATATCTTACATGAAGACAGAAATGGAAATGATTACCTCTTTTGATGGAGAGCTGTGTTGTGAATTACTTTTTTAAACCTTCAGATAGATGAGTTATATGTGAAAAGCCCTGGAACGCTAAGTGTTTTTACAAGATTTGTTACTGGCAAGAAATGGACAAGCATAAATGAGATCAGTCCAAAAAGATTACCCTGCAAACTTGCTGATGTGCTGTCTGCTAAAGTAGTGACAGGTCATAAAACTACTGAGAGAGAAAGGCAGAGGTATAGGGCACTGGAGAGAAAAGGCTCCATCCCTGGATCTTTACACATGCAACTTTTTCAGGATTTATTCTGCTACACTGCTACGCTTAGCATCATGGTGTCTTTTATGTGTGGTATGGGAAATTGACCTGAGTTTTGATGAAAGTGAGAGAATTATTGGGGATGACTATGACACTATTACCTGGCCAATATAATGTAGTTATTATGAGTCCAGGGTCTGAAGTGAGCTGAAACGTCCCAGCTTTGCTGCATTACAGCAGTGTGACCTTGAGGAGGTTCGGCCTTCTGATACATTTTCTATTCTATACAATGGGAATATCGATGCTACTGCTTCCTCAGTGGCATTGATTAAATTGGATAATTCATGAGAGGCACTTTGCACAGTGCTTGGGACTATAGTTATCATGATCATCGTCATTTTCATCAGTGTCATTTTTACTATAATCTCTTAAAAGCTTTCTATTATTAAAATAATTTGTACCATTTAACTTTCAGCTTTTTAAAGGGAAGAAGCCTTAAAGTACTTTTCCTATTTATTTTTAATTTTTAAGATAATTTCAACTTTTATTTGAGATTCGGGGGTACATGTGAAGGTCTGTCACATGGGAACACCGCATGATATTGAGGTTTGGGGTACAAATGATCCCATAGGCAGTCCCTCAGCCCTCACCTTTCTCCCTCCCACCTCCAGCAGTCCCCAGTGTCCATTGCTCCCATCTTTTGTCCATATGTATTCAGTGATAAACTCCCACTTATAAGCGAGGACATACGGTATTTGGTTTTCTGTTTCTGTATTAATTCACATAGGATAATAGCCTCCAGCTGCATCCATATTGCTGCAAATCACATGATTTTGTTCTTTTTAATGACTGTATAGTATTCTATGGTGTATATGTACCATTTTCTTTATCCAGTCCACCATCTATGGGCATTTAGGTTGATTCCATGTCTTTGCTATGGTGAGTAGTGCTGCAATGAACATGAGTGCATGTGTCTTTTAGACAGAATGATTTATTTTCTTTTGGGTATATACCCAGTAATGAGATTGCTGGGTCAAATGGTTCCACTTTAAATTCTTTGAGAAATCTCCAAACTGCCTTGCACAAAGGCTGACCTCATTTACATTCCCACTGACTTTGTGTAAGTGACCTCTTCTCTCTGCAGCCTCACCAGGATATGCTGCTTTTTGGCTTTTTAATAATAGCCATTTGGACTGGTGTGAGATGATATCTCATTGTGGTTTTGATTTGCATTTCTCTGATGATTAGTGGTATTGAGTTTTTTTTCATATGTTTGTGGGTTGCTTGTATGTCTTTACACATGCAGCTTTTTCAGGATTTATAGTGCTACAGTGCTATGCTTAGCATCATGGTGTCTTTTATGTGTGGTACAGGAAGTTGACCTGAGAAAATGTCTTTTCATGTCGTTTACCCATTTTTTCATGGGGTTGTTTGTTTTTTTTTGCTTGTTGATTTAAGTTCCTTATAGATTCTTGACATACTAGATCTTTATCAGATGTATAGCTTGTAAACATTTTCTCACATTCTATACATTGTATGTTTACTCTGTTGATAGTTTCTTTTGCTGTGTAGAAGTTCTTTTGTTTAATTAGGTCTCATTTGTCATTTTGATGTTGTTGCTGTTGCAATTGCTTTTGAGGACTTAACCAGTAATTCTTTGCCAAGGCCAATGTTGAGAAGCATGTTTCCTAGGTTTTCTTCTAAGGTATTTATTGTTTGAAGTCCTACACGTAAATTTTTAGTCCATCATAATTTAATTTTTATATATGGTGAAAGGTAGGGGTCCAGTTTTATTCTTCTGCATATGCCTAGCCAGTTATCCCAGCACCATTTACTGAACACAGAATCTTTTCCCTATTCTCCATTATTTATTTTTGCTGACTTGGTTGTTTGTATGTGGCTTTATTTCTGGGTTCTCTATTCTGTTCTATTGATCTGTGTGTCTACTTTTGTACCACTACCATGCTGTTTAAGTTACTGTAGCTTTGTGGTATAGTTTGAAGTTGGGTAATGTGATGACTCTGGCTTATTTATCTTTTCTTTTTTTTTTTTTTTTTTTTCTTGTTTTGCTTAAGATTGCTTTGACTATTTGGGCCCGTTTTTGTGTTCATATGAATTTTACAATAGTTTTTTCTAATTCTGTAAAATATGAGGCTGGTAGTTTGATAGAAACAGCACTGAATCTACAGATTGCTTTGAGCAGCGTGAGCCCTTGAAAAATATTGATTCTTCCAATCCATGATGAGCATGGAATGTTTATCCATTTGTTTTTGTGTTGTTACATATGATCATTTCTTCTTCTTCTTCTTCTTTCTTCTTTCTTCTTCCTTCTTTCTTCTTTCTTCTTTTTTTTTTTTAGAGGGAGTCACCCAGGCTGGTGTGCAGGAGTGCAGTGGTGCGATCTCAGCTCACTGCAACCTCTGCCTCCCGGGTTCAAGTGATTCTTCTGCCTCAGCCTTGCCAGTAGCTGGTACTACAGGAGCATATCATCATGCCCAGCTAATTTTTGTATTTTTAGTAGAGAAGGGGTTTCACCCTATTGGACAGGCTGGTCTCGAACTCCTGACTTCATGATCCACCCACCTTGGTCTCCCAAAGTGCTGGGATAATAGGCATGAGCCACTGCACCCAGCCATTTGTGGATTTTTTAATCTGATAATTCTTGAGTCTGATCACTAATATCTATAGAATCTCTTCACAATAGTTTGCTTTTTATTTTCCTGTATGCCATTATCTACTGATTTTCTTTCCTCAATTTATCTGATTGGTCAAATAATATTCCTGATTTCATTAAACTTTGGAAAAACATCCAAAATACTTCAAATTTGGACATTTGTAGAGTGAAGTGTCTCCTGATTGTGTCAGAATTCTCAAAAAGTAGAAGACAAAAGCAGAAAGTAGCCCACAAAAGGCATAAGCTGACAGTGTATATGGTATCCAAAGAAACTTTCACACAATATGTATTTGATATCTCAGCTCTTTAGGTGACAATGGCCTGCAGGCAGCCATTTCCAGCTCTCCTACCCATGCTAGGATCCCTAGGTGATTATAATATTTATTTTCATCAGCCTCAGAATACTTTTCAATTCACAGTCAAAGGAGCCATTACCTATTGGTCAATGTCAGCAAGCTTATTGAAATCTCTTTCCCATCTCTAGCTGCATAAAGGAATAGAAGAGTGATTGGTATGTGAAATGGTAAAGCCAAGATTCAAAAATGCTGATATGGATCCTAAGATAAGCAGCAGAAGTAATGTACAATATTTAGATTGTATCCAAATATTACTACAAAAATGCAGGATAGAGGCAGCAGGCAGCAACACAACAGGAACATTTACAAGTAAGACTTTGGTTTATTGTAGGCTTGGTATAAATCAATGAGCACAAATAATTGTGAAATCAGATGCTAGAGGAGTGATTGGCTGGTGATCAGATGAGGAAATATGAAGATGTACAATCTTGAAGAAAACTTATGCATAGATATGAAAAAAACTCAAAACATTTGAATTTTGCAGATTTGATAGCTAATGTTAATAATCAAAGATGTCTAATGACCTCTATTTCATTACAAAAATATCCCATCCATTTACTTCTTCCAATGCACCAGTGATTTAAAGAGAGAGGGGGGAACACAGAAACCAAGCCAAAATTAGTTTTACTTTTGTGTGAAGGAAAAAAATCAGAGTTCTTTGACTATACAAAATTGCTTAAAGTGATGAAAAAAAGTGGTGGAGGGGAGTGTGTAATGATTGAGGGTTTTGCTGTGTTTGCTATTCTTCTTTCTGCTATTTGTTTGTTGCTTTGATTTTTGGATCTTTATTTCCCAGAGCTGATGAAGAGGCAGTGGATTTAGTTTCAAATGGTTAGTCCAGTCAGAAGAGCAACACCCAGGGCTGACTCTTTTCCTTTGATTAGAACTGTGCAGGGAGCACAGCAAGACATGCGATCCTGTATGTGTGTGTGTGTGTGTGTGTGTGTATGTGTGTGTCACCACTGGGTCCACAATCAAGTTCATTGATTTATCTTCACGGAATAATCACAAAACAAACACTGATTGTCTATAGATGTCAGGGAATTCTGCCTATATTATGTTTTATTATGTACTTCCTCATTTAATTCTCAAAACAATCCTGGCAAAAACGAATGCTTTTGAGCCCCAGCTTTCTGATTTATAAAATGCAGATTGCAGCGAATGCATTTCTTAAGGACTTACTGCTAAAAATTGAGACAAGACTTGATGTTATGAAAATTTTATTCTAGTAATATTTCTAACATGTGATGATAAATACTGGAGAATAAGTTTTTTAGCTTTACTTCCAACCATCTTTATAACTGAGAGCACATTAGAACTCAGTCTATTTCTTTTCTGCAATCTTAAAGTAAAAAATGATTAATGTAAGGGAATAACAATATTCCACAGCATTTTTTCAGATGGAGCTGAAAGATACCTGAAAATTCAAGCAACTTCTATAGCCACAGGTTTATTCTAAATTAAAAGATTAAAGAAATAGTATAATATTTATCTTTTAAAAAAGAAAATATGTCAAAAGTATTAAATGTGAATCAGTATCAAAGATATATATGAATATAAATTTACCTTTAAGACTAAATTTGGGAGATTTTATATTATTTTTATCAAATAAAATATGAGATAAATTTTGGTAAACAATATTTTAATATATTGCACATACACACACAAACATATATGCACATCAGATGTTGTTATCCAACTTAATGTTAAATTAGTCCCGTGAGCTTCACAGTGAGGCGTACTTGGCTCCGTTAAATGGGTGAGGAAATTGGTTCAGAGAGGTTTTGTGAGTTTAGGCAAGCCTTTCAGCCATTCACCTTTTTATTTATTCATGAATTCTTTCCGTCAATAACTTTTTTTTTTTTTTGCCTGTTATAATGAAGAAGAAGGGGAGGAGAAGAAATAAAAGGAAGTGATCCTAATACATGTAAAATAATATCTCTTTAAATGGTCACATCAACCACAAAAAATGCTTATACAATCTTGTCTCTCCATTTGGGCTGGTTTTTACCAACTGTGTTACTTTTTATGCAACTAGTTACTCTGTCTAAGACCCCAGGTTCTTTACCTGTGAAATGGGATTAACGATGGCTCCTTGCGCTTGCTTTCATATGCCCTGTGTCATCAATAGTCAGTGTTACATTCTTCAGGTCTAGTGCAAAGGCACCACACTGGGCTTCAAGGACTCAGCTTGAGGACAAATACATAAACACTGGAAATACATAATTGTAACACAGCATGGTGAGCTTCATGAGAATTTAAGCCCAGTCCTGAGGCAGCAGAGAAGAGGCAATTCTTTCTGCCTGAAAGCATTTGGAAAGATTCAGACTCACACCAGAAAGGGCATCAAATCTAGGTTAAAAGGGATAAGGAAGAATTTTCCAGGAATTAAAGAGCAGGAAAAAGGAATTTTATGTATTAAAAACATCTCATCTAAAGACACAGAGTCAGGAAAGGGGAGAATATGTTGATTACACATGAAACATGGTTTAATGAATGTGAAATGATCAGAAAGCAAGCTATGGTCAAATCAGTAAATGCCTTGGCTATTTTGGCTAAGGAGGTTTTTTTTTTAAAAAAAAATATAATTTCAACTTTTATTTTAGATTCAGGGTGTACATGTGCAGGTTTGTTACATAGGTATATTGAATGATGCTGAGTTTTGGGGTATGATTTATTGCATCACCCAGGTATCGAGCATAGTATTTAACAGTTAGTTTTTCAACTGTTTCCCTCCTTCCTCCCCCTCCCCTGCAGGAGTCCTCAGTGTCTATTTATCCATATTTATGTCCATGTGTACTTAATGTTTAGCTCCCACTTATAAGTAAGAACATATGGCATTTGGTTTTCTGTTTCTGCATTATTGCAGCTTAGGATAATGACTTTTTGCTGCATCCACACTGCTGGACATGATTTTGTTCTTTGTTATGGCTGTATAGTATTCCATGGTGTAAATGTACCACATTTTCTTTATCCAGTCCATAGGTAAGGAGCTTGTAATCTAACTAGTAGGAACTTGTAATCAACTTGTTTTCAAAAAGATATTAGAAGTCTTGGGTATTTTTTTGCTAAAACTAGTGGCTTATCTATAGAAATGACTTTTATATTATTATACTTATTATTGTATTTAGTATAATAGATTGTAATAAGTAATTAAGTATTAAATATTACATATATAAACAGTATATAGAGATGCTATTATATGTAATACTACCTAACTCCTTATGTCAATTCTTTGCAGTCACTGAAGATACTGTGGAGAATCCCCTCAAAACACTTTAATCCTATAAATATTCATTAGTTTTAGTGCTAGCTTAGTTTTAAACAGTCTTCAATTTATATTTAAACAAAGAATCACACTGTAGATGAAACACTGTTGCTTATGCTTATTTGAATATGTAATTTTCTTGTAACAACATTTTCTACCGAATCCTGTTTTCTGAAGAGTGGCTATATACATGAAGGGGAGCTTTAAAAAGTGAGGTGCAAGATTGGAGACATGTGTGCAGTGACAACTGATGGGTCTTGTTTTTTGTGTGTGAATAAATGAGGATACATGAAAAAAGAAACCCACACTTCATGTTTCAGTTTGAGAAGGCATTTGCAAATTTGAGGTCTCTATGGGATGTGGATGGGTATATTTTGTTTCCATTAATGTCTCCTGAATAAACATGCCAACACAGAAAGGAAATAACAAATGGTACTGAACACTAATGTGTCTTTAAGGACTAATGCAGAATTTCAAGGAAACAATCCAACAGAAGGATGCATGGCATGGAAACACCTCCTGGGAATGGTGGCAGACCCTGACTGCTCTAAGCCATTTAAACTGAACCTGCAAAACCCCAGCAGAATAATTACATGATGGAAAGCAATCCTTATTAAGAAGCTGCCTTATTAGCTTACAAGTGGCCTTCCTCTCCTTCATCTAGTCTAGCATTTCATGGCACTTTTCAGCTGAAAAAACTTTTAAATGCTGTTGACAAATTGATGGAAGAACTTTATGCAAAAGCTGAGTCTCTCTTCGGCAAGCATTTGTAATATTGATTAAAAGCAAATGCTATTTCAGTATGTGTCCCTTAGAAATAGCAAACGATGATTTCAAGTCCTTAACTAAGCTCTGTTGCATGAAAATACAAATACAAAAAAAGCAAATTCAATTATCTTTAGAAAAGAGACTTGTAATTTGTTTAATAAAATTAAGTTTTTGTTAGTCCTCAAACTATATGCCTATATTCACATATACCACTAATATTTTAATATTAGATTCATGATATTGTTTGTGTATGTTTAAGATGAGAATACAGAAAAGGTAAATGTTCTTCAGTTTTTTTAAAAATTATATATGTATTTAAAATTTAGAGAAAGAAACACTACTTTTAGAATTCAGAGTTTCAGCAGAAAATAGGATTCTTCCCAGTTAGTTCATCTGTAGAGATTTTAAGGGAACAAGAATGGTAAAGAATTCAACACACTAGTCACATTGGGAAGATCAAAAGGCTGAAAGTAGATGAGGAAGAAATTAGGGGGCCAGAGTCCAGTGAGAACTGAATTGTGGGGGCCACAGGGTTGTTCAGCAGATGGGGAGCTGTGGAGCAAGCAGTGCTGATGCAGAGTTGCAGACAGGGAGTCAGGAATAAGTGCATTGCACTCTCTCTTCTCACTTTTGACTCTCCAAAGAGTGCCTTCTATTTACTGACTCAACATAGAAACCAGAAGGTGAAGAATCACACTGTAGATGAAACACTGCTGCTTATGCTTATTCGAATATGTACCTGATGGTGCAATCTGTAGCTGCAGGAAACCTTGGGGCAGAGAGTGGAGAAGGATGGATAGTGGATAATGGAAGACATAGTGGCCATAATGGGGATAATTTCACAATGTGTGGGAACTTCAGGACTCTTAATGTTTTCCTGGATATACAAAGCGAGCTGGAGCCGTGTCACCCAAGGCTTGCCCATATATGTCTACTGAGAGATAACTCTGCTAAACACAAGGAGGATTCATTTGTGGTCAAATAGATTAGTGCATCTCCAAGAGTGGGAAAGTACCCTGTTGACAAGATACTATATTACTGTGAAACCTCTCGAGCCTTTAGATTTTGGAATTATTGGGTTTAACAAAATGAATCTGATAGAGATTTCAATTAATGTTTAACAGAATAAATGTTTCATATAAAATATGGAATGCTGAAGTTGTTGGATCAAAGTAGAAGTCCAAGAAAGAGAGATCTTTGGTGGTTGGGTAATAAGCTCTATGCCATCTATAGTATTGTCTATACCTTTCTTCTCTGTGAAGCTTATAGTACATTCCACTTAGAGTCAGAAGAAATGGCAAATCCAAAGGAAAATTGTCCTCTCTCCCTCTTTTGCTTTAGCTGTGGGCATTCCTGCAAATTCATGCTTCAATGCTGTGATCTTTATATTATCTCTTAAAAATGCCCCCTTCCCTCTGGTTTCAATTATTATCTCCATTCTCATTATACCCTAATCAGAATCTGCTTTCCAAAATTCTAGTTCAGAATCTCTAGGTACAGATTTTTTCAAATGAATATTTGTTTTAGGATATTTTCAGCATCTCAAATTTAGCATTAAGTTACCTTGTTATTTAGACTTGATTGAGTTGCTTAGCCCCTTTATCTGAATTTCTGTATCTGTTGTTATTAGGGAGTTAGGTTAAATAAAATTAGTGGGGAAATGTTGCATGAATATTTGATTATGACCTTTTTATTCTACCAAATGTCGGTGGGTCACTTGAAATCTTCTGGAGGAAGTTTTTACACCCCTCTAAATCCATAAATTCTGCAGAATGAAGAATGGATATACAAAGTTGTTGTTTTGCAATACAGAAACAGGATAGGGGTTTGGCAGTAGACCCAGAGTTGCCTCTTTGGTTCAACGGGTTGCCTCTTTGGCAGATCATGGGTCAAATCCATCAATTTTGAGGCTTTCAGAAGGAGTCACCCAACAGACAATAAACATCTAGTTTGTCGAAGCCAGGGATATTGCTAAACATCTTACAAAGCCCAGGACATCCCATCCTCCCCCAAAGAATTATCCGACCCAAATATCAATAGTGCTGAGGTTGAAACACCCTACATTATATGAATGGACCTCAGTTTATCTACTCCTTTTGATGGACATTGAGTTACTTCCCAAACTTGACTATAATACCACAATGAATAATTCTGCTTGTTTTGTTTTATGTGATAGAGAATATTTGTAAGAAGGCTAAATGATGGTTAAAAGTTAAGAACATTTGTCATTTTGATACTGACAAATTTTACGCATTAGGTTTTTTTTCAGGTTACAATTCTTTCAGCAAATTGTGAAGGTTTGTTTCCAACAGCATTGCCAATGTTGTCTGTCATCAAACATTAAGAAATTTATCAATCTGAACATGTTGTATCCAAGTCTATTTTAAATTCTGTTTTTTTTTTATTATTATGAGTTAGGTAGAGCATCTCTTTGTACTTTAAAAACCTAAATGTTCATTTTTCTGTGCAAGCTTGGTTACATAATTTGTCCAATTTTTAGAAAGTCAGTTTATCTTTTTATTGGTCTCTAGAAGCTCTTTGTATATGAGGAAAATCAGTCTTTTTTCTGTTTAGTGATTTGTAAGTAACGCTCCAGTGTGTCACCTGCATTTTGACAGTGTTTAAAAAATGTATCTTATATATATATTTTTGACATAAAAGTTTTAAATTTTAATTGACTCATCCTTTCGTGGCTTCTATGCTATGAATCACATTTAGAGAATAGTCTTTCTGCTTTGAGATTATACATTAATTTGGAAACCAAAATTCTCTTTTTATTGCCTTTATTATTTTATTATTACCATGAAATCTTGAATATTTGGAACTCTATGTTGGTATTTGATATAAGGTACGAATCCAAGTTTACTTCTTTTCCCTCCCCAATCTAGCTAAGTAGCTAGTCTCAACAGATATTTTGAATAGTCCATATTTTCCCGCTGATTTGATATATCTCTCACCACATGTGCAATATCCTCATAGTGTCTGGGTTGACTCTGTGTATTGTGTCCCATTTATCTATCCTTTGTTTATAAGCTGGTATCATAATCTCATACTTCTTTTATTATTGAACTGAGTTCATCTCTTGCTTTTTAAAAAGTTTTTTTCCCCTAGTCATCTTGCTTACTCATTTTTATAAGATTTCTAACAGTTTTATTGAGATAGAATTTACATATTTTACAATTCACCCATTTACAATGTATACTTCGATGGTTTTCCATGTAATCACATATATATATGTGACCAGCACCACAGTTAGTTTTAGAATATGTTCATCACCTTGAAAAGAAACACACTGTACCCTTTAGCTATCATCTCCCTATTCACCCATTCCTCCCCAAACTTAAGTAACCAATTTCCGTTTCTGTGGATTTCCCTATTCTGAACAATCATATGAATGGAATCATATGCATGGTCTTGTGTAACTGGCTTCTTTCACTTAGCATAATATTTTCAAGGTTCATCCATTTTGTAGCATGCATTAGTACTTCATTTTTTATGGCTGAATATATTCTATTAGATGGATATATCACATATTATTTATCCGTTCATCCCTTAATAAACATTTGGGTTATTTGCTCCTTTTGGCTATTATAAGTAATACTGTAATAAGCATTCAAGTTTTTGTACGAAGATATGTCTCCATTTCTCTTGGGGCTATAGCCAGGAGGAGAATTGCTGGATTATATGGTAATTCTATGTTTACTCATTTGAAAAGCTGCCAGACAGTTTTCCAAGATTGCTGTATATTTATTTTCCTAAAAGCAGTTTAGGAGGGTTCTAATTTCTCCAAATTCTGGCCAACATATTATTATCTGGCTTTTCAGTTCTAACAATCCTAATGGGTGTGAAGTGGTATCTCATTGTGGTTTTGGCTCATAAGAACTTTAACTCATTTGCTAAATTCAAAATAAATTATTAATACTTTACTGAAATCATGTAATTTAGAGATAATTGACATAGTTATATATTTAAAACAAGCAGGCAATTATTTATGCTAAACTTTCATATAGTTCTTACAGATATTTCTCATTAAATTTATCCTCATAGGCTTTATATTTATTTTGTAAATTCATATATTTAATCTATTACATCTTTTAGCTTGTTGTGTTTGCTTGTAGAAAGCTATTATTTGAAATAGTAAAGTTGTATTTTGATAAATTACTGAAGTCTAGTGAATATAGTGGTTTCTAACTGATTGTTTAGAGTTCCATATGAAAACTTTACTTCCCCCTTTCCAATTTTATACTTCATTTTTCATCTTTTTAAATTAGGTGTAATGGTGTCATTTGGATTAACATATATTTTATCATAATAATATTAATATTTGAGAGTTCTTTAAAATAAAAATTGTATGTTTAACTGTAGCAAACACCTTTTCATTGTTTGAGAAGATAAACAACACTTGGCATGGTGTATTATTCTTTTGATGTGTGACTGAATTCTAATTGCTAATATTTTATTTAAGATGTTGGCTTTGATGATGAGAAATGAGATTTGCTTGTAATTATCTTTTGAGGGCTAACATTGCCAAGTTCAGTATCAATGTTATTAGACTTAATTAAAAGAAATAATTAAATTTTACTTCTTTCTATGCTCTGAAGAAGTTTAAAAACATTGGAATTACTGGCTCTTTAATATTTTGGTAGAATTCTCCTGCAAAAGAGCTTAGTTATTTTGGTAGGCAGAGTAATAATCCTTCAAAGATGATTATATTCTTTTCCATGGAACCTGTTAATGTGTTAGGTTACACGACAGCAAGAGAGAATTAAGGTTGCTGATCTAATTAAGGTTGTTAAACAATTAACCTTAAAACAAGTTTATCCTGGTTTGCCCATGTGGGTTTAATTGGTTTAATTGGTTTAATTGGTTTACCCAGGTGGGCTTAATATAACCAAAGTGAAAGACGGAGACAGGGAGGGCCAGAGTTAGAGAAAGATTTAAGGAAGTTATGTTGCTGGCTTTGAAGATGGAGGAAGGAGACAGACGCCAAGGAAAGTAGGCAGCTTTTAGAAGCCGGACAAGGCGAGGAAGCAGATTATCCCTGGAGTTTCCAGAAGGAGCACACTCCTGCTGACACCTTGATTTTGCCCAGCGAGACCAATTTTGGACTTCTGACTTCCAGACTGTAAGAATGAATCTTTGTTGTTTTAAGTTATTAAGTGTGTCTGAGATGCGCACACGCGCACACACACGTATACATGTAAATATGAATATGACTATGAATTCTTACCAAAATTGCCGGTTCTAATCCAGCACCACAGTGTTCATTCTAGCTTTATCATCTTGCTTATTAGTTACTAGTTTGTCTAACCTGGGTCCTATTATTTATAATTTATTTGCTTGTTCAGTATTTACTTATTTGTTGAGTTTTTTTTTCATACATTTGTTGGTCATTTGCATGTCTCTTCTTTTAAGAAGTGTCTATTTAGGTCTTTTGTTCATTTTAAATTTTTTTTTCTTGCTATTGAGTTATTTAAGTTCCTCTTTTATTTTGTATGTTAAATCCTTATCATATATATGGTTTGAAAATATTTTTCTCCCATTCTGTAGGTTGTCTCCTCACTCTGATTTTTCCCTTTGCTGTGCAGATACTTTGATTTTCATGCAATCCCATTTGTTTATTGTTGCTTTTATTGGCTGTGCTTTTGGGGTAACATCTAAGAAATCATTACCCAGACCCATGAAAGTTTTCCCCTATGTTTTGTTCTAGTAGTTTCATAGTTCCATGTCTTACATTTAAGTCTTTAATCCATTTTATGTTGATTTTTGTGTATAGTGTGAGAATCTAATTTCATTCTTCAGCATGTGGTTATCCAGTTTTTCCAGCACCATATATTGAAGAGACTGTCGTTCCCCATTGTGTGTTCTTGGCATCTTTGTCAAAAATCGATTGATTATAATGTGTGAATTTATTCCAGTTCCATGCTGTTTTTATGCCAGTTCCATGCTGTTAAAATTTTTGTAGGTTTATAGTAAATTTCGAAATCAGGCAGTGTCATGCCTCCAGATCTGTTCTTTTGGTTCAAGATTGCTTTGGTTAGTTAGGGTCTTTTGTGGTTCCATGCAAATTTTAAGTTGTCTTTCTTAGCCTAGTTTATTCACTTGTTTTTGGCTTGAATTCAACCTTATCGAGAGTTCTACTTCCCTTTTGTTTGTTTTTCCCTCTAAATATTGTCAGTTTTGATTTTCTGTGTGTCCACTCTGAATTTTTTCATAGGTAGTCTCGGTCTGTTGACATGACAGATAGATCTGGTTTTAGTTATATCCTATTTTTGTTGTTAAACCTATTTTAAAGTTCTTATTTTTACTATGAATTGTTTGCTTGCTCTGGGTTTTCTTAACTCTTTGTTTATTAGTTTACCTTTATAATTATTTTAAAAATATGCTTAGCTTTCTATTGTTTAAAAGGTGTCAATGGCTTGGCTTCTTAATGCAAAGTTGTGAGATAAAGTATCTTCCCAAGGTTAGTAGTGATGGTGCCATAATTTGAATCATGTTAGATTTGTTCTGTGCAGTTTTTTTGTTTTGCTTTGAGGCAACATAGGTTTTAAAGATAATCGGTCTTGATTTGTATTTCAATAATCTTGTAAGGCTTCTCTAATCTCCAGCCTGTATCCCGTACTCCAACTTACATAAACAGACAAACAAAATAAATGAATGGATAATTTGAAGAAATGATTGATAAAATGGAGAATTTGGGGGTAGTTAGCTTAACATTAAGATAAGAAACATCATGAGATTTTTTTGATGCAAATTTTTTGTTGTTGTTTTGTATTTTTCCCATTTTATTCTCTTTAGAAACGCTTATGTCTGAAATATATTGTGCCTCTTATAAATTTGCTGGCTTTTGAAAGGCTTTATCCCACCCTGGATGGAGAAAACTGGGCTGTTGTTTTGTCTTACCCATTTGCCTTCTCTTAATCCTCTGCCTGTATCCACAGAAAACTGGGAGTTTTTAAATGCATGATTTGTTGCTAATCCATTTGGAATGAATGCTTTTTTAGAGATATAATAGTTACAAATGACAGACCAGAGGCACGTTTGTATCATGTATTGTGTGGAGGAAGAAAAAAAATGCATAGCCTACCTGACAGCCACTGTTTAAAATGTCTTTGAATGAATTGGTATAAAATAAAATCTGTGCTAGATTTAATCACACAAAGAAAGTGTTCTCAGCTTAACATTTTCTTTCATAAAATGACCAATTCATCCCATTCAGAAACTTAACACATTTGTCATTCTGCTCAAATGCAAGTTACAGAGGAAAAGGTCCTAGGTTTCTCAAACTAGAAAGAGCAGGCAGGCTGGAAAGACCCAGCTGTTTTAGAATTGGGGCTCTCTCAACTGATGGCATGTTTCTTAATGTCTCTGGTGCTTAGTTTTCAGATCTATAAGGTGGGGATAATGATATGTATCTTCCAGAGGTCAGCGGGCTTAGATAAGTTGGTAATTAAAGTAGCTGGTGTAAGTGAACAAGAACAACAATTTCCCTATCTACAATCCTTGTCAAATGAAGCCAGGTGTTAAGACTTTACAGATAATCCAAAGGCTTCCTTGGAGCAGCCCAATTCATTTAAAGACAATCAGGAAGCTTTTACTCGACAAGCTGACCTTTGTTTGGCTGTCATGAATGCTCTGTATCAAAGAAGAAATAGGTCCTATAGGATTATAACCCTCCCAAGCTGTGGGCTTTGGTTTATTTTCCAAACTGCATTTTGTTTTTCTACTTATCAGGCCTATAGAAAACAGATTTAGTTGGCCGGGCGCGGTGGCTCAAGCCTGTAATCCCAGCACTTTGGGAGGCCGAGACGGGCGGATCACGAGGTCAGGAGATCGAGACCATCCTGGCTAACACAATGAAACCCCGTCTCTACTAAAAATACAAAAAAATTAGCCGGGCGAGGTGGCGGGCGCCTGTAGTCCCAGCTACTCGGGAGGCTGAGGCAGGAGAATGGCGTAAACCCGGGAGGCAGAGCTTGCAGTGAGCCGAGATCCGGCCACTGCACTCCAGCCTGGGCGACAGAGCGAGACTCCGTCTCAAAAAAAAAAAAAAAAAAAAAAAAAAAAAAAGAAAACAGATTTAGCATAGCTTTCTCAGCGAAGTTGCCCAGTATAAACGTTCATATTGGTAAATTTGCTTGCTAATACACGTAATGCTAATAATAGACCTCAGCAATGAAATTAAGCTTGCTTTATTAATTTTTCAATATGAAATTTCACTAACAGATTCATTAAAAATTAATTGTCATCTTTATTATGCCAACTCTAATGAAAAGACATACATCATTAGTGATATACTTACAATAGAATGTAAGAACATTTATGATGGAAAAATCGATAACCTCATTAAACGTATTTATATTTGTTCCTACAGTGTCAATTATCCCCACAGTTATTAGCATATTCACATTATGACATAAAACCAATGAATAGCAATTTTTCCTCGCCGTAATCTGATCTTGTCTATATTTCTTATAATTCACTTGTGTTTCATATTTTGTTTTATGTGCAAAATCTTAATATTAAAAAAATTTATACCTGAGACTGAATCAGAGAATTATTTTACATTTGAATTGAACACTTCTAAGAAGTAAAAATCATCCTGAAACTGCCATTTGTATTAAAATGATACATGGATAAATAGTTAAAATTTCTAAATTCTGCCTATAGAAAAAATTAACCAAAATTCTGTCAAATAGCTATATCTGGCAAGTCTTTTATTTAAATTTGGATCTGGCAACTGAATTATACCCTAGTATATGCCCAAAATTTGGTATCCTAAAAGACCACCCTGTACTGCTGTGTATGACTTTTAAAATATTTTCAAATGAAATAATTGTATTTAAACCACTGGTTCCACAACAAAAGAAACGATAGATTCTTGGAGCAACAGTATTGCATTCTATTAAAATTTCAAAAACTTGTTATTTAATAGGCTTAAGTCCGTATGGTTTAATGTGTGTATGTGCATGTATTTCTGTGTATATGTGTGTGTTTTAATATGTGTGTGTTTTATAGTTTATTATTACAACAGTCTTGCATTGAAATTTATTGCCTTTTGTAGAAAATATATCATGATATATAATTGTTTTCAGTAAATGATAAATTATACTCAACTTAAGTGTTGCAAAGATAAGTTAGTGAACAATAATGCAAGATAGAAAAATCTTATCTAGGTGAATAATAAGTAAACATGATTGTATTTAGTGAATACTGTAGGGAAGTGTTAGCTTCTGTGATTACGGAACTTAAAATAATCAGTGGTTAAGAGAGGGCAAGAAATGAAAAGAAATGAGGATAAAAAGAAATTGTTGTCAAAAAAATTGATCAATGACTCCACTAAACCTAATAGTAAAGGCATTTCAAGACCTAGTATTTATTATAATCATTGCGAGGCAGTTTGAAGTTAGGTCAAGACCCTCCAAACCTGGTGAATTAATTCCATGGTTATAAATAAACCAACAGGAAGCTCACCCATAGCAATGACCCTCCGAAGTTGTAACGGAGCGTAGTTATGACCCAGTACTCGGCCTCCTGGGCCACAGTAAATGTGCTATAAGAATGTCAAATTCACACGATACCCTTTGTAGGAGATTTTAGTGGCACAGACTGAAACTTAAAAAGACCTATATGTAAGCAGAGTTCAATAATTCTAAGAAGAAGACAAGGGCTGTGAAATTGACAGGCAAAATTTCACAACCTCTCTGTATTTTCCCCAAGTATATTACATTAGCAAGGATAGTGGGCTCTGTATTTTGAATTCTAAAAACTGATTAAATATTTTGCCTTACCTATATTTTTCTAAGCTTTTTTCTTCTCTTCTACTAAAATTCCAGAATAGGATTTAGGGTTTACTAAGAAAAAAATCACAAATTTTTAAGTCATTAAAATTTCTCGTGAGATATGAAAAAAAAAGTTTAAGGTAGATTAAACCTAGACGAAAAATTAAATCAAATTATATTCTGTGTGCTCAATTTTCTGTAGGGAACCAAAAGCCACTGGAGTGTAAAATTCTAATTAATTATGTGGAGTGCTAATGGATTTTAAATTAAAAATACGTGCTGTTTAACACCTCACTCCACACAGTTTTGTAAGTGGATATTACAATGAAACTGTCCTGTGAAATCTGAAATGCATGGGAGGTATAATTGTCACTTCTCCAGTTGAACCTAAACAGATCTCTTCATCAATTTGAGAATTCTACAGTCCTCTTCTTTGGCCATTCAACGTGAACATTTCCTAGTCTTCTCCACATACAGCCATGATTAACCAGTGATGTAATTTTAGCAATCACAAAGTTTTGTTACAGTTTTCCTAATTTTATTTTATTTTAATTTTTGTATTTTAAAAAATTATACTTTAAGTTCTGGGATACATGTGCAGAACGTGCAGGTTTGTTACATAGGTATACATGTGCCATGGTGGTTTGCTGCACCTATCAACCCGTCATCTATATTAGGTATTTCTCCAGATGCTACCCCTCCCCTCTCCTTCCACCCCCTGACAGGTCCCAGTGTGTGATGGTCCCCTCCTGTGTCCATATGTAAAGTTGTTCAACTCCCACTTATGAGTGAGAACAAGCGGTGTTTGGTTTTCTGTTCTGTGTTAGTTTGCTGAGAATGATGGTTTCCAGTTTCATCCATGTCCATGCAAAGGACATGAACTCATTCTTGAATTTTTTATGGCTGCGTAGTATTCCATGGTGTATATGTGCCACATTTTCTTTATCCAGTCTATCATTGATGGGCATTTGGGTTGGTTCCAAGTCTTTGCTATTGTGAACAGTGCTTCAGTAAACATATGTGTGCATGTGTCTTCATAGTAGAATGATTTATAATCCTTTGGGTATATACCCAGTAATGAGATTGCTAGGTCAAATGGTATTTCTGGTTCTAGACTGTTGTTTTTAAGACTACCGTCTTTTACAGATACAGAAACTGAGACTCAGCATGTTTATTCCAGATGATGTGTCTAATTATCAGAGCTGACATTCAAATGCAAGGTTTCCCATCACATGTTAGATATTTAAATAATCACAGCAAGCTCAATGGAAAGGACACAACAATAAATTCATCTCATTTTATTAATCTTTTATTTTTTGATTGACAAGTAAAAATTGGATGTATTTATAGTGTACAAAATGATGTTTTGATATGTGTATACGTTGTGGAAGGGCTAAATCAAGCTATTTAACATATGCATTACTTCACATACTTATCAATTTTTTTTTGTGGTGAAAACACTTAAAAATCAACTGTCTTTGCTGTTTTTATTTATTTATTTATTTGAGACAGAGTCTCCCTCTGTCGCCCAGGCTGGAGTGCAGTGGCGCAATCTCAGCTCACTGCAACCTCTGCCTCCTGGATTCAAGTGATTCTTATGCCTCAGTCTCCCGAGTAGCTGGAATTACAGGTGTATGCCACCACGACTGGCTAAATTGTGTATGTTTTGTAGAGATGGGGTTTTGCCATATTGGCCAGGCTGGTTACAAACTCCTGAGCTCAAGCGGTCCAGCTGCCTCAGCCTCCCAAAGTGCTAGGATTACAGGCGTAAGCCACCATGCCCGGTTCTTTGTCATTTTTAATATATATGTTAATAATGTTATTAACTATAGTCACCATGATATCCCGTAGATATCTTGAACTTATTCATCCAGTCTAACTGAAACATTGTGCCCTTCGATCAAGACTCCCCAGTCTTGGCATCCCAGTCTTTGGTGGTCACCATTTTACTCTCTGTTTCTATGAGTTTGACTTTTCTTGCATGCCACATATAAATGAGATCAGCTCCATGCAGTTCTCAAACATAAACTAGGAACTCTTTACTCTATATCAGGTCATTGCCAATGTTCTTCCTAATACTGACCCTTTGACATTGCAATGCTCTAAGCAAAAGCTGAAATAATCTAGGGTCAGAATAACTTCACTCATTCATTCATCCATTTGTTCATTTGGGGAACATCTGCTTTGTGCCAGGAGTTGTCTTATGTACAGAAGATTCAGCAGTGAACCAAAGAGATAAAGTCCCTTTCCATTATGTAGTATAGAGCTTAGTGGAGGAAGATAATTTTTATAAAAAGGAAAAACAAAACCACATGTATTGTATTGTGCTAAGAATTAAGAGGCAAAAACTAAATTAGGGTTAAAATGATAAGGTAAATGGTGGTTGCTGTTTATACTGGTGGTCAGAAAAAATTCACTGACAAAATAACATTTTAACAGATAGTTGTAGGACATAGGAGAGCAAATCATGTAAATATCAGTAGAAGAAAGAGGCAGAGGACACTACAAGAGCAAAGGCCCTGACGTGGAAGGGCCCTTAAAATGAGACATGCAAGCATTCCAGGGATTGAGGCAAAAATAACATTTGGGGTGCTTGTGATCGAGACCATCCTGGCTAACATGGTGAAACCCCTTCTCTACTAAAAATACAAAAAATTAGCCGGGCATGGTGGCGGGCTCCTGTAGTCCCAGCTACTCAGGAGGCTGAGGCAGGAGAATGGCGCGAGTTCGGGAGGCGGAGCTTGCAATGAGCTGAGATAGCACCACTGCACTCCAGCCTGGGTGACAGAGCGAGACTCCATCTCAAAAACAAACAAACAAACAAAAAAACAAAACAAAAAAACCCACAGAGTCCAGGAAAATCAATTCCATATAAACATGAGCTTAAGAACAATAGCAAAAAACCCAAGGTCACACGTGCAAAATTATGAGAAGAAATAACACAATGAGGAGTGTAATATCAGCTGTATAGACAATAAAATCATGTCAGTAAAACAAGATCACAAAACATATCAAAATGGCAAGATTCTATTTAAAAGGAGCTATTTAACAAGAAGAAAAAGGCACAGAGCATGAAAGAACATAAATCAGAATAAGAAGAACTCAGAAATGAGTTGATAGATAAGAAAAAAATATGTAAAAGAAAAATCATATTTCAAAAAAGATGAATAAACTAGAAGGAGCACAAAAGAAATCACATAAACTGTTCTCAGTAATTGTATTACTGGTAGTAGCAATATCGTTATTTAAAAATGGGTTGATGGGAAATATGAGATAAAGTTAATGAATAATTTTGAGATATTTTATTATTCCCTGAGTCACTGAGTGCCAGGTTTCTCAGTGTAGGAGAAAGAAAATACAAATATATTGTAGAAGGGATTAAATTCAAACCAACACAAAACCCTTGGTCCTGAATCTGAATTGAAGTCAGTAGGAGCACATGAGGCATTTTAATGTAGTGTGTGTGCATTAGAGTCTTAGCTCTGTTCACTAAAGTGGCTTGGAAACAATCACCAACTCTGTAATAATGAGCATCCTTAGCAGCCATATAATGGTCTTGAAATGCCATTTCTGCTTAAAGAAGCCAGAGCAAACAGTTTGCAATACGTGAATGAAAAATCGTGATATACCAGATAGAAAAGAAACCATCAAAGGCTTGTAGTTTTATATCAAAACAACTGAGGAATCGACTTGATGAGGCTTCTTCTGGCTAAAAATAGACGATTTATGCAAAACAAAAACAATAATTGCAAATAATTGAAAACCACCAAACATCTTTAAATCCATGAGTTTATAATGATCTTTAAAATTAATTGGGTATCTTCACACTTCGATGGATAACCAGATTTGATAAATGCAAAATCAAGCATTTATCTTTCCTGTGTGATTCGCACAATTGGGTAACTAACTACTAGATGCAGGAAAACATCTTATAAAAGTATTCCCAATGATAAGAGAAAGAAAAATGAATATCATCATTTTGCAGTGAAATAATGGAGCCAGGCATTGAGCTTCAGTAGCCACAAACATCACAAAAAGCTGGAGAGCCAGATGTCCTGTGCCTCCTGATAAAAGGACCCAGCACAGCCTAGGGTTTTGCCAAGGGGATTGAACATGCATCTGATCAGGTCTTGGGTCTGTCAATTTTCAAGAGATACAAAGGATGAGAAACACACTGATCTGTGTAATGAGTACATAATCTATGAAATGCAGACGGTGACAAATTCTATTAGTTAAATACCTCTGGTTCTTCAACAAATACATTGTTGAGAAAAGAAAAGGAAGGGGTGAAGCTTCTAGAGAATAAGAAATTTAAAAGACAATTTTTTAAGTGGTCAAGACTAAGCCATCATAATTACAGATACATACTAGGGTGAAAAAATAATAAACGTAAGTGGCTACTGTAAAAGTTAAAATAGCTGAGTTGGCTTATGGCAGGAGAAAGTGGGTTGTGATTGGAACAGGTCTCATGGAGCAGCTTGTGCAGTGGCTGTCAAAAAGTTCTATTTCTTAATATGAGTGGTGATTTCAAAAGTGTTTGTCTTGTAATAACACATCAATTTACATATTTGTTTTATGTGGCCTTCAGTAGCTATATTTTATTTCATGAAGAAATTCTTTAAAAAAATAAAAATATAAAACACCCAATCTTACAAGGTTGTTATAAAATTGTGCTGAATTGAAAAACATTTGGTATGTAAGAGGCTGTTAGTGGATGATGGCTATTATTGTTGTCCCTGCTAATGTTAATAAAGGAGTGGGAAGAACACAGCTATTAACATACCTTTGGATAATGGCATCAATGTAGCTACTAGTAAAGGAGTAACCTATCTGGGAATGTGCTTGGAATACAATTTGGAAACATATTGCAGCTATAATGAGCATGATACAAAATTAACCAGTTTGTATCCATGAAGACCAACACATGGATACTTCTCCCAATATGATATTTTCCCTGGTCCCGCATCAATCATGTATTGATATGATTGTCTAGGGGCCTATGTACCTAGATAAAATTTAATTTTATAAAACTATATCATTCCAACTACCATGTTTTAAAGCAAAGCCTTGTTATCTTTACAAGTTAAAGATTTTTTAAAAACTTCTTTTAACAATTCTGCAGACTCAGTATTTGTAAATTGATTTATGAAAATTATCTATGGATAGATCAATTGATCTATCATCTATCCCATTGTTTTAAAAACTCACATAAGGGCTAGGCGTGGTGGCTCACGCCTGTAATCCCAGCACTTTGGGAGGCCGAGGCGGGTGGATCACCTGAGGTCCGGAGTTCGAGAGCAGCCTGACCAACATGGAGAAACCCTATCTCTACTAAAAATACAAAATTAGTTGGGTGTGGTGGTGCATGCCTGTAATCCCAACTACTTGGGAGGCTGAGGCAGGTGCATCGCTTGAACCCGGGAGGCGGAGGTTGCAGTGAGCTGAGATCGCGCCATTGCACTCCAGCCTGGGCAACAAGAGCGAAGCTCCATCTCAAAAACAAACAAACAAACCAAAAACCTCACACAAACCAGTTTCTTTAACATATTGATTATTCCTGTGGCAGCATTAATTCATCGTGAATCTGAAAGACGGGGGTAAATATACAATTCTCCTCTTTCCTGGTGACTCCCACAAAACAATTCCAGCACTAGTTTTGCATGAAACATAAACTTTGATAAATATATATTTTTAAATTGTTACAGAGTGAAAATTCCAGAAAGTCATATTGTGTTTAGTTAAAAATAAAGCTTGGAATGAAAAAAAAGTAGATAATTGGAGTTGGATGATGGAGATGTGGAAATTCATAATGTAGTATTGATACTTTCACAAGGCTGAAATTTGTGGTAAAATAAAAAGCTAAGTTAAAAATAATGTACGGGTTCTCATTTCACTTGTTCTCTCACTGCTAGGCTCAAGAAGTTTTCGTTATTTGAAATGTTTTCACCAAAACTCCATTAAGATATTTTCTTAGTAGTGGAGTGGTCCTATCCCATGTCATCCAAACCAGATCCCTGCCAGGAATGAATGGAGATGTTCTTCATGTGTCCAGACCATGATTATGAACAAAGCTTTTCAAGACAAACTGAGATGGATGGTCTACTGCTTGGTAGTAGTACTGAATAGTCTCAAAAATGCATCGTCTAAAAGTCAACACATAAATGACTAAGTATAATGAGCAAAGAAACTTCAGGAGCAATGCCAGGTTTTGCTATTTCTGTGTTTACAGACTGCTTGAACTTGTGGGTGAGGCAGTTATTCCTGAAGGGAGGGTTGTGTCTGCTTCCTTGGGAGAATACATTCCAATCATAGGCTCCCTGGCAACAAGTGCTGTGTGACTTGGGCACAGTGTGCATGGCTAACCCTATGACAGTTAAGAAGCTCCCAGGTGCCAGTTGGCTATTGAAGATTATGCAGCTCCCTGCCAAGGCACTGCTCCCATGGCAGTCATGGAAAACCTTTGCCTGATTCAACCATTGTGTCTGGCCAGCTGGCAGGGGTGTGATCACTGGGCTGTGAGTGGGTTGCTGGCAATGAGTGCCGTGCCTCAGGAGCCTCTGATGAATGCTTCATATGGTGGGCACACAGTTTTCTCAACCATAATTATTTAGTTTTGATACTAGTGTGAACAAGGCTGATATATTTATATAAGATATAAAACTCAGCTAATCTACTTTCGTGATAACAAACTATTTTCATTTTCAAACTAAATTTTATTTACTAAAGTCATTTTCTCAATTTTCTTCTTTTCCAAATAGTATTAAATCACAACTCCAGCCTAAGTAACAATAAAATGAAAAGTGATACTTAAACGTATAATGTGCTTTTTGAGTGCTTTGTTGAACATACTTTGCATTAGTAAAGATTTTACTCAAAATTTTGACCCTATATTATGGTAGATTTTAAGCAAAACATTTGTCTCTCAGTAAATATTCATTTTCATGTCATTCAAATCAACACCAGCTACTATAAAAATCAGACTTCTACTTCACCAAGAGTTATAGACATATCAATACACAGTAATACAGAAATCCAACTTTGATAAATTTGATCCTGAGAAATAATAAGAAAAATAGCCAAGTATACGTCACAACTTTATTTATAACTGTGGTTAACAATCATTTAAGTCTGCAATAATTGAGAAAGCAGTAAAATATTTTGGCATATTCATACCTGAAATATTAGGCAGTCTGTGAACCATATTTAAGAATATTCAATGATTTTGAAATATTCATGTAACTTTGGTTTTGGATGACTTCTTTTCATCTAGCTTTATTCAATACCATAAATACACATGTATAGAACACTGGAAGAAAGTACTATAAGATATTAATAGTTATCAATGAGTTTGTAGTTGATAGAAAATAATGTTTCTATAAATTTCTTTGTTTTATGAGTTTTCAGAAAAATTATTCATTAATTTTATAATCAAATTTAACTATATTAAATAAGATCCATATAAGTGATTTATGAATCTATGTAATGCATCTACAGTTGACCCTTGAATAATGTAGGGGTTAGGGATACTGATCCCCCACACAGTTGAAAGTCCACATGTAACTTTTGACTCCACCAAAACTTAACCACTAAGCTGTTGACTGGAAGCCTTACCAGTGACGTACACAGTCTGACATGTATTTTGTATGTTTTATGCATTATGTACCACATTCTTACAATAATGTAAGCTAGAGGAAAGAAAATGTTAGGAAAATCATAAGGAAGAGCAAATATGTTTACTCTTTGTTAAATGAAAGTGGACCATATAAAGATCTTTATCCTCATCATCTTCACATGGAGTAGCCTGAGGAGGAAGAGTAAGAGGGATTGATCTTATTGTCTCAGGGGTGGCAGAGAAAGAAGAGGTGGAGG
Organism: Macaca fascicularis; assembly: GCF_037993035.2. Lineage (NCBI taxonomy): Eukaryota > Metazoa > Chordata > Mammalia > Primates > Cercopithecidae > Macaca > Macaca fascicularis. The sequence continues at coordinate 55,620,353 of NC_088394.1, forward strand.
AGATGGAAGGGGAGGCAGGAGAGCCAGGCACACTCTGTGTAACTTTACGGAACTACATCGTAATTTCTGTCTGATACTTTTACTTTTTCATTTGTCTAAAAATGTTTCTGTATGTTACTAATTATTCTTTCACCATTTGCTTTAGTTTCAGTGCCTATATCATAGAAGGGTATCTGTTGTAAAGAAGTCAAAAGAAGTCTTGAATAATTGGAACCCTCTGATATATTTTCTGAAGTCAGTTTGTTTTGGCACTGCTTCTTCTATATCTTCTTCTTCAGCATCTGCCACGGTGGTTAGGAAGACTCATCTCCATCAAGTTGTCTTCCGTTAAGTCCTTTGCTGTGGTGTCTGTTAGCTCTTGAATTGGTTTGAGATCTATATCTTAAAACCCTTTACCCTCTGCCTTTATTTTGTGTGCCATATTCACAATCCCTTTCATGGCTCTGTTGTAAATCCTGTGAAGTCATGCACAACATCTGGACATGCTAGCAGAAAATTTCAGCAGGAATTTATTGTTTAAGGTTTGATGGCTTTCACACCTTTTTCTATACCAGCAATGGCATCTTCAGTGATGTAATCCTTCTAGATATTCATAGATATTCTAGATGATTCTCTGTCGGAGTTGCCTTCCATAGCATTGACAATCCTTTACAGTACTGTGTATAATGCAGCATAGAGGTCCTTACGGCACTCTAATCTGGAGGCTGATTTAGAGATGTTGTGTTTTGGGGCAAGTAGACCACTTTGACACCTTCAGTATTGAGCTGATAGGGTTCTGGGCAGTCCCTTACTGGCACGGTACTTTCTGACTTCAGGGACAAAGTATTGATGGAACCAGTCTAGAGAAAGGGTTCTCATTATCCAGGCCATCTTTTTGTACAACCCAAAGATAGGCAACTGGTGTTTATCCTCTCCTTTCAAGTTTCAGGGATTACTAGCTTTATAGATAAGAGCAGTCCTGTTCATAAACCTGCCTACGTTTGTACAAAACAGAGTTAACCTGTCATTTCTGCCTTAAATCTTGGTGCTTACTTTTTTTTTCATGCTAATAAATGTCCTTTTTGCCATTTTCCACCCCTGAATAGGACACTTTCATCTGCATTAAATACTTGTTCAGGAAGATGTCCTTTCTCCGCAATGATTTTCTCAATGGTGCCTGGGAACTCATTTGTTGCCTCTTGGTAGAAGTTCATTCTCCTGTTATCTTAAATGTATTAAAAGCCAAACCTCTTTTTAAAATTATCAAACTATCCTTTGCTGGCATTACATTCTCCAGCTGTAGAGCTTTCACCTTCCTTTTACGTTAAGTTGTCATATAATGTCTTCATTTTTTCTAAATCATATTAGAATTTACAGGTATGCCTTTCTTATATTAATAGCAACCCTGCATGCACATAAAAACTGCATTTTCAATATGAGATAAAAAGGTATTTTTCAAAAAGTACAAAGCTTTTGTACCTACTGGTGTAGCCTCAGTGACAGCTCTATAAATTTTCTTCCTTTTTTTACAATCATTCTTATGTTGAATTCATTAATCTTGAAATGGCAGGCAACTGCAGCTGCAGACCTCAACCTATAGTGCATATCAAGCAATTCAACCTTTTCTTGTAATGAAATGCCTTTACTTTTCTCTGCTTTTTGGGAGCCACTTCCAGCATCACTAGTGACACTTCAAATGTATTCCATGGTGTTATTCAAGATTTATGGTATTGCAGTAAACATGATGAAAAATACACAAGAACCACAAGAGATTACCTTTTACTGTGATATACAATTTATTGGAGAGATGAACTGCACACGTGGAGGTGATTAGCATCACATGACGTTTTAAGAAGATACTCACAAACTTGAGCTCACCACAATATCTACAGGAGGCATTGCTAGGAAATACCTCCTAGGAAATTATGACAGTAGACAGTGTGTACTCCAGTTAGTTTTATGAACTTATGGTGTAATGCTATATCTTTACATTTGTCTACTTTTCTCTCGACTGCCAGTGTTGTTATGTATGGTCTGTTAAGTGTTGCTGTGCATATGTCTTGTTAAATTTTAACTTTTTTTTAGTAGATTTGTATATATTTTATGGTAGCAAACAATAAAATAGACTAGAATCTACATATATTTTATGCATTCATGACACATACAACTTTTTCTTAATTTTCCAAATTGCTGCAAACCTCCAAAAAAATTTTCTGATATATTTATTGAAAAAAATCCACATATAAGTAGACACATGCAATTCAAACCCATATTGTTCAAGGGGCAATTGTATATACACACATATATACATGTGCATATGTATGTGTGTATTTGTGTTTATACATATGTGTGTATGCATATACATGTGGATGCATATGTACAGGTGCATCTCTACACACATATGCATATATAGCAATATTTATTCCCACTAACTGCAAAACAGCTCAGGTAATTTGACCTTATTTTTAAATCCTGTCACTTGGTGAAGAGGTTGTCATATTGACAAAAGCCCATGCTCCATGATAATGACAATCTTATGCTCATAGGAGTTACCATTAATTTATTTAATACTATGGATTTGAGATAATTTATATCATGTGTTGACATAAAGTTCTTCATATCTCTTTCTCCATGTCTCTAAGACATAAACATATCTTAGCGAACTAGCTAAGAGACAGAATATTTCTAAGTCTCTAGAAAAATGTTTTTCTAGATCATTAATATTGTATGTTAATGGCTCATGATTTTCATATGCTTCCTGTTTTACTGAGCTCCGTGTAAAGTCTTCAAATTAGCATAGACACACTTATATCTCATTTATAAAAGACACCAAATTCAAACTTGATCTCTGAGTCTGAGATATTGGAAGATCAAAATAATAATATAAAATATCCTTTATATATTATAAATTTATGCATGTTTATATAAATTTGTAAAATAATATAGTGCAAGTTGAAGAAATATACATGTAAAATATCATTTATCCAAGTTTGTGCTGTCCATGTTTTTAATAGGCTCAAAATGAACATTTTAGTTTACTTGTTTTATTTACTTTAGAGGGCATACAAAGTTAGCTTCTTAGGATATTAAGTCAAAATTGTGGTTTGATTTATGTTTCTTCTTTTGTGCCTGTTAGCAAACATCTCAGAAAAAACGTGCTTTTTAAACAAGGGCCTCAGAGTAATGTTTTGGGAATAGTATTGAAAAGAGAGAGAAAAGCCAACAGTAATTTGAGAAGTCTAGATCATTTTTTCATTCATTTAGCTTTTTTCCCCCATATCTCAGGTTTTCTTTTCCTTACCTACCATGTTTTATACATACTGGACCAGTGAAATACTACTGATGCATCAAAGCTTATTTCAAAAGCCAACTTCTCCATCAACCCTTCTCTAATCCCTCACCAGCAAAAGGTAATTTCTCATGCTCATGCAGTCTCTTCATATTAGTGCCCCCATTGCACACCATTATATACTTCATTGTGTATGTGTGTGTCTGTATGTGGCTGCATAGGTTTTCATATATACTTATTTTCAGTTTGAGGAGAAAGTATAAGCTTTGAGCTCTAATAGATCATGATTCATATATACATAACCTTGAACCCAGGATATCAGTCTGTATTGGAACTAAAAAGATGAAGCAAGTAGGTTCAAAAATAGTTTGACACTACTGGAACATAACAACAGTTCAACTATGGCCAGTCTATTATTATTCTATCAATAAATTAATAAATATTATTTAATTTTTGTATTCTGCAATGTGTCATTAACAGGGTTTATATTAGAAGTTCAAAAACATTTTAAATTTTAATTGGTATACATTTTAATACATAAATGACTATGTTTAGTGTTGGGAGCTGATTATGCAATATGCCTTGTTTTTAATAAATGTCAAACCATTTAGCAAATGATAAATGCATTATTTCTTAATTTGTTTAGCTTTCTTAGCTTATTATTAACTTTAACCTTTTAATTTGTATGCACATTACATCAGGTAAATAACTACTTACAGCTCCTCTAGTATGCTTTGTGCTAACTGATTATTAATAATCTAATATGTACACTGCATATAACTAAGTAGTATTTAGGGATTTCAGTATTAAACATTTGATATTTTGTTAATAATGTATTTTAGTAGGTTAGGAATAAAATCTAATTATTTTTTTCTTATCATTTGCAACAACCACAAATCCTCACAGAAGTCTTTAAGGCTCTTATGATCAAATACTGAATTTTTGAGTTTTTCCATATAAATTTGCATTTTGTTTTGCTGGTGTCCATTTTTAAAAGGGTGCTCTTTGTTAAGTCTTATTCACTTGTGGGTGATGCTATCTTAAAATTCGGATGCCTAAGGGAACAAGATGTTTCACTTTATTTTTGTGATGAAATAAGTTCTAGCTTAGAAAAGAAAAAGTAGAGGAGGGAACATTTTTTAAAATCTAGCTTTGAAATTTGCTTACATTTATTGTGACATTCTCAATAATTCTTTATCCATCAGCTGCTGTTTATAAAGCACCTACTCTATGTCAGGGACTGGAAGGAATGAAGGCTGGGGACACACTGTAAAGAGATGAAAAAACTTGTTCTACGCTCTGTTTTTAATCACTAAGATTCTACTTTTGAATACAGGATGCTGTATACTCCATTAAAAGTAATTTGTGCAGGTGGGCAGATCATGAGGTCAGGAGATCGAGACCATCCTGGCTAACACAGTGAAACCCCGTCTCTACTAAAATACAAACAAACAAAAAAAATTAGCTGGGCGTGGTGGCAGGTGCCTGTAGTCCCAGTTACTTGGGAGGCTGAGGCAGGAGAATGGCGTGAACCCAGGAGGTGGAGCTTGCAGTGAGCCAAGATCGCGCCAATGCACTCCAGCCTGGGTGACAGAGCGAGACTCCATCTCAAAAAAAAAAAAAAAAAAAAGAAAAAAATTGTGCTTATGTTTTGACTTCAAAATAACACAGCTTGTAATTGTCAGACTTCAGTATTGTCGGAGTGAGAAGACCCCACAACTGATTGATGAGATAACCAAGAGATTTAGGATTAAACCTCTATCAAACTTTTTTGAAACTTATAATTTCAGGAAAACTAAGTATTGGGAAATACAAGACGTCTCACAATTTTCTGAAATACTACAGTATATATCCTTTACAATAAAAAAGAACCTCAGAAGGGAAAACACATTCACTTTCATCCCCAGCCTTTTATTTCATACTCAGGAATAAAGCCCTCCATAAGTAAACTCCATGCGGTGCTGTGCTGTGTTTGTTAGTGTGTTTCATTAGGCTCAATACAGTAAGCACCAAAATGTTGGGAACCAAATAGAACTGACTTTTGTTTCTGTTATCCTTCGGTATGGATAAAATAAACATGTTTTCTGTGGAAAGAAAAAGAAAGCATTCTTTCTCAAAATCAAATAGAGTAGCCCTTACCAAAAATATTCTGAATTTTCTTTGTGCTTCAAAACAACCTTAAGACACTGGGTGGTCAATAGGATTAATTTCATGTACAGTTCAAAAATAATGAGAAGGCAATATATTTAAAAACAGTTATCAACTAGTAATAAAGTTAAGCCACCTTTAGCCTGAGTAATTAACCTGGCAAACTCTCCAGTTTTTCCCACATAGCTATCTTCTCCTATATGCCTGCAAGACATTGCATCTTAATGAAATACACAGCTATATACAGTGAATTATAAATTAAATACTTTGCCTATGCTCTGTTCAACTTGACTGCCTTTATTCTGATTTTAGGCTTGTAAAATATGTAACATTTTATGTACCGAGTATATCTTTCCATAACCAACAAATTACCCAACAAATGTATTCTACTTCTGTCTGCAGAAGCTTTATAGTGAAAATCATGCAATTTAAATGGATATTAACCTGATGCCTAGATTCAAAAAAACACATTTTTTCAGCATTATAATTGTATTTCAATTCAGCCTTAAAATTCTCTTACTTTAGTGATCTTCCTACATAGAAGGCCGATTTAGTATTGTTTCAGCTTTTCCCACTCTAGTGACGCATTCTTCAGTTAAGCAATTTCCTCATTGCATTTGCTACAAGGAACCGAGGATATAGGTTTGCATTTCCCTGTACATGAAATGAGGGAAAAACACTTGAGACAGTCACCTTCAGCATCACACATTCAGTTTAAATCTACGGTAATAGACTTGTACTCCTAGAAGGCGTGCTGTGTTTGTTTGCAAACTAGCATGCAGTACTTACAAGTCTGTGGTTTTATTGACATATTCCTTTCCATTCCTGTGGTTTTTAATTGAAACCCCCACTGCTTTGCCCAGCTTCAGGAATGCGGAATATAGAAGTTTTACATTCACTTTTCTACTAAGACCAGAAGAGCCCCGAAGCTCCAGTTCATGCAATGAAACTTAGATTTTAGTGTTTCTTTTGGTCTCTGATAAAATGACGACACTTCGCAGGTATGTTGGGAATGATTGCCTGAATTCAATCTGACTTTATGAGAAGTTTCTGTTTCAACCTTTGAACATAAACAACTGTCATTACCTGTAGAGTCTGGATTTGCTTCCTTAACAGACTTTAATCAACATTTCCTGCTTGCCACACTCTGTAGTAAGTGCTACTCAAACATGAAGAGATTGTCTGAGTCAAGTTATTAACACAGTGGTTGTTATTACTCAGCACCTAGAAGCCTGTGTTATTTGGCTTTATTACTACGTTGCAATGGAATAGTTGTGTACATCCATTTCTCTCATTTCCCCTCTGTCTCCTGTGATCATATTTTGGTACAGACATGAATGTTCTGTATTGGTAGCAAATCCTGTAACAAATGACCGAGGGATTCCCAAGGATTAATTTTGGACAGCTCTTTCCTTTACTTTTCCCCTGACTCCTGCTCATCTCTAGCTGTTAGTTGGACCAATTTACAAACCATCTCAGAATTAGAATCTTATTATTTTCTTAAAACATTTACAGAAACTGAAAAAGCGTGAATACATCAAACTATTTCTTCACTACTTGGAGAAGAGAAGAGAAACCAAGAGTATCCATTTCCTCTTATATCTCTGCTGCTCAGATCCCAAAGTTGTCTCAACATGGCCTACTGAGGGGACAGAGTCTAGGACTCTTTAATTTACATTGTATCCTAACCAAGGATGGAGAGTAGAGCATTAGAATATGCCAAAGATAGCCAACATATTTCCTAAGTTTCTTGGTCAGAAGTTCAGCTGGATATAAGAGAAAAAAATCTACATATATGTCAATAAAGACCATATTATTACCCAATTTTCTATAAATATTAATTTGAGCTCATAGATGATATGGATTATAAATTGTCTTGGGATGTGTTGAAAAGTCACTTGTTTTCAAAGATTAAAGTAACAAAATTGATTTTGTAATTATAAGTACTAAAATTTTTCTAGTTTTACAGGAAAAATATAAGCAAAGAAACTGTATCCCTTAATTATGGTGATTGAGAACTAGCTACAGGTTGAGATTCATGGTGTAACATGTATAAATCCCACTCATCCAATTAGTAAAATAAATTTTTTTCCTTTGACAAAGTATTAATGATTTGAGGAAGTTTCTTTAAAATACTTTAGTGATATCTTTCATTTAGTATGACATTATTTTCATTATTAGTAAGATATAAATGCTTAATTGAACTGTGCTTTCATTATATCTGAGTGACAAATAGTCAGTCTCTCACTAAATTCTATATTAACACAAACCTAAATCATGAGAATTATAATATTTGAAGTGAATAAAGTGAACCTTTGTTTCTATTTCTACCCTTTTTCTCTTTTTTCTAAGGTAATTGAGCAATATGATTTTTTCCTCCTGAGATAGTGGCAAAATAAGCTTGTCTAATGCCAGTGAACCAATAGTAATGGTACAAAAGTGTGATGTAAAGAATAAAATTGAAATGTCTAAAACAAAGCACTATTGGATTTCTAACAGATATTTAAGGTTTTCCCTACTTCAGTAACTTTTAGAGTTTAAAAAGCTATAGAGATGGGAAAATTTCAGATTGATTAGTTATCTATCTGCTTGTCTGAGTGAGAGACAATGTCACATGTAAGATAATACAGGCTTGACATTCACAAGGATTGGGGTTCACAGTGCACTCATTTTGAGATCGGTTACCCCACGTGCAAAAAACAACCAAACAAACAAAGAAAAAAACTTTGCAAAAATTTTGTAAGGATGACAAATCATTAGGGTTTGAAACTAGCCTTTTAAAGATCTATTTCCAATTCATATATCCTATTGTTGCCTGCTACTTTTCTTAGTGTACACAGTTTTATTGACCACCACTCATTGAGAATACAGGTCTAATCTGACATTGATTTGATATAAATCTTTAAATTATAAATTAAACATTATATACTAACAAGATTGTAAACCTTAATTTATTAGGACCATTGTTCTGTTTTCTCATCAAATCAAACAAAAATATTATCTAATAGTTATTTTATAACTTTAATGATGAACTCATCATATTCCATGAACCTTGATTTCTATTTACTATTATTATTTTTTTTTAATTTTCATTTTTTTCGAGACAGAGTCTTGCTGTGTTACCCAGGCTGGAGTGCAGTGGCACCATCTTGGCTCACTGCAACCTCTGCCTCCTTTGTTCAAGTGATTCTTCTGCCTCAGCCTCCAGAGTAGCTGGGATTACAGGCGCCCTCTACCATGCCTGGCTAACTTTTTGTATTTTTAGTAGAGATGGGGTTTCACTATGTTAGCTAGGCTGGTCTTAAGCTCCTGACCTCAAGTGATCCACCCGTCTCAGCCTCCCAAAGTGCTGGATGATAGGTATGAGCCACGGCCCCCGGACTCTTTTTAGTATTATTATTAATGGTGATGGTCTGCATTATGATATCTGTATTATCACCTAATTTGTAGGGGAGAGATTATGATGAAGACCAATATCATAATCACTGTTGGAAAGATTGATTCAAACAAAAAAGAAAGAGGAGAAAAAGGCTTTCATTGCCAAGAATGTAAAGGCGACATACCAAAATGATAATAAGAGGATATTACAAACTTTGGTGCCAGCAAAGATTTAGATTTAGGTGAAATAAATGAATTCCTTTAAAATCACCACTTAATACCAAACTGACACAAAAACAAATTGAAAATGTCTCAGAAATTAAATCTTAAATTAAAAACTTTCCTATATGTTCACTACAAGCCCAGGTGGCAGTATGTCCAAAGAGAAAAAGAAAAAAACATTACAAGCGAGGAGGACCTAATAAATAGAAGGATATTCCATATTCATGGATCTGAAGACTCAATATTTTTAAGATGTCAGTTTTCCCCAAATTTCTCTATAAAATCAGTGCAATCACAAAGTTCCAATATTTTTTGTGTTAAAACTACACTTTTATATAAATTTTAGAATCAGATTAATAGCATCAAAGAAGTTTGAAGACTTACGCTACCACATATCAAAGCTCACTGTAAAACTACAGCTAAGACAGTGTAATATTGGTGTGAAGATCTATAAACATACCAATTAAGTATGATAAAGGGTAAGGAAACAGACCCACATATGGTCATTTTCTTTATAATAAAGTTGCTGCTGCAGTGCAACAGTAAGATTATTTTGTAAATGGTTCTTGGTTAATTGGATGTCCACATGATATAGTTTAGCCCCTCTGTATTAGGTTCCAAATCACCACAAACTTAATGACTTAAAAGAACATGAATTCATTATCTTACAATGTGGATAACTGAAATCTGAAATAAACATCACTTGGCTAAAATCAACGTGTTGGCAGGCTGCATTCATTCTGGTGCATGTAGGGAAGAATCTGTTTCTTCACATTTTCCAGCTTCTAGAGGTCACCTGGATTCCTCAGCTCAGGAGCCCATTCCTACAACTTGAAAGCCAGCAACAGTTAGCCGAGTCCTTCTTGCTCTGCCATCTTTCTGGCTCTCTTCTGTATCCTTCTTCCAGTTTTAAGAACTATTGTGGTTACACTGGGCTTGCTTCATTAACCTAAGATAATCTCTTCATTTTAAGGTCCGCTGATTCAAAACATTAATTATACAGACAATCATAATTGCCCTTTGACATATAATGTAACATATTATATAAGGTTCTGGGAATATAATGTAACATATAAGGTTCTGGGGATAGGGCACAGCCTTCTTTCAAAGGGGGGCTATTCTGCCTACCATGTGAACAGTATTGTATACATATTACATCCATAGAAATGTAGAGCTCTAATTTTAGAAGCACTAAACATAATGACAAAAGAGGAAGCAGGAGAAATAATGTTAAAGAAAATAAGCTAGAAATGAACGGGTACATACCCATGATTCTGTTCACATAAAGTAGAAACACGGACAAAACTAATTTATAGCGACATAAGTCAAAATAGCAATTACTCTTTCAGAAGCTATTGACTTGGAGGGCCCAAGGAGGAGGACTTCTGGTTCTGATAATATATGATATCTCAATTAATGTGATTATTGCATAGACGTGCTCACTTTTAAAAAAAATCTTTGACTTGTGCAGAGAAGTGAAGCTGTACTTTGCTTTGTCTACCTCTGTCTCCCTCTCCGTCTCTCTCTCTCTAGTTTCAAAAGCTGTTTACCTATAATGTTAAAGTTCAGTTTGTCCCCTCAATACTCTTACAATGTTTAAGATTCTTCCTTATATGTAAAATACAGCATAGTTACATATCAGAGAGAAAATACATATTTCTAATACACCTCAGGGTACTAAGACCTACTAAAGTATATGCATCTTATGTTAGTTATTATTTCCATCTCTTCGTGTCTCTGAGAGATCTAGCAATTCTTACTTTATGTAATTGAACTCAATGGGATGATCTTATTTACTCATCAATCATTGATCACACTTAATGATTATTATATTCCTTAATAATCAGCACCTACTCTGATATCATGTGCACGTGAATGTGTATTTTCTCACATGTATTCAAACACATATATGTGGACAACTGCTTTCTGGACCAGGAGAGTACCTTGTTTATCTTACTGATTTGGGCCCCAAATGTGCAGCCATTTACAGCTATTTCAGGTGACTTTTATCGACCCTCTATTCACAAATATATATGGAATGGGAAAGTATCTTTTTATTGCTATAATTTCATATCAACACCAAATTTTTATGATAATGAGAACCATATGTTTCTTGATGATATATTATGAGTTGCTTTTGTTTGTCTTAAAATTAGCTTCTGTGGGTAATAAGCTTTTCAAAGTTAAGTAGAGATAAATGAACATGAAGTATTTGGTTCTATAAAAGATTTATTGATTTCTTTGTGAAATATACATGCACATAAAACACACTCTCTCTCTCATGCTTTTAAAAAACAGATGATTGGGTAGCGCTTATTCCAAAAGGAAAATTCAAGGGTTGGTTACCCACACCCCTGTGAAATAGTTTTTTCCTTCCTAGTACATGCTTATTTCAATAAAAAGTCTAAATTTCATCTAATTTACTTGTGGTCTGAACAAGATTCATTTTTATAGATTTAAAAAATGTATAAATGGTTGCTTTGAAAACCCATCCAGCATATTCAAGACAGGCATTCAACTCAAGATTTATCTTTTTTTTTGAGATGGAGTCTTGCTCTGTTGCCCAGGTTGGAGTGCAGTGGTGCGATCTCAGCTCACTGTAACCTACGACTCCTGTGTTCAAGTAATTCTTCCTACCTCAGCCTCCTAAGTAGCCACCATGCCCAGCTAATTTTTGTATTTTTTAGTAGATACAGGGTTTTGCCATGTTGGTCAGGCTGGTCTTGATCTTCTGACCTCAGGTGATCCACCGGCCTCATCCTCCCAAAGTGCTGGGATTACAGGTGAGAGCCACCATGCCTGGCCAATCATTTTTGTGTAATATCTTCTAAAACAGGGGTCCCCAACCCCCGGGCCATGGACTGCTACAGTCTGTAGCCTGTTAGGAACCAGGCCGCATGCAGATCAGCAGTGGCATTAGATTCTCATAGGAGCACAAACCCTCTTGTGAACTGTACATGTGAAGAATCTAGGTTGCATGCTTCTTACGAGAATCTAATGCCAGATGATCTGAGATGGAACAGTTTCATCCACAAACCACCTTGCAACTCCTTGAAACCCTCACCCCTACAAAACTGGTTCCTGATGCCAAAAAGGTTGGGGACAGCTCTTCTAAAATATTTTAAAGTCTGATTTTGCCCTTAGGAAATGATGAAGCACTTTCCCATACTTCTGGGCTGCTTAGGGCCAATTCTCTCTCCAGTCCCCACCATTTCTACCACTACTTGCCCTCCTTCGAATCTCATTGATCTAATCTTTCTATCCTGCTCAAACTCAACATGCCTCCATGCACCAAAGGCAGCCCTGCACGTTTCTCAGAGGCTTCTATATTTAGAAGGCTCTCCAGAATCCTCCTTTGGCCCTTACCTACCTTTACATAGTAAGTGTTAGGTGTAATTTATTTTTTCTTTTAAAAGCGATCTTTCTTGACTGCTGCACTTAAAGTCCTATTGCCATAAAGTTTCATGTATGCATGTTCCTTGGCTTTGAAACACATATCCTGTTTTTTCGTACTTCATTTGTATTGGTAATGTTTGCTTCTCTATCTTGACTGCAAACCTTGTGCAAGTCACCCATGGACATTTTAATTCACAATGTTATCTGTGCCTAGACATTATCTATAGTGTCTGGCATGTAGTAAAGATTAATCAAATAGAAGTTGAAAGAAACATTGAGTGATCTTTTAACTCTCTGGAAGGAGGTATTTACTTCCCACTAGTTCAGCTTTCAGACAGCAAGTAAAGAAGTACTTTTGAAACCATCTTTGCAAAACTTTTGACTGTGGAAATTATGACAGTGAAAGAGATCAGACCTAACCAACTACATCTTGCTTCTAACCTTTAAGCTCTCCTTGTTCATTCCTGGGCTAAGGCTGAACTAACCTTGGGGAAAAATGAAGTTTATGGTTTGACTCTGAAACAAAATTGATAATAGCCCTATCCCGAAAAGACCCACTTCTTGCCTGGGGACCAGTCTGCCTTTGTAGGACTAACAAATTAGCTACAAGATTAGAAATTACAGTTTCAGGGTCATGCAGCCTCTGGCTGCAAAAGTCTGAACCTCCCCAAATTGCTCCTGGGGATAACATCACTGTTGCAAAACCTAAAATCGGTGCTTGGGATATTTTGCAGACCATGCACTCAGTGGCTCAGTTGACACCACAAATACACGTAATCTGGCTCAACAAGTTTTGCGATTCCAACCAGGGGCAGGAGATGACAAGAAAGCCTCATTTCGACCTCCCTATGATTTCGTCTCCAAGCTGACCACACAGCACTCCCGACTCCCGACTTCCCAAGCCCCTACCTGCCAAATTATCTTTAAAAACCCTGATCTCCGAATGCTCTGGGAGACTGATTTGAGTAATAATAAAACTCTGGTCTCCCACGCAGCTAACTCTGTGTGACAATTACTATTTCTCCATTGCAGTTCCCGTCTTGATAAATCGGCTCTATGTAGGCAGTGGGCAACGTGAACCTGTTAGGCTGTTACACTTTATGTAAACAAAATGAAGCAAATAGCTCTAAATTAAATTATTTCTTCTAAGAGAACATGGAAAGTAACATTGAAAGTAAATGCATGAGTAAATTCTAAATCTCATTTAAAAAACAAAAACAAAAACAATTTTACTTTCTTCCATTGTATATCTAACTATAAGTGTGTTGGGACTTCGACGTCGCCCCATTCAGGCAATGTGGTAGTGAAGAACATTGCTGTATACCGTGGGCTCAAAGTTCCTGTGCAGATGTACTTACTTCTGTAAAAATTAATGAGTACAAATAGGAAGCTTGGCCCGGTGCAGTGGCTCACGCCTGTAATCCCAGCACTTTGGGAGGCTGAGGCGGGCGGATCATGAGGTCAGGAGTTTGAGACAAGCCTGGCCAACATAGTGAAACCCCGTCTCTACTAAAAATATAAAAATTAGCCGGGCATGGTGGCACACGCCTGTAGTCCCAGCTGCTCGGGAGGCTGAGGCAGGAGAATCGCTTGAACCCGGGAAGCAGAGGTTGTGGTGAGCTGAGATGGTGCCACTGCACTCCAGCCTGGGGAATAGAATGAGACTCCATCTCAAACAAAAAAAGAAGAAAAAAAAAGGAGGCTCATGCTATTTGTCAGGGTCACACAGGAAATGAATTGTCATTACCAAATACATCACTGAATACAGTTACTGGAGGAACTATTTGTAAAGGCAGCTGTAGGGTAAAAGGAAAATAACAAGACATGGTGAAGCGCTGCAGGGCTAGCACCAGTGGAGAGCCACTAATGCCAATTAAGCCTTTAGAGGCAAGAGAAGGAGCCACTACTAGATTCCTGAGAGAGGTATAGGAGAGGGCCACTTGACAGAAGCTAAATCTTCAGTCTTCTAATATAGCCACTCTCAATCTCTGACCAGGGAAATATGTGGATGCCACTCTATTTTACCCTCCCACTGTCTTGCCAGTTTTCTCATTGGCTGAACCTAACTGGAATCCAGAGAGCTAGAGAAACCTCAAGTCAATCTACAGGATGGAAAAGGATAAGGAGAGTATATTAAGGAGCAAATGAAGATATCAAGTCATCACTATTCAAAGAGTCTGCACATCTTTACTCCATTTCCATTGGTTAACAAAATTTATTTTTTAAAATACAAACTACAATTTCAACTCCTATATTTTTGAGGAATTTTTCTAATGTAGGAAATTATGGAAAAAATATAGTAATTTTCACTTATAAAATGTACTTCTTAGTACCATTATATAAACACATATATAAATATTTTTATAAAGAAAATGTTATATTCATTTTTTTCTACATTGTTCTTGCTAGGGAACATCAGCATTATCTGTGTTGTTAAAATCATATTTATTGTGCATTCATTTTAATGCTATGCAATATCCCGACATGCAGCTACACCACAGATATGAGTATGTATATGTGTGTATATATTTGTGTGTGCTGATATTGTTTTACTTTTTCTCTTCCTCCTTCTTCTCTTTTCTCCTGAACTTAACTCAAGCAGTTTTGAAACTTGGACAATGCTTACTCCTAGTCATCAAATTCCTCTTTTGGAAACACAGTAATAATTGCACTTTAAACTGTCAATAGACAAAAGGGAAGAAAATCTCAAATCCAGTGAGAGATTGTCATCAAGAAAAGAAGCTCTTTGTAATTAGAATTTGGAATTCTTGGAAATGATAATATCTAATCTGGCCTGACTTTTCTTTGGTTCCTGCTTCCTGAAGTAAGGGCAGAGGGAAGCCTGTGTTCTCAGTATTTTCAGTTTTGCTTAGAAAGCAAACCCGTCGGACTTTCTTATGCATAAGTTTAGTTTCATTCAGACGAAAGTTAAATGGAAGATTTTTACATAGAGTTGAAGGTTTCAGATTCAGCACAAATTCAAGTATGAAATGATACTCGTATGTTAGAGAAATTATCATAACCAGGGGGACCTGCAACTTTCTTCTTCATTGATACCTAGAGTAGTTATGCATTTAGAACCATTACCAAGTTCTAAAGACATAAATTCATGTTGCATGCATCAAGATAGGCTCGATGACTGAAGATTTTAGAATACTTTGAAAATGAATTCATGAAATATAAATTACAGAACATTGTTTCTTTTTTGTGTTTTGAATTAATCCTTATATATACATTTTACAGACTAAAAGTTGTATAGACTATAGGGAAATGACTGATAATATTTAATCTATAAATTACAGTGTATATACATATATATATTAATGCTACATAATATCCTGACATTTTTCTCCAAAATATTTGTTGTTGTTGCTTTTGAAGGAACTATAGTAGAATATATATGAAAGCTCCTTCAAAAGCAACAACAAAAACAAAATATATTTAAGAAACCACATTAGATACTATATGTTCAAAATTGTAAACCTGTCACTCTGGAACTGCACACTCCTGAAACTTTCTGAGTAATGAGTAATCACAAAGAACCCAAAGAACTGCAAGAAAAGATTTTTTGAACTCAGTATCTGGCATTTATCTTTTTTAACAAACAAGGAAAGTATTTCTCTTCATGGAAATAGAAGACTAAGGAGCACGGCCATAATATAGCAAGAATCTTGAAATAGGCAGAGATGAGAAGTCCTTTTATAGCTACTGAAGACAGCTGATGATGAAGCAGACAGGCTCTAAGAAAAAATGGCTTCTTTTTATAGGATATCTCAGCTGGTAATAAAATGTTTTCTATATATGAATAAACAACAACAAATGGGGAACACAAGGTCCATTAAAAATTTGACACATCCTTAATAGCTGCCTATTGAAGATACTTAAATATGGATATTTTATTGATTAACCCTTATATAACATACATATAAAAAGCAATTGCATGTTCATCAGGGCATCCAAAATCTGAAATTTACAGTTGCATGGTGAAGGGCAGACATTTCTTGTACTTGAAGCAAAGTCTCGTTATGAGGGTAAGAAAGGCAGTTATCTGAGAATTAGAGTTTTATTTTTGCATTTCCCATTTATTCTACTTTATTTTTGGGGTGAACACTTAAAGTGATACTGCAATTTATCATTTATAATGTGTCAGGCACTCTTTTGTGTGTTAATTATTATTCTTACTTAGTTTAGGAAAAATGATGCTACCTGTGGTTCAAGTTGTAAGAATTCTCTGACTTGGTTTATGGATACAAATGAATAAAAATATTAGGTTGCTTATGCATTTTTTATTATTTATTATATAAGAGGAAGCAAAGTATATTGGTTAAGAGTAGAGGCACTGGAGTTAGCATTTCTGGGTTGAAATCTTGTCTCCACCAATTACTCAGGCAAGCTACTTAGTCTATTGTGGAAGATCAAAGATGGTTGCAAATTCTCTTTCCCTCCCCTCAAACTTGGAACAACTCTTTTGACCAGTAGAACACAGCAGAAGTGACACAGTGCTCGTGTCTTTTTAAGTTTTATTTTAACTTGACAAATAATAATTGCATATATTTGTGGGATTCAATATAATGTTATGATACATGTACATAATGTGGAATGATTAAATAAAGCTAATTAACATTTATGACCTCCATAGTTATCAATTTGTAATTGCATCAGACCAATCTGGTTTAACTTTTACATAACAAAATTGTGGGCTATTTTTCAGTTGCCATGGGCCTCTAGGTTAAAGGTCACATAATCTGAATATGCCTGGATGAAGCAAGCATGCAATCGCGGTTGGGGGATCTAAGCATTTGGGCCCAGGAATGGGGACTGAATTTAGATGTATTCACTACATGGCAGGATCCAGGAATCAATCAGATTGAGTCCTGGCATCATCCTATGGCAGGATCCGGTCAGATCTTGCTTTCCAACATCACCTTACTGCAAGAGCCAATCAGATCACATCTCATTACCCTACTCTTATAAAACCCCCGACCCAAACCCCAGTGCAAGGAGACAGAGTTGAGTGTTCCCTTCTTTCTCTTTGCTGGTTGACTCACATGAAGGCTTTTCTTTTCTCAAGAGTTGGTGCCATGGTATTAGCCTCTATGTTTGTTGGAAAGCAAGCCTGTTGATTGCTTGGTAACAAATTTTGTGGTGAGAACATTTATTTGTACTCCCATGTTCCTTGCAGTGGTGCTAGTTTCTAGGTCCATGCCTTAAGGACAGACAGTTTACATTTCTTTCTTTTGGAACCTCTCTCTGGGGTTCTTGAGCTACCATGTAAGAAGTTAAACCATCTGAGACCACTATGCTGGAGACACCATGTGTATGTGCTCTGGTTGGCAACCCCCAGTAAGCCCAGCCTTCCAACCAGTCTTTCCAATGAATCAGATGAGTGAGTGAAGCTGCTTTGGATTTTCTAGACCCACCCATCCTTCACCTGAATATAACAAGTAATCTACATCAATGTCATGAGGAACAGAATTATTCAACCCAGACTTGTCTGAATTCCTGATTCCCACAATCATGAAGTTTAATAAAATAGATGGTTTTATAAGTCACCTTATTTGGAGCAATTATAATAGTTTCTACATTGTGGATTTTTTTCTGAGAATGGAACGAGATACTATATGTAATGTACTTAAAAGTATCTGATACATATTATGTATCAAACATTAGCTATCTTCATCGTTATTATTTTCCTCTACATCTTATTCAAGGAGTTAGCGAAGAATGGCTATGATCTAGTAAACCTAGAAGTTCTTGGATCTTGTGCTAATTCTAATGCAATTTTCTAATGTTCTGGTCTCAATCTTATGTGTAACTATACATTGATTTCCCTCCTAGCAAGCAGACGCAATGTCTTAGTTTGGATTCCCCTAAAATAGAAGCTGAATAAAGAGGTAAATGCAAGGACTTTACTTAAAGGTGAGATAAACACTGGTGTGGGAGCTGGGAAGTGAGGTAGAGAAGGGGAGGCAGTTAAAGATGCCTTATCCACAATGAGATACCATCTCACACCAGTCAGAATGGCTATTACTAAAAAGTCACAAAATAACAGATGTTGGCAAGGTTGCAGAGAAAAGGGAATGCTTATATACTGCCGGTGGGAATGCAAATTAGTTCAGCCATTGTGGAAAGCACTGTGGTGATTTCTCAAAGAACTTAAAACAGAATTACTATTCGACCCAACAATCCCATTATTGGGTATATAGCCAAAGGGATATCAATTATTCTACCATAAAGACACATGCACACACATGTTAATCACAACAATATTCACAATAGCAAAGATACATAATCTAAATGCCCATCAACAGCACACTGAATAAAGACAATGTGGTACATACACACCATGGAACACTATGCAGCCATAAAAAAGAATGAGATCGTGTGCTTTGCAGCAACATTGTTGAAGCTGGAGGCCAATATTCTAAGCAAACTAATGCAGAAACAGAAGGCTAACTATTGCATGTTCTCACTTGTAAGTGGGAACTAAACAATGAGAACACATGAATATAAAGAGAGAAACAGCTTTGTGTAGTGGCAGTATTGTAGCCAATGAGGTTTATCCGAGGTGCAATTATTGATAATAGAAAACTTTTCCCAATACCCTTCCGCGATGACTTGAAATATAGTCAGCATTGGCAATTTTTGACACTCTCTACAGAGACTGAAAAAAAAAAAAAAAAAAAAAAAAGAGGAACAACAGATACCAGTGCCTACTTGAGGATGGAGGGTAGGAGGAGGGAGAGGATTAAAAAACTACCTGTTGGGTGCTATGCTTATTACCTAAGTGATGAAATAATCTGCACACCAAACTCCTGTAGCACACAGTTTACCTATATAACAGACTTGTACATGTACTCCTAGACCTAAAATAGAAGTTAAAAAAAAAAAAAAAGATGCCTTATCACACCACTTCCCATGGGTAAAGAGAGCTCAATTCTAATAGGAAACTCTGGGCGTCAGTGTAAAACTTCTGCCTCTGAATGATCTCACCCAAGGGGCAAGGTAGCCAAGCCATTAATACACCAATTCTGATCATTGACTGGGGCTGCCAGGATGACGTATGCTGGATAGCAGACTCTTGTAAAGTGACCTTCCAGTTAAACAGCAGCGTGGGTTCTGATGTCAAAAAACACCTCCAGGAAGTGAAATGCTGGTGCTATCAGTCTGCAGCAGTGAGTAAGAGTGGAGGTGGGGGTGCAAAGGCATATGCTGTGGTCAGTGAAATGAGAAATGCCTGATCGTTCATCCGCCTAGCGTCCCCGTGTCGAGATCTTCCATCCAGTGCAGAACAGATCACTTCTATTCCTGAACGACTACTCATTGAAACTGTTCATGACGAGAATCTGACCTTGGCAAATTAAATCTCTGCCGCCCATATTTTTAGTGATATCTAATGAGACTTGTAATTAATCCTGGGCTTAGATTCCTTGAGAGACCTACAAGTCTCCAGACTCTCTTAACACATCCAAAGTGCTGGCACTTCACAAAATCCCCAAAGCTTGGAGAATTCACTTCGAGTGCGGATGTTCCTGCCACTCACTGACATCCAAAGTGATTAACTTCTAGAGGTGGCATTGTGTGAAATCATCGATTTAACTGTCCACTGCAAAGGGACTTGCCTTTTCTCTGTTGAAGTGTTTTTATTTAAATGGACTTGGCTTTCTATAGATGAGTAAAGAAACCTTTCACACTGCAGAACTTGAGTTATTGAATGATATCCGAACCATTTCAGTCTCCTTTTTGTTAAGAAAAGAAAAGGCAGGGGAGGCGTAAAACTATTGTATATATTTACATGTTAAATTGTGTAATCATGTTATTATCTGAAACTAATACCATGCTGTTAAAATTTAGATAAAGTGTCCTGTAATGCATACAAAATGTTCATTTGCTGAAGGCCATTAAGTTAATTTCCTGGCAACAAGATTAAATGCAAGGCATTTACATAATCATTAGTCGTGAGGTGTAGAAAAGATAATTAAATATTCCACCACATTAATTTATATTTAATTAACTGTGCTTTAGTGATCCTTCTGTCTGAATATTAATATTGTGTAAATAAACAATTAGAATGCATACTGATTTTATTAAAGGCTATTCTTAAAATTATGTAGAAGATGCAATTATTAATTTAATTATATCTTATTTTGAAACCTAATCATGTTAATAGAGTCTAAAAAGGTCTATCACTAGCCTCAGTGATGACATTTTCACATTTTATATTTCCAACTACAATGTAGCTTATAGATTTTAAAATACGTTCATTTAGTTCACCCTAACAGTTAATTGCTTTCCTAGTAACTCCACTCTACAGTTCCTTTAAGTCAGTCCTGACACTGAATCTTTAAAAAAAGAGAATTATTGTGATACAGTAAGCCTCATCATCTGTGGCCACACTCACTTGGGACATGTGATATTTCTCGGAAATGACTATAACATAGAGAAAGGAGCAAAAATGGAGCAATCTTAAATAAGATCAACTGGGTAGAAACTATAGCCAATGAAAAGCCTACTAGTAGGTAAGATTTCTGAGGGTTTTAAAAGTTCTTTTTTTAAATGTAATGTTAGGGAAATTCTTGCAAAGGTAATCAGACATTACTAGAGGCAAGAATCTTCTCATAAGAATTTCCTAGACTTAGATGCCAGACATTTGTAGAGAGCTTAGGTGGTAGTAAAGTAAGTCTGGACAATACATGCAATATATCTTAAGGATTCTTGCCTTTATCTGCCTGGACGATTTGGGAGTCAGTAAATGAAAATATCTAAGTCTTCATTAAACATTATTTACTAGGAAAGGAAACAAAATACGATACAGAAAGAAAATAAAAGAGTCAGTGATTGTTCTGAATCATGAGAGTGTAATCTTAGCTAAAATACTAAGTTACATTAAAATATCTCCATGAAGCAGTCATTTTCCTACCAGGAGAAGTTATTTCATATTAAATTGTAACATCTCCAGTAAAAATGTTTGTGCTTTTCACACATAATATTTATTTGGGCAAACTATTCAATACCGATTTTAACTGTCTAAATGGAATTTTTAGGGAAAATGATGTGCTGCAGTAGCACATATTTCCTAATGGAAACATTTGTTTCTTAAATTATAGAAGGGGGAATAATAAAGTTGCTTTTATTTCTTTTCAAGGCTGTTGGGATTTTAATACTTACAATATGATGTGGTTAGTGTTCCTCTGGGCTAGGCAAAATGTATTCCCTTCTGGTTTGTGAAAATAACTGTTCTATAGGTTGGAAATAATTCCTGTTTGTGTGGTAAATTCATACTTCCATACTTTTCAATCCAAAATATGCCAATCATTATACTGGTGCCCACTTTCACAGGCTAAGTTCTGAACCACTTGAGACAACCTATAGCTCGTAAGTCTAAGAGCGATTTTCCAGCCAATATTTTCTGACTTTGTTTTTGCCCCCTCCTCCAATCCTGTCCATGTTACAATCACACTGCTGACCTCTCTGACAAAGCTTCAGTGTCACTCTAGACATTGGATTTATAGCTCATCCATGTAACCATGCTGTTTGCTCATTCACTCAACAAACATCTTTTAATACCCACTTTTCTAGTTTCTACCACTGCCAAGATAATTAGACAACTTCCTGACTTCAGAAAGCATTTTTAAATCCTATTGGAGGAGATGTTATATAATACACAGGTAAACAAATAAATATTTATAGATCCTTTTTCTGAGTAACTAAACAAGACTCTGCAGTGTTGGAGGCTGGATACAGTAGTTTAGGTTGGACCGGGCGTGGTGGCTCATGTATGTAATCCCAGCACTTTCGGAGGCCGAGGCAGATGGATCATGGAGTCAGGAGTTCAAGACCAACCTGACCAACATGAAGAAACCCTGTCTCTACTACAAATGCAAAATTAGCTGGGCGTGGTAGCACATGCCTGCAATCCCAGCTACTCGGGAAGCTGAGGCAGGAGACTCGCTCGAATCCAGGAGATGGAGGTTGCAGTGAGCCGAGATAGCGCCATTGCACTCTAGCCTGGGCAACAAGAGCGAGAGAAAAAACAAAAGGTTTGGGTTGATAAGTTGAGCAGTGATTTCAGAGACTACATTCCCTTTATAAGAGGAAGTTCGCGTTTTCTAAGCCTCCAGTTTCATTGAGGGATAAAACCTATATTGCCAAGCAAGACTCGAAACCAGAAATTATAGGGAACGTGTTATTTGATTCTTAGTCATGGAACGTTTCACTGTTGTGATTGATGAATCACTGCCCACAGCTCTTGGGACAGGTGTTCCCTATTCTCTCTGTAATGCTCTCACCCCCCACGGAATGCACAGATCATCACATATAAATAATTCAAAAACAAGTCTCAGTAAATGCTGCTTCTTTCTTCCGTTTGAAATGTTAATTTCCTTTTTGAAGTTTTTCCCGTTTGATAGCAGGACGCAGTCTTGCTTGTTTTATTGTCAAAGATAGACTGGTAGAACTGTGTGAGTGCCTTCTGTGCTACAGATAATGGAATTTCCAAATTAAAAATTAAAAAAAAAACTATATCCAGTGTAGCCAGGTTTTTCAACCTTATTTTTTTCTCTTAAAAATTTGATGTTTTTGACAAGATCTAAATTCAGCTTCATTGCAAATAAAATTATATTTCTTGTAGAAAAATTATATCCCCAAACTTTCACATAGGTATTTGCCATACATGTATAGTATCTATTTTATTTTGTTTATATAATCTTACACATTTATATTAAATATCTCTATATGTCTTCACTGAAATCTTTATTTTATTATTATATTTGCAAAATCCTTTAGATTGAAAAGAGGGGGCTTTTTAAAACATTAAAAACCAAAGATAAAATAAGAAATCTCAAGCTCTGCAAATTTCTTTGGCGCTAATAGTAGAACACTTCCTAGCAGAATGTAGATGTTATAACAGTTCTGCAGTTCTGGCAAGCATAAGGAATAAAACTTTTAATTTAAACACTAATTTTGGTAATTTACCCAAGAGGTATGAATGGTTGTATTGTACTTGAAATCTTCTAGAAAACTGATCATCTAATCTTTTTCTTTTTTCTTTCTTTTTTATTTATTTATTTATTTATTTATTTATTTATTTATTATACTTTAAGTTCTAGGGTACATGTGCACCACGTGCAGGTTTGTTACATATGTATACATGTGCCACGTTGTGTGCTGCACCCATTAACTCATCATTTACATTAGGTATATCTCCTAATGCTATCCTTCCCCACTCCCTCCCCCACGACAGGCCCCGGTGTGTGATGTTCCCCACCCTGTGTCCAAGTGTTCTCATTGTTCAATTCCCACCTATGAGGGAGAACATGTGGTGTTTGGTTTTCTGTTCTTACGATAGTTTGCTCAGAATGATGGTTTCCAGCTTCATCCGTGTCCCTACAAAGGACATGAACTCATCCTTTTTTATGGCTGCATAGTATTCCATGGCGTATATGTGCCACATTTTCTTAATCCAGTCTGTCACTGATGGACATTTGGATTGGTTCCAAGACTTTGCTATTGTGAATAGTGCTGCAATAAACATACATGTGCATGTGTCTTTATAGCAGCATAATTTTTATAATCCTTTGGGTATATACCCAGTAATGGGATGGTTGGGTCAAATGGTATTTCTAGTTTTAGATCCTTGAGAAATCGCCATACTGTCTTCCACAATGGTTGAACTAGTTTACAGTCCCACCAACAGTGTAAAAGTGTTCCTATTTCTCCACATCCTCTCCAGCACCTGTTGTTTCCTGGCTTTTTAATGATTGCCATTCTAACTGGTGTTAGATGGTATCTCATTGTGGTTTTTGATTTGAATTTCTCTAATGGTCATTGATGATGAGCATTTTTTCATGTGTCTGTTGGCTGCACAAATGTCTTCTTTTGAGAAGTGTCTGTCCATATCCTTTGCCCACTTTTTGATGGTGTTGTTTGATTTTTTCTTGTAAATTTGTTTAAGTTCTTTGTAGGTTCTGGATACTAGCCCCTTGTCAGATGGGTAGATTGTAAAAATTTTCTCCCATTCTGTAGGTTGCCTGTTCACTCTGATGGTAGTTTCTTTTGCTTTGCAGAAGCTCTTTAGTTTGATTAGATCCCATTTGTCAATTTTGGTTTTTGTTGCCATTGCTTGTAGTCATGAAGTCCTTGCCCATGCCTATGTCCTGAATGGTATAGCCTAGATTTTCTTCTAGGGTTTTTATGGTTTTAGGTCTAATATTTAAGTCTCTAATCCATCTTGAATTAATTTTTGTATAAGGTGTAAGGAAGGGATCCAGTTTCAGCTTTCTACCTATGGCTAGCCAGTTTTCCCAGCACCATTTATTAAATAGGGAATCCTTTCCCCATTTCTTGTTTTTGTCAGGTTTGTCAAAGATCGGATGGTTGTAGATGTGTATTATTTCTGAGGGCTCTGTTCTGTTTCATTGGTCTATATCTCTGTTTTGGTACCAGTACCATGCTGTTATGGTTACTGTAGCCTTGTAGTATAGTTTAAAGTCAGGTAGCGTGATGCCTCCAGCTTTGTTCTTTTGGCTTAGGATTGTCTTGGCAATGAGGGTTCTTTTTTGGTTCCATATGAACTTTAAAGTAGTTTTTTTTCCAATTCGGTGAAGAAAGTCACTGGTAGCTTGATGGGGATGACATTGAATCTATAAATTACTTTGGGCAGTATGGCCATTTTCATGATGTTGATTCTTCCTATCCATGAGCATGGAATGTTCTTCCATTCATTTGTGTCCTCTTTTATTTCACTGAGTAGTGGTTTGTAGTTCCCCTTGAAAAGGTCCTTCACATCCCTTGTAAGTTAGATTCCTAGGTATTTTATTCTCTTTGAAGCAAGTGTGAATGGGAGTTCACTGATGATTTGGCTCTCTGTTTGTCTGTTATTGGTGTACAGGAATGCTACCTACTCGAGTCACAGCAATGGCGGATGCCCCTCCCCCAGCCTCACTGCCACCTTGCAGTTTGATCTCAGACTGCTGTGCTAGCAGTGAGCAAGGCTCCGTGGGTGTGGTACCCTCCGAATCAGGCACTAGATATAATCTCCTGATGTGCCGTTTGCTAAGACTGTTGGAAAAGCACAGTATTAGGGTGGGAGTGTTCCAAATTTCCAGGTACCACCTGTCATGGCTTCCCTTGGCTAGGAAAGGGAATTCCTCGACCCCTTGCACTTCCCGGTGAGGCGATGCCCTGCCCTGCTTTGGCTCACACTCCTGAGCTGCACCCACTGTCTGACAAGCCCCAGTGAGATGAACCCAGTACCTAAGTTGGAAATGCAGAAATCACCGTTTTCTGCCTCGCTCACACTAGGAGCTGGGGACTGGAGCTGTTCCTGTTCGGCCATCTTGGTACCTCCTCTATCTAATCTTTTTCTTAGAGATATTTATCCTGTCACAATTTGCTTCAGAGTATGATTGAGTTGAGATCCACCAGGGAGTCAGTGTTAAAATACATAATGGAGACAGCAAGAAGTAGGAAGTAAGAGTGTGGGTTTAGATGTATGTTTCAATTTAATGCTGAAGTGTAGATGCAACGCACACTCATATGATGAACACGACCTCTCTGAAAGCTTAAAGGGCCACTTGGCTCTTAGTAAAACAATAACTGATAATATGGAACTCTGAGAGGATGATAGTGTCGCCATATGAAAGAACTGTGACATTGGAGAAGGTGAAATTAGAAGGTGAGGATTTGCATCCCAGCTCTATCACATACCAGCTGTGCACCATTGGACACTTTATTTCAACTATTTGAGATAAATTGGGTATAAAATAAGAAAAAAAAATTATCTGTGTAAGCAAATATTAAACTATTAATATTTGATTAATATTAATAAAATATTGTGTGCATGACAGTCACTAGACAAATTAGTGAAAAATCCCAGATTCCACATTGCACTTCCTAAACTTTCTGATCTTCAGAATCTCAATTTTCAAAAGTTACCCAGGCAATGATGATACAGGAAGTCCACTGTCCACTTCTGGCAATTTTATGATCTTGGTGATTGTTTTTAGCTTATCAAATGAGATGAAGTTATCAAAATATCTTGTTGCTTTGCAACTTGCTAAGCCTGTTTTGTGGCAATGTTTTGATTACGTTTATTATCCTGATTTTCTGACAGTGAATTCAAACAACTTAAGTAGTTTCACCTTTGTGGCTCAGTTTATGTAGTGACAAAATGAGAGGTTGAACTAGTTTAACAGTTTTATATCAAGCTAAGTTTTTAGGTTTTATATCAAGTTTATAGCAAGCTAAGTTTTGGGGTTTTTTTAATCCCTAGGTTTGATTATTGCATTAAGTTGTTGATGCTTTATTTATATAAAACTCCATGTTTATGTGTGTATATGTTACTATCGTGATAGTGGGACCACTTTTGGAAACTTTCCAGAATTGTAGATAATAGAGTTAATTTTCTGTCAAAAAAGTTTTACCAAAATTTCCTTAACAGTTGAAGTAGAAAATGCTGAG
Organism: Macaca fascicularis; assembly: GCF_037993035.2. Taxonomy (NCBI): domain Eukaryota; kingdom Metazoa; phylum Chordata; class Mammalia; order Primates; family Cercopithecidae; genus Macaca; species Macaca fascicularis. Next base: position 55,647,225 of record NC_088394.1, read on the forward strand.
GTTATGATTTTCTCTTATATAATTAGGGGAAAATGAAGGGAAAGACCAATTTTCCAAATGACTTCAATTTGAATAGGAAACAGAAGTCTGAATAAATGGCAATTCTTTCTACATGGAATTTCCTTATGTAAATAAAAATCTGGCACTAATTTTAGTCTGCTGTCTATTTGATTTACTTACTCCTCAAATGGTAAAATAAGTAACAAGTCAATGAACTGTAAAACATGTTTAATTTTACATGGGAAGAGGGATGCATGGAAGATTTCACAAAGGATTTATCATCCACAAAATGTTTTGAAGAATGAGTAGACATTTCACTGTTCATTTTTGACCCATTCAGAACTCCTTGTTTCAAAGACAATGGAGGGCCGGGTGCAGTGGCTCACGCTGTAATCCCAAAACTTCGGGCAGCCAAGGCAGGTGGATTACTTGAGGCCGAGGCCAAGAGCAGCCTGGCCAACATGGTGAAACCCCATCTCTACCAAAAATAGAATAATTATCTGGGTGTGGTGGTGCATGCCTGCAGTCCCACTACTCGAGAGGTTGAGGCAGGAGAATCTCTTGAACCCGGGGGGCAGAGGTTGCAGTCAGCTGAGATTGAGCCACTGCACTCCAACCTGGCTGACAGAGTGAGACCATGTCTCAAAAAAAAAAGAAAAGAAAAGAAAAGAAAAAGAAAAAAAAAAAAAAGACAATGCAGGAAAAGTTTGGAAGAATCATTCTGGTAATATTTTTTTTTTTTTCTGTTTTTCCATAGGTTAGCATGACTATTTCCAGAAAGGAAACCTCAGACAAAACCATATCTTAATGTTATTTTCCAACTACCTAATGATGCCACAGTGAGATTATCTCTTAGTAATATTATTCTCTGTACCAATTTTTCTGTGCCAAGTTATCTATGGAGATTATTGTAATTAGCCAAGGATGTGGAAAGATGCATACTGAGCCATAAATGAAAAGAAAAGGAATTTTCTACTAAGTGGTAACTTCTTGTTTAAGGATCCTAAAATTTTGAGGTTTTTAAATTTCACATAGACTCCATATCCCAGTTTGCCTAGTAATCAGGATCAGATAAATTTTGTAACACTTCCTTAAATTCTCCTGGGATGTCAGTGCAGCCTGTACTCTGAGGCCAAGTTTCTTCCATTAGGAAGGTGTTAATTTGGATAAAGTCAAAGTATTTAAATGTCCACAGAGATTTGATGAAACTAATTGAGTTCAAAATATATTACAAATGTTGAGTGATTATATTATTATAGTAACATATTCATGCAAGCGTAAGAACAATAAAAATAAAATGAAACAAATGGCAAAATGAGGATTGTACACAAGTCTCCTGGCCTTCTGACTTAAAGGAAGATGTTTCTGATATTTAATTTTAATTTCGCTTTAAGTTTAGTGCTTATTTAGTACGGTAAAGAGATGACAAGGATGTAGGGTATAGTAGCATGACATTATAATTGATCTTTTTTTCCTAGAAAGCATGGGTTAGTTGAAAATTGATATATGCATAATTTTCAATGAATGGAGGTGTTAATGGAAGTAGATCTAAAATAATTGTTGAAAAAAAAATCCTCATGGTTCCAATCGTGTCAGTTTACTATTCTGCTATACTGCTGTCTTCCACATTGTCTCCCTCTGAACATATTTTAACTGTATATATTTTTTATAGCTGGTAAATTTGGAAACACATTCTCATTTAGCTCTGAATAATTCAGAAAAGCAAGTTGTTTAGCTTGGGTAGTCGAGAGGCATTCAAGTGGGGAAAAAGCCCTGATTTAGATAGAAGTAGAATAAATCCTCACCTTTGTCCTAAACAAATGCTATGACTTGAATTTGTTGATTCCCACTCTTTCCCTCTTGCTCCTTTTTTTCTTCTTACTTTACCTCTTTTTCTTTCTCCCTCCTCCCTTCCCATATCCCTCCTCCTTGCCTCCGTTCATCCCTCTATCCCCCTTTACTTTCTTCTTTTTACTTTCCCTGTCAATCTTTCTCTCTTCTTTTAAAAACTTAATTTAGTGTGTGACACTTCCCTCTGTCTTACACCCACTGGGTGTTTACGTCAGGATTGGTTTGCAGATGGGGTGTGCGTGGGCAACAGTGAATAGTGATTAAACCATCTCTATTTTTCTCAGCTCTCACTCTGAGAGCTGGCTATTTCATTTCTCGGTTCAGATGTTCTGATTGTACTGAATAATGCAATTATTTCTCACATATTTATTCTTTTAGCCAAGCATTCATCTAAATATTGATGATACTAAAAAATGAGTATGTGTTTATTTACTTATTCATTCATTCATGAATTCATAATAGGCAGAGTGTTCAGCACTGAGGATATAATTGAAAAGCCATTGTCCTCACCTACAAAAAACTTAGACTCTATTAGAGAAGAGTATCACATAGGTAGTAAATTATAATACAGTGTGCTTCATGTTATAAATGTCATTGGCACATGGAAGGATCAGAGGGGCATTAGAAGAAACACCTACAGATTTGGAGGAGGATCCCTGATGGGGATCAGAAAACACTATTTCTTTCTTTTCCTTTTTTTTTTTTTTTTTTTTTTGAGATGGAGTCTCACACTGTCGCCCGGGCTGGAGTGCAGTGGTGCAAATTCGGCTCACTGCAACCTCTGCCTCCTGGGTTCAAGCGATTCTCCTGTCTCAGCCTCCCAAGTAGCTGGGATTACAGGCACCTGCCACCACGCCCAGCTATTTTTTTTTTTTTTTTTTGTATTTTTAGTAGAGATGGGGTTTCACTACGTTGGCCAGGCTGGTCTCAAACTCCTGACCTCGTGATTCACCCGACTCGGCCTCCAAAAGTGCTGGGATTACGGGCGTGAGCCACTGATCCTGGCCAGGAAACACTATTTCTAACAGATATTTCAGATTCAGCCTGACTTCCTTCTGAAGGTGTTATCAAAGTTAAGACATGGTAAATGAGTTGGTGTCTTAGTCCATATTCTCTAGAAAAAAAGAACTTGAAGCAAACCTAAGACCTTACCCCAGAAAACATGAATGAGGGAAAAAGGGAAGTGAGCAAAAAGAAGCTGGGAAGAAAATGCAGAGGGGTGCGTAGCTTAACAAGAAAACCCAGTAGGTCGCTTAGTAAGGTTGGATGTGGGTGGGAGCTACGTGGAACTTCTACACCTGTCATTCTCATCTCTGCTCTTTTATTGAGCAAAGCTTGCCTTTTGGGTCAACTCCACCTCACTTCCGGATTATGTTATCTAGCACCTCTGGGCAGATGCACAGCTTTCATGAGTATAGTTGTGACTGCCCAGGGCACTAGATTGGCCATTGCTAGGTATTGACAGCCTTCCCAAATCCAGAATCCTCAGAAGAGGCTGGGAAAACTGCAACTTTCAAGAGACGAAACAACGGCTAATGAAAGAGTATGAGGTATTACTGGTCACCTCGAGCACAATAGTAGCACAATTGACCAAGGCCAGTTGGCAGGCAGGCCTGAGTGACTCTTAGGAAGTGCACACATTGGTTCTAGGGCAGAGAATCCAGGCATAGGCAAATGTGGAGTGGGGAACGTTATACTTCATTTTTATTGTTTCCTTGTAGTCTCATAAATGTCCACATATGGCCGGACGCGGTGGTTCATGCCTGTAATCCCAGCACTTTGGGAGACCGAGGTGGGCAGATCACGAGGTCAGGAGTTTGAGACCCGCCTGGGCAACATAGTGAAACCCCATCTCTACTAAAAATACAAAAATTAGCTGGGTGTGGTGGTGGACACCTGTAATCCCAGCTACTCGGGATGCTGAGGCAGAATTGCTTGAACCGGGGAGGCGGAGTTTGCAGTGAGCCAAGATCACATCATTGTACTCCAGCCTGAGCAATAGGGTGAGACTTCATCTCAAAAAAAATAAATAAATAAAATAAGTCTACGTATATAAAAGGTAATAATAGAGGTGATTAGGAAAATAGGTATAGCCAGAGCCTGAAGGGAATTATATGCTAATTGGTACTCTTTCTTGAAGAAATTGGGAAAACATTGTAGTACATGGTAAGCATTTGCAATTTAAAATATTTTTAAAATAATATGTCTAATAAATTAGTTCTAATTCAACCTTTATATCATCACATGTACTGGACTCTAGATGCTAATTAAAACCTAGTACATGAATCATCACCACAAAAACATGAATGATAAAAAGCACCAATATTAATTTTTACTGTATTACCTTTTATAGATGTATCCTCATATGCATAATGAGGATATTAGCAATGTCTTCCATGGAGCTATGGCGTGAAGGATTTACCCACCATTAAGGAATTATTCAATGATGCTTGTGAAAGCACAGTAAAGAAAAACCTTATTCAGGACCATCGTGGTACACATGGGAACATAGTAATGGGTTTTTGCAGGGAGGGAGCGATTGGGCTCAACTCCAAACATAGCATGGGCAAGTAGAAATGTATAGCCAAGGAGCAGGGTGAGGGTCAGTGATTGGAACATGACTAAAATGAAATATCAGAGCTAAGGGGGATTCTGGCTAAACCAGCCTAACAGGATTCTAGCTGAAGACAGGCCAGGATGATCAGACATCATCTGAGGGCTGGTGAAGGATGAGGCACCTGTTCAGATATCAAGGGTGATCAGACACCCAAGGTGAGGAGTTCTTGCTAAAATGATTTATCAGGGCTCTTTACCAAAACTGGATTTTACAAGGAAATGCACAGATGAACCTAGGTGAAGATTTGATCTAAGGTTTTGACTGAAGTTTGGCCATGCAAAGAATCTTTGTTACCATCATCTCACAGAGAGTAACTGTCAGTTAGGGTCTAAATCTAAGGCTAACCTTATCCAGATATTGAGCCTTTAACTGTGTAGCTACACTCTGTTCCTGTAGATAGTATAATGTCCTGCACCATTACTCAGTCACACCTTCTGTTTCTGCAGATAGTATAATGCCCTGCGCCATTACTCAATCACACATTTTTATATTTTTCCCCAAAGTACTATGTCACTTTCACACTTTTTTCATTTTTAACATATGTGAATCCAGGAGCCAATTAGCTGATAATAAATGATGAAAACACTAAAGGCATGGTCTAGTTTGACCAGCAACATTCGGCTACAGTTTTATTTGGCTAAAAAAAATACATAAACACAGACAAAGACCTAGAGGTAGAAGGACACAGACATGCATACACAGACAGATTTTCTTCTTGATCTTCTTTTGAAAATCAATAATTTTGAATACTAAGTAGCTAAATTATTCAAATGAATCTCGGGTTATCTGATGCCTTAGAACTGTTTTCTTCCCTCCAAGGTACATTCTGAATAGATTGACTATTTGACTTTAGGATTAAAAAAGTAAATTACCTCCTTGTCTCTTCAATTGTTATCACCTTCTTTCATCTCTCTGTTTACATTGCTGTGTATTTTCTGAAGCAAACAAGCAAACAAAAAAATTTATTTGTGTATAGTAATTGCAGATTGTGACTGATAAAAATAAATGCGAACTTTAGGTGGAGCCTATTCTTTTCCTGCAGGTGAAATTATGTAGAAGGTTTAAAGTGCAAAAAGCTTTGCACATTAATTTAAGAGAATATATAACTGAGTATTTTAGTTAGACTTTTCTCTAGCCACTTTTAACAGTATAAGAAAGGCATTCTTATTTACAATTCAATCATCAACTCTTGCTTACATTTAGTAACAAGCATTTTGCAAATGTAGTTTCAACTATGTGAGGATTTTCTGTTAAAGTGTAATCAAGCCCATCTTCTCTCTCTACTTTGCTTGTATAGAATCTACTTAAAAGGACTGCCTACCCTACCTTGCCCAGCTATGCCTCAGCTTCCTATATTCTTACTTCCTACATATTCATTGTTGCCCAGAAGCTTCCCTCACTAATGCATTGATGACTTCTCTTGGTATAGTTTAATGAACAATATTAGTTTTTATTTTCGCTGAACTCCTCGTGGTCTTTGACTTTGATTTCTCTCACCTGCTTAACACTTTCTGACTTGTGCTTCTTTGACACACTGCTCTCTTATGGTTGTATTTCTGCCTCTGCCAGTGCATTTTTAGGCTTTATTCACAGATCCATCTTTCACCTACTTACCTAGGAGGAATTCCCATCTTTTCCCTATGTCCAGCACGTTTTCTTTCTGTACACACTCTCTCCAGAGGGCAATTCCATCCACTCAAATTCCATGATGATCTTAAAACACAACAACTGTCAAATATTTCCAAAGCAGACCTCTTTCCTGCAATCCATTTCCATGTTATTTCTGTCTTCCTACTTGGAATCATAACTGGAACATTTATGGGTACTTCTACATCAAACTGTGTGTGTGTGTGTGTGTGTGTGTGTGTCTCCTACAGAATTGGGTCTTTCTAGATGAGTTTCTGGCAACTTTAAAGAGACAGAACAGGAATGATAATATAGATTTTTTTTTTCCTTTTCTTTAAGATCATGTGTACTAAGTACTGTGAATGCATTCTTCTAATTTTTATGGGTTTTTATTGTTTCTTTGAGGTTTTTTGTTATCTAACAACATCTTTAGGCTTGTGCATTTAAAAAATGTTTCATAAAATATTTTCTGGACTATGAACTATTTTATCTAACTAATTATCATCTTTTTACTTGTACAGAACATGGCTGTGCTTTGGTCAAGGATAGGCCAAGGTAAACATCCAGAGTGACTCAGCAAGTTTGGAGCGCAGGCGTATTAACTCCACTTGTTATCACAGCCATATAACCATAACATGGAAAGGCCATCCCTTAGTTCTAAGCCTCTATTGTCTGTAAAAGGTATAATTGCCCTGCCTACACTGTACAGGCACATTGGTGCCCAGAGAAAGAGAGAGAGAGAAAGAGAGAGAGAGAGAGAGAGAGAGAGAGAGAATCAGAGCTGTCCATCTTTGCAAACAAACAAGTTAGGGGGTAGGCAGGGGGTGCAGGACACAGCTTGGCTCGCTTGTGCCCAAAGAGAGAAAGAGTTAAGCTGCTAACCCTGAAGGCAAGGGACAGCCAGCTGCACAGCCATGTGTGCGGGAGCCATTGGACTATGTAGGACAGATACTGTGAGAAAGTTGTTGGTGAGAGCTGCTGCTGAATAAAATAATCTTTCACCTGCCTACTCCTGCCCCTCCGAGTGTTCTTTCTGCTCATCCACCCACTCCCTCAAACCTTAGTATGGTCTGGAACCTGACCCTGAGCATGACATTACTATATTTCTATAATATTTTTTCTGTACCTTTCCCTTGTTATGTTACCATAGCACATCCCTTGCACACTTCTGTGATCAATGCCACACTGTATCATAGCCACATACTTAATCTTTTGTCTCTTATACTATGAGCTGCTTGGGTGAAATGAGTTCTTTTTGCCTCTATCAGTCTCTCCTATGCAGGCTAATGTTGGTGATAGATACAAGTCTATTCAGTGTATTTAGCTGCTGCCTAGTATTCTATCATATGAATACATTACATTATATTTATCAATTCCCAGTTAATATGCTCTTCAGTAATTCTCATATTTCATTGTTTCAAATAATGCTGCAATGAATATTCCGTGATAGTTTTCTAATCCACAGTTTTCTTTTTATAAATATATTTAAATTAAGAACACTTGCTTAAGTACTAGGATGTTGTATTTCTTTTTAAAATATGGGAAACAAATGTATTTTTTAGCTATTAGCAAAATGTAAATTCTCCTATTTAGATAAGCCACCTTAGTGCTTATGGTTGGCTAGATACTTATAAGAATCTTACACTGGGTCCTATTATATACATGTTAACATGCCCCCTTCCTTCTTACTGTGTGTATGGGTGTGTGTGTTTGCGTGTGTGTGTGTGTGTGTGTGTGTGTATATATATAACATTAATATATAATATATTATATATATTCTTAGTGTGTATATATAAAAAACAAAAATATATAATATATAATTAATGTTACTGATCACATTGCTTTGTTTATAATGTTAACCTGCTTATATTAAGTATTTTTTTATCCTTATGCACATTTTGAAAAGGACTGTAGCTGAAACCATCATAATAAAACATATCCCTCTTTGTTCAAAGACCAGCTTATGTCTCTGCATTAATTTTCTTTCTTCTCTCTCACAGATAATTAATAGAAGATACTGGGAAGTACTTAACTTTACTTCAACCTATTTGAAGTTTATTACCCTTGTGACTCATACATCACAACCACCAAAAATGGATAAATTGTAAAATCTACCAGAATAAATCCCCCCTTCAAAAACTGCAACTCCCAAACCTCCTAACAGTACATTTTCAGACTGCCCTCTCTAATAACTCTGTTTCCCACAGAGCAAAAAGCTTTCAGTGCATTGCAAATGATGCACTGTTGTTCTCAGCAGTTCTCAAACTCTCGTTTCTGATATGCTTCAGGTTGCTGCACTCTGATCTACTCATTCAGTGCTCTCTCTTCATGCCATTAATATGAAGCTTTCTGTTTTGACATTTAGTTGTTTCAGGAAATGGGCATTTGATTCGTGGAAGAAAAATCTGTATCTCTAAGAGAGCTGCATTGAAAAAGAAATTAAGGTGTAGTGTATTAAAACACTGCTTATTTAGCAGCCCTCTTAATTTCAGTGAATTGTTTAGTAGGTTTTATGCTGATAAAAGTCTACATCATGATTCATTTTTCTTATGTTCCTTCCCAGATGCACTATCTTTCCATCTCTTGCTCATTGCTACACATTTTTTTTCTGGTTAATATCTTGCTTCTAAACAAACCTCTTACGATTTCTCTCCCATCCACCCCCCTTTCTTGTACCCAAGGCTAATTCTTAATGTCTTTATTGCATGGTGCAGCAGGGAAAGTTGTTCTCAAATAATATTTCATATGTGTCCCCAAATCTACCAGGTTCTTTGCATTAAGGCAGGTCCACATTAGTTCTTGATGATGGGCTATTGATGAGAGCAAAATAGGGAACTTCGTTGGAAGCATGGAGGAGGGGTAGAGTATGCTACCCTCTACTGGTTTCTTTTTTAGCCAATGCATCTTCAAGGTGGAGAGCCTGGTCCCTGAATGACCTTGAACAGTACATGACAACATGTGATAGACAAATGGAAATAAACATCTGTTTTGTTTGAGTCCCTCAGATTTAGGGGGTAAATTGTTCCTGAAGAATATACTAGCCTGTCTTTGCTAGTAAACAAGTCACAGCTCTCTAGAGTCTTTCAGTAAGAGATCCAAAAATTGTCAGTCTCTCAAAGTCTTTCAAAATCAAATTTCACCCTCCTAATTTCCTAGAGCTTTATTCTGGATAATTTAATCTATTCAAATTCTTCTGTCCTTGACTCTGTTGTTGTTTCACTTTATTTTAATTTTATTTTTTCCGTATTACTCCTTTCGCTCACAGTCTTTCAATTGTTCATGTTTGTTCTTAGGATAAATTTCAAACTCCTTTATAAAGCTTATAAAGTCCTTTCTGTTCTGGTTGTTCTTACATTTTTAGCCTCATCTATTGCTGGTCTTCTGTTTTCCTTCTCTTTTTCCAGCCTGGAAGAAGCCTTTTCTCCCTATCACTACCCCCAACCTACATATTGCTTTACACCTCTGTTTTGTGCTTCTATAGCACATCCCTGGCATACTTCTCTGATCAGTACCACATCATATCATAGCCACACACTTAAACTTTTGTCCCCTATACTGTGGGCTGCTTGAGTAAAATGAGTTTTCTTTGCCTCTATTGATATCTCTTTGCATGTTGATACTTATATGTGATATCTCCTGTACAGGTTGACCTGTATCTACAGGTCTCCACTAAACAGTGAGTTACTCAGAGACACCTGTTCTTGTCACCAGTTTAGGACCTTTTGCAGATACTGCTAGGCAATGTTATACTTGCTTCACAGTAGCTCTCGTGCTGTATTTTCATTGTCTGGTTGCTTCTTCATACATGCCACTAACTTGTAAGCTCTCCCTCTGTCTGTCTTGTTGGTGTGTGTTTTTAACGGCCAGCACAGGGCCTGGCACATGAAGAGTGTTATTTAGAAACACTCTTAATTTCAGTGAGTTGTTAAATAGGTTTGATAATGACAAAAGTCTGCATCATTTTGATTGAGCAATGCACTGATCAAAATGTATTCTTCATGCTGGGGAAGCCCGTTGCCTTTTCTCTAAATGTTTTCTCTTCCCAGTATATATCATGTCTCTTCCAGGGAGCCTCCCGTATGATTTTATCCCACTGAGTTCTCTTAGTTTGAGATACTCTTATAGACTTATTCACTACTGTCCATTTTAGTATTCTTTTCAACCTTAGTTGTTTAATTGCCTGAGTGTTTTTTTCCCAATTATAACCTTTGAAAACAGGGCCGGTTTAGAGTAAATTATGGTATTCAACAGAGACTGAGCTTGATTTAAGTAGTATGTTGGGACATAAGTATAAATGAGGAAGTGGTCTGTCCTCAGGACATTCAGAATCTAATAGATAAAACAAAATATAAGCAGATACACAGAGGATGATGATTTTACTTTTATAATAGATGTATGAGCAATGATCTGTGTGCCAAGATAGTGTAACTGCTAAAAATATTTAATATAATAAAACCATAGAAAACCTCTTAATAAAAAGCAATACATGAAATCATGGAAAGTAGAGTTATTCACACTGATTGTCAGTCCTGGTCAAGTGAAGTAGAACCTCAAAGCATAATTTTATTCAGAATTTCTCAAACTGGGCACAGTGGCTCATGCCTGTAATTCCAGGACTTTGGGAGGCTGAAGCAGACAAATCACCTGAGGTGAGGAGTTCAAGACCAGTCTAACCAACATGGTGAAACCCCACCTTTACTAAAAATACAAAAATTAGCCAGGTGTGGTGGTGGGCACCTGTAATCCCAGCTACTCAAGAGGCTAAGGTAGGAGAATCTCTTGAACCCGAGAGGTGGAGGTTGCAGTGAGCCAAGATTATGCCATTGCACTGAGGCCCAGATGGCAGAGTGAGACTCTGTCTCAAAAAGAAAAAAAGGAATTTCTCAGTTCTGTTTTCATTATAAGGAAGGAAGGAAGGAAGGAAGGAAGGAAGGAAGGAAGTCCCATTGTTTCCCATCTCTTTTTCTTTTTTTCTTTTTACTTTACTGTTTTTGCTTTTCTTTCTTCCCAACTTGCCATTTCAAGCCCCACGTACTCTATTCTCTAAAGACAGTTTTGATCATTTCCAGCCTTGCTGGTTCTACACCTTCTACCCCAATACACACACATACACACACAATCTAATTAGCTAAACCGTTTATCCATCCTTAAATAGTTCTCAATTTTTAAATATATCCTTCCTCATCTTGGCCCAGTTAAAATATGTGAACAATAAAAATAGTGACATCATTATTATTTCACTTGTGATCCAAGACTGTGCTAAATTTCTCTGTAGATGAATTTGTGATGCTTTAGAAAGATCATTCAATGTTCAGAGATACATTGATTCTAAGTAGAAAGAGATAAAATACCTACTACTGTATCAGCACTGGGATAGTCACGAGAAAAAATGTAGATTAATGCCCTTACTAAGCTACTAAGGAAAGAAGAGGTGGTTTGTAAACCAACAGAGAGGTAAAAATCCCAATTTATTTGACACAGTCTCTATTTAAAGAAAACTTATTTTTATATCATGAATATTCACTCTCCTATCTTATTCTGAACATAGGAAATAGCTCAGAGTTATATTTATTTATTCCTCACTTTGTTCCAAAAAGAGATTTAAGATAGCTTATGAGGATATTAAAATACATAAAAGCACATAATTAGAAATAGGTGAGAAAGTAGAAAAATAACAAGAGCAGCAACCTGATGTAGAACCAGAAATAGGGCAAAATGGAAGTATACTTTCAGAAAGTTTTATATGCTTGCTACTATTTCTAAAATTTTCAGCCACCCGTGTTGAAAAAATGTAATCAGCTATGACATTCATGATATTCAGAATATCAAAACAAACTATTGAGGAAGAGACGGTCAAATGAGTTAGGGTATTCTCCTGAGAGCGCTCAGGAAAGACACTATATAATATAATGCATAGCATGATCAACAATATTCACAACATCTTTGCAGTAACCATGGTGAGTTCCATAAAGCAGCTCCCTGTAGTATTCTTCTATACAGGCTGATGGCACCATATTAAATTAAAATTCAATGTAAGATACTGTTGTTCCTCTCGGTAGGAGGGGGTAGGGATGGAGGAGTAAGAAAGTCTAGCTCAGTATGTAACAGTGTACTGGTTTGGGTGAATTATTGGTGGGGATTATAGACTACTGAGTGCAATGGGTTGTTGTCATATGCTTCACTGAATCCTCAATAAGTACGATTTCAAACTGTTGCCCTTTATCTATGTAAAATTTGACGGGTGTTTATTTGCCAGTGAAATCAAAACTTACCTGACCTAACAGATATTCCAGTTAATAAGTCCAGAAAAGCCTTGCCTTGGTTGTGGGAAAACATAGGCGAGGGCTATAAACACTTAGCAATGGCTTTTAATCTACCAAACAGAAACAGGAGAACAAATATGTCTGAGGATAATAGAGAAAATATGCGTGAAATACTCTTTAAGGATATTGCCATACTTTTAAAATTTCTGTTAATGTCCATCTAGATGTGGTTCTGTGAAAATTAGAGGGTGAGATTTGGGTGGAGAATCCTCAAATTTAGACATGGGAGAACTGAGTTTTATTTCTAGCCTTGAAATTAGTTCACTTAATTATGTTGTATCTCAATTTTTACCATGTAATGATGGCTAGTATTTCCTCCTCCAAACGTCTTATGACTGCATTGTCAAGTTGATCGAGTTGTTGGCATTACACAAGATTTCCACCTGATCACAGGGTTCCACTGAGCACCAAAATTATGCAGCTAGTGACTGGTAGAGCCCAGATTTCAACCCAGATATACTGTTTCAAGCCCCCTACACTTTCACAGACTATGCTACCATCTACTTTTTAAGATCACAACCAAAAGCTCTTTACATCTAAGGTGTCCAAATAGTCTCAAATTTTATCACATTTCTAATTATAGGTATTTATTTGCTTAGAAGAGGAAGTTGACTATTAAAATTTTAATAAAAAGAAATGATAGTTATTAGATTAGGAAATATAATGTCACTCTCAAGCATGTCTGGTATATTCTGATAATAGATAATGAATTATAATCTTGCTTGGAAAGAATTCAGTGCAACTCCTCATTTAATGAAATGGCTATTTCTCTGTGTGACATTTCATTACAACACCAGAATCAAGGACTTGAGAATTTATTTTTCCTCCTATTATTCAAAAATATTACAAAATGCAGTTTCATTGTCATTAGGATGTACTTAAACTACCAGGTGTTACAAGATCTAATCTCTGGGATAATGTCTGCATTAAAGAATTTGTGTCAGCTCAACCCTTTCTCTTCTCTGTGAAGAATAACAGAAAGCATAGCTAAATGATCTTTGGTGGCAATAAAAGCTTTTCCTGCTTCACAATTTATCATCACTGGCTTCTTTTCTGATGAGCTCTGAAAATTCTGAAAGCTAAAACTTTGCTTTAGAGAGATGAGAGAAACATTTCCCCTCACTTGTTCAAACTTTTTCCAACTGTGTCTATTTCCTTCCCAATAATGGTACAGAAGATAGTAGACTTGAAAGAGGTATGCATTTGAATCTCTATATTTCTAGTTCAAAATAGGGGTGAAATCTCTATTCACAGATATTCTTAATTAGAGGAATATGAAGTATGAAAGCCTTTGAAGACAACATTTTATTAAGAGCCTTGCTTGTGCAGTGAATGACTGTCTTTCTTGGACAGAAATTCAGTGGTGGAAGAGTTCGTTTGAAGGTTAAAAGTCTTGGGCCAAGCACGGTGGCTCATGCCTGCAATCTCAGCACTTTGGGAGGCCGAGGTGGGTGGATCATAAGGTCGGCAGTTCCATGCCAGCCTGACCAACATGGTGAAACCCCGTCTCTACTAAAGATAACAAAAATTAGCCAGGCGTGGCCGTGTGCGCCTGTCATCCCAGCTACTCAGGAGGTTGAGGCAGAAGAATCGCTTGAACCCGGGAGGTGGAGGTTGCAGTGAGCCGAGATTGCGCCAAAGCACTCCAGCCTAGGCGACAGGGTGAGACTCCGTCTTGGGAAAAAAAAAAAAAAAAAAAAAAAGATAGAAAAGAAGGTTAAAAGCCTTGTTGGACAATGTATTTTCTCTATCCTTGAAGTGGAACTCCTCATTTGAGGAGAGAAGGACAAGAGAGCTCCACAAAGAGAGAGTCCTGATAATTACTGGCACATCTAAACATCTGTGTTTAGTTGCAAAATACTTGTAAATGATTCATGTAAGTGGGGCACCATTCACTTCTGACCAATCTGCCTAAGTGCCAAGATAGGCAAGCCAGCTGTAATATCCAGTTTGCACTAAGCCCCTTCTCCATCACATTTCATTTAACTGTTGAGCTTGTCATTTGTTTATTACAACATGGGAGTATTACAACAGGTCCACATTTCACTCTCCATAATGAGAAATCTCTGAGGGAAATCTTCATTTTCTTTTATGGCTGAAGAACAACTCATCTTCCATTTTTCATGAAGTATCATGAGTCCTAAATTCGGGAAAAAAAGTTCTGGTCCAAGATACTAGTTATAAAACATATATCTCAAAAGGCCTAGATGTTTTATTCAAGGATGGCTATATCAATTTCCTATATATTGTCTACACAGATATCCTTACTAGAACCTGGTTAACATGGGTCGACTGCTGCAGATGATCAGAGTAAGATTACGTATCTGGAAAAATAACAACCATCACTTTTTTCAACATATGTTTATTGAGCTTCTACTGTGGCCCATCTACTCTGCAATGGTTGGTGAGGATAACGGAGATTTTTTTGGACCAGATTCTGATTTTATATAACTTATAGCCAAGAAGGACAGATATACCCATATGTACCAATTGTAAGACAGGAAGTGATACGTGACCCAAGTAAGGGAGTAGGGAGAAAAGTGTTATAGATACGTAGGGGAGAGCTTGGGGAAAAGTTAATGGAGAAGATAATACAATAATATTTGTAAAAGATCTGATAAAACTGGAAACCTACATAATTTACTTACCAAGTGATAAAATTTAAAAATGAACTGGCAGGAAGATATACATGTGCATTTAAGCAAGATGTGGAGTCAACTTCTAGGTCACTCTAGGAACAAAATGCTTCTGAATTTTCACATGTAATTTGGCTTGGGGATTTTGATCCCAATTTTGTTGATTATGATGACAATAATCATAACCTGTCGTGAAGAATGAAGTTGGCTGTTAGCCTCCAGCTTCAGTTCCTTCAGAATCCACCCTGCTGCTCCAGCCCAGGCCATGCCCTTTCTGGTCAGCTCTCAGCCAGTAACTGAACACAATGGGGTCCTAGACCCTGCTCATTTCTCCCCAACTCTGTTCTCCTCTCAGGCCATCCTCCTGCCAGGGCTCCCTGTGGGGCTGGCCTAAATATCCTCAGAGCTCTATCACCATTGAGGCTCTTCCTTCCCAACTCCCTTCCTTCTGCCTTTTCACGTTGCAGCCTGGAAGATCCCCCCTCCATCGGTACATATTCCAGGTCCCTCTCTTTTCTCTTTAAGAAGCATCAGCCCCATTTAACTGCTTTCCGGAAGACCCAAACTGACAATGTATCTGTCACATCTTTAGTCCTCATAAACATTGATTAAATATTGGGGATTTTACTTACTCACATTTTATTGTGAAAGGAACAGACAGGGAAGTTAAATGGTTTGTCCATTTTCACAAAACTGTTAAATGGTGAAAGCGATGTTGGATCTCCTTTCTGAATGGAGTATGCATGTCTTTAGATATACTTTAGTGTTTAAGAGGAGTCTATTGTGATTCTTTTTGTTTAGTGAAATCTCATTTTAAACTTCAATCAATCAATCACTTGGGCCACTCACTCTTTTTCTTTTTGGTGAATCTAGATTTGCACATGTTGGGTTAAAAAGGACTCCAATGAGAATGTATTTTGTGCCTGATGTAGACGTCTTTTATATTTTTTATTTTTTTTTTTAACAGAAAGGTCAGCAAGTGTCTTTCTGGCAGGACTGCCATTCGCTTCACTCCAGGCTGGAGTTTTAGCAGCACCATGATCCCCAGCTTAAAAAAAAAAACAAAAACAAAAAGCACATGGGCAAGACATTGCATAGGCTCTTGCTGCCCTGATCACTTTCGTTGTTGAAGCACACCTATTGCTTTTCTTTCGCAGGTTCTTCAATCAGACCGACGCTCTCAGCCCCTAGCCTGACATTCAAGGCCTTATTGCCTGCTCTCTCCAACTCTGCTTCATAACCTATGTGGCAACAACAACTGACTTTTGATTAGTCCTCCAAAAGCCTTTACCCCTGAGCATTTGCAGATATCTTTCAAGCTAAATATGCTCTGCCCTCTCTCAAATCAAGGCTTTTTCACTAAGAGCTCTCTCTCTGAACATTTTAGGCTAGGTGAGTGGGGAAGGAAGGACCTACACATGCCTAAAGTCCTTGCTAGGTAACTTCTACCAGAAGCCTTTAATCACTCACTAAAGTGGATTTGTTTGTCCCTCCGATTAGCTCCACAGTCCGAAGAGTATGTACTTGAAGCAGGAAACACTCCTAAGAGAAGAGGTGATCCTAATACAGCACCTGGCACACAGTATAAAGGCACTGCATGAATTAATATTAAAATGACGTGCATTGTAAAAATATCTATTTGTGTCACTAAACTTTGAGTCTCTGAAAAAATAGAATTCTATAATTTTCATTTTGAATCCATTTCCTCCAAAAGAGTCTTGTACCTGATGGCTCCCCAATACATGTATAACTGGCAATTCAGTTCAATGTGGAAAAATAGTATTTATTGCTAAACGTGATTGCCATTTACTGTAGACAGTGAAGTATAGTGAGAAAAAACATACAGCAAATTTTCAATATTATCTGTCTCCAAGAATTAAAATAACCACAAAACTGTTAAGTATTATTGCCATTTTGTGATAAGTAATTCTGCTTTGTTAAAGATTTTGTTTCTTCAATGGGAAAAAGCGTCATAATCTAAAAGTTGTCAGGAATTGCCATTCTTTTTCAGTCATCAGATGTTAACAGTTACCCAAAAGTTTCTGTAGCCATACCATTAATTGGAATCGAGCAGGGGAAATTACCCATAATGGCATTAACCTCTTGAACTTCTTTTAGTATCTCTGCCTTTAAGGGCAAATAAATTCCCTGGTGTAGTTGTTTGGATCTGGTCAAATTCTCTAAGAACTGTTAAACTCTCTGGACAACATGTCTAGTGTAAACTTCCCACTAAATAATAAATTTGTAGTTCAGCAACAAGCTAGACATCTCTGGGTGACATTTCCACCTTCTTGTATACATTGTATGTCCAGTCTTTGGAAAAGTGTTTGGTAAAATATAAACTGGTTGGAAAAAATTAAAATATCACCAACACTATTTTTAAAAGAGAAATATTTATAATAGCTGGAAGTCATACTTAAGATTATAACATTTTGGGATATAGTGTGTTTGCAGTCAGATGTGAAATCAGTGTACAAAGGGTCAACACAAAGAATATTTCTCCTCCAGGCATTTCTAAAAAGAAAAAAAAAGACCACTATATAGCCTCAATGTCTCCAATGACCTAAATTCTCCAGGCAGTTAATAGAAGATGAAAATTTAAAAAGAACATGAGAGAGAACAGCATTTCATGATTCAGTGATGTTTCTTGAGGGAGTCAGGCTGCAAAAACAGAATATGAACTTCATTTGAGGCTTGCTACATCCAACCACTACTCTCTTGCTTCTGCCCATTAACTTAGAGTAAGTTGCACCATAAATGCAATGACTTATAAGAAGAAAAGTGACACATTCTACTTATAAAAGAAAGAAAATCTGTAAAGCTAGAACTGAGAAAATAAAACCAAAGTACTCAGCAGATAAAATGTAAGTCATTTATCACTAGTCTAGGACTTTGTACAAGGAGAGGCTCCAGAGCTCATAAAGTTGGCTAGACAATTGCAGTGATCTATGGAGACTGACCAACACCTTTCTGATCCCCGAGGCTCATAAGTTAGAAGAACAACCAGAGTGTAAGCTCTGGATCTGACATAGGAAAAAAAGCAGATATAAAACAAAATTAAAACTGCAGTGATCATGGAGGTAATATACTGTTCATTGGAGGTTTGTAGAATTAAAAAGATTGTCACTGGAGTGGAAGGATTCAAGTTTAAATGCCTTTTATATTTGAAGAAGTGTGAAGTTAACAGCATACTTTTGAATGTCACTATTTAATGACATTTTAGATCTACATAATCTCCCCTCTTTCTCATAATTAGGGTTGGCAAGGATCAGGATCAGAAAAACCTCATATCCAGCAAATGTAGATGTTAAATATTAATAGGAGGTAGAAATAAGCAATCCTAAATTGACTAGTTCTATAAATATAGGCTGGGCTTTGATTCATTTTTTAAGGCCATAGGTCATGATAAAGAATATTTATCCTTTGGACATTTCTAAGAATATATGAGCTGTAGTTTATCTTCCTTGCCTCACAGTTCCATACATTTAGGAAAAAAGGGCCAATGGACTCCATAAATTGTCTTCTCAAAAAAATCCTTTACTTCGCTGATCAGGATATTAAGGCTCAGAGAGCATAAGTGAGTTATATCCTGAAAGTTAAAGCAGGCATAAGCCAGGAATAGATCTCAGCTCTCCACGTGTCACAATCATAAATAACTATACAAGGTTATTTGTTTGTTGTACTCTTTTTATTTCCCAAAAGAAAAGTTCATATAAATTCTTGGATGCCTGGCTATTCTCCAGAACATGATCTTTTTTTTTTTTTTTCCACTTAACTTTTTTGAATGAATGAAGAAATCCCTTAGCTTTTTAAACAAATATTTACTGATGCCATATAGGAATTTTGCTAGCTCTAGGCACTGGGTATGCAGATATATATAAATCAAGGATATTAATAAAGGAATGGACTTTATTCCAATGCCTCCTATTAGTAGGTTTATTTTTTTTCCATTCCTCATAGCTCATTGGCTGCTGCACAGATTCTCACATGCTGAGTGGGATGTCTTGAGATAGCCAGCTTGCTTCTGATGGTCAAAATGGTATCAGGACCTTCTGGAGCACA
Organism: Macaca fascicularis; assembly: GCF_037993035.2. Taxonomy (NCBI): domain Eukaryota; kingdom Metazoa; phylum Chordata; class Mammalia; order Primates; family Cercopithecidae; genus Macaca; species Macaca fascicularis. The sequence continues at coordinate 55,666,340 of NC_088394.1, forward strand.
TCAGTAGATGCCTACATGAAGGTTGATATGTGTTTATACAAAAAAGGTGACATCTTTGGAAGGAAGGAGAAATGGGTTTTGTTACTCGTCTGCCTCTGATAAGCTGTGTGATTTTGAGAAAGTCACATTTTCTCACTGAACCTTGGTTTTATCAAGCAGTGTTTTCCTTTTTTTGTTGTTGTTGTTGTTGTTGTTGTTTTTTTTGAGTTGGGGTTTCACTCTCTTACCCAGGCTGGAGTGCAGTGGCATGATCACAGCAGCTTCGACCTCCAGGCTCAACCAATCCTCTCACCTTAGCCTCTGGAGTAGACAGGATTAGAGGCATGTGTCATCATGCCCAGCTAATTTTCAAATTTTTTGTAGACACAGGGTCTCCCTATGTTGTCTCAGCTGGTCTTAAATTTCTGGCCTCAAGCGATCCTCCTGTCTTGATCTCCCAAAGGGTTGCGATTACAGGCATGAGCCACTGCACCTAGACTCTGGTTGCTTTTGCTTCTAATGAACAGTGGGTGATTACAGGAATTTATCATCGAGAATTGACTAAAATATAAGAATTATAGCCAAAGAGGTTGAACAGATGACATTTATAAGTTTAATTATTTTCATTATGAATGCAATTATAGTTGCAGGTCCTTGAAAGAAAAACATTTTTACTGAGTAATTGCTCATTATAGCATGGCGTTAATGGGCATTAAGGCCAGGGGCTTTTCCTTTTATCAGCCACACCGGTGATGTTTCTCCACTACTCCCCTGAATTGCTACATTGAAAGACATGATAGTAATGCTATTGCCCCAAGAAGGCAGGTTGTATAAACTATTAAGAGATCCCTAGACCAAAAAATAGAGACAAAGCTGAATTCTACTGTCTGTCCCACTATTTATTAGATTGGCTTAAATTCACTGAACCCAAGTTACCGCAATTGTAAAGTGAAGTGATGGTGCCAGGTTTATTTCAGCACCATTTTTCATAGCTAGAGGACTACAGTTTACTCCCGTCACTAGGGTATTCCTTACTGTGGCCTGCCAGGTATGCTGTGGAGTGGGAATCAACTTGGGTTTCATCCCCATATGCCTTGGTCTGCTAACATTCCTACTGGAACACTGTCTGGGGGACAACTGGGACACCTCTTCTGCTAGAGGAAACTGCCACTAGCATCTATATTTGATGGCTGTTAGGAATACTGGAGTTGTGTGCCACATCTGTTTCCTGAAGATCATGTTCACTCCTAGAATGTTTCTTGGTGTCAGGTGTTTTGGCACAGGGATGTGGATGATTCCTTCCCTTTAATATGTTGGGAGAGAGTTAGGGTGTGGGAGGAGTCTAGGATGAATAGCTGAGTTTTGTCTTGATATGCGTCATATATATCATGTATACAAAACACCATCCTGTGTGCAATATGCCCACTAAACAGTAATGAGATATTATTTCAACTATTTCAAGAAGAGAACAGAAATTAAGGGAAAATAAGTAATCAAAGTACACAGAAGTTGAATATTTTTATAAGATAATTTATTACTAACCAACAATTCCCAAATTCGAACATACACCTGGTGGATTGAGAGTCTAACTTTGAACATACAGAAGGAAATATACCATAATAATATTAAAATCAGGAAAATTTATTTCAGATAGCATCTTGTCAAATATCTAAATTTACAAATGAGGTCAAATTTACAAATGAGAGCCAGGGATTCAATGTTTATCTTCCCAAGGCCAGCAAGTGTCAGCACTGAAAATATCTAAGCAGGAGTCTCTAGCTACCAACCCAATGTTCTCCTCACTAAAGAGATATTTTTTTCATTCCATTTTTCTTACCTTCCCCAACACCAAAAGTGCTTATTATATATGAGTTTGCAGATGATGACATCAAGAAGGAAGTGGGGCAAGATATTAACTGACCACCTACTTTGTCTGAGGTTCTGGGTGAGTCAGTTTTGCCATTTAATCCTTAAAAATCATGATGTGGTAGAGACAGACAGGGACGCTGAGGTCAGAGGTTATGTCACTTCATAAAGATGAGAACAGAGCCAGGAAAAATTCAAATTCCTTATTGAATTGTTTCAAAGGCTCTTTAGATAAAACACTTGGGAAAGTTTAAGTTGGAATTATAAATTAAATTTTAAATTTAAAATTTTAAGTTTATTTAAAATGCTAGACAGTTTGAATTAAAAGATAATGTCACCTCATTAATTATTAAATTTTATAATGCCCCTCAAGTTTTTATGTTCAAAATTTTCCCCCAGAAGGCAAGAATAGTTTCTTTGAACTATGACTGCTACTGTTTTACTCTGAGTCATTTTTGGTGTGTAAATTGTGCATATTTGAATAGTTCGTAAGCTTCTGAAATCTATATCTGGGACAATTCCATCTAGTTCCTGCCTAGTTCTAAAACCATGAGAAAAGTGAAAAATTCAATTCCTTTGAATTTCTCTAATACCTGGGTAAAGGCCGATTATTGGCAGAATTGTGGAACCCTATTGAATATTTACTTGTATGCACAGTAATGATACGAGCTTCTTGATCTCACCAGAAGGATATACTTTTATATCTTTATTGTCTTGGTTTTAAGATAAAGTAATACCTATTTGGTAATGAGTTTTTGTGGATTTATCGCAGAGAAGCTTAAATTATTCTCTTATTCAGGCCAGGGTCAAACAAGGGAGGAGAAGGGATGAGATAAATTAAACAGACGATTAACTGTGAGGAAGAGTTTTATCGACTCTTAGCAAGGGTTCAGACATTCAGATGTATGCCAGGCAGAGTGAGAGAAAAGTTGCTTCTCTAATTTAGAGAAGAATAGATGGCTGCAGTTTAGCACCTTGCATAGTTCTTCGAAAGGCAAAACAAGCAACAAATAAACAAACAACCCAAATATGACTAGAAATAGAGATCTCTTTGAGGGCTGTTCCATGTAGGTCCCCGCTCTGAATGCTCCATCTATTGATTCCTGTAGAACCGTTTTTTCTTTAGCAAGATGCAGAAGTCTGGCCCTTTGGGAATCAATTCTCGTTTTTGTTGTGTGAATAAATAACCTTGATTAAGAAAAAACGCTTTCTAAACTCACTTGCTGCTTTTGCTCTGGTTTTTTAAAAAGCTGCGTATTGTAAAGACTTTATGTGTAAACATTTGAGAATAAAAATTGTAAAGTACGGCTGTGTTTTGCTTAAAATTTAAAAAACTCAGAACAACATGATTTAACAAATAAGCAATTTAGAAAGGAGATACTCAAGAACCCAGGTCAGCAAACTACATCCCTCAGGCCAAACTGCTCTGCCTGAAAGCTAAGAATAGTTTTTAGATTTTTAAAGGTTGTAAAAAAAAAAGAGAAGAGTATATGTATATGTCCCACAAAATCTGAAATATTTGTTGTATGATCCTTAACGGAAAAGAGTTGCTTTGACTCCTGATTTAGAACATTTAAAAAATATTTAAACTTTACAACTTATTTTATTTATACTTATTAAAATCTTTTTCCATGAATTATTTTACTTGAGGTTACCTCTTGATGTATGTAAATTGTTAATAGCCCCATTTTACAGATAAGAAATTGAAATTAAGTGATACATCCATGACTACTTAACCTTTCAAATATGTGGATAATATAATCCTCTAAATTGTATTTACTACTTTAGTGCATTATCATCAATGATTATATATGATAATACTTAATTTCTGCATCAAAAATATTACATCAAAATGCATAAATAATTTATATTCAAATAATATAATTTACACAAATAAAGTGTAAATAAAACTTGATTTGAAAAAATCTGTATAGCAAAACCTACATGGGTTTTTTGTTGTTGTTGTTTTGGACATGAGTTAATTATGAACTAAGCATGTACTATTATTGTTAAACATAGTTTATAGATAAAGATAATCATAGTCCCTTGGGGACAATTTGGTCCTTCCAAAGAGCCAAAACTATGAGAATTACAGAAAATGCAAGGGACATTTAATAACACACATCTGGACAGTGAATGTGTTCATATAAGATAAAATTAATACTAACTAGACTTATTTAATATGAAAACAAAATATATTCAGAAAATGAGAGACTTATTACATAAAAGAAAGATAAGATTCACTGGATCAGTAATTGTAATTATTCAAAATATGTGATGAATTCTGAAAACAGATGAATATTAGAAAACTTCCTAAATGACACACACCAAGTGAGTTACAGACATCTAATCAATAATGTGGATGATGATTTAAGAAGCTTCATTAGCAAATATGTAAATTACACAAAGCTGGGAGAGGAGTATCCTGCTCAATGGTAAGCAGTTGTATCAATCTGTTCTAATACACTTTTTTTTTAGATGGACTCTCGCTGGATTCCAGGCTGGAGTGCAGTGGCGCGATCTCAGCTCACTTAAACCTCTGCCTCCTGGATTCAAGTGATTCTCCTGCCTCAGCCTCCCGAGTAGCTGGGATTACATGCACCCACCACCAAACCGGGGTAATTTTTGTATTTTTAGTAGAGACGGGGTTTCACTGTGTTGACCAGGCTGATCTTGAACTCCTGACCTCAAGTGATCGGCCTTCCTCGGCCTCCCAAAGTGCTGGGATTACAGGCGTGAGCCACTGCACTCTGAATGCACCCGATCTCGTCTGTTCTAATATGCTTTCATCTTTCGCACCTTTTGCCTAAAAATATCTTAATATATATTTTAGTCAACTAGCCACTATGAAGTTTCAAACTATCAGTTGCAACAATAGCTGTTTTAGACATTTTGCTTGATACATGGCATGGTTGTTGTCTTAAGTGATATTTTTAAATGTATATATTAACAAAAGTACACTCCCAGTTAGCACCAGCTATTAAATTTATGATTAAATAAATTTTTACAAATGATAATTCATGTAAAGCATGTAAACAAATGCTCACACTTGATCTGTCAGTGTACTGTGGCCAATGGGGTCATTAAACACTGAATGTGATATTACAGATGATAAGTTGTAGTCAGTTTTAGGGGGTTAGGTAATGCTTAGTATACTAGGGTAGATTGAAAAGACAAAAGTTATAGTACTTATTTAATTTGTTATACTATTTTATTTAGTTATATTTATTGTAATTTATTATAATTATTTATAATATAGTTATAAATCTGAAGATTTATCATTTTATCCTTGTATTTTAAGTTCTAGATGAGAAACAACCTAAAATACTGTACTTTGGCCACTTCCTATGGATCTATACCCTGGACTTTGTCATTTAGCTCTTAACATTCTGATGGTGAGAAAGGAAGGAAACGACCATGTAGTAAAAGAATTTCTTATCATTAACCGAAATAAGGCTTGCTTAAGTCATATACACATCTAGTGTTCTCCTTGTTCTGTTGCCATGTACTCCTCTTTCTAACGGTCACTGGGGATCCAAAAACTTCTTGAGATTTCTCTTACCTATACTTTTTTTTTTTTTTTTTTGAGACAGAATCTCGCTCAGTCGCCCAGGCTGGAGTGCAGTGGCGTGATCCCGGCTCACTGCAAGCTCCGCCTCCCGGGTTCACGACATTCTCCTGCCTCAGCCTCCCAAGTAGCTGGGACTACAGGCGCACGGCACCACGCCCAGCTAATTTTTTGCATTTTTTGTAGAGACGGGATTTTACCGTGTTAGCCAGGATGGTCTCGATCTCCTGACCTTGTGATCCACCCGCCTCAGCCTCCCAAAGTGCTGGGATTACAGGCATGAGCCACCGCGCCCGGCCTTACCTAGACTTTCTATGTAAGTCCTAGGGGAGCTGTGGCAATTGTTTACTATGATTTTCCGAATCCAGAAACAACAATGAAAACTTAAGGAATTTAGTAAAGAAAGTTCTGAAAAGAAAATATTTAGCCCCAAACATTTTGCTCACTAATTTGCAAATTTTCTTCTTGTATCATATGCAACGTGATACATCATAGAATGGTTAAATCTAGTTAATTAACAAGCACATTTCCTCACATGGTTATAATTTTTGTGGGGAGAACATTTACTCATCAAGTCTCTTAGCATTTACAAGAATACAATATATTATCATAAACTGTAGTCACCATGCTGTAAGTATAGAGCACCCTTGACATAACTAACCTATCTTAGAAAAAGACTCCATTTTCTGTTTCATAGAGCACTTTGCCAACAAGGATAAGATGTTTTGTTTAATAAACAAATAAAATAAATAAGGACTGCATCCAACCAGATAGGGACCCAAACAAAGGCAATCTTTCACTCTCAGTTCCCACCAGAGGACTCCGTGGCTATAAAAGACCAAGTCTTCGCAGCTCAAAATGGCCGTCTTAACTGATACCTTCTTGCAGTCACTTATGATAAGAATTTGGCATCTGCCGGCCTGGCGCAGTGGCTCACAACTGTACTCCCAGCACTTTGGGAGGCCAAGGCAGGTGGATAACCTGAGGTCAGGAGATTGAGACCAGCCTGGCCAACATGGTCAAACCCCGTCTCTACTAAAAATACAAAAATTAGTCGGGCCTGGTGGTATGTGCCTATAATCCCAACTACTTGAGAGGCTGAGGCAGGAGAATCACTTGAACCAGGGAGATGGAGGTTGCAGAGAGCCTAGATCGTGCCACTGCACTCCAGCCTGGGTGACAGAGTGAGACTCCATCTCGAAAACAAAAACAAACTAACAAAAACCCCAAAGAATTTAGCATCTGTGGCTGGGCACAGTGGCTCTTGCCTGTAATCCCAGCACTTTGGGAGGTCAAGGTGGGCAGATCACGAGGTCAGGAGTTCGAGACCAGACTGACCAACATAGTGAAACCTCATCTCTTCTAAAAATACAAAAATTAGCCAGACGTGGTGGAGGTACCTGTAATCCCAGCTACTGGGGAGGCTGAGGTAGGAGAATCACTTGAACGTGGGAGGCAGAGGTTGCAGTGAGTGGAGATAGCACCATTGCACTCCAGCCTGGGCACCGAGTGAGATTCCATCTCAAAAAAAAAAAAAAAAAAAAAAAAAGACTTTGGCATCTGCCGCCAAAGGCACTGCCATCTCATAGACTCTTCCTTGCAAGAGCAGTGGACTGTCCAGACCAGACCAGGACTCATTTTGTCTTCTTAGTTCTCCCTGGAGTGGTTTGTTAACCCTTTCTCCTATCTCTTTTTAAATTTACTCAGATGTTAAATTTACTCTGTTTGTTGTGGAATAATTAACTTATAACATTTATATATGGATTAAATATTCTATTATGTATAGTTTGCAAAACTGACTGACTTGTGGAGTGGCTTGATCCTGTGTGCTGGTGGCTGTGACTACTGGATTAATGGTAATTACTAAGGAGATTTGCCTTCTTGGGAACTCCCTGTAGCTCGTGACTTTTGTCATTGAAGTAGCATCAATAAAACCGTACATTGTGGAAAGACACAAGCATGCATGGACCTTGTTCTTTGCACCATTCGTGACACTGTACAATAGATCTCTTGAACTTATTAATTATATCTAAGTGTATATATGTGTCCTTTGGCCAACATGTCCCCAACCTCCTTTTTCCACTAACAACCTAGCCTCCGATAATTGCCATTCTACTCTCTATTTCTATGAGATCAACTCTTTTAGATTCCAAATGGGAGTGAGATTATGTGGTGTTTGTTTTTCTGTGTCTGGCTTATTTCACTTAACATAGTGTCCTCCAGGTTCATCCATCTTGTCACAAATGGCAGAATTTCTTTCTTATAGTTGAATAGTATTCCATTGTGTATATATAAGACATTTCCTTTATCCATTCATCTGTTGATAAACACTTAGGTTGATTTCATATCTTAGCTATTGTGAATAATGCTGCAATAAATACGCAAGTGCAGATATCTCTTCAACACACTGATATCATTTGCTTTGGATATATGCTCCGTGGTGGGATTGCTGGATCACATGGTGGTTCTGTTTTTAGTGTTTTTGAAACTATCATACTGTCTTCCATAATGGTGGTACTCATTTACATTCCCACCAACATTTTCAAGGGTGTTCTTTACTCCACATCCTCCCCACTGCTTAATATCTATTGTCTTTCTGATAATAGTGATTCTAACAGGAGAAGGGCTATTATCAGAAAGACAGGGGCAGTTGGCAAGAGAAAGAAATAAAAGTCATCCAAATTGGAGATAAAGAAGTTAAATCATCCCTATTTGCAGATAACACGATCTTATATATAGAAAATTCTAAGGCTCCACTAAAAAATTGTTAGAATTAATATACAAATTCAGAAAAGCTGCAGAATACAAAACTAACACACAAAAACTGTATCTATATACTAACATAGGACCAACTGAAAGAGAAGTCCAGAAAACAATCTTATTTACAATATCTTAAAAAAAATACTTAGATTAAGAGTAAATTTAATCAAGGAGGTAAAAAATTTCTATGCTGAAACCTATAAAACATTAATGAAAGAAAGTGAAGAAGACACAAGCAGATATTTGTTCGTGGATTGGAAGAATTTATATTGTTAAAATGTCTATACCATTCAAAGCGATCTACAGAATCAATGCAATCCCTATCAAAATACGAATTAGATTCTTCACAGAAATAGAAAAACAATCTAAAATTTGTATGGATCCCAAAAGACCCCTATTAGCCAAAGCAATCTTAAGCAAAAGGAACAAAGCTGAAGGGTTGGCACTACCTGACTTCAAAATACACAACAGTTATAGTAACCAAAACAGCATGATACTGACATAAAAACAAACACATAAGGTAATGGAAGATAATAGAGAGACTAGAAATAAATCTACATTTACAGACAACTCATTTTCAACAAAGGTGCAAAGAATACACAATGAGGAAAAACAGTCTTCTCAATAAATGGTGTTGGGGAATGCAAAAAATGAAACTAGACTCCTATCTCTTGGTATATACAAAAATCAACTCAAAATAGATTAAAGATTTAAATGTAACACCCCAAACTATGAAACTAATAGAAGAAAGCATAGAGGAAAACTTCATGATACTGGTCTGGGAATGCTTTTCTGATTATGATTCAAAAGCATGGACAACAAAAGCAAAAATAGACAAATGAGATAAAATCAAACTAAAAAGCTTCTGCACAGAAAAAATAAATAAATCCACTCAACAGAGTGAAGAGACCACCCACAGAATGGGAGAAAATATTTGCAAACTATACATCTGATAAGGTGCTAATATCCACAATGTATAAGGAGCTTAAAAGCAAGAAAACAAATAACTTGGTTTTGTAATGGGCTTAAGACTTAAATAAATATTATTATTATTATTTTTAAAAACACATACAAATGGCTAACAGGTGTATGAGGAAGTGCTCAATATCACTAATCATCAGGGAAATGCAAATTAACACCACAGTGAGAAACAGTTTTTAACATAAGCAATTCAAGAAATTGTAAAAGGGGCAACTTAATAAACAAAAGAATGTAGAAGGAAAGTAGTATTAAAGTAATATTAAATTTACAAGCATAATTGTGCAATGAAAAAGCAGGCAAGCAATAGATAGTACAATCAGAAATATTGTCTTCTTTGAGGAGAGTAACTAGATAGACAATTGTGGAACTAACATAAATAATATTTAAAATATTAGGTATAATGAGCATCACTACTGTTTTAATCTCTGTATAATCTCTCTCTGTGTGTATCTATACAGATTATTTTTAAATTCAAATAGTATAAATAACTTGATTTCAGATCTGATAAAAATAGGATAAGATAGAGACAATGTTAAAGACCAACAATGTACAATGCATCAAATTCATATGATCATGTCACTAGAGAGAAAAAAATTAGCAACATTTCTTATGAAAAAGGTTATTCTGTGTGTGTATATAAATATACTCTTTTTTTAGTTCATTCTCAATTCCTGTTTTTATATCAGTCTTTTCCCTATTCTATTTTCTGTATTATATTTTGTAAAAATAATTTCAACTTTTATTTTAGATACAGGGGGTACATATTCAGGTTTGTTACAGGGGTATATCATGTATGTATATACTCAATGTTATTGAAAGATACAGCAAGTACGACACTGAATTGTGAAATGTTCATGTATTCTCTAATGCTTATTAAAGCCAAGAACAAGATAAGCTAACTATAAAACTTGAATGTAACAGTGTATTGAAGTCTTACCAAAAGCATAACACTCAACATGGATATGAAGTGTAAAGATTTTCAAGGGAGTTAAAGAGACATTATTATTCTCATATATTTGTCCATATAATGTCTTTAAATATCATAAATGTTTCTTTTAGAACTAATAAGAAAGATTGCTAATTTTAAGTTTAGTATGCAAATATCAAGAGCATCCTTATGTATCAGCAATAAACAATTAAAAAATATATTTTTAAAATGTTATTCTAATCACAATAAATATCATAAATGTACCTAGGGGAAAATGACAATAGATGGGTAACAACTTTATGAAAAAAAACTTTATTAGAAAAAATAATATGAGTTTTTAAAAAGAACAAAAATATTGCTTATTTATGAAAGGGAAAATCTATTATTATAAAGACAAATTTTAAAAATTAATCTATAGTTAATTAAAATTCAAATAAAAATCTCAACTAGGTTTTCTGTTGTAACTTGACATGATTCCAAGAGTGCAATGGAAGGGCTAAATTAATATTGTGAAAAATAAAGAGAGAAAATACATCTTAACAGATACCAAGTTTCGTTTTAAAGATAAAGTAACTAAACAGTATTTATTGTGCAAGAAGGAACAAATAGACTGCTAGAGCCTAGAAGCAGACTTACCCATATAAATGTAAAATACTGATTATCCAAAAAATGTTGCTGGGAGAATTTCTATTCATATGGAAGTTGGGTGGAAATTTTGCTCTCTATCCAATAAACAACAAAAAAATTATTTTAGTCATATTAAAAATCATAGAATAGGCTGGACACAGTGGCTCATGCTTGTAATCCCAGCAATTAGGGAGGTCAAGGTGGGCGGATCACTTGAGGCCAGGAGTTCGAGACCAGCCTGGCCAACATGGTGAAACCCCGTCTCCACTAAAAATATAAAAATTAGCCGGGTGTGGTGGCGGGCACCTGTAATCCCAGCTTCTTTGGAGGCTGAGGCAGGAGAATCACTGGAACCCGGGAGGCTGCACTCCAGCCTGGGCAATAAGAGTGAAACTCTGTCTCAAAAAAAAAAAAAAAAAAAAAAAAAAAATCGTAGAATAAAAAAGCTAATTAAAAATAGGATACATTTATTATTTCAGTATAGTACAAGAATTTTTTATAAGAAAAGTACAAAACATTAAGGCAGTATTGTTTTCAGTCATACTTTTATGTATACTGTTAATTTTAATGTCATCAAATTTGCCGAGTAAATAAATCTTGGTTTCGTTGCATAGAAGGCAGGCATATTTCTTATGAGGGCTCTTTATAAGACTTGACTCTGCATGAAGCGCTCTCATTACATCCTAATTCCTAATTAAAAGTGCTGCTTCCATGTGTTTGGGATAGAAGATTGAATTATATGGTTGCTAAATGCTTTCCCAAATTGGTACATCATGGTTGGAAACATTCCACACTTAGCATCCTGTGGTTTATAACGATAGTTACCAAATTGGGAACTGAGAGAAGTATGTTCTAATATTGACTTAGACTGCTCCTGCCATGGAGGTACATATATGTGTGCATGTGTGTGCAGAAAGGGCAAGATAAGTCAACATCATAGCTGCATTATCACATAAAACTTAAAATCACCACTCACTGGTGCTGGCAGTACAGGTTCAAGAGGGTGGTGCTTTAGATATGACCAGTTGCTCATCAGATACATGGCTGAAGGAGAGCTGAGGTTTCCTGATGTTAGAACAGATAGGAGTACTGTGTGGCACCAAACCATTAGGAAACAACCATATAAAATATGAAATCAAATTTCTGGGGACAGAGGTTCTCCAGGAAACGGAAGGACAAATTCTTTTTTTTAGTATATGTGCTGCCGAAGCAAGCACTGGAAGGACAAATTCTTATCATTTAAAGCAACATTTTTGAAGATATTGAACTTTCTTGAAAGCCTCATTCTTTTAATGTAACTTTTCCTGTGCCCGAACTTCTATTTTTTTCTTCCTGAAAATCTCCGCTAGAATATGAATTTGGTTGCTTTTCTTCATGATAGACAATAGTCATAAATTTAAAGAATATTCATAATGTGGAAAACTGCCGTTCTTGTTTTAGAATTGGTGTAGGCAAACTTGAAAGGAGATGAAATTAGGCCTTCTAGGGTGGAAAGTGTATTATACAGAACAACAGAGTTATCTAAACTTATAATGTTGCTGAACCATGGTGATGGAATCAGGCCAGCCCCATTGGAATGTAAGCTATATGGGGGCACTAATCAAGTCTGCTGTGTTCTCCATTGTATACTGATGATCCAGCACAGTGCTGGACACATGTTAGACACCCAAGAAATTGTGAAAGAAACACACAGATGAACTAGCAAATTTGAGAGGCACTTCCTAAGTTGTTTCAGTAGGATTTATCTTTTTTCCTAATAAATGGAACAATTATTTTGTAGATGGACTATTTCCCTCTAGGGTTTTATATGAAGGTAATGCTTTCCAGCAAGCTTGTTTTCATGCATTTTCCCTTATCCTAACACCATCAGGGTAGATATTTTGTGACTTTTGTCTATTTTGATGTCATTTAATGGATTTTATTTCTGAGCTGCATGAAACTGTTTATGCTCTTTCAACACTCATAAGCACAAATAATAAATGAAAATATAAACGAAGAGCATAAATTTACTTAGAATTAAATAACAGGCATACTACTTTGTATTACAGGTATTATCTCATCTAATACACACAGCAATCCCTTAGTAGACATGATTTACCATTTAACAGATGCTCAAACTGAAGCTAAGGGAGATTTGATAAACTTGACAAACTCTCAGAATTAATAAGTGCTTAATTTAGTGATGAACCAATTTAGGTATTTCAGAGCCTTTGTTTTTAATACTTTTGTTGTTCATGTGGTTTTTCTGAGGAAAATTCATGTCTTTTTTGTTATTCAGTAGAATAAGGAGGAATGATTTAGGGTGAATTAGAACAAAACTGAGTTAACAACAAACTGAGAAGTAAAAGGGAAGTTTCCATGCCTCAGAAAAAGACCTTTTGCAGAAGACATACGTGTAGGCAACAATCATATGAAAAAAAAAAGGCTCAGCATCACTGATCATTAGAGAAATGTAAATCAAAAACACAATGAGATGCTATGTTACAACAGTCAGAATGGCCACTGTTAAAAGGTCAAAACATAACAGATAATGGTGAGGTTGCAGAGAAAGAGGAATGCTTATATACTGTTGGTAAGAGTGTAAATTACTTCAACTATTGTGGAAGAAATTGTGGCAATTCTTCAAATTTCTACAGACAGAAATACCATTCGACCCAGCAACCCCACTTACTGGGTATGTACTCAAAGGAATATAAATTTTTCAGTTATGAAGATACATGCACGGGAATGTTCATTGCAGCACTATTCGCAATAGCAAAGATGTGGAATCAACTTAAATGCCCATCAACGATAGACTAGATAAAGAAAATGTAGTACATATACATCATGGAATACTATGCAGCCATAAAAAAGAATGAGATCATGTCATTTGCAGGGACATGGATGAAATTGGAAGCTATTATCCTTAGCACACTAACACAGGAACAAAAAAACCAAATACCACATATTCTCACTTACAAGTGGGAGTTGAATGATGAGAACACAGGGGCACATAGAGGGGACAGCATACACTGTGCCTGTTGGATGGTGGAAGGTTGGGGGAGAAGGGAGAGGATTAGGAAAAATAACTAATGGGCACTAGGCTTAATACCTGGACAATGAAATAATCTGTACAACAAACACCCATGACACACATTTGCCTGTGTAACAAATCTGCATGTTTGCCTGAACTCAAAAGTTAAAAAAAGAAGAAGCCCTTTGCTTTGCATTGTACTCATAATGACAACAGAATCAGTGAGCATCAATATGCTACCTACCACCAAAGAGATGTTAGCACACGTGCTTTGGAGAATCATTTAGCAGCATTCACATCCCATGGCTTCAGCCTCTCCTATCATCTTATTTTCAATCAGCTTCAGGACAAAGTGATAGAGAAACTGAGTCAGACGAGAAGCCATGTGTAAGCAACTCAGAAGAAGCGAATTGTTCACCTCTCTGCATTTGGAGCCTGTGAGATCCTGCTTCCCTCCATATTGGTTCTACAGTCTACGACTGGCATGCATTCTGGCTAGAAAAAGAAAATACAGGCCGGACGCGGTGGCTCACGCCTGTAATCCCAGCACTTTGGGAGGCAGAGGGACAGATCACGGGGTCAGGAGATCGAGACCATCCTGGCTAACACAGTGAAATCCCATCTCCACTGAAAATACAAAAAATAAGCCGGGCGTGGTGGCGGGCACCTGTAGTCTCAGCTAGTCGGGAGGCTGAGGCAGGAGAATCGCTTAAACCCTGGAGGCAGAGGTTGCAGTGAGCCGAGATCGCGCCACTGCACTCCAGCCTAGGCGGCAGAGCGAGACTGTTTAAAAAAACAAACAAACAAACAAAAAACAAAAAACAATAAACACAACTTTAAGTAGCTCATATCCCTGCAAGCAAAGCTCTTAAACTGCTTTGTCTTGCCACCTGTGCCTATAAAAGACACAGCGCTCATGAACTGAAACTGCTAAGCTAAACAGCCACACACAAGGCTTTCAACTTACCAGTTCAAAATTCATGGCCAAGAATACTTGCAGCACAAATTTGCAAATTTGTACTCAGATTACGAGAGTTTAAATCATCTCGAATATTGACATTGTGTATCTCTTATAGCTAAAATCTTCATATTTTCATTACTTCCAGTCATTAACAAAGGATATTAATTGTTTTCTTTTACCAGTATATGCACATTTTTATTCCAGTTTAATTTTAAAAAGAGAAATATATGATGCTATGGTCTTTGGAAATTATCACCATAATTTTTATGGTTGACATAGGTGTTCATGAAAGTAATTATGCTGAATTCATCTTTCAGCATAATAAAAATAGATGATGTTCACTGAACACTTATTATGGGTTAGGTACTGTGCCAAACTCTTAGCATACAGTAACTCATTCGTTGTTCTTACCACCCCATATACAAAGTAGTCTTTATAATTCTTGCCTTACAGAAGAACTAATGGAAGCTTAGAGAAATGAAGTGATTTGCCCAAGTTTACATATTTAGCAAATGGAATAAAATCAGAATTCCAATTTAGGCAGAATTCCAAATGATTTTACATCTTGTATTCTTACCAACTGTGCTATAATGCCCGTGAATACAAATTTAAAATAGTAAACTATTAAAACAAAAACTTTAAAAAACACACTTTTAATTCTCCACCCTCACTTGTTTATTTCAGTTACTCTTTTTTTGTAATTCCCCCTTACACAGGAATCATGTATGCATATTTGAAATAGTGTCCTTGGCCAGGCATGATGACTCATGCCTATAATCCTGTAAAGAGAAAAAAAAGAAAGAAAGAATGTCCTATAAATCATTTTATAGTTTTTTAGTTTAAGCAAATAGCACAGTTTTTATGATAATATTATCTAGTAAGCCATAATTGTAATGTTCATTTAAATTTTTCTCAGGTGGAAAAATGATTTAATTGGCCATTTCCTTCTCCTTGAACTTACAGGTTATTGCCAGCTCAATAGTGTTATAAATGAAGTTTTGCTTTGTATTATTTCCTTAGAACAAGCTACCAGAAAAGTAACTCTTGAGTCATGTTCTGTTTTTTGTATAGGTGTACAAATTGCATTTATATATGAATTACATTTGCCCCTTCTGAATTTATTTTATTTTTGTTGGTACATACTAAGTGTATATATTTATGGGATACATGAAATGTTTTGATACAGGCCTACAATGTGAAATAAGCACATCATGAAAAATCACCTCAAGCATTTATCTATTGAGTTGCAAACAATGCACGTATAGTCTTTCAATTTTTTTTTTTTTTTTTTGAGGTGGAGTCTCGCTCTGTTGCCCAGGCTGGAGTGCAGTGGCGCTATCTTGGCTCACTGCAACCTCCGCCTCCTGGGTTCACGCCATTCTCCTGCCTCAGCCTCCCAAGTAGCTGGGACTACAGGCGCCCGCCACCAGGCCTGGCTAATTTTTTGTGTTTTTAGCAGAGACGGGGTTTCACCATGTTAGCCAGGATGGTCTCAGTCTCCTGACCTTGTGATCTGCCCACCTTGACCTCCCAATATTTTAAAATAATTGTACAGTTATTATTGACTACAGTCACCCTGTTGTTTTATCAAATAGGTCTTATTCGTTCTTTCTATTATTTTTGTACCCGTTAACGATTCCTGCCTCTCCTCCACCCCCGTTACTACCTTTCCCAGCCTCTGATAACCATCCTTCTACTCTCTGTGTCCATTAGTTCAATCGTTTTGATTTTCAGGTCCCACAAATAAGTGAGAAGACACAATGTTTGTCTTTCTGTACCTGGCTTACTTCTCAAAGGAAGACATACAAATGGCGAACAGGCATATAAAAAGGTGCTCAACCTCATTGATCATCAGAGAAATGAAAATCAAAACTATGATGAGGTATCATCTCACCCCGGTTAAAATGGCTTATATCCAGAAGACAGGCAATAACAAATGCCAGTGAGGATGCGGAGAAAAGGGAACCCTTTTGATTTTGTTTTTCCATTGCTATGAAACACTAACGATTGTTTTTATGAACATCTGTTTGTGGCATCTGCTTGACATAAATTGAAGGGCTTATCCGGTTAAATTGGTCAGTGAATAAGTTCTCTTTCCTCTCTCACTGCTATATTTAAGTGCCCCTTGATCTTGGTGCCCTGTTGAACTTGTCTAATAAGGGCTGACTTGTTCTTTGCCAAGATGTAGCAGTAACTATGTTTAACTACAAGAACATTTTTAATAATTATCATCTGTCATCATGAAGAATATGCACATTAACAACATAAGGAAAATGCTTGTAAAGCATGATGCAGTTCTTTAGTAAAATTTAATAGAAGTTTATCTTTATAAGAGCTCACAAATACAAAGTGAGAAAAATAACCTCCTGATACTAGTTTTTAAATCTAAAACACAGAAATAATTAAATGGGCTTAAATTCACGCAGCTCCTAATAGCAATCAACAAGAAGGATCCTTGGAAAGAATCTTATACTACAACCTGTATTAACTTGACCTGCCTTTTTCACTGTGGATGTTGCTGTAGCAAACAGCTACACACAGTAATTCTGTTAAATACACAAACCTGGAAATAGGAGAAAGTGAATACTTCATGGAACAACCCCTGACTAGGTGCTGCTATATAAGTCCCAGCTGTTCACATTTGATGACTAGATCACACTTTTAGGTTTGTTTTTCTTCAATCCTATTCCCCTCTTTCGATTCCCTGAATCCTATTCCTTGGAATAATTTCTAAAATTAAACTACCTGCATGAAAACACTTGCTTGCATTTGTTTTTTGGAAAAACCTAGGTTAGAACATGAAGAGTTTGTGCATCTGATTCAGATGAATTGAAAACTTCAAAGGCGGGGGATCTTAAGATGAAAATTTTGAAACTCAGGAGAAATGATAGAGGTTTTCAGTCTAGGCATGTTGATTGTTCTTTGTTTTTATTATAAGCTCATTGCAAAACATTAAGATGAAAAATTATGGACTTAAAAAAAGTGCTAATATTTTCAATCCCCAGAAGCAATGGTGGTTAGTATGTTGATATCCAGTTTTGTTCATGCATGTAAATACATTTTCTTTGCAAAACTTCATAAACTATATGATCCTAAAGCTTGGCATTAAGTGCATAAACAATTTTGTGCATAAACATCATTTGTAAACATCCTTACACTGTATAAACTTTAAAATGGACCTTACATTTGCAGCATTGTATTGCATTACATGCATTTGTTGGATTTATTTTACTATTCCCCTAGTTTTGGACATTATCTATAGACCTACAAATATTATAATTAATTTTAATATTTACAGAAATATTATCAAAATAAAATAATAATGAATGGGCCACATTTCTACTGGAAATGTTGTATTACATTATATTTCAACCAGTGGCGTGTGTGAGTTCTCCCTTTGCTATTACCATTGTAGTTGTTCTGTGTGTATATGTGTATAATTTGAAGGGCACGTGGTATCCGTCTTTACTCCTTGGCATTTACATGGTTGTTTGTAAAGCTGGGCATTGCTTCAAGCTTTTCATTTGTTATTAGCTAGTTGTACTTTTAAAAAAAATTATCCTGTTGTCTTAAGCAATTCAAACCAAAAAAAAAAAAGTTCTATCCAAAGTTCATAAAACAAGAGAGGAAAAGGACAAGATTAGCGCTCTCAATAAAGGTGACTGTGATGGTTAATACTGAGTGTCAACTTGATTGAATCGAAGGACACAAAATATTGTGCCTGAGTGTGTCTGTGAGGGTGTTGCCAAAGGAGGTTAACATTCAAGTCAGTGGACTGGAAAAGGTAGAACCGCCCTCAGTCTGGGTGGGCACAATCTAATCAGCTGCCAGCACAGCCAGAATAAAAACAGGTAGAAGAACGTGGAAAGACTAGACTGGCTTAGCCTCCCAGCCTACACTTTTCTCTGGTGCTGGATGCTTCCTGCCCTCGAACATCAGACTCCAAGTTCAGTTTTGGGACTCAGACTGGCTTCCTTGCTCCTCAGCTTACAGACGGCCTATTGTGGGACTTCACTTTGTGATCTTGTGAGTCAATACTCCTTAATAAACTCAGAGAGAGAGAGAGAGAGAGGAGAAAGAGAGAGAGAGAGAGAGAGAGAGAGAGAGAGAGAGAGAACCTATTAGTTCCGTCCCTCTAGGGAACGCTAATACAGTGACCTAAACCTCCTGCACACAACACACACACACACACACACACACACACACACACGTATTTAAAACATAGTAAACCTATGAAATATAAATTGTCCCAGTCAGTATTTTAATCTTGAGTGAACATAAAGAAAAGAAATTTTTAAGAACTGTCACAAAAAAGAAGAATGAAAAGAAAAAATAAAGATTATCGAGGTATTTCATGTCTTAACTGGCCAACACACACATATACACTAAGCACATACTCACAAACTTCTTTTCACACAGAAATCTGGAGAATATGAGTAGAAATGGATATTAAAAGTGTGGAATAATGGCGTAAGAAACATAAAGTTGGATCAGGATGAATTTATTCATATGGGCCCACTAAGCAGAGATTTCTTACCCCTTGGCCTGCAAGGGGACAAAAGGGGTAAGGTGTTCTAAAAGTTTGTTTGATTGCTTGACTGAAACATGGACCAAAAGGTGGACTACATTAAATGAAGCCGAAATTCCAGAGTTGCCTTCATATACTGGAGGGAGGTATCCAAAGGCTTAGGGTGATTAGAATGTTAGTGAGGATTTATCTTGTAAGACCTGCTCACCCACCCCAGGAGTGTCCAGAGGACCCACCTTTCACCATAAGTGTGAGAAATAAATTTGTGAGGGGAGCCCCAGCATCACTGAGGAGCACCATAGGTCAGACATTACAGTGGGAGCTGCCGTCACCAAACTAGGATCCTGAAATGCAAGGGGGATAATTAGTGTTGGGGGCCAGGTAGCAGCACTTAGTCACCAACGACAAGGTGGGTGTGACTACCATAATGCACAGCACAGTCAAAGCAGTCATCAAAACAGTCTGACTTGCTGAGACCTATGGCATTGGCTAGTTTGTCATTGTGTCCCTAGAAGAGAAATACATGGGCATTCTACTAAATTCTCTCCTGATCCCTATCGACAGAATTCTAGGTCCAATGAACTAACGTCCAATTTGAATCACCAAGACAGTGTCATGGCCCCTCAGTCAGTTCCCAGACTTGAACCAGTTTATAGACCCAGAATCCCTTGAATGATGGAGAGGCCGGGTCCTTTTGAGGAAGAACCCTATGACATCAACAAAAATTTATACCTCTATTACTTCCAGCCTTTCCCAAAAGGACTTGAGGCTTCACATCAGACACTGGGAAAAAGAAATTAATTGGATTCTTCAGGAACTAGTGGGAAATACTATTTCCAGGAGATCCAAAACATCACTGTGGCCCACTGGTCAGAGTTGGGGCTTATGGTTTTCATGTCATCAACGGTAGTTCAGATCTATCTCATAGTGGGCTCAGTAGTTCTCAAAATCCATTCAGTGGCTATTTCCCCAGTTCCGGCATGCATAATTGGAATAGACATACTCCACAACTGGCAGCATTTCTACATGGTAACGCTTTCTTTTAATACGTGATGACTCTCTCACATAAAACTGAAAATATGTGCTTCTTCCTCAAACCAATGCCATGCTCATGAAGTCCTCAGACTTTGGACAATGCCCATTACTCCTCCTCCTTGTATGCCTTAGAGTAACATCAACAACTCTTTGATTTTGTGATCATGAAATAAAACTGCGCATACAATTTTTAAAATAATCTTTGGTTTCATTTTCTGCAGCTTCAGTTATCCGTGGGCAACTATAGTCAGAAAATATTGAATGAAAAATATCAGAAACAAACAATTCATAAATCTTGAATTGTGTGCCATTCTGAGTTACATGATGAAATTGCATTCTGCCCTGCTCTGTTCTGCCTGGGATGGGAGTAGTCCCTGTGTTCAGTGTACATATGCTGTAGACACTCCCTGCCTATTGGTCATTTAGTAGCCATCTCCACTATCAGATCAACTGTCAGGAGATTGCAGTGATGTGATCAAATAATCCTCATTTTACTTAATAATTGTCCCAAAGCACAAGAGTGGTGATGCTGACAACTTAGATACGCCAAAGAGAAAGCATAAAGTGTGGCTGGGCACAGTGGCTCACTCCTGTAATCCCAGCACTTTGAGAGGTCGAGGTGGGCAGATCACCTGATGTCAGGAGTTCAAGACCAGCCTGGCCAACATGGTGAAACCCTGTCTCTAATAAAAATAGAAAAAGTTAGCCGGACATTGTGGCAGGTGCCTGTAATCCCAGCTACTCGGGAGGCTGAGGAAAGAGAATCACTTGAACCTGGGAGGTGGAGGTTGCAGTGAGCCAAGATCGTGTCATTGCACTTCAGCCTGAGCAACAATAGTGAAACTCCATCTAAAATAAAATTAAAAAAACAAAAACAAAAAACACAAAGTGCTTCTTTTAAGTGAAAAAGTAAAAGTTCTTGACTTTTGTGTGCTGAAGTTCCTAAGATCTATGGTAAGAATTAATCTTCTATGCATAACATTGAGAAGAAGAAAAAAGAAATTTGTGCATAGTATATATAGGATACTATCCAAAGTTCAGACTTCCAATGAGGGCCATAGAATCTATCCCTCACAGATAAGAGAGGACTACTGTATTTGCTGGCAGTTTCTACCATCATTATTACCATCATTATTCAAGACCTGCAGGAAATATGTGTAGGAAAAGATGAGATGAACTCAACTCATGATTAACATTGCTTGGGTTTATGACTATTTTTTACATCCTTGGAGACTAATATTTATCATTTGTCATAATACAGCAGTTGCTGTATATTCTAACTCACATTGACAGAATAGTTAAAATGTGATCTCCTTAAAGCTTGGCATTTAAGTTACTCTTCAACAAAAAAAAAAGATTCAAGTGGTTCAGCTACATTTCTGCACACCCCATTTGGTACTGATTTTACTGAAAACCACACTTCTAAGATGTTTAAATTGTATTTTTGCCCAGTGAAGTGAAAAGCTACCCTTTCACAAATGGGCTGTGCTGCAGTTTAGTCCATCAGCCAGTTTATTCCAACTTTGTGCATTTAGCATTGCTAGAAGCATCTTGAGCACATGTTGGAAGAAATTCCTAGGAAATGAATATGAAAACAATGATCTTCTTGCTAGTGTCCCCAGAGCATTTCCTAAAGGCGTTTTTTCAGTCAAGAAAGGGCCCAAGATTTCAAATGCATTATGAAATCTGATGAGGATGAGGAAGATGTTGACACTGATGATCAGGAAGTGAAATACGCGAAGCAATGCCAACCTCTTCCGCAGAGCAGTGACTGAGACACATGTTATGATAGACTGACAATTCAAAACATGCTTTCTATAAGATTCAGCAGAGAAGAGAGAAAGGAATGTTAGCAAACTACAGAATAACTTTCCTGGTACTACATTTTGACTGCTCTGAAGTACATGCAGTCGCAGTCTTTCTTGTTTTATGCAAAAGTGTACATGGGTGGAAAGGCAAGAATTATGGCTTATGGAAGGGCTTTAGCTATCAGGGGAAATCCCTCTTGCGAAGGCAGAGGAACTGAGTTGGGAAAACACACAATTTATTGGCCCCTAACTTATACTTTCCTCTTTGCAAAGCAACTTCAATAGATAGAAGCTGCTTCATAGGAAAGAAAGAAAACAACAGTAATGTATTCCTTTGTTTTAGGACTTCGGTTTTGTCTTTCTTCATTTTTCTTTTTCTTTTTTTATTTTCAGAAAAAGAAATCAGAGTAATGCATCTTAATTGTAAAAATGGTATGGTTTATGAATTTATCCAGTATTAGGAAAGAAAGCTATTCAATGATTAATTTATTGGCATTAATCTGTGAAGATAAGGATGCTGCAGTCTTGGTCTTGAATGTTCTGAGAACTGAATGCCTTGTTTACTGATAGTACATGGATGGATTTTGAACTCTGTCAGCTTTGGCCTCAGTACAAATAAGCATTTTTGTTTGTTTCTGAATGGGCAGTGTATTTGCTAAAATGCTCTGGACTATAAATGCGCACAGACACAGTTTACATGTTACCAAAATTTAGTAACAATAACAGGAGACATATATTCCAACATACATTTGAGGAGGTATTTTTGTTTGTTTTGTGGACATAGCTTGACTGAAAGTCTTACAAGTAAAAGAAGTTTTCATCACCTTAAAGTTATTAATTTAATGGACAATATAATATAAAGTAAAACTACACAAAACTTAAACTGTGACAAAAATAAAGAACTTACTGCTTCTGTGGTTAAATCATATTGCATTAAGACAGAAGTAACAAAGAAACAGTACAAAATACAAAGGTACTTTGCTGGAATATTTAAAAGAAAAATCCACCTACTCCCCCTACCCTACCCCTACAACCAGTTGGACTCATCCTGACATACAGGGAAAAAAATCAGAATTGACTCAGTGTAGACTTTGGCGCTGAAAGTTGTAAGTATGGTATTATATAACTCAGTTACTCTTTATTACTCTCTGTCAACAGTATATTGGGTTTCAGCTATAAAGTTAAAAATATCATTCTCTTGTATAAGACCGTGGTGAAGGCATGTAAAATATGCTAAAAGCAAATACAGTTACTGATCATCAATACTTAGGAATTAAGGATATAGTAATGACTTAGGCTGGCCTAATTAAAGTACCAGAGCTGTGTGGGTTTCATATGACAACATCTTAATGATAGAAAACATTTACTATGGAATAGAAGGAGAAATGAAATAAAAACAGTTGGCTGCAGGTCACCTTCATGGCCACTGAAATACCTGTGCGTGGCCATTTTTTTCACTCATAGAATATACTGGAACTTTGGCTTTTACTGTCCAAAACTTTGGCTTTTACTGGTTGGCTATTTGAGTGAAACTAAGAGAAACATTTTATTCTACTTGGGGCTGTAGATAATGAATAAAAAGATCTGTGATGAAAGAATCTACACTCTGAATAGAGAGATAGGTCCATTTGTTTATACAGTTACTTAAACTTTAGCTCAGCATTAGGAGACGGAGTCACAGCATCATGTCCTCTGCTTTGGAGTAGAGGTTCTCTGTTTCTTTGATCAATTCATTGTGTTTTTCTATAACTCTTCTTGGGCCACCCAGAATTGGGATTGGAAAATCCACTCTTAGCAAAAGAGTATACAAACAAAAATGGAGTCTTTCAAAAAAATTTTTTTCATAAAGACCGTGAGCTAGACTTTCTCTTTGCCTCTACAAATAAATTTGTTTTGGTGCTTGGGAGCAATATATCTTTACCACTATCCACCTCTTCACCTGTCCTACCCCTACACAGCAATTAATTTCCCTCTCTTAGTAGAGGGAAAATGGTAGTTTTCCAAGGACACACTAAAGCAATGCAGGATGAGTTGCATAAAGAGTAAATCTTAGTACGTATCTTTAAATAATGAAATAATACAGTTTTTAAAGATTCCTCTTTCGTTGTTAAAACAATATCCTCAGTGAATAAGATGAATCAATCAATTGCCTATGCCTTGATAAAACATCTGTTTTATGCCAAAACATGTTCTTGGCATTGAGGAGAGGAAAGACTACCTATACCCTTGCACCTCACAGTCTTGTGGAGAAGCAAATGAGAGAAGAAAGACTGTCATAGTGGCAGACAAGTCAAATCTCTACAAAGCACCAAGCAAATTGACCAGAAGAGTAACGAACAAATAGAACAGAAGTGGAAGATGAGGCTGGAAATTAGGATTGGTGTCTTTTCATGGAGGATCTCTAATATCAAGTTAGTTAAATTGAAGTTTGTTCACTTCATTTTGGGGAGCCATCAATGATTTTGAAGTAATAAGTGAGAAAAATGTACTGGGTAATGTGTGTAGGAATGGTGTTGGAAGATAATGGAGACAGAGCAGCTTTTCCAGCAGTCGGGCAAGAGGTGATGAAGTCTGAATCAATATGTGTCAGTGGGAACAACCCCGCAATAATAATGTGAGTCTTTAAAAAACATTTCCTGTGATTAGATTACACTCAGAATATTCAGAATTTAAATAACCTATCAAATTTTATGTAATCATCCTTATGTAATGCTATCCATATTAACCTGTATCTACTGGGTCAGTTACTTTTTTTTTTTTATTAACTCTAGGCACTAGAGTCTGATAAATCCAACACTGTTTTTAACAAACTTTCACAGCACTGATACAGAGCAGGATTCACTGTTTAACAAATAGGAAATAATTTACATTCTTGCCAGGAATTTAATGTCAACAGATATCAACTCTTAGAAGTAGACTTGTTATTAAGGTAGTAACAGTATGTAAAACTCATAAATGACTAAAGGGGAAAACAGACCTTGATATAAAACCAAACTTAAAAAGCAAAAAAGGAACACGATTATTATTGATGCCATTTGTTTAAATTTCCTACTTGAAAAAAGCACTTTAATTACCATATGCTTATCATGTTGGTTGAATTCATTTATAGACAGAATACAATCATTAATTATCATAATTAAGACACCTGAATTCAAAATGAATAGCATTCATTCTAACCTCAGTTGTAGCTATGTTTTATCTCTGGCAGTTGGGTTTCCAATCAAATGTTATCTGATTTTTCCCCTTAATCATTAAGAAATGCTTTACTAATTAGCACATGAAATTCATGCAACATCAGACTGAATTGAATCAAGGCCTATTATCTTGAGCAGTAAGACACTTTGAAATTCTCAGTAATAGGGCATGAATATGTTATACGGTTCATACACATTTCATGAACCTCCACATTAGCACTATTTTTTTTTTCAAGACAGTGCCATTAGTTATGCCATTTTCAGGACGTTTAATTCGATCATGCTGTTTAACAGCCTGTTACATTGTGGTGTATAAAGTCATACATTAATTCATCTTTGGTTATACTTCGGCGAGATGGTTGTATTTGGTTGTAAATACCCTATTTGGAATGAGAAATAGAGGCCACCTGAAAGGTACAAAACACTGTAGAGATAGACCCTGGCTTTAACACTTTTTGAACAACAGTTGACTGTTTGTTCAAGTTATCCCCTCTTAGCTCGCCCTTCTCCACCTTGCTGTCTGCCCAGGGGACTGATCTGTATGATCTTATCAGTGGACCTCCTCTCGGGCTGGTTTCTCTTTGAACTTAGGTAATGGGCAACTCTGTCCAGAAATTGAGGGGACCTGGCTCCTTCCCTCTGATGTTACTTGAGAATAGCTGTATCCTCAAATGGAGGTCCCTGCTTTGGTCAAAAACAACCTTGTGTTGAGGATTCTTTTTTTCTAGATATTCTTCTTTCATCCCTTCTTGTGCTTCTCCTCTTCCTAGTATTGCATCAGTCCTTGTGGTTCCTGTACACCCTGTCCACACCTTTGTTAACACATGCTCCTCAACTGCCCCGAGCTGAGTGTGCTGTCAGTTTACTCTTGGGGCTCTGATTCATGCTGTACGGCACCTTCTGCCACTTTGAAGGCTAAAGGCAGGGAAAGGAATGGCCTTTTGTCTAGCTGAAGCTCCCAGACATGGCACATAAAATGATAACCATCAGGGTGTTAACAAATAACCGTAAAGACAAAAATTAGCAACATAGTTGTTGTTCAACACTGAGAGACTACCAACAAAATCTAAATTTCTTGCTGATGATCTGACAATGCAGAGACCACATTTCCACATGGCAACAGTCAGTGGAGGCTGAGCAGGTCTGTATACTTTGGACACCTGGAAGGTATACTTTCCAATCTGCCACATTCCTTCTTAGTCCCTGTGGCCTCTCTCTTGCATTATAGCTAGCTTCAGTCTTTAGTACTCCTTGCAGTACTTGGCATTTACGGTAGGCATTTTGACTTTTTACCTTCTGCACTAAAGAATCTTACAATGAATGGGTGGTATGTAAGTGCAGTTGAAATATCGTTTGGAGATTAATATATTTTAATCTATATTCCACAGGGATTTAATAATGGTTGGGTGATAAACTTGCTCCATTTGACTTGTTTCCTTCCTTCCTTCCTTCCTTCCTTCCTTCCTTCCTTCCTTCCTTCCTCACCTCACCTCACCTCACCTCACCTCACCTCACCTCACCTTTCCCTTTCCCTTTGCCTTTCCCTTCTTTTCCCTTCTTTTCCTTCTTTCTGAGTCTCACTCAGTTGCCCAGTCTGGAATGCAATGGCGTGATCTCAAATCACTGCAACCTCTGCCACCCTGGTTCAAGTGATCCTCCTGCCTTAGCCTCCGAGTAGCTGGGATTACAGACATGCACCGCCATGACTGGCTAATTTTTGTGTTTTTAGTAGAGACAGGTTTTACCATGTTGGGCAGGCTGCTCTTGAACTCCTGACCTTAAGTGATCCACCCACCTCGGCCTCCCAAAGTACTTGGATTACAGGCGTGAGCCACCATGCCCAGTCTGGCTTATTCATTTCTTTGATTAAGTCATTGGTACAAGTAATTTTTAGTTGAGACTTTTTATTATAATATGTAATATACTAAATGGATTTTGTTAAATACAATATAATAATTATATGATGCCAAGTTAGCAAATGTTTTACTATATGTAAAATTTTAATTTATTAGCAAACTATATCATGTTTTTATAAGTAAAGTTAAATCAGTTTCAGACAACTACACAATGTCCATTTTTACTTTATTTAACAGTAACAGCTGTATATATTATTGCCCTGTAAAAATGCATCATACATTAATAGATGCCATATGATTACCTTAACCAACCCAGCTTTTAACAGTTTATATTAAATGTTTTGCTATTATAAATCCTTGGGTTGATCATTCTTATACATATATCTTTTGTATATATTACTTTTTTGTGGAATGTTCACAATATAATCCCAGAAAAAAATAAAAAGCTGGGCCTTTTTAACAATATTTTGAACACATTTTGTTAGTTCAAATAAATAGATTAATTAAATTTGAGGTTTGCATGTATCAGGCACTGAGCAGACTGCAGTGTTTTAACATGCATTAACTTATCTCTTCCATTCAAATAATTATAATCATGGAGTCACAAAATTCTAAAGATCAGTAAATATTTATTTAGTATCTACTATGTGCAAGGGAAAGCTTCAAGCTCTGATAAGACATAAAGGTGAATTAGACCAACATCCTTCACCTTTTAGACCCTTATCATAGTTGAGTTTTTACTGCTGTTGAGTTAATGAATTTCTATGCTCCATCATGAAAATATCATAAACATATATAATAACATAACACACACATATGGGTACTTTATATAATGAATGATAACTACTTTTCCTCATGTTTCCACTACAATATTCATTAATTTGTTTTCTTTTTAGTAGAGATGAGGTCTTGCTATGTTGTCCAGGTTGGTCTCAAACTCTTGAACTCAAACAATATTGCTTTGGCCTCCCAAAGTACCGAGGTGATAGGCATAAGCCACCACACCCAGCCTCAGCTACAATATTCTTTCAATAATCAAAGAAAGCTGGATTCTATAAAATCAAATTGGAATGAACTGTTAAGCAAGGGTTTTATTTTGCGATTATGTCAAAGCCTTGATTTAATATTATGTATGTGGGGGTGTCTGGGACTCTGTGCACGTATAGACAAGGCAAAACTTCTGGAGATGGGTCGATCATACTCCACAATATTGAACTCTGTACAATTCAAAATCTGAGTTCATGGTTCATAGATGTCTTCAGTCTAGGAAGCTCTTTAGTTTTCATCAAATCTATTCCTCCTTTATGCAAGTGAGAAAACTGAAGATCAGCAAGCTACAGTGCCTTACCTACTGTCATGTAGCTAATTAGCAGCAGGACTGTTTCCTACAATTTATTAATCCAGAGGCTGTGGTCCAGATGAAGTTTGAAAACATACTGGGTTTTTGTAGTTAACTTTGTTTTCCTTTATTCATAGAAAGCAATGAGATTTGCAGTCACGCTGTGTGGGGTCTTTCACATTGTCCCAGTAGTCTGAATAAAAAACTGTGGATTGTATGCAATGTTATTTCAAGATCATAAGATGTTTTGAAAACAGATGGCAGTATACATGAAAGATCACAGGAGATAGCATTCACAGCAGTAATTAAAAGGATCCTGTGCAATAGAAAGGCTTTTAAATTAAGCAGTAAACTTTACATAATTAGGCATTCTTTTTTATTGTTCATATTTGGCACAGGTTTTAGACAGAATTTTTTTTTCTGCCAACAGTATCTTTTTTGTATATTTTATGCAGAGAAGGCATTTGAACATTGTGCTCAGTCAGAAATTAGAATGGGAGAGTAAAATTGGTGACAGAGAAATCACTGAAACACAGAATAATTTAGGAATTTTCCTAAGGCCCTATAATGAACCCATTCCATCATCTGACAAAAATGGCAATAGTATCTTTCACAAAGATAGGATCGCTTTGAAGAGGAAATGTCAAAATGTGAAAATTCTTTGAAACATTAAACATGGACATCATTAAAATATACTTTCATCAATTTGCAGTTCTGAAAAATGTGCTTTATTTCTAAAACAAAACATAAATGAAAACGTAAAAATGATCTGGTACAAATTTCATGAATTTACTTGATAAATGGCACAAGTAGAAACATAGATCTCAAAAAATGGCCAGACCTTTAAAATCACCTAACTCAAGATTTTTCAGTGTTTTGATGTAACGTTTACTGAGTAACTGCTGTGGGCCATCTGCTGAATTAGGTACTGGTGGTTGCTAAGACAAGGAGAGTTATCTGAGGCACTTCTCTCCTAGATTTAAGTCTGTGTTTATGTGTTTTAATAGAGTGTGGAATATGAACCCAAATCAGCCTTTATGAATTAACAGAATCAAATGTTTAATATGGTAAAAGACAGGGTTATTGTGATGGAATACAGAACATTTACAAATCCTTCTGCAGAAATAAACTTTGTTCCAATAAGGAGTTTAAATTACCCATGGGATGCCCTAATACTAGACATGAGGCAGTGCTTTTCACCTCTTTAAAGTGTGATCCTGTACTAATCTCCAGATTCTTCTTTGATACTTGCCTGCTCCTGATTTTTGGCAAGTTAGAATCTTGCTAAATTGTGATCTTCCAACTTCTTCACTATTTGAATTCTACCCCTTTATCAGCTCCTTGACTTTATTGAATGGAAAGTCTCTCAGGTGCAGGAAATGGGATTTGTGTAGTGTCAAACATGAGACTGAAATACAATATGGCCTTTGTGAATGTCAAGCTGCTCTCCATTGCCACCTATTCTGAAAATTAAATGAAAGTTTTACTTTTCCGACTAGTCAACCAAAGCCAGATTTGGTGACTATGTAGGTCACAAGTGACATTCTTTTCTTGTCTCTTCATTGTTCTACAATTTTGCACCCATTTTTAATGGATCTGTGTGGATGGCACAGATTTTGTTTTTTTGGAGGACTTTTCCTCCTCAACACATGCAGTTGCGTTGGGCCTGTCCAGTAGCACTATGTCTTATGCCTGGGCCAACTGGGACTCTTTCAGGAAATGTGATATTCAGACAATAGGGAAGTGACTGCATTTGCTGGAGTCACAGGCTTGGGGCCTAGAGTTGCCAATGATTGTTTTCACTGAGTGCACGAAATATTCATATGAGACAGAGACAAACAGAGCTTAGAATGGGGGGATACACAGCCTTGATGGATGCAGGAGGGTGCCTGGTACAGCCCACAAGGATGATGGATCGTTTTTGTTGTTTTATTTTTTTCTTAAGCTACCATAAGAGCTTGCCAAAGGAAAATTTCTGACAAAAGAGAGAATGAATATACTTGAATTCCTAGTAGTAGGCCTTTTGTATAAGACAATTTATCTGAAGTCTATTGATAAGCAAATTATTAAATAAGACATGGCATCTACAGTGAATTGTGATCTAAGTGCAACATTGTGCTCCTATATCATCAGTTAGGTACCACTTAGAAGGGTCTATATACCCTGCCCAGGGCTTGGGGGGGCAGTTTAGCAGGTATTTCTAGGTGATGGCCATGCTTGACCATGTCATGAAACTAGGAGTTAAGTATAGAGGTGTAGGACTCATTTTGTGTAAAATAAGAATGGAAAACCTAAGTCAAACAGTAAGTCACTTTCTGGCTGATTAAAGAATCACAATCTAATAGTTTTATCTTTAGAAATGTCTTAAGTGATTGCCTCCTGAAAGAGGAAAGGTGCTGTCCCATTACTGAAGGTGTTCAAACAGATGGCTTTATGACCTTTGGCTGGAGAATTAGCAGAGGAAATTCAGACATTACGTAGAAAATGATAACTTCAAATTCTGCTTGAGAACCCATGATTTATTTAAAATGCAGATGATAAATAAAATGCATATTTATTCCTATGTAAACAGAAGGTATAATCCCCTGAGCACACGGGTCCTTTGTAGAAGCCATGCCACTTTTTTTCAAGATACATCTTTCTAGAAAGAAAGAAACATGTTTATTGCAAAATGTAGGAACAATTCATCTATCAGATAACAGGAGCCAGCACAGCTCACACATGGGCCCCTTGTCAAGTTCAGAACACCCAGAAATTCAGATAAGTCAGACCAAATCATGCCACTGAATCTGACAATATTATAAGCACTATAATCCTAGCTGTTAATGATATCATGCCATTTATATCCAAAACAGAGATAAAATTAGTGTGGACATTCTAAAGTTGCTAAAAGTGAAAAAAGCAAAAGAGTAGTCATCATGAAAAACTTTAACAACTAAAAGCAAGCAGGGAACAGGTTAGAGATCCTTGATCTTCAGGGAAATAGAAATTAAGTAATAAATTCGGTAGTACTAACAGGCCGTGTTTAGATAAGAGTTCACTGTTGAATCTTTGATCATTACTATAGATTAGCAAAATGGCTGGAAAAAAAAGAAAAAAACTGAACATTTTGTTTGGGAAATAAATGTTTATTTTTCCTTATAATTTATTCATACAATGAAATATTCCATATCATAAACACACCCACAAATTTCTATTTATGCAAACATGTGCATGTATATATAGATAGATGTATACTTTGTATATGTGTACATAAATGCACATTTACCTCCTTTCTAAAGCAAAATATACCTAACACAGAGAATCTTTTCTTTGTGACATGAGGTCAATAAATATTTGCTAAATAAATTAACTAATGAGTGCTTGCTATTCTAGAGGCTGTGATTACAGTGGAGCATTAAATGGACACAAATCATGACTCAGGTGTTTCAGTTGTTCACAGACTGGAGTCCTCATTGTTACCTATTCTAATTCCATAATTCAGAAGGCCTGCAGGACTTATTGCTAGGTGGGGTGGTTTTGCCTGTCCTAAATGACCCCAGAAAACTGAATATTTTTAGTTTCCTAGTGCTATTAGTTGCCTTTATCCATAGCCATCAGTGCACTGCTGGCTCAAGGAGTTTGAGACTGTTCAGAAGTGTCTGGATGGATGTATCAAAGACCATCTGTATGGTCCTTAAGATAACTACTTTCATTGTTCAAATCTTTGTATCTTTTCTTCTTTATGGGTCCATGGCTACAAAATTGTTATATATATGGTCTTTGATGGGGCAAGGACTTACAGTAAATAAATATGGTCAAAACACTTTAGTTGAAAGAAGAAAGTTGAGGTTTTGTAAAGAAGTGAGCAAAGAGATCTACTTTGATCCAGGGCGATCTTTACAAATGTTGCTGCCCTTTTGTGCAATAAATACAAACTTTGGACTAGGAAAATTTCATGAGCAAACCAGAAAGTGGGACAATTAAGTAAGGAAACAAACTAAAACCTATTTCATTACTGAAAAATGTTTTTTTAAAGATTTAATATTAATTTTTGCTTCATATATAGCAAATGTATTGTCCTCTCTCACAGATGACTAATTAAGATATAGGCCAATGAAATGTTTTATATAGAACCATCTAATGTATATAAAAAATCTTGAAAGAATTTATTCTATAGTAATGATATATTAAGTTTGTGATGTTTGTCCATTAATCATAGAAATTCATATAAAAACACAGACTATGTGTGGACAGGTAGATACACACACGCACACAGATGCACGCATGCACACACACACACACACCAGTGAACAGTTGGACTGAAGTCTTCATTTTTCTCTTAACCTGATGTCTGATATATTTGAATTGAAAATAATAGGTGGCAGAAAATATATTTTCCAAATATAAAATCTCTTGGTAGACCTTAAAGCTGTGAAAAATTTAGGGTGCCATTTAGCACATCATAAGTTTAAGTATTGATAACAAACACACTTTAGGTTACAGATTAACCTACATTTGAAAAAATGTTTTAGATGATTATATTGCACATGGTGTTACATTCCTTCAGTTGACTTGACCTTGAAGATCTTTTAATAGCCGGAAGTTATTGATATTTCACAAGGAAGATTCTGCCTGCAGCCTCTTGTTCAATGCAGTCCATTTGCTGTGACTTCTCATTTAGTCACTCTGGTTTGATTCATGAAGGATACATAAAGCTGTTTGAATATGCATAGGAGGCCTTGCGTTCAATCTAATGTTCTCTGTTCACATCTGCAATTCTCTGGATATTCTAAATGAATAATATATCAAAACAGATGGCAAACTTTTTTCCTCCATAACTCACCTGAAATAGTCCTTGACCTCAATGTGAGTTTGGTTGAGTCAAATCTACAGAATTTGTTCCCACAGGAATTCTGAGTATAGGAGTATGGGTAAAATTTGTGGCTTATATTTATTTTCCTCTCCCAAATTGCACCAATTAATCCCGAAGACTGATAATATAGGTTTTCATGTATCAAGTAATTTTAATAAAACCTCACAAATTAACCTGAAATAGATTGACATATGTTAAACCCAAGCCTCGGTTTCTCTTCAGTGATAAGATGGTACCCAGACTATTGGTGTTTGTTATGGACTCTTAAGAAACTTTGCCTTTTATTGTAATTCTAACATGTGTCAGGATAAATTATATATTTAAATATCAGAAAGACTTTAAAATGGACATGTTTTGAAGAGATATCTATGCTCCTTGTTCAATTAGGCATTATTCACAATAGCCAAAATATGGAAACGATACAAATGCTCACTGACAGATTAACAGATAAAGAAAAGGTGATATATACACACACACACACACACACTCACACATATCCATCATATTTTATCTGTCTCCACATATATACAGTCTGTCTTTTGTATCTCTGGATTCCACATTTGCGGATTCAACCAACCATGAATAAAACATAAAACATATATGAAAAAATAAGAATTCAATAATAAAAAATAGTACAAAAAAGGAATAACAACTATTTGCATAGCATTTACATTGTATTAGTTATTATAAATAATTCTATACAAATTTAAAGTATACAGGAGGATTTGTGTTGGTTATATGCAAATATCATTTTATTAATTCTATATCATTTTATTAATATATGAGATATTTGAGCATCTGTGGACTTTGGTATCCATGGAAGTCTTGAAACCAATCCCTGTGGATACCGAGGGATGACTATATATGTCATATATTTCAGCCTTAAAGGAAATCCTGCCATTTGTAACAACATAGATGAACCAAGGAGACATTATGCTAAGCCCATCAGAGAAAGACAAATATTGCATGATTTCATATGTATGTGGTATCTAAAATAGTCAAACTCAAAAGCAGAAAATAGAATGATAGTTGCCAGGGGCTGGGAAAGAGGGAAATGAAGAATTGTTCTGTGATGGGTATAAAGTTTCAGTTATGCAAGATGAATGAGTTGTAGAGATCTATTGCACAACATAGTACCTATCATTAACAATATGGCATTGTGCAGTTTGAAAAACATTGAGGACAGATCTCGTGTTAAGTGTTCTTACCCAAAACACACACACACACACATAAACACACACACACAGATACTGACACACAAACAAATTTGAGATGATGGATATGTTTGTTACCGTAGTTGTAGTGATGGTATCATGAAGTGTAGGCATTATGTACAAACTCATCAAGATGTATTCATTCAATGTAGGCAATTTTTTGTGTGCTCATTATACATCAATGAAGCTAAAAATGAATTAAAACACCTACTTTCAGTGTGAAAACAGGAAATGGAAATCTCACTGTTTTGTATCCTAGAATTCTCCTGATATGATCATCTTGCTCTGGCAGAGGTCAATAGCGGTGCTCTTAGTGGAAGCAGATGACAGAACGCCTCACACCAGAAACATACTTAGGTACACTGGAAACATACTCCACAGTGGCACGTGGTATGTCACAATTTCCTCATAGAATAGAATTTCCTCTAAGATGAAGTGCCGACCGACACTTAGGTGTGTGGGCATACGTGTAGGTGCATATGTGTGTGTATAAGGAGGGCAGAAAAAAGGGCTCTTAATCTATGAAATGATAGAATGCAGTTCTACTTTTTGAAATGGAAAAAATTATACTTTATTCAAAAATTTCTCCATCTTGATTTAGTAAGATAAGTTTTAGATTTCTTCACTGTGATTACTGGACTCTTCAGTGGAATCTTGGTCCACCTCATGAGTTCATTTTCAATCATTTCCTAATAAATATTTGTTGAATTCATTGATTTTTTTAACAAGGAGTCTAAAGAAAGTGAGCTGGTAGCAGTATTGCAGTCTACAGATGAAATGGATCCTATAGTTCTTGGAGCTTTCTAAAACCAGATTCCTTGTGACATGGTAAACTCTTTACCTAACCAAATTTGAATTTGACAAACCTCAATCATGTATAGATGCCATCATCAGACTCCTTCCCTGCAAATGAAGACACTTAGCTATGTGGAGATCATGGGAGAGCTGTGAACAACAATATTTTACTTTAAAATTTTTTCCTTGAAATATTCAGGTAAAGTGTGGGGCTAAAGGTGGAGGGTTTTGAGTTAAAAAGCTTGAATTAGAATTCTGGCTCTACTACTTTACATGTGACTTTGAACAGTTTATGTAAAATGGTGTAAAATGGGAATAATAGAAATAGCCATTTAGGATTATTGTGATGATTAAATTAAACAAAATAGGCACCATGCTTGGCAGTTAGTAGTCACTCAACAAATGTTAATATAACTGTTGTTATTACTTCTTTTTTTTCTCATTTTCTTAAACTTTTAAGTTGAGGAGTATATGTGCAGGTTTGTTACACAGGCAAACATGTGTCATGGAGGGTTGTTGTGCAAATTATTTCATCACGTAGGTATTAAGCCTAGTACCCATTCATTACTTCTCCTGATCCTCTCCCTCCTCCCACCCTCCACCCTCCGATAGGCCCCAGTGTGTGTTGTTCCCCACAATGTGTCCATGTGTTCTTATCATTTAGTTCCCACTTATAAGTGAAAATATGTGGTATTTTGTTTTCTGTTCCTGCATTAGTTTGCTAAAGATAATGGCTTCCCAGCTCCATCCATGTCCCTGCAAAGGACATGATCTTGTTCTTTTTTTATGGCTGCATAGTATTTCATGGTGTGTATGTACCACATTTTCTTTATCTAGTCTATCACTGATGGACATTTAGGTTGATTCCATGCCTTTACTGTTGTGAATAGTGCTGCAATGAGCATACACATGCATGTGTCTTCATTTTGAAGCTAAAGGTTAATATATCAATTATAGTTTCTACATGCATTGGTGCTATAAACCTTGAATCTAAATTATTAAATGATTTGCTTATATGGGCTTCAAATATGTCTACTTTTTAACGGGTGGGTAAATTTGTGAACTACTTATTACTTAAGGCTAAAATACTTCCAGGGATCTTTGCCTCATCAAATATTATTGATTTTGTTTGTGGAATTCAAAGAAACCCATTATAACCTGATTCTCTTAAGACTAATTTCATTTGTTGGAGAATTATTAAACAGACACACATACACAGAAGTATAATTTCTGACATTTAATACTCTAAAGTAAAAGTTGAATTAAATGTAAGAAAAATGTCATTTATTTTTTAAGGAGAGCATAAGGTGATAAAAATAGTCTTTCAATTAATGTTCATGCCCTCAGAGTCATACTTTAGAATTAATATAAATTAGTCCCCAGAAATCTATTTTAATAAGTCATTTGAGAAGAGAGAAAAAAAAGATCTAAGTATATCCCCTGAGAAATAAATAACTCTTCTTCAAGTTCAACTTGAGCTTCTGGACCAAAAGTGACTGGATCAAGAAATTCAGGTTAAAACAGAAGTATAAAAGAATGAATATTATTCTTAAACAGGATAGTCTACTTCTGATGAGATTTGCATAAATCCCAAAGTCCAGTGGAGAAAAGTGTGCAAGAAAAAAACGACAAGTGAGATAAAAATTACTTAATAGAATTCAGAAGTCTTAGGGGATTAACAAGAAAACAACAGAAGACTGCAAAACCATTTCTCTATCCTTAAGAGGAGATCATTCAAAGCTATTTTAAAATCAAAGAAAACAGAAGTCACTTCTCAAATCCATCCCTA
Source organism: Macaca fascicularis (assembly GCF_037993035.2). Classification (NCBI taxonomy): domain Eukaryota; kingdom Metazoa; phylum Chordata; class Mammalia; order Primates; family Cercopithecidae; genus Macaca; species Macaca fascicularis. Next base: position 55,703,436 of record NC_088394.1, read on the forward strand.
GGACAAAAAGAAGTTAAATCTGAGCCCAATTTGTATTGAATTTTGTTCCTAAGAAAAAATTTGCTTAAAAGAATATATAACTTCACTTTGGTAGGAAAGCACCAGATTAGGAGAAGACATCATTATTTGAACCCTTTGCTAATTCTTTTAAAAATATTATTTAATATTTCGTAAGCTTGATAACTTCATCTTTCTATAAAGTCATGTCTCCGAATTGATATTTTCAGTATCAAATTGCTTGGTGATTGAATCCATTCAAACACACACCCACCCCAAAGTATCATCCAAAATTCCAAGTTTGTTTCTAACTTAGATGTATAATAAAATGGAATATTGTTCTGTCTTTCAACTTACTGTACATTTGTTTTTGCCTCAAACATAGAGAAACCAAAAGCATTCTTTTCTAAGGATTTTTCCCTTTGTTTCATAATTCACATTTGTCTAGATATTTTCTTTATTTTTTCTTGATTTTTTTCCACCACTGAGTATTTCCAGAATCCAAACTGTATTGCCTTAAAGGGATGCACATAGGAAAATTGTTATCAAGAATCTTTTCATAATTAAAAAATTGTTTCATTACTGCTCAGGCCACACTCAGCAGAAAGAATCCTGTTAAGTAGAAAGCTTTGAGGTTCTGATTCTGGTTGAGTTAGGAAATCAGAATCAGTTGTGTTTGCTAAGAAGGGTGGCTCTTAATTATAATGAATAAAGTCGAAGGATAATGCCTAGGAGATGAGAGTGTATTTAGGATATTAACAGACCAAAACATCAATTCAAAGGGAGTGGGCAACACATTTCCCTTTTTCCTGACACTGCACACGCTAGTTAACAATTAGGGGGCTAAATAATGACAAGTATGTTCTTGAGGCTTTACAGCAATACATAAGCTTGAGTGTAAATAAGAATTGCTTAGGAATCTTGTCAAATATGATAATCCCCGGGTTTTTACTGTGGAGACCCTAATCCAAGAGGCCGGGGTTAGAGTCTGAGGATCTGCCTGTCTAAGGAGACTCCCAGTAAATCTAATCATGAGAGATGTTTGGCAAACTCTGTTTTGAGGTATAAAAAAGGAGCTGATGAAGCCGAATGGCTTTCTCTTTTTGTGTTTGTGTTATCAGTTACTTTCCCTTTTCTTTTTTCTCTCTCTTTGGTATCAGCTGCTTTGAAGCTGTGACCTCTTTGTTGTACTTTCTCTTTGTACCTTTAGAATTATTTTCCTTTTCTTTCTTAATTTTGCTTTTCTGAGATTTTATTAAAGGTTTCACTACACAAACCTGATAGCTTAGTACAAGGGGCAGCGAACTATGGCCCCCAGGCCAAATCTGGCCACACCCACTCACTTATAGATGTCTGTAGCTGCCTCTGTGCTACAATGATAGAGGTGAGCAGAGACCATATAGCCCAGAAAGCCTGAATTTTTATTATCTGGCTTTTTACAGAAAAAGTTTGCTCAACACTAGCAAATTCAGGACGGATGGAATCATTGAGCCTACTTTAAGAAATCTCAGAAGTGGTAGCTCATGGTTTTAATCTTAGCATTTTGAGAGGCCGAGCTGGGAGATTTCTGGATAACTTGAAGGTTTTGGAGGCCATCCTGGGCAACATAGTGAGATCCTGTCCTTACAAAAATTTTTTTAAATAGCCAGGTGTGTAATTCCAGCTATGTGGGAGGCTGAGGCGGAAGGATCTCTTGAGCCTAGGAGTTGGAGACTGCACAGAACTATGATTGCACCACTGTACTCCAGCCTGGGCAACAGAGTGAGACCCTGTCTCTAAAAATGTAAAAAAATAAATTAAGAAATCTGAAAAGGAATATGAAGACTGGCTTGAGAGCAGCCAAGATGGTTTCTTCTAAGCCCATGCATTGGATGCAGCAAAGGGTTGTCTAACACTGGTGGGACAACTGCTCCAGTTTCATCAGTGGAGCGTTATGTACCCGAATCTCAGGATAAAAGACTTCAGTCACAGAGACCAATCTTGCCCTAACCATGCTGAGTAACTAGCTAGCTAATCAATTGTTCATTTAAGTCTAAAATTCTTTTGTATCATCTTGAGTCTCCTAACAGACCCCCGGTCTGCAGCAGCCAGCACTTACACAGATAAGAATCAAGCTGATAAGGCATTAGAAAGGGATTATGAAAGCCAGCTTAATTAAAGAAACTTCAATGGGATCATAAATAATCAGTGCAAGTTATTAACTTTTGACAACTGCTCATCCGTATTGAGTTCGAATGACTTCTGGCCTATAAAGTCCTTAATCTAATTCTGAGTGAATACAGTTCGTAAGAGAAAATGCTCCTTAGAATACATTGGCTCTAATCAACAAATCTTTGAAGCAGAACTTTCCTCCAGATATACCTAAAGATACTCTGCATTTTTTATATTCATATCTTTGATCCATTGTCTTTTTTAACTGAGAAACTTCGCTGGCCAAGCTTCAGGAACTTCTATATAAAGCAGATCAACTGTCATTTTCTTTATAAACCCTATCTTAGACCTTGTTGGAATCACTTTTTATTTTCTCTTTATTCGTTCAATATACTTGGATATTTGCCATGATAGCCATAATTTGATTTGGCAGTTTTAGTTATTTATAGCCATGCATTCTTATTAAAGCATAAACTCCATGCAGTCTCGCAGACCATAGTTTATTCTGCTCTGACTCGTCCAAAACGCCTGTAATAGTTCCTTGCATGAAATAGATGCTCAATATAATAATAGAACTAATCACGGTTTGTTATCCTGTCCGCCATAGGCATACTTCTTATATGTTGGTCATATGTAGGTATCTAAGAAAAGTTTTCTCAGTAGGAGATATGCAACTTTTTCTTTTTGCTCATAAAATTCTCCGGAGAATTCAGGACCCTTTTCTAATTTTGTTCATTTTTGTTTGCTTATTTTTTAAACACATCAGAAACTGAGCAAAATAAAGAGTGGTGATTTTGGAAAGAAAAAGCAAGCTGCTTGATTGAATGTTTTAGTTGGTCAGAGACAAACATTCCGCTCTGTGTTCTGCATGCTTTTCCATATTAGTGTTAATTTTTACCCAATGTGTGTATGAAATAGGTTGCGATGTGGTTTTTAAAAAGTGGACATATGAAGCCTGAAGGATAGTGTAGGTCTTACTAAGGTAATGACTCCAGTTACACTAAGTGACCACAGGGGACTTGCCAACACTATTTCTAAAAGGTTCTGGCAGGTGTAGTCTACATCCAGATTTTCCAAACTGTGCTAGAAAGAATATTGGTAGATGTCGAAGACGACAGTTTAGATAACTAGACTTCACTCATGAGACACACTGCGTTTTTCAATCTGCAGAATTTATACTGATGACTTCTGGATTCGATATGTTGTGGAAAGAGTGTTCAAGTACAAAAAGGTTGCTGTGAAGATAATAAAAAGTACGGAGTTATTTGCATTTATCAGAATGCAAAGTATATGCACTATAAATCTCACTTACTTCTGTTACCTTGACCTTAGATGATAACAGATAGCAAAGTTGGTGTGTGTGCACGGACCTGATACTTCAATTTCTAGCTTAGATGATTCCCGAAAAGAGTGAGAGAGAATTAGAGAGCAACGGTGCACTAAGCACGAAGAAGAATCCCAGAGTGTCAGGAAGATGGGTGGGGGAATCCCCGGGCAGTTCCCACGGACGAGCAGCCCGATTCCCCTTTAGACTTCTTTTTTATGCACAGGAAGATAGAGATGAGGAAAGGAACAACCACTAAACAGCATTTAGAGAAGTTAAGTGTCTCAGCCCTAGGGCAAACTTAAATGTAATGAAACAACGCTACTCAGAAAATAGTAAGAAAAGCAAATAAACCTTAATTACGATTTTGAAATTCAAACCCAACATAATACGCCCTCAGGTCAATAACCTTTTTTATTCCAATGAATTTAGTAACTGCTTGGTGAAAGGATGAATTTATCCTTTTGGTTCATCTGTTTTTGTATACAGAATTTCACAGAGCTACTAGAATATACTTCTTGTTTTTCCCAGAGCAGACATTCTCAAAGAGGGGTTTGAGGAAGTTTTCCCTTTCAGCGACACGTGTTTGTGAGGCCAAATTTTCTTCATTTATTTCAACCAAAAGGACATGCAATAGACTGAACACAGAAGCAGCTATGAGACTCCAGGATCTTTTATTGAGACATTAAAATTTGAAAAGTATAAACCAATGCCGCATTTCTCACTCCTTTTTTGTAGATGTTAACATGTTATTTATGTTAACATGTGCTATGGTCCGAATGTTTATGTCCCTTCAAAATGCATATGTTGAAATCCTCACCTCCAAGGTGATGGTATTTGGAGATAGTAAGAGAGGATTAGGTGATGAGGATAGAGCCCAAATGAATGGGGTTAGTGCCCTTTCAAGGGAGACCCCCTGGGTCTGTGTCAGGTTGGAGGAAGAAAAAGATTGAGAGGAATCGTGCCTTTGCCAGAACCTGATGGTGCTGGTGCCCTGATATCAGACTTCCACCCTCCAGAAACATAAGCAATAAATTTCTATTGTGTATAAGTGTCAGGCCTCTGGGCCCAAGCTAAGCCATCATATCCCCTGTGACCTGCACGTATACATCCAGATGGCCTGAAGCAAGTGAAGAATCACAAAAGAAGTGAAAATGGCTGGTTCCTACCTTAACTGATGACGTTACCTTGTGAAATTCCTTCTCCTGGCTCAGAAGCTCCCCCACCGAGCACCTGATGACCCCCGCCCTGGCCCACAAGAGAAAAACCCCCTTTGACTGTAATTTTCCACTACCCACCCAAATCCTATAAAACTGCCCCACCCCATCTCCCTTCGCTGACTCTCTCTTCAGACTCAGCCCGCCTGCACCCAGGTGAAATAAACAGCCTCATTGCTCACACAAAGCCTGTTTGGTGGTCTCATCACACGGACGTGTGTGACAATAAGCCACTCAGTTGATGGTATTTTGTTACAGTAGTCCAAATGGACTAAGACAATTTAATGGGTTATTGTTATTTTTTAAATGAATTAATAAATAAAACCTTAAACAATTCCTCATTAAAATTTTTAAGACATTAAATATCAACAGATATAACCCACATGAAGAAAACCTCTTTGGAATCCTCAACAATTTTTAAGAGTGTAAGAGGTCCATAGCCAAAAAAAAAAAAAAAAAAAAACCAAAAATTGAAAACTACTATTTTGGAGAGAAGTCTCATATGATTTGTTTTCCAAAATTATTTGAATCATTACAAAAAGCAACCACACTTTTGTGTGAAACTATGTCATCACTATGACAAGGCTGGAATCCTGGAATACAAAGAGAGTGATGGATGCTCTGAAAGGAAAGAGCTATATCTGATTTATCCATCTATCTCTGTGCATGGAAAAGTTAATAGGAAAATAGTTCTTCCCAGAGGGGGAAGACCATGGAAGATTATTCTGAAATGTAATTTTATTACCCTCTGTGCATACGAAACATACCAGGAGTTAAATCTTGGAGAAAGGGCAGGGTGTGGCGGCTTATGCCTGTAATCCCAGCACTTTGGGAGGCCAAGGTGGGCGGATCTCTTGAGGTCAGTTCAAGGCCAGCCTCAAAGCAGGGAGAATGATCTGAATAATTTCTGGAATCAGAGTGCAAGCATCCACAGAGCCTTTTCATATGGCGAACAAATGGGCTTGAATGGAAGGGTCAGGTTTGTAATAGAACCAAATGGATCAGGCTGAGCTCACAAACAAGAGACCTTCTAAATATCTGTTTGAACATGGAGGAGAAAGGAAGAAAGGCAGGTCCAGATGAGCTTAAGTAAAGGAAGAGGGTGGTTCAAATGGATTTTAACTGACTTATTTTTATAAATGGATGTTGGAGACAAAAATATCCCTGGCACAAAGATGTCCATGTCATCTTGAACGTGAAAGGAAATTGTAAGTGGTGACTGAGAGGTTCTGCAAGTCCTGGCATCTCAAAGTTCTGCTTGTTCTTGAGATAAACAAAATTACTATAAGTCACTATTCATTCTTCCTTTGAGAGGCCAATGCAAGTCTGGCTTTGTTTGTTTGTTTTATGATGTGCAATGTTATAATAATGAGGACGTGAGTATGGAGGGAAGAAACTGGAAGGGCACTGGTGCTGGTAGTGGTGGTGGTGGGAGGGTGGACAGAAAAGGATTAATTATTGCAATGTGAAGGAGAGCAAGAATGGTTAAAGCTTTAAGGTTTGCAAAAGTTTCCTCCTGGGATATGGTTTTGAGATACTGCTTTTAGCACTTCTCCCTCTGAGCTGCTGGTGTATCATGTTGCCTTTTGCCTAAGTTGCTGTCAATAGACACTTTGTGTCTTTAACACAAATAGACAATGTGTCTTTAACACATGGCTGTGATGACCCTAGGGAAGACATGCCACTAGAGGGTTTAGGGGAGGATGTGTTATCACAGGATCAGTTCTATACATCACATTCATGCAAGGCAGGCCTACAAGAACACTAACCTTGTGCAATGACAGCATGAGTATTGAAACATTTTGTTTTTAAAACATGTGATGTGACTTTTGCCGTCAATGAACAAGGCTAAATGATATACTGCTCACAGCCTGCTTCTCTTTTCCTTGTGATGAAAAGGACTGCAAAATAAGATTTTAAGTATTTACAATCATCTAATAAAATGCTTCATGAGTATTTATGAGGTACTTCTTTAACAGGATAAATTGTAATATTAATCAAAATCAAGACTACTACTTGGAATTCTTCCAAAAACCCAGATCATAGACAAAGCTTTGCAGGTATTTCCCAATTCATTAATTCTCAGTTAAGTTGTTTATTTCATTCTTTCTGCATGTACCAGAATGTAGCTATTTGACAGGAAGTCAAACAATCTTAATATGAATTGCTCTTTGCTGGTTTATTAGCTAAATCATGATGACTTGGGATATTGTTAATAATAAATAAAATCTCTTCTAAGTGAATATGCATGAATGCAATTTCATTATGTTATGATTTCCTCTCTTCTGTGATTGAGACCCCAAGGGAGGCAAATCCATACATCAAAGTTAATTCTTTGCACACCCTCCTTTCTCAGTCCATCACTCTTTCACCAATCAGCCCACTCTTGAAGTCATCCTCACAGGGTTAATCAGAATTCTAGACAGAAATATATTTATAATTAAGCATTACTTAGACTACACTTTGACCCACTTCCTTGTAACTGAAAGTCACAGGAACACCAGATCTTGACCATTTGTATGTCACTGTTCCTATAGATAGGATCCTGACATTAGAATCATAAGGCTTTTGTTTAAGAATTGCTTAAGATGTTTTTCAGATCCTGAATTCCAGCAGAATAGCTGATACTATCCAGTTTGAAGACTCTCACAGAGGAATGAAATCAGCATGATAATTCAGTTTCTTTATCTTCCTGTCCCATGACTTCACCTTGCACCTTTCGATCAATCAACAATCTCCACACTTTGGCCCACTCCAAAATCATTAAAAATTCTAGCCCCAAGCTCTTTGGGGAGATGGTTTTGAGGTCTCCTCCCATCTCCTCATTTGGCAGCTCTACAATTAAACCTCTTTCTCTCCTGCAACCTGGTGTCTTGGTGTATTGCCTTGTCGTGCACACTGGGCAATGAACCGATTATAGTTCCACTCTTAGAAGGGCAGGGATTGAGGCACAGCATTTTAAGGGAGTGAAACAGACCATTCAATGGTTTGTGGAGTTAGAAACCTAAAGGCATCCTTATTTTAAAATCATCTGTATTAGACCCAGAAAAAAATATCAGGAAGGATTTAGGTTGCTTTAACTTTTTGAAGCCCAGTCTGATAACATATAAAATGAGTGAATATTCTGCAAAATTTTTGAGAACCAATGCAATAATTTATATGAGAATAAATTTTCATTTTGTTTTACTTAACCTTAGTTGTGTCAGCAAAACTGGTTTTGCATCTAATTGAAATCTCACAAACAATATTTATGACTTACGTAGTTTTTATTTTATCCCACAGCATTACCACTGTTAAAGCCATGACAAGTAGAGAAAAAAGTAAAAAGGCAGATTTAAATAATGTGATCTGCAATGCTAAGAATGCTCCTATTCCGAAAAGGCCAGTGACAATATCAAACTTCACCTGAGCCCTGTGCTCCTGAAAAACAGGGACAACAGGAACAGCCAAGAAATCTTCCCATCCATTTTGTGTTCCTGGAAGGGCTTAGTGCAAAGGACCACCCTTTTCCATATGGCTTGGATAAGAGTCAAAGATTACCTCTTGTACCTATGACAAAGCCAGATATTTCCATCCTCCGCATTTCCATTCTTTGTCTCACAAGCAATTAGCTGAATGGTTTGTCTCTACTAACCTATTGGAACAAAATGTCCATTAACTTATCTAGATTTTAATCAAGTTTCTCTCCTTAACTCAGGCCTGTGAACCCTGGCCTATCCTTGAGTACTGAAATAAGGAACAACCCCTCTTTAACAGCCCCTCCTAGGCTTGGTTGACCTCAAGGAAAAACATTCCATAACAACTGTCCAATCATATCACCCTCATATACCACTCCCCACACCTAATATTTTCTGGCCTTGTTTTAAAAGGGTACCTGAGATTTGTTTTAATCAGGTATGATAAAATACACAGACGTGAAAGTGATTGGTATTGAAAAAAGGCTTTTCTAGTCATTGATCCCTAAAATCAAGAGGCACAGAAGGACATGCAGGGCCATATGATGGAGCACCAGGGTTCGTCAGGAGGCAGAGGCAGTGGGGGGTGATATGGTTTGGCTCTGTGTCCCCATGCAAATCTCACCTTGAATTGTAATAATCCCCACATGTCAAGGGTGGGACCAGGTGGAGGTAATTGAATCATAGGGGTGGTTTCCTTCATGCTGTTCTCATGACAGTGAGTGAACTCTCATGAGAGTTGATGGTTTTACAAGCATGTGGCATTTCCCCTAATGGCTCTCACTCCATCCTGCTGCCCTGTGAAGAAGGTGCCTGCTTTACCTTCTGCCACGATTGTAAGTTTCCTGAGGCCTCCCAAGCAATGCAGAACTGCGAGTCAATTAAACCTCTTTCCTTTATAAATACCCGGTCTCAATGGAACAGAACAGAGTCCTCAGAAATAATACCACACATCTACAGCCATCTGATCTTTGACAAACCTGAGAGAAACAAGAAATGGGGAAAGGATTCCCTATTTAATAAATGGTGCTGGGAAAATTGGCTAGCCATAAGTAGAAAGCTGAAACTGGACCCTTTCCTTACTCCTTATACGAAAATTAATTCAAGATGGATTAGAGACTTAAATGTTAGACCTAATACCATAAAAATCCTAGAGGAAAACCTAGGTAGTACCATTCAGGACATAGGCATGGGCAAAGACTTCATGTCTAAAACACCAAAAGCAACAGCAGCAAAAGCCAAAATTGACAAATGGGATCTCATTAAACTAAAGAGCTTCTGTACAGCAAAAGAAACTACCATCAGAGTGAACAGGCAACCTACAGAATGGGAGAACATTTTTGCAATCTACTCATCTGACAAAGGGCTCATATCCAGAACCTACAAAGAACTCAAACAAATTTACAAGAAAAAAACAAACAACCCCATCAAAAAGTGGGCAAAGGATATGAACAGACATTTCTCAAAAGAAGACATTCATACAGCCAACAGACACATGAAAAAATGCTCATCATCACTGGCCATCAGAGAAATGCAAATCAAAACCACAATGAGATACCATCTCCCACCAGTTAGAATGGCGATCATTAAAAAATCAGGAAACAACAGGTGCTGGAGAGGATGTGGAGAAATAGGAACACTTTTACACTGTTGGTGGGATTGTAAACTAGTTCAACCATTATGGAAAACAGTATGGCGATTCCTCAAGGATCTAGAACTAGATGTACCATATGACCCAGCCATCCCATTACTGGGTATATACCCAAAGGATTATAAATTATGCTGCTATAAAGACACATGCACACGTATGTTTATTGCAGCACTATTCACAATAGCAAAGACTTGGAATCAACCCAAATGTCCATCAGTGACAGATTGGATTAAGAAAATGTGGCACATATACACCATGGAATACTATGCAGCCATAAAAAAGGATGAGTTTGTGTCCTTTGTAGGGACATGGATGCAGCTGGAAACCATCATTCTTAGCAAACTATCACAAGAACAGAAAACCAAACACCGCATGTTCTCACTCATAGGTGGGAACTGAACAATGAGATCACTTGGACTCAGGAAGGGGAACATCACACACCGGGGCCTATCATGGGGAGGGGGGAGGGGGGAGGGATTGCATTGGGAGTTATACCTGATGTAAATGACGAGTTGATGGGTGCAGCACAGCAACATGGCACAAGTATACATATGTAACAAACCTGCACGTTATGCACATGTACCCTACAACTTAAAGTATAATAATAATAAATAAATTTTAAAAAATAATAAATAAAAAAAAAAATAAATAAATAAATAAATAAATACCCGGTCTCGGGTATTTCTTCATAGCCATGTAAGAGTGGACTAATACAAGGGGAAACCAAGAACAAAAGCCGTTATTTTGGTTTCTGCAGGAAGAAATGGATAAGCAGGTGTAGAGGTGGCTAGTCTGAATAATTTCAGCAAACTCTGCAGCATGTTGGCTGTTCCTATTTGTCTGGTTCCTAGTCCTGGGGTGATTAGGTCAGAGGAATAGTGGCCCATGTGTAAAACCCTGTGAGATCTTAATAAAGGAGGTGGTAAAGGCATGGGCTCCAGATTGATTGTCTTGCATATGAAAAGTGTGTTCATTAACATGTGAATTATTTACTGTCTCTAGGAATTGGTTAGCTCTGGGAGAGCCAATCCCTCCAGGGCCAGCAAGGGCCCAACTGTCAAAGCATCAAAAATACAGAATACAAAGACATGATTTGCCTTATAAACATGACTATTAAGCACTCATTGACTCCGCTCTACAAAAGAAAAGATTATTTTGCCTGACCTCTGGGATCTTTGCTGATATCATGGTCACAATAGTCTCCCTATTTCTATTAATATAATCTTCCTTTCTTTTATTTCAATAACCTTTTGAAAAAATCTTTCTTTACCCATGTCTGGATTTCTTTTTTATTCCATACTAAGGACACTGACCATTAGGTTCAGCTTAGTCACTTCAGTAGGTTTGGGAGGTGTGTTGGGTTATGGCAGATGGGCCCAATGCAGGTCTATATGAGATTGAGCCTGCTACCTTATGATTTATGAGAAGAAAATCTTTTATTTTAAAGAGTTTCATCAGAGTTAGTATATTAGTTTCCTATTGCTGTGGTAACAAATTATCAAACATGTAGTGGCTTACAACAATACAAGTGTATTATCAAACAGTTATGGAGGTCAGGAGTCTAAATTAATCTTACTGGGTATCAGCAAGGCTGGTTCCTTCTGGAGGCTGTAACCATTTTCAGCTTCAAGAGGCTGCCCCCACTCCTTGGCATGTGGCCCCCTCCGTCTTCAAAGCCAGCAATGGTCAGTTAAATGTCTCTCATATTGCATCACTCTGCCTCTTCTGCCTCTCTCCTCCACTGTTAAAATACACTTGTGATTACAGGGGACCCACCCAGAAAATCCAAAATAATTTATTTATTTATGTATTTATATGATTTTAGAGATAGGGTCTCCCTATGTTGCCCAGGCTCGTCTTAAACTCCTGGCCTCAAGCAATCCTCTCACCTCAGCTCCGAAAGTGCTGAGATCCCATGCTCAGCTTATTTGTTTTAAGTTCAGTTAATTAGCAACCTTAATTCCATCTGCAACCTGAATTTCCCTTTGCCATATGATGTAATGTATTCATGGTTTGCAGGGATTAGGGCCTAGACATCTTTGAGAGACCAATTATTCTCATTATAGTCTGGCAAAAGTGCCTCATGAATGCCGGCCTATTCAGGCCCATCAAGGTTGGCCTTACTTCTCCACCAAATGAAAAATAATCTGAGATGTTCCATTGAAATAACTATTGCATAAAGGAAATCTGAAAGTATTAAAAATTATTTCAACAGAGAAAAATGGCATAGATCTGGCTCATACATTTTGAGATTTAATGTCAGAAACAGAATTTTGATTGTATTATTTATAGAGTTTTGTAGATTTATATAGAACAAATGAATTAAAAAGAGGATTGTTGGCCGGATACGGTGGCTCACGCCTGTAATCCTAGCACTTTGGGAGGCTTAGGCAGGCAGATCACAAGGTCAGGAGATGGAGACCATCCTGGCTAACATGGTGAAACCCTGTCTCTACTAAAAATACAAAAAATTAGCCGGGTGTGGCAGCGTGCGCCTGTAGTCCCAGCTACTTGGGAGGCTGAGGCAGGAGGATGGTGTGAACCTGGGAGGCGGAGCTTGCAGTTAGCTGAGATCGCACTGCTGCACTACAACCTGGGGACAGAGTGAGACTCCGTCTCAAAAAAAAAAAAGGATTGTCACATCAGCAGGAACCTAGCACTTGCCCAAGTTTCCTGCCTCCGTTTCAATATTCGTTTCTATGTAATCACTGTAGGTACTTCAACATCATTGACAAAGCAAAGGTTTCATGAAACAGAAACAGAAAGTGGCAAAGTTGGAATTTGATCACAGGTCCAGCTGTGAGACATTGAGTCAGCTACTGGAAAATGATGATATAATTATCTACCATGAAATATTTTGTGGTATTCATTAAGATACATTTAAATATATTATATTAGAAAATGTAATCTACATTACCTTTTCAAAAATAATAATTTCATATGTAAAAATGATTTTTATCCTCAAGGTCCTTGTTTCTCCCATCTGAACCATTGTTTTTGTAACTGTGTTTCTGCTTTCACTCCCACCTATCTTTAATCCACTTCACCCAACTGGATTTAAAATATGATAAAATTTAAAATTTTAATTGAATCGTGCTGTCCTCAGTTAAATTGCTTAGAGATTTGACATTGCATATTACCTTATCTAAAAGGATACATTAATCCATTAATTCAATTAACATTTATTATCTTAGGCTTTTTCAAATAAGTTAGTGAGCAAGCCACAATTCCAGAACTTATGGATTTCAGAAAATATATCTATTTTTCCCCCTAAAGAGTCAATTATAGTCCAAGGCCACACCAACCTCCACTCACCTGGTCCCCACTGTACTCTGAAGAGTCAATTATAATCTAAGATAATATGACTAGGAAAAAAACGTAGAAATAATGAGCATAAAGAGTGCCTGCATAAACACCTTTATATGGGTGTGCGTGAGAGAGAGAGAGAGAGAGGATGGCTAAGAAATCATGTTACATGATATAAAAACATGATAGAGACCCATAGGAAAATAAAGGGCTTGATCAATTCCACGTGCACAGCAACACTGCACTTCAAAGCAACTCTCCTCAGCAGGGCCGAAGACCCTGCCTTTGGCTGCAGTGCCTGTGGATTCCATTATTGTGCGTTTTCCTTTTGGTAAAGGTAAACTTACCAAAGGTAAAGGGACTATCTGGTCAGTTTTCTAAAACAGGCACTTTTTCTTGTAACATGATTTGTTTTAAGAGCTCTTCTAGTATTTGGTCAGAAGCTTCAGGCAATATCACAAAAGCTGTAACTGAAAGAAGGTGACACAGAAGATTAGTCACTTTTTACAGGTGTATGGGCACTTTTTACGAAAATGTTGATTCCATATTGCTTTCCTCAAAGGAATCCTAAAGAAATTTTTTCATATCAACGTAAAACCCTGTGGTGTAGGAGAAAGGAAATGAACTTTGAAGAGAAATCACTCACATTTCAGCTCTTATATTAACAAGTTGCTTGAGCTTTGGCAATTAATACCCTTTCTGAATCTCCTTTCTCACCTTTATACAGATAATGTCTGCATCAAAGGCTTTTCTTATAAGGTTTAAATATGTCCTACGCATTGCTTAAGAAATACCCAATCCATTCTCTTCTACATCTATACTCCTTATTTGAATTATTTGGATAATTTTTTATAAGTTGGCCCATGTTTGGAAAGAAGAGTCTGGAATTCTTATAGAAATTCTTACAAGACTAGAAGTTTCTGGATGGTATAGTCTAAGAAATGAAGTATTTCAAAATATTTTTATTTAACCTATTTCCAGAAGGATTTTCAGTAGCTATAACTCTAGTTTTAAATTTAAAAATGCTTACAATCAGGAACCATAATTATTCTTTTTTTTTTTTTCTTAATTCTTAGTACTTAAGTCAGTGCCTGACACATGGAAGGCAGGCCACAAACACGCTGATAAAATAGCAAAATCATGTTATGAAGAGAACTGATAGAATAAATATGCAGGTAAATAAAAATAAAATTAAAACTAAAGCTTATCTCTCACGTATCTATCTGGTAATCAGGAGTATTAGACTAAGAACTGTCATCATTATTGATATATTTTAATATTACTGTATTATTTTACAAAGCACTTAATACAAGTTAATAACCATAACCGTACTTGGCTTTTTTTCTAAACTTCTTTTATGAGAGGTGAAGCAATTTGGATTCAGTAGTTCTCATTATTCTTTGGGATGACAGACATACATTTATCTGAAGAAGAAACTGAAAAAAATTTAACTCAAGATATCCTCTCAAAACAGAGCATGTTGTCATTACATTATTAGTTTGGTGAACAAGGCCAATTGCTACTCAAAGCCTTTTTATAAGCAACAGTATCCAGAAATATATATATGTCTATAGTGGCCAAGGTCAAGCTTATTATATTAAAAACATGTATAACACATCTACAAGGAGCTTGTATAACATTACCTGGACCAAGTAACTTTTTGAAGCTGTAATCTGGTCTAATTTGCTACTGTGCGAAGCTAGAGGATTGAATAATTCTCATTCCTTCAAATTGAGTAAAGCCACAACTAATTTTGTATCACCAGAAAATTCTCAGTCATCTTGAACTGAGTTGTCTAATTTCTGTGCTTGCAGTGTCCTGGTGGTGGGTTCAGTGTCCATGCTTCTTGGTTATGTCCCCTGTCCCATAGGGTAATTCTAACACCACGAGGCTTACCTGCTACTGAGCTCTCTTTCTGCCTGGTTCTTCCTGTAATAACGAATAGTTTCAAGTTCACCTTAATTTCCTACATATAGGATTCCTAGGTTTGATCTTGAGGTTGGCAGGAGTCCTGAGTGTGTCCTTCCTATAATAATGAATAGTTTCAACTTCACTTTAATTTCCTACATATAGGACTCATAGGTTTGATCTTGAGGTTGGCAGGAATCCTGAGTGTGTCTATACTTCGTTCCTCCTTTTCCTTATATCCAGTTCTCTTCTCAGCTCATTCTAACACATTGGACTTTGTATATAGCTATAGCTCCTTACATCATTGCCCACTTGGAAGTTTCAAAGCATCTTTGACTCATGCTACATGAAGTCAAGCTCATTATTTCTACTAAATAAAACCAAACAAAAGCACATTATCCCATCTGTGCTGCTCTCCCTCCATTCCATCCTCGGTGTATTTCTAGCATTTTTTTTTTTTTTTAAATTATAGCCATGGGAACCTACCATGGAATCTTAACTACATACATGCAATTTGTATTTTTATGACTATAATCCCTATAGACACAAGGGCTTGCATGGCCTTTCTGCAAGTGGCACCACATTACTCTTGGCTTTCTGCTCAACAGTGATTTGCCTTTCCCATCTCTAAGCCTTTTCATGTGTTAATTCCTTTATGTGGAAAGACTCTTCCCCATACTCACCTTTAATTCACAATGATCTAGTAACTTTTTTCAAGATATTAGCTCAAACTGTAAGAACATCTTGCAGAATTGCCTTATCAGGTCCTATTCTTCTATCATTTGCCCTCAAAAGTCAATATCTGTTTCCTTTCTGACATATACCAGAATATTATTTATATGTGTGTGTATGTGTGTGTATACTATATATATGTTTGACTAAAATAGTAAATACATATTTAATTAAAATAAAATATAAAATAAATAATAAATATATATTTAATTTCAGTGCCTGTCATCTGTACTAGACTATGATATCCATTAAGGGTAGGATATTTTCTGCCGTCTTCAAGTTGAATCCACAATGTCTTGCCCACTCTCTGGGACAAAGTTGGCACTCAATAAATACCTGGTGAATAAATAAATGTTACTCAAAAATAACCAAACACATTTAAAACCATTGTATAACATTCTAAAGTATAATTTACAAGAAGGTTAAGTCATGACTCAAACAAATATAAAATGGTAATCTGTCACAGATTATGGGATATTAATTAATGGGAGAACCAGTAAGATGCTAAAATTAGGCTTAAAGGTTAATCTGAAAGATGAAAGTATTATCAGGCAATCAGGGATGCTAAAATAAATGTAATAATAGATGAAAGACTGGCTAAAATCGCATAAGGTAATATAATGTTTGGCAACATCTTTTCTACATACAGATTGGATAATCAATTATGTTTTTTCAGAACTATGCTCATTTTTATTGTTATAGACAGTAATCATTTGTATGATTTTTTTTTCAACTAAACTTCTACTCACTATAGAGCTACATATTATAGATGAGTCAATAAGAAAGATAATCAAAGGTGTTTACCCTACAGAATCAGGTAATCCCCCAGGGAGGCCCCACCCCTCTGAGGGAACAACCAGTCATCTCCCTTGCCCTTTGACAAGTATTTGACACCTTTTCCTAAGAGAAAAACCAATTTATTCACTTCTGTAGAATTTACTTATTATATTCTCACCCCATTACCAGAAGCCAAGACTACTATTTGAATAAAGCTATTGTTACCCCTGGTAAAGCTTAATCTTTAGATCTCCAATCCAAGAAACTGTCTCTTAATCCAATTGCCAAAAGGTGTTCGAATTCTTTTGTATTAAGTAAAAATTCAAGGCATCCATGTAAAGGATTTTGTTAGAAAATGTTATGTAATTTACCCACTATTTCTCTTATCACATTTGTCTCTTTTTGGATGGCAAGGCTGACAGTATTGAAACAGTCAAATCTACATTTCTCACTTACATAAATATTTCACTGAATCTAGCCAACGGATCAAGCAAGATATGGTTATATAAATCATTGCAAAAATATTTTTATGAAAATGAAAATAAAGGCCAGAAGGGTTAATTCTCCCAAAGTACTTTGGCACAATGGAAACAACAACAACAAAAAGAACATTTCAAACCAGAAGGAACACAGCTCAATGTATGCAAATGGGTGGTTGTGATGATTAAACAGTGGAAGTAACCCGCTGAAGGTTATACTTTTAATAAGCAATGGAATTTGAACCCCTGTGCTCGACTGCATGCCCAAGCTCTTAACACTTTACTAACAAAAAGAACATTAAAAGGCAGGGAGAGAGAACATTCATGTTCCTATCCTGGTTGTTCCCCAAACTAGCGGGTGGCTTAAGGAAAGTTACTCTAGCACTCTGTGCTTCAGGTTTCTTGCCTTTGGCAGGGCAATGGTAATAACTCATGACTCACTGTTGGGGCTATGGTGAGGACTAAATAACACATGCGGAGACCTCAAAGTAGTTACTTAATAAATATTAGTGTTATACTTAGTATTTTTCAACTTTTTTTTTTTTTTTTTTTTTTCTTTTTTTGAGACGGAGTCTCTCTCTGTCGCCCAGGCTGGAGCGATCTCAGCTCACTGCAAGCTCCGCCTCCCGGGTTCACGCCATTCTCCTGCTTCAGCCACCCGAGTAGCTGGGACTACAGGCGCCCGCCACCTCGCCCGGCTAGTTTTTTGTATTTTTAGTAGAGACGGGGTTTCACACTGTTAGCCAGGATGGTCTCGATCTCGTGACCTCGTGATCCACCCGCCTCGGCCTCCCAAAGTGCTGGGATTACAGGCTTGAGCCACTGCGCCTGGCTTTTTCAACTTTTTATTAATAGCATTTCAAGAATAGTGAAATTCTTCCATTGTAGGGAAGATCAAGAACTGAAAAATCCTTACAAATACTGGAAAAACAACGTTATTTGCCTAGGCATTAGTGACAATTAAATGAGTTTTTAATGTCTCTCAAACATAAACAAACAAACAACAAAAACTCACCTTTCCCTATATAGCTGCTTTTACTTTCTTCCTCTGGCTGCTGCTGCTTCATCTCTAAAGTGAAACCTTTTTCAGCAAATCACACCCAGAAGCTCTGCAGACCCGGAGCTCATTGTGTAGAACCCTAGTTTTATACTCTCTCATATTAAACTTGAGGACAGAAGTTTCAACAATGATTGCTGGAATAAAATGAACAAATCAACAAACTGAATGTTCAAAACCTGTGTGCTGGCTAGCAGACTTAGCAAATGAATATAGTTACCACCTCATTTCTTAAGCCAATAGGCAAAGATTTGTTATGTATGTTGTCCTCAATGTCCATAGCTTGATTTAAGATGATTTTTTTCAGGAATAAATTATTAACCCAATGTCTTGTTTGGTAATTTGTTTATGTTCTAAAACCATGATGCATATTTATTAATCTACTCTGGCACACAAAGATAGTCAGTATATTCTAAGTCATTATAGAAAGAAAATGCCCTTAACATATGAAAAGAAACATTTTAATCAGAGGGTAAGAAAGCAACTGAAATAAAGACAAATACATGAATTAGATTAATCAGATGTTTTAATTATAGTTTTTAAACAAATATAAGCCTTTTAGCAGGTCTTGTATTTCCATGGACGTCAGTATCCTCATCTTAAAGATTAAATTACACGTTGCCTCCAGTTCCTTGAGGTTTAAATAATTTATCATTTTATAAAATACGTAAGCTATCCAAAGATTTCCCCCACACAAATACACACTCCCTCCTAGTCTTAAGCCTAAGATAGGAGGTCCAGCCTGCCTTTGTCATTTGGGAAGTGGTTCTGGTTCTCATCAGAAGACATACTGTGGGAATATCTCAGCAAGTGTGAAGAGGCTTATCTATCGTTGCCCTCAAGAACTCTATGGTTTTTTATGTTAATTGGATTGCCCACTTATAAATCCAAACTAGGCTGTGCAGATGTCAGCTCAACCAATAGCTAACCTCTCCTTTCTGTCCAACTATTAATAGAATGAGAATTGAATGACATAAGTGAACTGACTATATATAGAGAAAGTATTAAAATAGGGAGCATAGGCTTATTGCTAATACTTTTTTGAAGCCACCAGAAGCTGGGGCCCATCTCTGTTCATATGTATGAGATTTCTGAAAATAAATCCCTTTTTCAGTTATGAGAAATAAATATCTCCTTGTTTGGCTGGTGGCTGTTACTTTTCCTTTGGCTTTTGACAAGTTTATAAAAGCAGAAACTAACTCACATCGTCTCCAAGAGAGGTAATTTGTCAAATATTAGGATTCATATCAAGGCAGTCCTGAAATAATAAAAATATATACTATATTCACATATCCAGTCACATAAAAAAGCTAGATTTTAGGCAATTGATGCTGAAAGCATTCAAGTATTTTCACGTGGTGCATGTGGCTACCTTTTCTAAGACAGCCTTCTTTG
Source organism: Macaca fascicularis (assembly GCF_037993035.2). NCBI lineage: Eukaryota > Metazoa > Chordata > Mammalia > Primates > Cercopithecidae > Macaca > Macaca fascicularis. The sequence continues at coordinate 55,722,885 of NC_088394.1, forward strand.
ATTAAGTTGGTGGCATCTTGCATTTCTGCTATTACAAAGTCAAATGATTTGCTATTGATTTTGCTTTGAACCTGAAGTAATGATATGGTGCTGGCACACATTATAATGAATGTGAATAGGAGTGTGGCCCCAGGGTTTATTCTCAGAGTAAGCCTTTTTCCCATGTAGCCAATGGGGATTATTTTTAAATATTAAATAAATTTGAAAAGATTCATGTTATCTTCTTGTTCCCAGTAAGCCCAGTATTTTCAAGGTGCTATATTAAGATGAGAGAAAACCCTCAGATATAAGTAATCCTACTGGAAAGATTATATAGGATTTGGTCTAATCCTTATTTTTTTCCCACATTTTTTATCTTTGACTTTCATCAAACTAAATCAATGAATATGACTAGTATCGAGGATCTTCTAACCTTAATGGACTTTTTAAAACATCAGCTAAAGCTTGTTATATTTCTAATTTAGAATCCTAACTCCCCTTAATGAAAAGTGTTCCTAAATTCTCATCAGATATTTATTTTGAAAAGATTTTTGTAGCTTCAGAAATTTTTGAGGTAAAAGTGAGAAATATGTTTAATTTATTTGATTGAAATATTATTTAAAATATTGTTTATTTTAAAGCTATATTTTTCTCTCCCTTTGATATATTACAGTTTTTTTTTTTAATTTTTGTAAATAAATTCTCCTTTTGCATCTCTGGGTTTAAAGTTTAAGTAGTTTTTGTTTTAAGCTGGAAAAATGACTTTTAGTTACAATTTAATTTTAGCTAAATTTCACCAAATGTTTACTATGTACCAGGCTCTTAGGTAAGTAATTCATATAACAATGTATTTAATTATTGTAACTCCTCCAGGAGGCAGATATTCTTTTTCTTTTTTTTCTTTTTAAGACGGAGACTCTCTGTCACCCAGGCTGGAGTACAGTGGCACGATCTCAGCTCACTGCCACCTCTGCCTCCCAGGTTGAAGTGACTCTCCTGCCTCAGCCTCTTGAGTAGCTAGGATTACAGATGTCCAGTACCACTCCTAGGCAATTTTTGTATTTTTAGTAGAGATGGGGTTTCACCATGTTGGCCAGACTGGTCTCAAACTCCTGACCTCAAGTGATTTGCCTGCCTTGGCCTCCCAAAGTGCTGGGATTACAGGCATGAGTCAATGAGCCCAGCCGAGGAAGGCATTCTTATTATCCCAAAGCAGGGAAACCGAGTCTTCTGAGGCATAACTTCCCTGAGGCTACACTGCTTAACAACTGGAGAAGGGGGATTTGAACCAGCTTTGTCTAAACCAGTGTATCAGCCAGGAACCTAGCATAAAAAGACTAGCACAATCTAACCGGGTACTGTAGGGGAGAATTTCATAAATTTACCATTTACAAAAGTGGGGCAAAGTATAGGGAAATCACTGGGGATAGTGCCACTCCCTTGGACTAGTAAGAACAAAGCCTCTTTTTCTTTCAGAGGTGTGAAAGTTCAGTGGAAAGAAGTGATTGCTGGAAACCTGAAGTGCTTGCTAGAACCTGGGCCCCTGAGAGGAGCTGCCCTTTGGTCAGAGCCCATCCAGCTCTTTTTCTCTGATCTCCTGCTTGTGCTTCCAGTCATATAAATCTAAAAAGTAGCCAAAGAGTCAAGGATATAGTCTGTATTCAGCCTATGAGAACATAGAGCAGAGGGAGAAGTGGGAAGAGGGAATCTGCAGAAGTAAACTGCGGATATTCAACAAAAGTGTGGCAGTCTCGCCAATGCTCCAAGATGTAACAGTCTCTCATTGTCTGAGATAATGCTAGGAGTTCTTTGTCTCATGTCCAAGATGATTAAGGAGCAGGGACACAAGGGTGAGGTTGGAGCAAAAGTTTAATAAGCAAAAAAGAAAGCTCTCCACTAGTGCAGAGCGGGCCTAAATGGGTTGCCTACTATGAGGCCAGGGTCTGGAGTTTTTATGGACTTGGAAGGGGAAGGAGTGTGCTTAGTTTGCAGGCTGTCTTGGAGAAAATGTGATTCAGCTTGGCCTGGGACCAATCAGGAGGTGAAGTGATAATTTGTAGGGGCTACTCAGCTTGGCCTAGGACCTTGGCCCAGGACCAATCAGGAGCTTAAGTGATGATTCATAGAGGCTAGGCTCACAGTCCAAAAAAAAAAGAAACAAAAGTGCCCACTGGAGCCCTCCGTGTTCATGCCCACAAAAGAAGAAGAAACATTTTCCTAGGAGCCTACTGATTATGCAAAGAACAAAGAGCAAAGACATTTCTATGTCAGGCCTGTTGCCTTATCTGAGTGAGCCAGTGGTTTGTGCGTGTTTTTTTCTTAGTGGGCTGGAGGTTCTCCCATCTGTGCAGCTGCGGGCATGTCTCTAGGCACAAGCCCATGTGCTAGTTCCCTTATTGGTGCCTGCAGCTTGATTTTTACTCCAGACTGCTTTTTTGTGTTATGTGGGGCTGAGGCACCAGCTCATGGGTCAAGGGCTTTCCAGGGACTCTTCCCTTGCTGTCTACCTAAAGCAAGCTAACTAACTCCTGTCACTAGTCCTTTCATTCTGCATCTTTGGACCGCCTATGTCAAGATTCTGGGATTGTGAGCAAAAAATTCAGATTTCTGAGTCTAGGGGTAATGCCTGGGAGTCTGCATGACAAGAGTCATATAATTTTATATAAGATTGTATATAACTTCTCAGAGAAGACTTGTAGAATGTAGCAATAATAACCTTTAGACTTCATAGGAGCTATTATATAGAAGAGGTATCAAGGTATGAGATGTTTAAAAATACTTGAGCAAGAGAGACCAAAGACTAATGAATGAAACTTACAGGATGATAGGTATCCGTTTAACATAAGGAAGAACTATTTTGTGACCTAAGCTGTTGATCTACGGATGATACTACCAGAGCTGTTTTAGTTCTTAGAAGTGTTGAAGCAGTAAATGTTTGATGAGATAATAAATGTAAAATGCTTTGGAAAATGTAAATTTAAATGATGATAATGATGGCAACAATGATGAGGAAGACAGCTGAAATAGTTTATTTGCATTGAAAAACTGAACTGTAAAATTTTAAAGATGTTAATAGTGAAGAACAGGAACAACTGTAAATATACTGGCAGGTATCATCCAGGTATCATGCCAATTGCTTTATGCTGCCTTATCTAATGGGATCTGCAACAACCCTGGAAGATAAATATAAGTATCCTCAGTCACAATTGAGGAAAGAGAGATTTAGAATAATTATGTAAAATATAGTAAGAACCTAAGGATTTCGGTTTCACAACCTAGATTCCTATCTCATATGCCTTTATATTGGGTAGATTGAATTACCGAATCTCTCACACATTAGAGTATGGCTTCTGTTATTATCTATTCTAGTTCCAAATTGGACATTCTAAGTATTCCATATGTACTGTATGTGCTATTCTATATTCTATTGAATACAGAACAGGTAGCCACTAGGTTATATCATTGGTTCCATACTTGGGATGAAACCTAACCAGCAACCTTGCTTAGAGTCAATGAATAAAGAGATACAAGACATCAATTTATTAAGCTATATAATTCTCCTACACAGTCTGGAATAGGATGAAGAGGTCTCAGTAAGGGTGTAGATCTTTATGTTTGATAATGCAAATTCTAAAGTGTTGAGTGGAGTGTTCAGAAATATCACCTGAGACTTTGGAAGCATTGAGAGCCATTCCTATTGTTAAATTTAGTTGCTGAACATTTCTGGTGTTTTGACCTTCTTATTTCTCTGTGAGAAGTCAAGCCAGCAGTTCCTAGGATGAGTTCAGATTTCTGCAGAATGTGAGAGTTGAAGATTTTTTGCTTTGTTCATTTCAGCATAATCACTGGAGAGTGATTCATTTGTATAATAAGAGAGCAACTTGAGAGGAAAATGGTCACAGCCTTTAAAGGGCAAGCTCATTTTTGTCTTGTGTTAGACTATGTCAGGAATGAAGGGCTTTTAAATTGTGACAACTGCCTACCTCTTGCAATAACATTCATCACCATTATCACCTTCGGACAAGACTTGGGGTACAAATTGAAAGGCAATTGTAAGATATTTCACAAATTGACTTGAATATTGAAGATTCAATTAGACAGATTGCTTTGACTTTGTTTGCATAGCTGTTGAAATGCGTGCTCCGTGAAAAGATTTCAGCTATTAAGTGCCAGAAAAATGGAGGGAAAAATCCATGTGATGCTTTAAGCCTCTTCACTCATAGCTTTATCATCCAGTCTGTTTCTTTCATTGAAGAAATTTTTTTACACATAAATAAACATCCTGATTAATGGCTTCAGTGAACAGATTCAGCTTTTTGCATTTTTCTCTTGATTGTCCATTTTTAGTCTCAGATTCTCTACAATTTTGGAATATCTATCCATCTATCTATATTGCTTTTGTGTATGACTTGGGTTTGTTTGCTTTTTTTTTTAAAAATATCTTCTCTCTTCAGAAAAAAACTCTAGAAGTGTAGAAACTGTCAACGTTATGTACACTGGATATTTGGATATTGCGTAGCATAGTGTTAAGGACTCATGGCTTGTAATTCAAATGTTGGTATCAGCCAAACAGTTGAGATTCAGAATAGAAATACAGAGGTGTGGTTGGAAAGCTAGATCCTGGAGGCTGAAAAAAACAATTCGAACTAGAAATGAGGTGCTCATGTCTCTGATAGATTTCTATGGCTAGTTTCCCAGCAGTTTGTACTTCTTCTATTTATCTTCTTCCATGGAGGTCATGACCAGAGCAGAGCTTACTGACAGAGCCATGCAAAGTTAGAGGACAACATGGATTATCTAGAATAGACCTTGATCTTTCCTAAAAAGGAGAATGAGGAGATTGTCCATACATTGAATCTGACTTTCCTCAACTTCAAACTGTGAAACCTAGATCCAACCTTAGCTAAATTATAACACCTAATTATTCCCCAGTGTCTTGAAAACCACAACTATCTCTCTGTTAGAACTCCACATATTCCAATTTTCCCAATTTTATCTACTCTTAAAATATAGCTTGAACATCATCTCTAAAGACTAACTTCTCTAACCTTTAGAGTAGACAAAAATCACTATTTTGTCTAAAGCTAGATTCTTTATTCTCTTACAATAATTACTACCATTTCCTAAATCATTTATATGTTTCACATGAATGCATTTCTCTTAGAATCCCCATAAGTCTCAGTGTGGTGCTAGACATATGGTAGTACTTAAAAGATCCTCTTCCTTGACCTAATCCTTACATATTGGAGGGATCACCTACTAGGATTTTCAAGAAAGAGAACAGTCTTTCTTTCTCTTCTCAGTCTCAGTTCTTCCAGAAGCATTTCTCACTGAAGGAAGAGCATTCCAGGAAGCTTAGCACTAGGCTAAAAGTTTAGAGTTCATATAATTGAGTAACAGCTGAGACATGAAAAAAAAAATGCCAAGCTGAGAAAAATTTAAACAAACAAAAACATTGATTAGATCAAGTTGATAAAGGTTGAATGACAGAATCACAGACCATTTTCCTCAAGGCATTGAAAATGAGATATTTGAGCTCCGCCATTTCTGAGTATTGTAGCTGCTCTGAAAGTATATGCTGAATGAATAGTTACATATACGAGGCACTGAGAATATAAGGTACTTAGGAAGATTGATATAAATATTATCCTCAAGTTATTTAGGATAAAAAGCCCCTTTAACCTTTGTGCTATATATGATTTTTTTTTTGTTTCAAATGACAAAGTTTCTGGATCCTTAATGTTCCTGTCAAACTCCTCTATGTGGTCTCTAGCTCTCCCTGGAAACTGATATCATTTTTGTCACTTTCTACCTTCTTGTAAACTGTATATACAAAAACACTAGAGTCTAGTAAAATTATAGCCTCTTCCCTAAGAGTTTCATAATGACTTGGGATATATACAAAATGATTTATACTACTGAGTCTCTATAGAAACACATCACATCTCATAAGATATTTTTAACATTTTTAAGGAAGAGGCATAAGTTGTGAATCCCAAAGCAGCAACATGTAGTGATTGGAAGGCAATGCTATGGGTTTGCAGCAACTGTAAATTGTGTTTTAGGGATCCCAGTGGAGCCAGTAGGAAATGAAGAGGAAAAGTTAGTGTTAAAAATAAAGAGAAAATAAAATAAAAAGGCAGGTGTGATGTGCCCACTTTCAGACTTGGCACTTTGAAAATGGACAAAAATTATTGCAGATACAAAAAAGGTAAAAAATCTCTTGGCAAACACCACTGTAAATTTGCAACAAATAAATTCAGTAATAAACATTTAAAATATAACTGTGAAAGGAATTTAAATTATGCCTGCTCAAACTTTGGATGGCCCTCCTGATGGGAAAAAATAATTGGCCTTATTTGGAAGATCAAAAGTAATTCCAAATAAATAATTATCCCACTGAGATTAAAGTCTTTGGAGATTATATTCTGAGATAAATAAAAAAATTCATGATGATGTAATTGATTTTTTAGAATTAATTATATATAAATGTTGTTGTTGCCCATTGATTGTGTTTGTGAGGCTGCATGACTGATTGGGCAAGATGCAAATATAAATGAAGGCTATTACTTTACCTCCATTATTTAAAGTTTTATTTTTTACAATATTCCAACTCCATGCTGTTTCCTTTATAAGAACAAAAAATGGCCAGGAGGAACCAACAAGTTCAAGTAGTTAGAGTTAGAGACTGGAACTTTTGTTATATAAGTTTAATAAGAGTCTTCATTTTATCATTGGCTCATGAAGAAATCCAATGTCCCATTTGGTGAACTTAATTATCCCCTCTGGTGTTTTTCCATATTCTATGCTAAATATTAGGCCATGATGTTATATCATTGAGTGGAACTTCTAGGCCATAAAAAATACTGTAAGCCTTTCAGAATTGCAATTTCCAAAAGGGGGAAAAAAAACTTTAATAATAGAAGTATCTAACTGAAGACACTTGGTATTAAACTGGGGGCACAAGAAATGAAAGGGTGGGTTCATGAACCTTAAATTTCCCAGTGAACATCATTGTGCCTAAGTAAACCCTCCTTTTATGAGCCATTTTGTTGAGACATTAGTTTCTGTCTCTACTTTTATAATCTCAGTTTCAGGTAATCAATTAAAAAACCAGAAGGTTATACAGCTTTACATCAGTAGCCAGGTCTGCAGATAATTATGTATTTAGAAGTATAATAAAATATGTGATTAAGGTATGTGGGCTGTGGGGTGCCACTGACTCAGATTCTTTAAAAACATCAAGGAGAATGAAGTTGTGTAATTTATTTCAACAACAGACAAGTTCATAACAGAAAAAGAATGGTGCATCTTCCTTCCTTTGATTTCTAATAACAATAAGAAAGAAAGGAAAGAATACTGTTTTGACGTAGCCAGACTCTGAGTTGATGGGAGATATGAATTAATCACGATTAAAGTCACAGAAAAGAACAAAGTGGAGGAAGGAGAAGGAAAGGAGATGGAGAGGATTTGGAGGAAGTTCAGGTGTCATAGGATGTACTGAAGTTTTGACAAATGGTACTGATAAGGCTTCCATATTTTGTTTATACACATATTCCCAAGTGAAAACAGGGAACGGGTAGATTAGCTTGAAGATGAAAACAAGAGGTAGTGCTCCCTTTAAGCTATATATGTGCATAGACATATTTAGCATGGAGACTCTGCAAGGAGAGGGTCTACAATCATCAATGAAAGTTTGATTCTTTCTGAAGTGTTGATCACGACAGGGCCAGGACTAGGATAAGGCAAAGAGGGGCCTAGGATGCAGATTTAAGGAGGTGCTTATTCTTAGGGTTGTACAAGTACGAGATCAATACTTGCAGAATCAACACCTGCACAAACTTGAGAATGAATGTCTTATTAAGTATTGTACCAGAATTGTCTCCCTTGCCTCATGCTAACTTTGACCTTGAACTGCAGTCAGACTGTTTTATTGCTTACTGTCTTTTTGACTTTGGGTAAGTTATATAATTGCTGTGATAGATCCAGAAAGATAGCAACTTGGGGTGTCAGTTACCTCTGCTCTTTGTGCAAGAGAGCTGACCTGCACATTTTCATGGCTGCCACAGGGCTTCCTTATAAGCCAATGGGCTTCTTTAGCAGCTTACACAGGTTGAATGATGCCTCAAAGAAGCCACAATTCTTTTTGTTTTTATCTAAGCTGATATTTAATTTAGGACCAAAATCCTAAAGGAGCAGAGTTAGAGAGTTTTAGGCTTTGGGGTGCTGCCAAAGGTCAAGAAAGCCCGTCTGTGTATGAAGGAAATGTGATGAGGTGGTAGATGAGGGAGAAGACAGTGTAGTGTCAGGCTAAGTGCTCTGGTTCTGGAGTAAGCTTGCCATGATTCAAACCTCACCTCTACCAGTTGGGCAAATAATTTAACCTCCAAGCCTCAATTTCCGTATCTAAAAAACAAGGGCAATACTCTTCACAACAAATGGATAAGTATTAAGAGATTAAACAATTGCATAAAGCTCCTAATCATAATGACACATAGTTGATTTTTAGTACATATTTATACAATTAAATTTAGTGAACTTTTTCTTCATATAGAATCTAAGTAATTTTGCTAGGTTTATAACAGTATTTACCTTATAAAGTTGTGTAGATTAAATACAGTAATATATGTAAATCACCTACCATCTGCCTGCCACATAATAGGCTTTTACTAGCTGTTAGCTATTAGCATTCTTTCTTCTTGGGCAATACTTGGGCAGTCATGTCCACAGTGACTAGCATTACGTGAATATTTAAAAGGCACCTGTTGATTTAATTTCCACCATTTCCAGTTTTTCTGTAGCTGTAATCAAATGGAAGAAACCTTGGCACAGTCTGACCATAGGAGTTATTTTGATGAAATAAGTAATCTCCTGTTATTCAAAGACTTTCGTTATTCTTTTTTTCCTTCCATGGTATTATTTGTTTATTTTTAAAATAAATTTTACTGTATATATTTAAGGTATACAACATGATGTTATGAAAATCATATAGTAAAATGATTACTATGGTGAATCAAATTAACATATCCATCATCTCACAGTTACCCAGTTTTCCCCCTGTGGTGAGAACAGCTAAGATATCCTTTTTTAAAGCAAAATTCTTGAATACAATACACTATTATTAATTATAGTCCTTATATCATGCATTAGATCTTTAGATTTCCATTATTCTTATTCAAACTCTAAATTTCATAAGGAGTAATATTCTTTTTGAGGGACAGATACACAAAATTTCTGGCAGTTCTGTTGTTCCTGCCTTTCCAATCCTTGAAGTAAAATCTTAGAAAATACTATAGCAGAAGGAGAGTTCCTCTACATTTTTGCTACTTTTGATTTGGTGGAAAAGACACTTCTAGGTAAGAATCGCAATTGCAATATTTTCAACTAAAATTTTAGAAGTCTTCTCTTCAAGTGCACTGAGTCTGGGGTGAAGTTCTAAAGAAATATAGCAAATACCCAATTGATGGAACATGTCTCAACCTGAGGGGAGGACAGAATATTAGCTTGTGCTTTTATTTGTCTGCAAACCTAGGAATTGTACTGAGAGATTCCATTGGCCTTCTTCCTTCTTTAGTTACAAGGAATACCTTAAAATTGCATTTATAAATTAAATGCAGAATGGGGAAGAATTTCATATTTTATTTGGATAAGATGTTGAGGTTTTAATTGAATTTTAATATGTTGCTTTTTATATTATACATGAATATATTTAAATTATAATTGTATGATTTATTATTTAAAACAATGTTTCTATAAATATGTGTAGTTCATTGAAATTCATAAAATGAAACATGTGCATATGTTCATTCAACATATATTTATGGAGATTCTACTGTTCCAAATGCAATAACAAAATAATTTATCTCATCTTTCAAATAACTCTCTGAATTGGATGTCTATAAAATGATTGTCTTATAGACTTTTGTGTTGATTGACTACAATACCAGAGGTCTTTTAGTATAATCTTCACCCATTATACTAAACTCTGTTAAAGCAACCCTAATTTCTGTTGATCTGTATTCTCCTTCCGTATTCTTTTTTTGACTTCTAAATACTATTCTTTTTTAAGACTTTTATTTTAAGTTTAAGAGTACATTTGCAGGTTTTTTATATAGGTAAATGTGTGCCATGGTGATTTGTTGTGCAGATTATTTAATCACTCAGGTATTAAGCCTAGTACCCATTAGTTATTTTCCCTAATCCTCTACCTCTTCCCACCCTCCATCCTCTGATAGGCCCCAGTGTGTGCCGTTCCCCTCTATGCGTCCATGAGTTCTTATTATTTAGCTCCCACTTATAAGTTAGAACATGTGGTATTTGGTTTTCTGTTCCTGCATTAGTTCATTAAAGATAATGGCCTCCAGTTCCATATTCTTAAGTTAAACACTTTATTTTGAAATAATTGTGAAATCACATGAAACAACACAGAAAGATCTTGTGTACCCTTCACCCAGCTTCCCTGATGGTAACATCTGCAATACCGTACTACAGTATCACAGCCAGGATATTAATGTTTATACGGTCCTAGATACAGAACATTTCCATCAACACAAGGATCTTTTAGGTGTTACCACACCTACTTTTCTCCTACCCCCATCCTCTCCTTAGCCTCTTATAACCACTACTCTGTTACCCATTTTTACAATTTTGTCATTTCAAGAATGTTATATCAATGTAGGTAGGTAATCTTTTGAGATTAGCCTTTTTTGTTGTTTCATGTCACATGATTCTGTGCAAGTTTATCCAGGTTGATACGTGCATTGATAGCTCCTTCTTTTTGTTGCTGAGATTATTTGTGGTCTGGATGTACACAGTTAGTTTAGTCACTCACCTGTTGAAGGATATCTGGGTTATTTCCAAAAACTGGAAATAACCAAATAAAGCTGCTATAAACATTTGTGTACTAGTTTTAATGAGAGATAATTTCTCATTTATTTGATATAAACACCCACAAGTGCAATTGCTTGGCCTTATTCTAGTTGCATGTTTAGTTTTTTAAAAGAAGTTGCCAAATGATTTTCAAGAGTGGTTGTACCATTTTACATTCCCATCAGAAATGTATGAGTGATCCAGTTTCTTCACATCCTTGCCATCAGTTGATATTGTCATTATTTTTTATTTTAGTCATTTTGATAAATGTGTAGTGGTATCTTATTGTGGTTTTAATTTGAATTTTATAAAGTCCAATGATGTTAAAAATCTTTTCATGTATTTATTTGCCATCTATGTATGTTTTTTGGTAAAATATCACTTCATTTTTTTTGTTCATATCCTAATTGCTTTTTGAGTCTTTAACATTGAGTTTTGAGAGTTCTTTATATATTTTAGGTACTTGTTCTTTGTCAGGTATGTGATTTTGTAGTTTGTGTAGTTTTAAATTGTATAGCTTGTTTTTTTATCCATTCAATAGGGTATATCACAGGTTTTTAATTTTGATAAAGAAGTCTAATTTATTGAATTTTCTAATCATGGATGGTGCTCATGGTATCAAGTATAAGAACTCTCTCTTTGCCTAGCTTTCAGTCCTGAAGATTTAAGATTTTCTTCTATGTTTCTTTTCTTTTTCCAAAAGTTTCACAGTTTTACATTTTACATCTGACTCTATGATCCATTTTTATTTTTTTCGTGTGGTCAAGATTCTCTCTTTTACCTTTGGGTATTCAATTACTCTAACACCATTTGTTGAAAAGGGTAGCTTTCTTTCATTGAAATGCTTTTTCATGCTTGTCAGATATTAGTCAGGCATATATATGTGGGTCTATTTCTGCTTTTGCATTCTGTTTCATTGATCTATTTGTCTATCTATCTGCTAGCACTACATAGTCTTAATTATTGTAACTTTATGATATGTATCAAAATCAGGTAGAACATTTCCCAATGTATTCTTCCTTTTGGAAATTGTATGGCTATTGTAATTTATTTGCCATTACATATACATTTTAAACTAATCTTATATATACCTCAAAAATCATACTGGGATTTTGAGAGAATTTGCATCAAACCTGTATATAAATTTAGGGAGAACTGACATATTTACCATATTGAATCTTCCAATCAATGAACATAGTATGTTTTTCCTTTTATATAGATCTTTGATTATATAATTTTTGGCATAAAAGTCTTGTACACATTTAGTTTAATTTGCACTAGAAATGTTATTTTTTGAGCAATTTTAAGTAGCATTATATTGTTAACTTTGAGGCTTTGAATTTATTGCTAGAATACAGAAATGCATTTTATTTCTTCCATTTCCCTTTCTTGCTGTAGTACTGGCTAGAACTTCCAGGAAACATGCTTGCCCTACCCCCAACCTTTTCTTTTTTTTTTTTTTTTTTGCCTTAGTGGGGAAGCATTCAGTCTTTTTCCACTGAGTATAATGTCAACTATAGGTTGTTAAATGTGCCCATTGTTGAGCTGAGGAATTGAGGAAATTTCTCTCTATTCCTTTTTTTTGGTTTCTATTATAAATGATTATTTATGCTTTTAATGCATTGATTGATACAATCATATGATTTTTCTTATTTAGTATGATAATATGGCGGATTACATTGATTAATTTTTAAATATTAAGACAGTCTTTCTGGGAATAAACCCCACTTGGTTATGGTGCATAATTCTTTTTATGTATTGTTGAATTATATTTGTTAATATTTTAAAGAACTTTAGTATCTATATTTATGTATAATATTAGCCTGTAGTTTTATTTTCTGTACTGTGTTTCTCTGGTTTTGGTATTGATATGGTTTGGGTTTGTGTCTCTGCACAAATCTTATGTCGAATTGTAATTCCTAATGTTGGGATGAGGGACCTGGTGAGAGGTGATTTGATTATGGGGGCAGACTTCCTCTTTGCTGTTCTTATGATGGTGAGTGAGTTCTCTTGAGACCTAGTTGTTTAAAAGTGTGTAGCACCTTACCCTTTCCTCTCTTTTTCCTCTGGCCATGTAAGACGTGCCTGCTACCCTTCACCTTCTGCCATAATTGTAAGTTTCCTGAGGCTTCCCTAGCCATGCTTCCTGTACAACCTACAGAACTGTGAATTAATTAAACTTTTTTTTTTTTTAAATGAATTACTCAGTGTCAGGTAGTTATTTATAGCAATGTGACAGTGGACTAATCCCTCTTCACCCGTGCTTCCTGTATGGCCTGAAGAACTGTGAGCCAATTAAACCTCTTTTCTTTATAGGTTACCCAGTCTCAAGTAGTTCTTTATAGCATTGGGAGAACTGACTAATACAGGTATTAAGGTAATGCTAGTTTCAGAAAATGAATTCTTAAGTATTCTCTCCTTTTCTATTTTATTAGATAAGATTCTGTAGAATTTACATTAATGCTTTAAATATTTGGTAGAATTCTCCACCAAAACAATTTGGGCCTGGAGATTTCTATTTTACAAGTCTTCAAATTAGAAATTCTATTTTCTTAACATTTATAGGTCTTTTCTGGTGATTTGTTCCATACTGAGTGAGTTATGGCAGGTTATATTTTTTGAGAAATTGATTTACTTATTTTAAGTTGTCAAATTTATGTAGAGTTGTTTGTAGTATTTCTTATCCTTTTAATGTCTGTAATTTCTACAGTGATGTCCATATTTTATTCCCAATATTGGTAATTTGTATCTTCCCTCTTTTTTCTTTGTTAGGTTTGATAGAGTTTTCTCAATTTTTAAAATATTTTCAAGGCACTGGCTCTTTGTGTTACTAATTTTGTCATTTTCATGTTTTAAATTTTATTGATTGCTGCCCTTATCTTTATTAGTTTTTTCTTCTTGCTTGCTTTGGGTTTACTTTTCTCTTCTTTCTTCTAAGTTTTTGAGGTAGAAGCTCAGATTATTGACTTGGGACTTTTCTTCTTTTGTAATGTTTACATTTACTGCTATACATTTTCATTGAATCACTGCTTTAGCTGTGTTGCAACCATTTTGATGTATTGTATTTTTATTTTATTGTATTTTTATTCAATTTAATGTATTTTTTGTTATTTCCCTTGGCACAGCCTCTTTGACCCATGTGTTTGGTCCTAAGTATTTGGTAACTTTTATCTTTCTGTTATTGAATCCTACTTTAATTCAGTTTTGTTGAATAACACACTCTATGTGATTTCAATTGTTTTAAATTTTTTGAGGTTTGTTTTGTGGTCTAGGATATGATGTACTATGTTATGTATTTCATGTACACTTGAAAATAATGTGTATCTTGCTGTTACTATGTAGATAGTTCTGCATATATTGATTCAATCTTGGCGCATTTAAGTTCTTCTGTATTGTTAGTGATTTTCTGTGTAGTTGTTATATCAATTTTTGATAGCAGGTCATTGAAGTTTCTCATTATAATTATGAATATGTTTATTCCTTATTTCAGTTCTACCAATTTTTGCTTCACCTGTTTGCATTATTTTGTTGGTACATACACATTTAGGATGCTATGTATTCTTGGTTGATTGGCCTTTTAATCCTGTACAATGTTCCTCTTAGTCTCTAGTAATTTCTTTGCTCTGAAGTCTATTTAATCTCATATTAATATAGCCACTTTTTCTTTCCTTTGTTGATTATTGCATGATACATATTTTTTCCATCTTTTTACTTCCAGGATGCCTAATCAGTTATATTTAAAGTATGTTTTTTGTAGAAAGTATAAAGTTGAGTTACTTTCTAAATCCGCATTACCAACCTCTGTATTTTTCTTTGTGTAGTTATGCTATTTACATTTAATGTATTTATTAATATGTTAGGGCTTAAGTCTACCATTTTGTCGAGGATTTATTTGTTTGCACCTATTGATGCTTCCTGGATGCTGATTTCTTCAGTTTGAATCCTGATATCTGTCAGACAAAAAGAAAACCCAGGAAACTTACCACCATGTTGTTTCTTGGGTTCTGCAATACCTAAATGGTCTTTTTCTTTCCATATTTAGAGTATTATGTTTGTTTATATATTATACCCAGAGTTTTAGTTATATTTAGCAGAAAAAATAGGAAAAAGTACATTTATCTCATTTCAGAAGTGAAGTATGTTAAAAGAGAGGAGACTTCACCAAATACCTCATTTCATTTTTAATTTTTCTAATTTCAGAGAGGGATTCTTACATTGGATTGAAATACTCCATCTACTGGCCAATTCTACATGTTCGTTTCTTCTCCTGTCTTTCTACTAATGTCAACTCCCCAAAACACATACATGTAAAGACATATGCATACACGTAAGTCCTTTCCCAATTGCTTAAAATATACTATATATGACAAAGTTCTTAGATTAGGAATAAATTTACATTAAAAAATTAATTCCTTCTTAAGTTCTAAACTATTTTACCTTAGTTTTGTTTTTATTCCTTTCCTAATAAATATAAACTCATATTTCTTGAGCCGAGCTACCTTGTTTTATGTTTGTTTGAATTTGTTAAGTATGTACTATGTGCCACACCCCCCAGAAGCCTCATGAACCCATCTAGAAGGTATTTGTTTATTTCTTTCCCAAATAGACCCCTGTTAGACATTCAAGTAGAGATGTCAAGTGGTCGGTTGCATCTACAAATACATAGTTCAAGTTAGAGTTTAGAGTTATAAAATTTAAAGTTATTAAAAATAAAATAGTATTTTAATCGTGGCTTAACATAAAATTACTGACGAACTGGAGTATGTAGAATAATCACAAGGGCCCAGAGCTGATTAATATTTACAAAGCAATAGAGAAACAAGAGTAATTAAAAGAGACATAGTGTCTGCCCTAAGGTTACTTATAGTCTGAAAGAGAAGAAGTATAAATCTCGCTATGTTCTTCTAATTAAGAAGTTTTATGTAATAAAAATTTGAATCTAAATATCATTTTTTATGGCACAAATAAGTTTTGTTTCAAGCATTATAAGAGACATGAGAGTGCACACATTGCCCCATTTTTGAGACCTCTCTTATTGTTCTATTCTTATTGTCTGTACTATCCTCCTTCTCCTGTTTTCTTCCTAGCTAATTCCTACTCATCTTTATAATCCAGTTCTAACATTACCTCCCCTGAAATGCCTTCACTAATGCCCCCCTCCTATCATCCATAATCCTAAAATTGTATTTCGTAAGCAAAATAATAGTAATAAAAATGGAATAACAGTCATCATCCATCTTGTCAACCATTCATTCTAGATCTTCCTCCCACATGGGTAGCTCTTGAACTAGTCTAGGTGGCTTGTCTTGTGGTGTTATACAGGGTCATAAGAAATATGAGCCTATGGTTTTACTTTTTAGTTTATGGGATGCTTTACCTCCCTTAATTAGTAGGTGCATATACTTAGGAATGGGGAGAGTATTTTAATTGGTCAACATTAGAAAGTTATTGAGTTCTCAGAATCTAGAGGGCATGATAATAATTATTATGAAAGGGACTGATTAGGACTGCTTCAAAGAAGGGAGGTGAAGAAGGCAAGTTATGTCAGGAAAATGAAGCTAAGCAAGGATGCAGACTTGGCTGGGAATGATTTAAACCTTGTCCCATGTAGAGCTCTACACCAACAATTTTACCACAGTGTTAGTTCTGCCTTGAGTTAAGGGGTGTTAGCCTTTTTGTCTCCTATTAATCAGTTATTGGTAGCCAGCTGGCCCCTATAAGGAATGTAATATCCTGGGAAAGAAGGCTTCCATTTATCTAAGGACAACTCTGAAGTACAGAGCATTTGTAGGTTGTTGTAGTACTCTGAAGTACAGGGCATTTGTAGAATGTACATGACATTCAGGGGATGAGGGCACTGGCCCAGTGAAGGCTATCTGGGAAGGTACCAAATACAGCTACTATGGAGAATCTCTTGGAGTGATCAGATATTCTTCTTAAATTCAGTTCATCCATGCATAGCTTCTCAGGGATTCTGATTGATCACATTTCTGGAAAATTTTTGAAAGGAGAGTCATTAACACAAACCAGACATGCTGGTTTCAACCCTACCACATAGGATTTTGTAGGGTGTATGGACCAAGCTGTAGATCTTCTTGTACTGAAGATTAGACCTAATATTAATTCATTTCTTGCTCTTGAATATAGTCAAAATTAACAGTAGTATTAGTTGATTCTCCTGCTGCTATAAAGAACTGCCCAACCCTGGGTAATCTATAAAGAAAAGAGGTTTAATTGACTCTCAGATTCATATGGCTGGGGAGGTTTCAGGAAACTTACAATCATGGTGGAAGGGGAAGCAAACATATCCTTCCTCACATGGCAGCAGGGGAGAGAAGTGCTGAGCAAAGGAAGAAAAGTCCCTTATAAAACCATCAGATCTGGTGAGAACTCACTCACTATCATGAGAATAGCACAGGGGTAACTGCCCCCATGATGCAATTACCTCCTACCAGGTCCCTCCCACAACATGTGGGGATTATGGGAGCTACAATTCAAGATGAGATTTGGGTGGGGATACAGCCAAACCATATCACGCTACCCCTAATTTTTCCCAAATCTCATGTCCTCAAATTTAAAAACACAATCATGCCTTTCCAACAGTCTCCCAGAGTCTTAGCTCATTCCAGTATTAATCCAAAAGTCTAAGTCCAGATTCTCATCTGTGACAAGGCCAGTCCCTTTTGCCTATGAACCTGAAAAATCAAAAGTAAGTTAGTTACTTTCTAGATGCAATGAGGTACATGGTTTGGGTAAATACACCCATTCCAAATGGGAGTAAGTGGCCGAAACAAATGGACTACAGGCCCCATGCAAGTCCAAAATCTAAAGGGCAGTCATTAAACCTTAAAGTTTAAAAATGATCCACTTTGACTCTATGTCTCACATGCAGGTCACTCTGATGCAAGAGGTGGGCTCCCAAAGCTTTGGGCAGCTTCACTACTGTGACTTTGCACGGTATATCCCCTTTCCTGCTGCTTTTACAGGCTGGTGTTGGGTGTCTGTGACTTTTCCAGGCACACAGTAGATCTACCATTCTGGGGCTGAGAGGAGGGTGGCCCTCTTCTCACAACTCCACTAGGCAGTGCCACAGTGGGCACTCTGTGTAGGGGCAGTGCCACAGTCGGCACTCTGTGTGGGGGCTCTGACTCCACATTTCCCTTCCACACTGCCCTAGCAGAGGTTCTCAATGAGGGCTCAGCTGCTGGAGCAAACTTCTGCCTAGACATCCAGGCATTTCCATACATCCCATGAAATCTAGGTAGAGGTTCCCAAACCTCAATTCTGTTTTATTTAGTATTATTATACTTTAAGTTCTGGGGTACATGTGCAGGTTTGTAACATAGGTGTACATGTGCCATGTAGGTTTGCTGCACCCATCAACTCGTCATTTACATTAGGTATTTCTCCTAATGCTATCCCTCCCCCACTCCCCCACCCCCAACAGGCCCAGATGTGTGATGTTTCCCTCCCTGTGTCCATATGTTCTCATTGTTCAGCTCCCACTTATGAGTGAGAACATGCGGTGTTTGGTTTTCTCTTCTTGGGTTGCTTTGCTAACAATGATGCAAAGTACCTGAACTCATTCTTTTTTATGGCTGCATAGTATTCCATGGTGTATATGTGCCACATTTTATTTATCCAGTATATAATTGATGGGCATTTGGGTTGGTTCCAAGACTTTGCTATTGTGAACAGTGCTGCAATAAACATAAGTGTGCATGTGTCTTTATAGTAGAATGATTTATAATCCTTTGGGTATATACCCAGTAATGGGATTGCTGGGTCAAACGGTATTTCCAGTTCTAGATCCTTGAGGAATTGCCACACTGACTTCCACAATGGTTGAACTAATTTATACTCCCACCAATAGTGTAAAAGCATTCCTATTTCTCCACATCCTTTCCAGCATCTGTTGTTTCCTGGCTTTTTAATGATTGCCATTCTAACTGGTGTGAGATGGTATCTCATTGTGGTTTTGATTTGCATTTCTCTGATGGCGAGTGATGATGAGCATTTTTTCATGTGTCTGTTGGCTGCATAAATGTCTTCTTTTGAGAAGTGTCTGTTCATATCCTTTGTCACTTTTTGATGGGGTTGTTTGTTTTTTTCTTGTAAATTTGTTTAAGTTCTTTGTAGATTCTGGATATTAGCCCTTTGTCAGATGGATAGATTGCAAAAATTTTCTCCCATTCTGTAGGTTGCCTGTTCACTCCGATGGTAGTTTCTTTTGCTGTGCAGAAGCCCTTTAGTTTAATTAGATCCCATTTGTCTATATTGGATTTTGATGCCATTGCTTTTGGTGTTTTAGTCATGAAGTCTTTGCCCATGCCTGTGTCCTCAATGGTATTGCCTAGGTTTTCTTCTAGGGTTTTTATGGTTTTTGGTCTTACATTTAAGTCTTTAAACCATCTTGAGTTAATTTTTGTGTAAGGTGTAAGGAAGGGATACAGTTTCAGCTTTCTGCATATGGCTAGCCAGTTTTCCCAGCACCATTTATTAAATAGGGAATCCTTTCCCTATTGCTTGTTTTTGTCAGGTTTGTCAAAGATCAGATGGTTGTAGATGTGTGGTGTTCTGAGGTCTCTGTTCTGTTCCATTGGTCAATATCTCTGTTTTGGTACTAGTACCATGCTGTTTTGATTACGGTAGCCTTGTAGTATAGGTTGAAGTCAAGTAGCATGATGCCTCCAGCTTTGTTCTTTTCACTTAGGATTGTCTTGACTATGCAGGTTCTTTTTGGTTCCATATAAAATTTAAAGTAGTTTTTTCCAATTCTGTGAAGAAAGTCAGTCGTAACTTAATGGGGATAGCATTGAATCTATAAATTACTTTGGGCATTATGGCCGTTTTCATGATACTGATTCTTCCTATCCATGAGCATGGAATGTTCTTCCATTTATTTGTATCCTCTTTTATTTTGTTGAGCAGTGGTTTGTAGTTCTCCTTGAAGGGGTCTTTCACATCCCTTGTAAGTTGGATTCCTAGGTATTTTATTCTCATTTTAGCAATTGTGAATGGGAGTTAACTCATGATTTGGCTCTCTGTTTGTTATTGGAGTATAGGAATGCTTGTGATTTTTGCACATTGATTTTTTATCCTGAACTTTGCTGAAGTTGCTTATCAGCTTAAGGAGATTTGGGGCTGAGATGATGGACTTTTCTAAATATACAATCATGACATCTCCAAACAGAGACAATTTGACTTCCTCTTTTCCTAATTGAATACCCTTTATTTCTTTCTCTTGCCTGATTGCCCTGGCCAGAACTTCCAATACTATGTTGAATAGGACTGGTGAGAGAGGG
The DNA here is from genome assembly GCF_037993035.2 of Macaca fascicularis. Classification (NCBI taxonomy): domain Eukaryota; kingdom Metazoa; phylum Chordata; class Mammalia; order Primates; family Cercopithecidae; genus Macaca; species Macaca fascicularis. Next base: position 55,743,038 of record NC_088394.1, read on the forward strand.
CATCCTTGTCTTGTACTGGTTTTCAAAGGGAATGTTTCCAGGTTTTTCCCCACTCAGTATGATATTGGCTGTGGGTTTGTCATAAATAGCTCTTATTATTTTGAGGCACGTTCCATCAATACCTACTTTTTTTGAGAGTTTTTAGTATGAAGTGCTGTTGAATTTTTTCAAAGGTCTTTCCTGCATCTATTGAGATAATCATGTGGTTTTTGTTGTTAGTTATGTTTATGTGATGGATTACATTTATTGATTTGTGTATGTTGAACTGGCCGTGTATCCCAGGGATGAAGCCGACTTGATCATGGTGGATATGCATTTTGATGTGCTGCTGGATTCGGTTTGCCAGTATTTTGTTGAGGATTTTTGCATCAAAGTTCATCAGGGATATTGGCCTTGAATTTTCTTTTTTAGCTATGTCTTTGCCAGGTTTTGGCATCAGGATGATGCTGGACTCATAAAATGAGTAAGGGAGTATTCCCTCTTTTTCTATTGATTGGAATAGTTTCAGAAGGGATAGTACCAGTTCCTCTTTGTACCACTGGTAGAATTCGGCTGTGAATCTGTCTGGTCCTGGACTTTTTTTGGTTGGTAGGCTATTAATCATTGCCTCAATTTCAGTACCTGTTATTGGTCTATTCAGAGATTTGAGTTCTTCCTGGTTTAGTCTTGGGAGGGTGTATGTGTCCAGGAGTTCTTCTAGATTTTCTAGTTTATTTTTGTGAAGGTTTTTATAGTGTTCTCTGATGGTAATTTGTATGCCTGTGGGATTGGTGGTGATAGCCCCTTTATCATTTTTTATTGTGTCTGTTTGATTCTTCTCTCTTTTCTTTATTAATCTGGCTAGTGGTCTATGTATTTTGTTTATCTTTTCAAAAAACCACCTCCTGGATTCACTGATTTTTTGAAAAAAATTTTTTGTGTGTCTCCATCTCCTTCATTTCTGCTCAGATTTCAGTTATTTCTTGTCTTCTGCTAGTTTTTGAATTTGTTTGCCCTTGCTTCTCTGGTTCTTTTAATTGTGATGTTAGGGTGTCATTATTAGGTCTTTCCTGCTTTCTCTTGTGGGCGTTAAGTGCTATAAAATTTCCACCTACACAATCTTTAAATGTGTCCCAGAGATTCTAGTATGTTGTGTCTTTGTTCTCATTGGTTTCAAAGAACATCTTTATTTCTGCCTTCATTTCGTTATTTACCCAGTAGTCATTTAGGAGCAGGTTGTTCAGTTTCCATGTAGTTGTGCGGTTTTGAGTGAGTTTCTTAATCCTGAGTTCTAATTTGATTGCACTGTGGTCTGAGAGATAGTTTGTTGTAATTTCTGTTCTTTTACATTTTCTGAGGAGTTTGTTACTTCCAATTATGTGATCAGTTTTAGAAGTGATGTGGTGCTGAGAAGAATGTATATTCTGTTGATTTGGGGTAGAGAATTCTGTAGACGTCTATTAGGTCTGCTTGGTTCAGAGCTGTGTTCAAGTCCTGGAAATCCTTGGTAATTTTCTGTCTCATTGGTCTGTCTATTATTGACAGTGGGGTGTTAAAGTCTCCCACTATTATTGTGTGGGAGTCTAAGTCTCTCTGTAGGTCTCTAAGAACTTGTTTTATGAATCTGGGTGCTCCTGTATTGGGTGCATATATATTTAGGATCGTTAGCTCTTCTTGTTGCATTGATCCCTTTACTATTATGTAATGTCCTTCTTTGTCTCTTTTAATCTTTGTTGGTTCAATGTCTGTTTTATCAGAGACTAGCATTGCGACCCCTGCTTTTTTTGCTTTCCATTTGCTTGGTAGATCTTTATTTTGAGCCTATGTGTGTCTTTGCATGTGAGATGGGTCTTCTGACTATAGCACACCGATGGGTCTTGACTCTTTATCCAGTTTGCCAGTCTGTGTCTTTTAACTGAGGCATTTGGCCCATTTACATTTAAGGTTAATATTGCTATGTGTAAATTTGAGCCTGTCATTATGATGCTAGCTGGTTATTTTGCCCGTTAGTTGATGCAGTTTCTTCCTAGCATCCATGTTCTTTACAATTTGGCATGTGTTTGCAGTGGCTGGTACTGGTTGTTCCTTTCCACATTTAGTGCTTCCTTCAGGAGCTCTTGTAAGGCAGGCCTGGTGGAGACAAAATCTTTCAGCATTTGCTTCTCTGTAAAAGCTTTTATTTCTCCTTCACCTATGAAGCTTTGTTTGGCTGGATATGAAATTCTGGCTTGAAAATTCTTTTCTTTAAGAATGCTGAATATAGGCATCCATTCTCTTCTGGCTTGTAGTGTTTCTGCTGAGAGATCTACTGTTAGTCTGATGGGCTTCCCTTTGTGGGTAATCCAACCTTTCTGTCTGGCTGCCCTTAACAATTTTCCTTCATTTCAACCTTGGTGAATCTGATGATTATGTGTTTTGGAGTTGCTCTTCATGAGGAATATCTTTGTGGTGTTCTCTGTATTTCCTGAATTTGAATGTTGGCTTGCCTTGCTAGATTGGGGGAAGTTTTCCTGGATAATATCCTGAAGAGTGTTTTCCAACTTGGTTCCATTCTCCCCCTCATTTTCAGGTACACCAAACATAGATTTGGTCTTTTCACATAGTCCCAAATTTCTTGGAGGCTTTGTTCATTTCTTTTCACTCTTTTTTCTCTAATCTTGTCTTCTCACTTTATTTCATTAAGTTGATCTTCAATCACTGATATCTTTCCTTCTGCATGATTGATTTGGCTATTGAAGCTTGTGTATGTGTCACGAAGTTCTCATACTGTGTTTTTCAGCTCCATTGGGTCATTTATGTTCTTCTCTACTCTGGTTATTCTAGTTAGCAATTCGTCTAACCTTTTTTAAAGGTTCTTAGCTTCTTTGCATTGGGTTAGAACATGCTCCTTTAGCTCGGAGGAATTTTTTTTTTTTTTTTTATTTGAGACAGAGTCTTGCTCTGTCGCCCAGGCTGGAGTGCAGTGGCCGGATCTCAGCTCACTGCAAGCTCCGCCTCCCAGGTTCACGCCATTCTCCTGCCTCAGCCTCCCGAGTAGCTGGGACTACAGGCGCCTGCCACCGTGCCTGGCTAGTTTTTTGTATTTTTTTTAGTAGAGACAGGGTTTCACCACATTAGCTAGAATGGTCTCGATCAGCTCGGAGGAATTTTTTATTACCCACCTTCTGAAGCCTACTTCTGTCAATTCATCAAACTCATTATCCATTCAGTTTTGTTCCCTTGCCGACAAGGAGTTGTGATCCTTTGTAGGAGAAGAGGTATTCTGGTTTTTGGAATTTCAGCCTTTCTGTGCTGGTTTCTCTCCATCTTTTGGTTTTTATCTGCCTTTGATTTTTGATGCTGGTGACCTATAGATGGGGTTTTGGTGTGGACATCCCTTTTGTGGATGTTGATGCTATTCCTTTCTGTTTGTTAGTTTTCCTTCTAACAGTCAGGTCCCTCAGCTGCAGGTCTGTTGGAGTTTGCTGGAGGTTTACTCCAGACGCTGTTTGCTTGGGTATCACCGGCTGAGGCTGCAGAACAGCAAATATTGCTGCCTGATGCTTCCTCTGGAAACTTTGTCTCAGAGCGGCACCCACCAGATATGCCAGTCAGAGCTCTCATTTCTGAGGTGTCTGTCAGCCCCTACTGGGAGGTGTCTACCAGTCAGGCTACACAGGGGTCAGGGACCCACTTGAGGAGGCAGTCTGTCCATTGTCATAGCTCAAATGGTATGCTGGGAGAACCACTGCTCTCTTCAGAGCTGTCAGGCAGGGACATTTAAGTCTGCTGAAGCTGTGCCCATAGCTGCCCCTTCCCCTAGATGCTCTGTCCCAGGGAGATAGGGGTTTTATCTCTCCCAAATTTCAATTCTTAAACTCTGTGCACCCACACTTGCAACACCATGTTAAAGTCAGCAAGGTTTGCAGCTTGCACCCTCTAAAGCAATGACCTGAACTGAACCTTGGCCCCTTTTAGCCCTAGCTGGAGCTGGAGCAGCTGGGACATAGGGTACCATGTCCTGAGGTTGCATAGAGCAGGGGGGCCATGGGCCTTTCCCAAGAAACCATTTTTACCCCCTAGTCCTCTGGTCCTGTGATGGGAGGGGCTGTTATGAAAGTCTCTGACATGCCCTGGAGACATTTTCCCCACTGTCCGGGTGATTAATGTTCGGTTCCTCTTTACTTATGCAAATTTCTGCAGCAGGCTTGTAGTTGTCCCCAGAAAATGGGGTATTCTTTTCTATTGCATCATCAGGCTGCTAATTTTCTGAATTTTTGGACTCTGTTTCCTCTTGAGTGGTTTTCTGCTTAGAAATATATTCTGCCAGATACCCTAAATCATCTCTCTCTTGTTCAAAGTTCCAGATCTCTAGGTGTATTAGTCAGGGTTCTCTAGAGGGACATGACTAATAGGATAGCTGCATATATGAAAAATAGTATATTAGGCAGTATTGACTCATACAATCACAAGGTGAAGTCCCACAATAGGCCATCTGCAAGGTGAGGAGCAACGAAGCCAGTTCAAGCCCCAAAACCTCAAAAGTCAGGAAGCTGACAGTGCAGCCTTCAGTCTGTGGCCAAAGGCCCAAGAGCCCCTGGCAAACCACTGATGTAGGTCCAAGAGTCCAAAAGCTGAAGAACTTGGAGTTCAAGGGCAGGAGGCATCCAGCACAGGAAAAAGATGGAGGACAGAAGACTTAGCCAGTCTAGTCCTTCCATGTGTCTCTGACTGCTTTTATCCTGGCCATGCTGGCAGCTGGTTACACATGCCCACCCAGATTGAGGGTGGATCTGTGTCTCCTAGTTTACTGACTCAAATGTTAATCTCCTTTAGAGACACCCTCACAGACACACCCAGGAACAATACTTTGCATCCTTCAATCCAATCTAGTTGACACTCAGTATTAACCATCACAATAGGGCAGGGGCAAAATGCCACCCATCTATTTGCATAGCAAGAGTCACCTTTACTCCAGTTCCCAACAAATTTCTCATTTCCATCTGAGACCACCTCAGCCTGGACTTCACTGTCCTCATTACTATCAGCATTTTGGTCAAAGCCATTCAACAAATTTCTAGGAAATTCAAAACTTTCCCACATCTTCCTGTCTTCTGAGCCCTCCAAGTCTCTAGGAAGTTTCTGACTTCCCTGCATTTTCCCATCCTTTTCTGAACTCTCCAAGCTGTTCCAAACTCTGCCTGTTACCCAGTTCCAAAGTTGCTTCCACATTTTTGGATATTTTTATAGCAGCGCCCCACTACAAGTACCAATTCACTGTATTAGTCTGTTGTTGCCTGAGAATTGGGTAACTTGAAAAAGAAAGAGGTTTACTTGACTCACATTTCCGTGTGGCTGAGGAGGCCTCAGGAAACTCGCAATCATGGTGGAAGGTGAAGCAAACACATCCTTCTTCACATGGCAGCAGGAGAGAGAAGTGCTGAGCAAAGTGGGAAAAGCTACTTATAAAACCATCATATCTCATGAAAACTCATTCACTATCATAAAACAGCCTGGGGGTAACTGCCCCCATGATTCAATTACCTCCTACTGGGGTTCTCCCATGACATTTGGGGATTATGGGAAATACAATTTAAGATGAGATTTGGGTGCAGACACAGTCAAATCATATCAATTGTCTTTTCTGTCACCAAATAAACACATTAGAGCAATATTTTCAAGTGTGGGATATCTCCAATAACTGAAGAGATCTTCTAATATACTTTTCTTTTAGTGATAGGTGGCACAAGGTGCAGTAAGATACCCTTTACTTTGGGGAGGATGCCCAAGCATGCACCAGCCCAAAAATTTCACCAATGTAGTAAGCTCCTGAAACTTTTTAGGTCCTCCCAGCCTCTAGAGATTATGTGGCTTACTATGACACGCAATACACATGCTCCTCAGTTGCAGTGGGCATGCTGTCACTAAATTAGTGTGACAGTGTGCTATTCTGTGGATTGTCTGGATCAGCATGGTTTAATAGACATATAGTATAGACTGCATATATAATTAAATTTTTCTGGTAAGCATATACAGAAAAACAGGTAAATTAATTTTAATAATATATTGTATCTAATTCAACCTATCCAAAATGTTATTATTTTAACATGCTATCAATATAAAAACTTATAACAGAAGGCATAATTAATGTTTTTTTCCCCTTGCTTTGGATTTGAAGAGTGAACTTTTAATGCAGTTCAACAGTCTCTCTGTCTTAGTTTGTTTAGTGTTACTATAAAGAAATACCTGAGGATTTTTTATAAAGAATAGTTTATTTAGCTCATGATTCTGCATACTGTCTAAGAAGATGGTGCCAGCCTCTGCTTCTGGTAAGGGCATCAGGCATCACTCCTGGTGGAGGGTGAAAGGAAGCTGGCATGTACAGAGATCACATGGCAAGAAAGGAAGCAAGAGAGAGAAGGGGGAGGTGCCAGGCTCTTGATAACAACCAGCTGTCCCAGGAACTAATAGAGGGAGAACTCACTCTCCCTCTCCTCAGTAAGGGCATTAATATGTTTGTGAGGAGTCTGCCCCCATGACACAAACACCTCCCGTTAGACCATACCACCAACATTGGGATCACATTGCAACATGGATTGTGGTGGACAAAACATTCAAGCTATAGAATTCCTCTCCCTATCCTCCCCACACAAACTCATGTCATTTTCACATTGCAAAATACAATCACCCCTTGTCAATAGTCCTCAAAAGTCCCACAACTTGTTCTAGCAGCAACTCAAAAGTCTAAAGTCCCAAATCTCATTTGAGACACAAAGAAAGTTCTTTCTAGCTATAAGTCTGTAAAAACAAGTTATTTACTTTCAAGATACAATGGTATAACAGACATTAGGTAATCATTCTCATTCCAAAATGGAGAAATAGTCCAAAAGAAAGGTGTAACATGCTCCCACATAAGTCTGAAACCCAGCAGGGCAGACATTAAATCTTACAGCTCCAGAATAATCTCCCTTGACTCCATGTCTCACAGCCTGAGCACATTAGTGTGAAGGGTGAATTTTCAAGGTCTTGGGCAGCCTCATCCCCATGGCTTTGCTGGGCCCAGCCCATGTGGCTGTTCTCACAGGTTGGATTTGAATTCCTGTGTCTTTCTTCAGGCTGCAGTTGCATGCTACTGGTGACTTGATTATTATGGGTCCTCATCTTAGCCCCACCTCAATGGCTCCACTAGATATTGCCCCTGTGGGTATTCTTTGTAGTGGCTCAGCTCCTGTGGCAAACTTCCACCTGGGCATCTAGGCTTTCTGATACATCCTCTAAAATCTAGGTAGAAGTTGCCAAGCCTTTATCACTCTTCCATTCTGGGCACTTGCAGACTTAACACTGCATGGATGCCACCAAGGTTTATTGCTTACACCCTCCAGAGCAGTGGCTTGAGTTGTACCTGGAGCTGTTTGAGCTGTGGCTGGAACCAGAGCAGTGAAAATATAGGGAGCAGCATGTTGAGATGGTGCTGATAAGTAGCATTTTGGCCCTGACTCCCCAAACCATTCTGTTCTCCTAGGCCTCTGGGCCTGTGACAGGTGGGTCAGTCTTGAAGATTTCTGAAATGCCTTCAGGTCCTTGTTGGCATTTTCTTGATTATTAACATTTGATATCCATTTATTCATGCTAATCTCTCTAGCAAGTTTTTGCTCATCAGCACCCTCAGAGTCCTCTCTGATAATGCTCTTTCCTTCTCTGCCACATGGCCAGGCTGTAGATATTCCATATTTTAGTGCTCTGTGTCCTTTTTCATTATACATCTCACCTTTAGGCCATTCCTTTGCTGCTGCGTATGATCATAAACTGATAAAAATAGCTATGCCAGTTCTTGAAGTCTGTGCTCCTTACAAATTTCTTCCATCAGATACCCTATCTCAACTTCAGCCTTCCACAAAGCCCTCAGGCATGAATACAAAGCAGCCAAGTCCTTTGCTAAGGTATAACAAGGGTAACCTTTGCTTCAATTCCCAATAGGTTTTTTATTTCCATTCAAGACCTCATCAACTTGTCCTTTACTGTGTATATATTTTTTCATTTCTTTCTTCTTCTTCTTTTTTTTAGAGACAAGTTCTTACTGTGTTGCCCAGGCTGGTCTCAAATTTCTGTCCTTAAGAGATCCTCCTTCCTCAGCCTCCCAAACTGCTAGAACTGCAGGCATAAACCACCAAGTGCAGCCAGTACTGTCTATATTTCTATCAGCATTTTAGTAACAACGATTTGACCAATATCTAAGAAGTTCCAAACTTTCCCTCATCTTTTCATCTTATTCTGAGGCCTTAAAACTCTTCCAACCCATTATCCATTTCTAAAGACATTTCTACATTTTCAGGCATCTTTATAGTAATTCCCCAGTCCTAAGTACCAATTTCATGTCTTAGTCTGTTTAGCCATAAAAGGATACTTAGGGGTGGGTAATTTATAAAGAGAGTTATTTTGCTCATGGCTTTGCAGGCTATACAAGAAGCATGGTACTAGCATCCGTTTCTGGTGAGGGCCTCAGGCTGCTTCCACTTATGATGTAAGGGGAAGGAGAGCCAGCATGTTTAGGGATTACATAGAAAGAAAGAGGAGGGGCAGGTAACAGATTCTTATAAACAACCAGCTCTCCTGGGAACTAATAGAGGGCATGAGGAATCTGTTCCCATGACCCAAACACATCCCATTAGGCCTTTACCTCCAACATTGGGATAAAATTGCAATATGAGTTTTGAGAGGAACAAACATACAAACTATAGCACTGTCTCACTAATTCATTCCTGTGCAGAAAAGTCAAATAAAATGCATAAAGATATGTCCAGTTCTTCTCTCTTAAGGAAGAAATCTGATAAAAAGTATGGAGAGAAGTCCTACAAACAATCATAGAAATTTTGCTATGCTCTGGGGCTAACACATAAGTGAGTAGCATACATATCTCCACTCCTCCAGTGGCACCCATGCTCACATGGGCCTAGGATACTAGCTATAATTTAATCAATTTCTATCTTAAGAAAGTATAGTCAAAATCAGGACAACAAGCATGCCATCATTACAGGAATAATGCTGAACCTGTTTAACTTATAAAGAAGTAAATTGTTTGCCAACTTTAATACTTTATTGTGTGTCATGACACATTGATCTTTCCTAAGACCTAAATTTATGGCTGCAGGCATTCATAGCAGAGCTGTAAAGGACATTAGAAATTATGTATTTTGATCCCCTCATTTTTCAGATGACCTCCCAGGTAAGCGTTGGAAATGTCTGGATTGGCAATTCTTTTTATGGTTGTTGTTGTTGTTGTTGTTGTTGTTGTTGTTGTTCAGTAGTTGCCTCTGTTTGCTCAGCATTTATTTTTATGTTTTACAAAAGGATGTGTATTATGTTATGTTATAATTGAAAGCCACCAGCATAAGCAGCCTGAATCCAATTCCTCTTCATTTCAGTCAAATTTCACATTTCATTACGACAGAATTAATTTAATGGCCAAATCTGGTGTGTTACTGCTTTCCAGCTAGATTTGCTTCCAATTTAACATCCTAACTATGCTTGTAAAATAGACAATAAAACAATCTTTTCTGACTTGGGAAATACTCTTTATTCTTCATTTCTCTCTGCTCCACTGTAACATTTTAGCTGAGTTTTATGGAACAATCACTTTCCTCATCTAATTACTGCAATTCCCTGGTAGGCGGCCTCCCTTGCCCTGCAATAGCAAAATTATCATAAATACACAATTCCACTGCCAGCATCTCATCTTGCACATGCGTCAGTGAGCAAAGCTAGGTTTTCCCCTCTCTAAATTGTGTTCTTGCTAAATTAACAGTTTTCATGTGAACCACTCAAGACTTTTTCTGACATTCCAACAAATAACCAAGAAAGTTATCTTGCCTCATAGGTACTTTTCAGGCTCGGTTCCTAGTGCTTACACATAACTGCATACAATGAACACTGAGCCAGAAGATGCCTAGTTGAATCCATAGGTACCAAGACTTTTCCAATATGGACTAGTTGAGGACAGCTCTCCAAAGAAGATCGTAGCAAAAAATTATAGGTGCAGTAGCACCAACTTCACAGATCAGTTGGAAATTTTCATTCAACAAAAAACTTTACCCACGTTATGCTAACAAATGAAAACTTGCTTTAGAAATCAAAACAGGAAAGAATCTGGTCTAGAATCCAGATTTGGTTTCAGAATTGAAGAGTGAGGTGCTGATTCCAGCAAAGACCAGGACCTGAGAAGGCCTTAGAGTTAAGCCAAGACCAAGAATATCCTGAAGAGGAGATTCCAAGCAGAATAGCCAGGCAGTGTCTTAACACTTACATCTTCTTCCAATCACACACTAGCATCAAGGTATTTATAAACAACTCTAAGTCTGGCATTAAGTCCAGAAAACAACTTGCTAAAGAATTTGGGAGTACATAGTCAAATTTCTTTTCAAAATCAAAGATCTAGATTTCATGTCCAGAAAAAAAGGGAGCGATAAGACCTGAGAACAAAGAAAAAGCAAGGGACAAAATCTCCAAGGTAAGTTTGAGGTTTAGAAGCTATGCAAGGTAGTACCAACATCATTAGCAACTGTGTCATTTCTCTGGAACCAAAACAAGGTGGACACCAAGACAAATTCAGAGTACTTGATGTCATTAGCTTGGGCCCTAGATCTTTCTTTCACTCTTCTGGAAATGTACCTTTCCTTTGGGACTGCAAGTTGAGCCCTCTGCAGATGGCAAACGGATGGCAGGATGCAGACAGGTACAAAAGGCACCACATAGTCCAGCTGACATAACCTGGCTTGTGAGTGCAGCAGACCTTGAGAAAAATAAAAATAAACTTAATAATATCAGTTTTTAATTGTTATAATTATGACTAACTCAAGCAAAATTCATCAATGGAAATTAAAACCATTGAATGAATACTCGACGAGGAAACAAAATTATACATTGTCTCAAAGAATCTCCTCACTGATTACTGATTAATTACAAGAGGAAAATTGGTAATATTGTAGAAACCTGGTTGACTTCACCTTAGCTAAAGGACTGAAATTCACATCACCAGTAATAGCACAAAGCTGCATGAGGTCCCTCCTGATATAATGTACTAAGAAAAACACAATATCTCTTTTGTAGTATCATTGCCAACAAAGTACATAAGCTGAATCTAATCACAACAAAACATGAATCAAACCCAAACTGAGTTACAGTCTTTTCAAAGTAACATCGCTGTATTCCTTAACATGAGTGGAATAATAGGAATGAACAAACAGTAGGACTCAGGAAATATTTAGTACATCTCCCAAGGACTTTTCTTCTATGTGTGGTATGTGCAGGGGAAGAAAGATAACAATTCAGAGGCCTATTTGTACCTAAAATTTCTTTCCAAAGATGATCAATAAATTGTTAATATTGGTTATCTTCAGAGAAGGGAGGTAGAGAACTGGGTTGGGAGACAGAAGAGTTTTTCACTGTAATCTTTTTATCCTATTTGAATTTTTAAAAATCATTTCAATGCATTATATATTTAAAGTTTTTTTAACTTAACTTCAGAAGATGGTTTTCAAGCATGAGGTTAAATGAAAGAAACCAGACCCAAAAAGAATGCATACTGTATTATTTCATTTACATAAATTTCAAAAGTAACAAAAACCTATCCATGGTATTAGACATCAGGCTATGGTTTATTGTCTCCCTGAGATGGATGAACTGGTTGGGAGAAGCACAGGGCAACTCTGGGGGTCTGGTCAATTCAGTTTCTTAGGCTGCTCTGGGTATGCGTACGTGTGCAATTGGAGAATTGGAGAATTCAGCAAACTGTATCCTGGTGACCTATGCAGTGTACTCTATGTGTGTTATACTTCAACTTTTTCAAAGTTTGTGATTTGTTTAAAAAAAAAAAGAGAAGAGAAAAAACAAAGCCTAACTACATTGCAAAGCCATTATTTGTCTGTTTCTTCAAAGTAAAGGTAAAGAGCCATTGGTTCTTACCAGGTAAATTAGTTATTCTTTTCAAAGCAAGAAATCACCAACTTTATAAGGAGAGTGTACAAATTGATCTTCACTTATATTTCCAGTCTAATTTACTGCCACTTCCAACGATGAATTTTATGTTTCCATTATTTTGCAGACTTGTAGTCCCCTGAATATTCACTTCCATGTGCCTGTGCCACTAGGAAACATCTTCCCACTGCTGAAATGCTGTTCTCTTTACTTGTCTCCTATTTAATTTACATTCACCCTGAAATTTCAGCTCAATAAACTTGCTTTGTAAAGCCTACTCTGCTTTAGCCCCTTACACACTGTTTAAGGCACTTTTCATATTGTATTATAACGCTTGGGTTACATGTCTTACCTCCTTCATGAAATTGGTCATTAGGCTTTGAAGTAAGCAATGTGGGTTCAAGCTGGGCACAGTGGCTCATGCCTGTAAATCCATTCCTTTGGAAGGTCGAGGATCACTTGAGGCCAGGAGTTGGAGACAAGACTGGGCAACATAGCGAGACCTCATCTCTACAAAAATTTAAAAATTTAGCTTGGTGTGGTGTCACATCCCCTATAGTTCTAGCTACTCGGGAGGCTGAGACAGGAAGATAGTTTGAGCTTGAGAATCAAAGTTACAATAAGCTATGATCACACCGCTGTACTCCAGCCTGGGTGACAGAGCCGATCCCAACTCAACAAAATAAAATACAGTTAAATTAAATTAAATTAAACAGCAAAATAAAGTACATAAAATGAAAGGGAAATGTGGGTTCAAGCCCAAACTTACTTCTTAATAATTTTGCATTGTTGACAAATAACTTAAACATGCAGTTTAAAAGCTTGGGATCCAGCATCAAACAAAATTCAGGATTGGCTTGTGGCTCCATTACTAAATTGTTATTTAACTTCTGGCCAGTTTCTTAACTCTGTAATTGTCAGTTTGCTCCTCAGTACAGTAAGAGTAATAAAAATACTGACCTCATCAGATTGTTGTGAGGATTAAATGAAATGACACGTTCTCTCAGTCATATAGTGAGTATACAGAAAGTTAGACATGTTATGAAAATGCTGAGTCTCACTTTTCTCATCTCTAAAATGGGAACATCAATCTTCTATTCACAAGGCTGTTGTGGAGAAAGAAACAACATATTGCCGGACACTTTATCTGTGCTCAATACGTTTTATTGAATGAATAAATAATTAATGGTGTATGTAGAGTGTCTGCTGAAATGTAGTGATGATGGCTTGCTTTGTTCTGATAAGAGGGTATTGTGGAAAGAGCTACAGTTATGGGATTAGAGTCATACATCCCTTGAACAGGCAAGGAATTTCCGTCACTCATACCTCTAACATTCTAATCATAAAATACTAATGAATGTCATTCACATATTTTCAAATATGTAGTACCCAGTAAATTCCACATTTTTAAAAATAGGTATTCCAGAAGGCTAACTACCTACTGATTAATTTTGTTAATTGATCCAATAATTACAACATTCTTTTTTATTTCTTCAGATAAAATCTACTGTTTTATTGTAATTGTTAGTTAAATATGCTTTTAGATTGCCAGATCAAGTGATGGGAAACAATATTTTGAGTCTTAAATGACTGCTTGAAAATAAACTTTTGTAAACTAACCTGTTTGTATGGAATATATGTGTCTTCTATAGACACACACCAGACACACACACACACACACACACACACACAGAGAGAGAGAGAGAGAGAGAGAGAGAGACAGAGAGAGAGAAAATTTAAAAACCTGATGGATTTTTCTAAAAATGAACTTTGCAATGAATTCTTAGAAATTTTCTTTAAGTTTATGTCTGCATTAAAAGAGAGAACTCTATTAAAAAAGGATGAAAATGTTTTCTATAGAACACTTGTCCATCTGCATCAAAAGCATTTTATTTCCCCAGCTGCTATTAGTTTATATTGAATGCATATTCAGATGTGCTCTACATACTCGGTTATCTCTTTTTTTCTTCAATGCACATTGAGCCATGTTTGAAACAGGATTAGTTTTCAGTTTTACTGAATACTGCATTTTGATAAATTCAAGGAAATGTCTAACTCAAGTATATTCAAAATGCATTATTTACAAAACTGAGCATTTTTCTGTATCCTTTTATATTTGTTTTCTTTCTTTTTGTTCTTTAATACATATCTTTCATGATAAATGTAAAGAAATTTCAATAAGCTTTGAAAATGGTGATTTCAAGATACTGAACCTGAACTCAAATTAATGTTTTCATTAGCTTATAATCTAAGCATCTTCTATATTATTAGTAATTATTTATAAATTAGTTGTGACCTTACAAGATCCTGATAGAGTAGGCATGATTATCTCTTATTTTAAACTAGTTTCTTCAGAAAATTTATTGTAATGAGAAATAAATATATAAGTAAATAAATATTGATATTCACAACTTCTTACTTTCCTCTTCCTAAGTAATATTTGATCTTTGTTTTCTTGATTACTGATCTTGTCATACTCACTAAGAGAATGGGTGAAAGGGAGAATTGAGAGGAACCAAGGAAGATTTCATTAATTTCTAATGGAATAGAAACAATATTAATGTAGAACAGAAAGAAAAGGGCCTGAAATGAGAAAGGAGTAAGGGAGGCCTATAAAACAAAGGTAAGGTAGAATGGAGGGAGTTTTCAAAGATTTTTGGAAGGGAGTGAAGGAAGAAGTAAGGATGGGGGAAGATAGATAGAGAGACAGAAAGAGACAGAGAGAATCTGGGTTTGGAGAAAACTGTCATCATAACCTTGTAAAGCTCTTTGGACACTGTGTTAAGTTTTTATTACTACTGTAACAAATTACCACAAACTTGGAAGTTTAAAATAACACACATTTATTATCATATAGTGATAGTCTAAAATCAGTCTCACTGGGTTAAAGTGAAGGTACAAGCCGGGCTGCATTCCTTCTGGACCTTCTAGGATACTATACACATCTTTGACCTTTCTAGCTTTGAGATGGCCTACATTCCCTGGCTTGTGGTCCCCTACATCTTCAGAGCCAGAAGTGGCTGGTGGAGTCTCACATTGCATTATTCTGACACTGGCTCTTCTGCCTCTCTCCTCTACATTGAAGGCCCTTTGAAGTTACAGTGGGGCCACCCATATACTCCAGAATAGTCTCATTATTTTAAGGCTATCTGACAACAATCTTAGTCTCACTTGGAACCTTTATTCTTCTTTGCCATGCCACATAACATATTCACACGTCCTGGGAATTAGAATATGGACATCTTGGGAGCCACTATTCTGCCTACCACAGACATTAAACCTATATCCTTTATTTTACACAGGACAAAACTGTGCCCTGAAAAACAGAATTACTTCCCCAAGGTAAACATTCTATAATAATAAGCACTGATGCAAAAATATTCTGCCACTTGACTCATTACAAAGCATGTAAAAATTCAATTTAACTTCAATTATTTTTGGAGGCTTTGTTTTCTCCATAAAGAATATGTATTAGTCTGTTCTCATGTTGTGAATAAAAACATACCTGAGACTGAGTAATTTAAAAAGGAAAGAGGATTAATTGACTCACAGCTCTGCAGGGCTGGGGAGGCCTCAGGAAACTTACAATCATGACAGAAGGAGAAGCAAACACATCCTTCTTCACTTGGTGGCAGAAAGGAAAAGTGCAGAGCGATGGGGGAGAAGACCCTTATAAAACTATCAGATCTCATGAGAACTAACTCACTATCACAAGAACAGGATGGGGAAAACCACCCCCATGATTCAATTATCTCCACCTGGTTCCTCCCATGACGTGGAGATAATGGGAACTACAATTCAAGATGAGATTTGGGTGGGGACACAGCCAAAACACATCAGGATAGCATATGCTTATAATCAATGATAAGTATTTGTGTTTTTCATGACTTTTTATTATACATGTCTTTGATCTCTGTGCACTTGTTCTACGAATTTTTTTTCTTGTAGAGTTATAGTGAGAAACAAGTGATTTACAATAGCTCTCTTGTACCATGAAATACTACAACTGTTAGTTTCATGTCTTCAGTTGAGGACTGCATTACTTGAGGACAGGTGTTCTTTTCTTATTGGTCTCAATTTACACATTTTATTTTATAGTTCTTGTTAGAATGCGTACAGGTAAGCAGTTAAATACTGTTTAAGTGCATGTATGAATATAGGACAGAAGGAATGAGATAGCAATAAAAGCCCTGGATGACAATTAAATAGATCTTGCTGGTTTCTAGTCCAAACCTTGCCACCAATGTTTGGTGTTGCTTTTCAATAACCCATTAGAAATGATGCAGCACAACTGGATCCTTTTCAAATTTATTTTTTCCCAGTTCTAAAGTTCTGTGATTTTAAAGGTGTTGGAAACACTTTTATCAATCTTCCACCCAAGGTGGCATATAAATGCCGTCTATGGGAATGTGATTTTGATTTTACTGAGCAGCGAGATTATCAAGATCACATATTCCATGAAAAGCAAAGCTAAGTCAGTCAGTGGGAGGAAGATAAACCAAAGGACCAGAAAAAAAGAATATGGGAAAAAAAGTAAAGATAAATTTCAATGTCTGCACCTTTTCTTTTCTACAATGAAGGGTACGATGGCTAATAGTTTGCTAATTTCTCATATTTTGTTTGCTTGACAAATTGTTTGAAGGTAAGGATAATATTGTACATCCTCCCCATTCCATGGTCTTGGTCTATACACATTTAATTCTGAGTCCTGGCACGTGGAAACTGGGTTAACAAAAGTTGCCCCTGATACTGTGGCTTCAGGTAAGAAAAAAAAAAAAAAAAAAAAAAACACAACAGACCCCAACACAAAGATATATTGAAGTATTGTGATAAAGCTTGATTATCTTGGATGTTCCATTTCCAGTATTGAAAACTTTCCCACCTGCCACTTGATATGTATATATTCACTCAAGTGCTCAAATGCAGACACTTGTGGCTCACGGACACATATGAACATGCACAAATACATACACACATACTTCACAGAATAAAACAAGAGGAAAATGAATGATCATTTCTCTTAACAGGCTGAGGGAAAAATGAGGTCAGATTCTGGACAAAAGCGGTAAACACATGCAGTGGTCCCAAGGAAGAGACCTATGGATCTCTATATGTCCAGTTCATCTGTACTTCCAAACCCATTATTCCCATACGCTCTTTATAACATTGGCAACCACAACTTAAACCTAAAACAAACACTGTTCTATAACATTGTTTTTTGCTACAGTTACTATGAGATTGACCAGCAATGTTTAATAATGGATCTTGTTGCTGGTCATTTTCATTATCTGGAATGAAGCGCTGACTTCACATTTGATGTTTGCAAGCAGATCTGTTCATTTGTTCCTACATTAGTTACCAAAAAACAATTGATTTGGCAAAGGTCTTATTTTTGTAGATGACTATTTTTTCACTTTCGTATATAAGCCTCATTTCACTTTTGTTATTGTCTTCAGTTCCCCCATGCAGTGTTAGCAAAAAGGACTTACTGTCTTTATTGTAAAGAAAGTGAGATGTGACTTTTCATTAGCATTAACAGCAATTTAACCTGTCACCTATCATATCCTGGTCTATATGCTCAGGACAGAGAGAGCCTGGTTTATCAGACCAGGCCTCTAGGCATCTTCCCAAATATATAAAGAATCAAGGGCTCACTGGGCCCTAATATTATAAAGGTATTTCCCTGCAGGTTTTGAGCTGGAAGGGCTGGTTTTGCCTCTGCTGGCGTCCTCAGATTTTCTAGCCACAGGGTCAGAATTAACAATGCCCAGAATTGCCACTTTCTGAGTGTGTACGAAGTGGCTTGTTTCCCTGACTGTAAATCACCTCTCATTCTCTTTTGTGTGCAGAGATCTTTGGAAATATTGAGATTCAGTGTGTGCACTGGAGCTTGAGCTAAAAAACGAGAAATAATGACAAACTGCAAAAAAGTCCCCATGATTATCTTAACAAAATATCCTCTGATTTCTTCCAGTGACATCCATACGAACATAATCCACTAATCTAAATTTGAAACTTTTATCTAATTATGATGTCTTAGGTTCACAAAGCAACACATGCTTCAAGGTGCTGTACTCCTTACTGCCACTCTGCTTTCACTGATGTCCTTTTTTTTTTTTGCCTTTTCTTGTTTTGCCCCTCTTTGAAGGCCCAGCTCATGTATGTAGCCTTCTCCTGTCAATTAAATCTAGGCAAGATACTCAATTGCCTGGGTTATCAAGTTGCCCTGTGCTCCTTATTCTGATTCCCCATCTTTGTCCCATTGGAGCTTGTGTCCTTTTTACTAGTTGTGTATGCCTCTCATCTTGCTGGAGCTCTTTGAGATCAGGGACTGTGACTCATTCACCTAAACATGGAAGGATGTGATTTTCTGTTTTCTTCCCGAACTTGGTTCCTGCCCACTCCTATTTCTTATGGGAAAAGAGATTTTAGAAGAATATTGGGTATTCCAGATTTCTATAGAGAATGATTTTTTTCTTTTCTTATTTTTTAATTTTTTAAGGTACATAGTAGGTATATATAAACATATTTGTGGGGTACATGAATTGTTTTGATAGAGACATGCAATATGAAACAAGCTCATCATGGGGAAAGGGGTACTCATCTCCTCAAGCATTTATCCTTTGAGTTACAAACAATCCAATTACACTCTTTAGGTTATTTTAAAAATGTACAGTTTATTGACTGTAGTCACCCTATTGTGCCATCAAATATGTCTTATTCATTCTTTCTATGCCCACTAACCATTCTTATTAACAAAGCAGAGGCTTAAAGATGCTCCTCACTGAAGTTTACCTATTGCCATCCAAATTGGAACCAGGGTGAATCCTAACAATCTCAATTATAAATAATAGGTTCAAGGTTAAGCTAGAGCCTTTGAAGAAGTGAAGAGGAGTAGAAACTGAAAGAAGAAAAGGGAGCAGGAAATAAGGAGCATTTGGGCCCTATCTATGGTTATGGCTAAAAGGACTGACAGAGTTTGGCTCTTAAAAGGACTGACAGAGTTTGACTCTGTGTCTCCACACAAATTTCATCTCCAATTGTAATCTGCACGTATCGAGGGAGGGACCTGTAATCCCCAGGTTTCAAGGGAGGGAACTGTAATCCCCATGTGTGGAGGGAGGGAGCTGTAATCCCCACATATTGAGTAAGGGGGGTGAATGGATCATGGGGCGGTTCCCCCATGCTGTTTTTGTGATAATGAGGGAGTTCTCATGAGATCTGATGGTTTTAAAAATGGCAGTTTTTTTCCTGCTCTCTCACTTCCCTTCTGCCACCTTGTGAAGAAGGTGCCTGCTTCCCCTTTGCCTTCCACTATGATTGTAAGTTTCCTGAGGCCTCCCCAGCCATGTGGAACTGTGGTCAATTAAACCTCTTTTCTTTATAAATTACTCAGTCTTGGCTGTGCGCAGTGGCTCACGCCTGTAATCCCAGTACTTTGGGAGGCTGAGGTCGGCGTATCACCTGAGGTCAGGAGTTCAAGACCAGCCTGGCCAATATGGTGAAACCCCGTCTCTACTAAAAATACAAAAATTAGCTGGGTGTGGTGGTGGGTGCCTGTAATCCCAGCTACTCCAGACGCTGAGGCAGGAGAATAGCTTGAATCCAGGAGGCGGAGGTTGCAGTGAGCTGAGACCATGCCATTGCACTCCAGCCTGGGCGACAAGAGCAAAACTCCATCTCAAGTAAATAAATAAATAAATAAATAAATAAATAAATAAATAAATAAACTCGGCTTCTGATATTTCTTTATAGCAGTGTCAAAATGAACTAATACAAGGACTGAATATAGTCTCAGTAGGCAAAATAAAATTATCAGTACTCTCATTTGGGATATTGTTACATGAGATTATATCCTGTCTGGTTATAGATTATATCTGTAAACCCTTTGAAAATAGTATGGGGCAAAAGAGCAGAGTTTAATAGATAGATATGGATAGAGAGCCAAAGAGCCAGAGAGATACATGCTGTAGGCACTTTGTACCTAACAGCTATGCAATATAAATATTTGACAAATTCAATGGCTTGCAATTCCTGAAAAAAAAAATTGCAAACATCATTTCATCCTGAGTTCATCCTCAGTCAAGTGAGCATTACAGAGTGGCTTAGTGTAATCCTCTGCTTGAGATCAGCAGATTCATTAGCTCAGACAGGTGGAAAAGAGTAAATACATGAGCTGCTAGACTGCAGCAAAAGCCTGCTTCTCTTGTTCTCGCTCGGTGGACCCTGGCACACTGGCTCTCTGCTCAGAGTCCCTGTGTTTGAGAGATGGCTTAGTATAGCTCAGCTGCAACATGATGACACTTGCCTAGGATAAAGGAAGATGGAAAGGAAGATGGAGCCACTGAGCTTGCAGTGGGTGGGACATGACAAGTATAGCTTTATTTATTTGGACTGAAAATCACAGCTGGAAAGTGACTGGACTATGTACCCACATACATCGTCGTGGGCTGCAAATCGCCACAAACTTTTAGACAATACTTTGGTAATATTTGTTAAAAGTACAAATGCATAACTTTTCAGCAAGCAGTTAATCTTTTTTAAAGAATACATCCTATAGAACTAATAGCACCAATGCAGTTATGTGCACAATGATGAGTATGTAGCTATTAAAAAGAATGAGTTATTTACATAATGACCTGAATGATGTATGTTATACTGAGCTTAAATGCATATGCCTGAGATATACACACACAAACACACACACACATGCTCTCTCTCTCTCTTATGGACACAAACACACAAACACACACACATATATGTGTGTGTGTATATATATATGAATTTTCCCATTATCAAAGACTGCAATAACTATATATGTATTTATGCATATTCTTATAAGCATAAAGGAAGGTATAGAAGGAACTTTCTAAAACCAGATTAGCTGTAACATCTCTGGCATTTATACATAGATAGTTCTTCCCAGTCCTAGAGAAAAAGAACTGAATCTCAAAGTGGTTATGAACATTTTCCACAGTAATAAAACTGGAAAGAAGAGGAGATGGAGCTAAAATACAGATAAATCTGTCTGAACTACACTGCTTCCTATAAGTTACACTTTTATTATTATGTGTGTGTGTGTGTGTATTGTGTAGATACTTGTGAAATGGTAAAATGGCTCATTTTATACTTTGTAGAAAGAGGTTGCCTTTAGAGTTGGAAAATCTCGGCCTAAGTCCTTGCTGTGTCCTTTATCTCTTTGATTCGAGCTACTCACTTAACATTTCTTTGTCTTTTCTTTCTTTTTTTTCTTTTTTCTTCTTTTTTTTTGAGATGGGGTCTCACTGTCACCCAGGCTGGAGTGCAATGGCATGATCTCAGCTCACTGCAACCTCTGCCTCCCAGGTTCGAGCGATTCTCGTGCTTCAGTCTCCCAAACAGCTGGGACTACAGGTGTGCACCACCACGCTCGGCTAATTTTTTTGTATTTTTGGTAGAGACAGGATTTCACCATGTTGGCCAGGCTGGTCTCGAACTCCTGACCTCAGGTGATATGCTGATCTTGGCCTCCCCAAGTGCTGGGATTACAGCCATGAGCCACTGTGACTGGCCTTCACTTAACATTTTTAAGCCATTGTTCCCTCAATTCTGAAAAGGGAATAATAATTCCAGCCCACATCTCCTTACAAAATTGTTGTTAGAGTTAAATAAGATAATACAATACATGTAAAATAGACTAGGCTATAAGCTTCATGTAACCAGGGGCTATCCATGTTTCTGTTATCATTGTGTATCCAGCACACAACACAGTGCTTAGAATAGAACAACTGCTTCATAGTCCTTTTTTAAAAAATGTAAAGTTTACTGAAGTATAATTTCCATGTAATAAAATTCACAAAATTTAAATGTAAAGCAAACATGTATACTTTTTTTTTTTTTTTTTTTTTTTGAGACGGAGTCTTGCTGTGTTGCCAGGCTGGAATGCAGTGGTGTGATCTTGGCTCACTGCAACCTCTGCCTCCTGGGTTCAAGTGATTCCCCTGCCTCAGCCTCCCAAGTGGCTGGGACTACAGGCATGCGCCACCATGCCCAGTTAATTTTTTGTATTTTAGTAGAGACGGGATTTCACCAGGTTGGCCAGGATGATCTCAATCTCCTGACCTTGTGATCTGCCCGTCTCTGCCTCCCAAAGTGCTGGGATTACAGGTGTGAGGCACTGCGCCCAGCCACATGTAACATTTTATAACAACTGCTTGATTAAGGTAGAGAACACTACCATCACCCAGGAAAAGTTCATGATGCCTGCCTCACCTGGTAAACACTGATCTGATTTCTATCACTAAAGAATAGTTTGCCCTATTCTAGAATTTTATATATTATCTTTTGAAGAACATAGGTTTTAATTCTGAGAAAGTCTAATTTATATATTTTTCATTTATTAATTGTTAATGCTTTAAACATATTAATTTTTGGTGCTATTTTGTAGTAAGAAATAATTGTTTACACCAAATTAACAAAGATACTGTCCTGCTTTCTTCTGGATGTTTTATAATTTTAGCTTTTACATTTTGGTCTATGATACAAGTTTAAATGTTTTGAATCCTATAACATAAGGGTCACATTAATGTGTGTTTATGTGTGTGTGTGTGTTTATATGTCTGTTTATACTGGCTGTAGTCCCAGCCAGTTGTTTCAGTACAAGTTTTTGAGGAGACTACTCTTTATTTACTGGATTGTTTTGGTACCTTTGTCAAAAATCAATTGATCAAAATTAGAAAAATGGAAATCAAAACTATAAGGAGATGCCACTTCATACCTACTATGATGGCTATAATAAAAAAAGACAATAACTATGTTTTTGTGGGGAAAATGGACTCTTCATACACAACTTGTAAGAGTATAAAATGATGCAGCTGCTTTGGAAAACAGTTTGGAAGTTCTCCAGATGTCAAGCATTAAGTTACCATTTGACCAAGCGATTACATTCTAGATACAGACCCAAGAGAATGAAAACATACGTCCACAGGGAAATTTATACATGCATGTTCACAGCATCAATATTCATAATAGCCAAGTGAAAACAATCCAGATGTCCAACAATTAATAAAGGGATAAATAAAATGTGGTACATCCATACAATGGAATATTATTTGGCCATAAAAAAGGAATGAAGTACTGATACATGCCCAATACAGATGAACCTTGAAAACACTATGCTAAGCAAAAAAAGCCAGTCACAAAAGAAGACCACATATTACATGATTCCATTTATATGAAATGTTCAGAATAGACAACTCTGTGCCAACAGAAAGTAGATTAGTGGTTGCTTAGGGTTGGAGGAGATATTTAAGGAAAAAGAAGACAGACTTAATCCTGTGGGGTTTCTCCTTGGAGTGATAAAAATATTCTAAAGTTGATTGTGTTGACTGTTACACAACTCTGTGGATATACTAAAAATAATTTAATTGTACAATTTAAATAGATAAATTGTAGGATGTGATTTGTTTATATTACTCCAGTAAAGTTTATAAAAATTATATATAATCAATTAATTATAAAACTACAGTATTCAAGACACGATGGTATAAACATAAAGACAGATATATAGATAAATGAAGCAAAACTGTATTTCTGGTTTATCTATTTTTATTTATCCATATCTATCTTTATGTTTATACCATTGCATCTTGGATACTGTGGTTTTGTGATGACTAATGGAAATAGGGAATGTAAGCACTTCAACTTTGATTTTTCCCCAAAATATTTTTGACTATTTTAGATCCTTTATAATGTGCCATATAAATATTCTGAACTCAGTCTGGAAATTTCTACAAAAATGCTTGCTGTGATTTTCAGTGAGATTTCACGTGGGAAGAATGGGCATCTTAATAATATTGAATCTTTCAATTTGTAAATGAGAGACATCTCTTCATTTATGTAGACTTTTTAATATTTCTCTCAGCAATGACTCTTTCCCACTAGTTTTCTGTTTTTAGTATAGAGGATTTTAATGTTTTTGGTGAAATTCATTTTTTATTATAATTGTTTTTGTTTTCCAATCATTTTTTGCTGGAATATAGAAACATGAATGGCATTTGTATATTTACTTTATATCCTGCAATCTTTTTACAAGGGGTCTTCAAAAAGTTCATGGACACTGTTATGAAAAACCTAAGCATGAATTTCAAATTATTTTTGCACCAAAATAAATTTGGACTAACTTGTTACAACACATCTGAACAGGATCTAGCTTGAGGCACTAAGAAGGATAAGACATCAGTTTCAAAAGAGCTCCTATCAGAGCAATATGAATTCTGCTCAAATTGAAGCAAGGACAAACATCAACTTTATGGTGAATCTTGAATGGAATAATGGTGAAACCATTGATCTTCTACAAAAAAATGGAGACAACGTCCCAAATAAATTAGCAGTCTAGAAATGGATAACTTATTTTAAGAAGGGACAAAATAATGTTGAAGCCAAAGCCCACAGCAGCAGACCATCAACATCAAGTTATGAGAAAAAAATTAATAGTTTGTGCTCTAGTTAAAGAGGACTGATAGTTTTTTTTTTGTTATTATTATACTGTAAGTTCTAGGGTACATGTGCATAACGTGCAGGTTTGTTACATATGTATACTTGTGCCATGTTGCTGTGCTGCACCCATCAACTTTGTCAGCACCCATCAACTCGTCATTTACATCAGGTATAACTCCCAATGCAATCCCTCCCCCCTCCCCGCTCCCTATGATAGGCCCCGGTGTGTGATGTTCCCCTTCCTGAGTCCAAGTGATCTCATTGTTCAGTTCCCACCTATGAGTGAGAACATGCGGTGTTTGGTTTTCTGTTCTTGTGATAGTTTGCTAAGAATGATGGTTTCCAGCTGCATCCATGTCCCTACAAAGGACACAAACTCATCCTTTTTTATGGCTGCATAGTATTCCATGGTGTATATGTGCCACATTTTCTTAATCCAGTCTGTCACTGATGGACATTTGGGTTGATTCCAAGTCTTTGCTATTGTGAATAGTGCCACAATAAACATACGTGTGCATGTGTCTTTATAGCAGCATGATTTATAATCCTTTGGGTATATACCCAGTAATGGGATGGCTGGGTCATATGCTACATCTAGTTCTAGATCCTTGAGGAATCGCCATACTGTTTTCCATAATGGTTGAACTAGTTTACAATCCCACCAACAGTGTAAAAGTGTTCCTATTTCTCCACATCCTCTCCAGCACCTGTTGTTTCCTGACTTTTTAATGATTGCCATTCCAACTGGTGTGAGATGGTATCTCATTGTGGTTTTGATTTGCATTTCTCTGATGGCCAGTGATGATGAGCATTTTTTCATGTGTCTGTTGGCTGTATGAATGTCTTCTTTTGAGAAATGTCTGTTCATATCCTTTGCCCACTTTTTGATGGGGTTGTTTTTTTTTTTTCTTGTAAATTTGTTTGAGTTCTTTGTAGGTTCTGGATATTAGCCCTTTGTCAATGAGTAGATTGCAAAAATTTTCTCCCATTCTGTAGGTTGCCTGTTCACTCTGATGGGAGGACTGATAGTTAATAGCACTAACTATAGCCAACACCACAGACATGTCTGTTGGCTCAGCTTACACAATTAGGACTGAAAAATTAAATTTGATCAAACTTTCCACATTACAGGTGCCAAAATTGTTGTGCCCACATTAGCTGAAGACAAGAGCAGAGCTTTCAATTGAAATTATATACAAGTGAGGACAAGATCCTGAAACATTTCTGAAACCATGCAATGGGTTCTCCTTGCCTGCTGCCTAGACAGAGCTGATTTATCAAGACAAAGGAATTGAAATAGAGAGTTTAAGTCTCCCAAAGCTGGCTGTAAGGGAGACTGGACTTTTATTATTACTCTGATCAGTCTCCCAAAAAATTCACAGATTGGGGTTTTTAAGGATAATTTAGTGAGTAGGGGTTTGGAAAGTGGGCAATACTGATTGGTCAGGACAAAGATGAAATTGTAGGGAGTCGAAGCTATCCTCTTGCACTGGGTCTGTTCCTGTGTTGGGACCACAGATCAAATGAGCCAGTTTATCAGTCTTTCTGGGTGGTGTCAGCTGGTGCATTGGAACACAGGGTCTGCAAAATATCTCAACCATTGACATCAAAATTTTACAACAGTGACTCCTAAATCATAATTTCTAATCTTGTGACTAATTTGTTAGTCCTGCAAAGGTGGTCTAGGCCCAAGTCAAGAAGGGGTTTTGTTTTGGGAAAGGGCTGTTACCATCTTTGTTTCAATGTTAAACTATAAACTAAGTTCTTCCTAAAGTTAGTTAGATCTATGCCCATGAATGAACAAGTGCAATTTGGGGGTTAGAAGCAAGATAAAATCAGTTAGGTGAGGTCTATTTCACTGTCATGATTTCCTCAGTTATAATTTTTGCAAAGAAGGTTTCATTTCTTTGAAGACTTGTAACAGCAGATGAAACACGGGTTTACCAGTACAATCCTGAAGACAAAGCACAATCAAAGCAATGGCTTCCAAAAGGTGGAAGTGGCTCAGTCAAAGCAAAAGCAGACAGGTCAAGACCAAAGGTAATGACAAACATTTGGGGGGATGCTCAAGGCAATTTGCTTGTTGACTTTCAGGAGGGCCAAAGAATGATAACATCTGCTTATTATGAGAGTGTTTTGAGAAAGTTACCCAAGCTTTAGCAGAAAAGCGCCCAGGAAAGCTTCACTGGAGCATTCTTCTGCACCACAACAATGTTCCTGTTCACTTCTCTTATGAAATAAGGGTAATTTTGTGAGAGTTTCTATGAGAAATCATTAGACATACACCTTACAGTCTTGATTCGGCTGCTTCTGACTTGTTTTTCTTCCTAGTCTTAAAAAAATCTTTAAAGAGTACCAATTTTTCTTCAGTTGATAACGTAAAAGAGACTCTTTCGACATGGTTAAATTCCTAGGACCGTCAGTTCTTTGGAGATGAACTAAATGGCTGGTATCATCGCTTAATCAAGTGTCTTGGCCTTGATGCAGCTTATGTTAAAAATAAAGTTTATTATTTTTATTTTTATCTTTTAATTTCATTTTTCCATGAACTTCTAGACATTTCCCTATAGATTCATTTACTAAGTCTAGCAATTTTTTGGTGTGTTCCTTATGATATACTATTCAGACAGTTATGTTTTGCTTTCTATTTTCCAATCTTTATGCACTTCATTCCTTTTTTGTATTATTGCAATGGATAATACAATACTGAATACAAATTTTAAGAGTGAACATACTTTTCTTGTTTCCAATTTTAGAGAGAAATAATTTGGTCTTTAACCATTATGTACAATGTTGTCTGTAGGATTTTTTTATAGATGCTCTTTAACAAGTTAATAAAATTTTATTCTACTTACAGTTTACCAAGAGGTTTTATTTTTTTTTTAAGGAATGGTGTTAGACTTCATCAAATGCTATTCTTTTTCTATTAACATGATCATGTAACTTTCTATTCAATTAGTGTGGTGGCTTATAATAATTGATTTTTGAATACTAAATCAAGCTTTCATGTATGGGATAAACCCTGCCTGATCATAACATATGTTCCTTTTTATGTACTCCTAGATTTAATTCTCTAACGTACTCTTAAAGATTTTTGCATCTATTTTTATGAGAGATATTGATCAAAAACTTTCTTGGAATTTTTTCTTTGGAGTCAGATTTTAATAGCATGATTACACTGGCCTTGTTCAACAAGGGTGGAAGTGTTCTTGATTTCCTAAAAGTGTTTGTGTATTGGTCTTATTTCTTCCTTGAATGTTTGATACTCACCATGATGCTGATTAGCAATTTTTTTCCAAATTGATTTTCTCTTTTGCTTGCCTCTTTTCTGTTCTGTTGATTTCTGCTCTTATCTTGAACATTTCTTGTGTTTTGTTTGCTCTTTAAGCTTCTTAAGCTTCAAGCTTCTTAAATTGGAGAACAACATATAGTGCTTGATTTCAGTCTTTCCCTTTTTCTTAAATATTTAATTAGGTTTATAAAATTCCCTGTTGCAATGACTTAAACTGAATTACAAAGATTTTAGTGTTGTTTTTTCATTAGCATTCAATTCAAAATATTTTCTAATTTCTTTAGTAATTTATTCTTGGATTCTGGGTTATTTAGATGCATGTTATTTAATTTTCAAATATTTGAGAATTGTCTGAATACCTTATTGTTACCGATTTCAAATTCAATTCTGTTGTATTCATAGTATATACTTTGTAAGATTTTAATATCAATAAAAATAAATTTAAAATAAATAAATGAAAATATAAAGATTTTAATTTCTTGAAAGGTACTGAGACTTTTTTTGCCTCTCTTTCCCAACATGGTCTAATTTGTTGAACATCCCATCTGTACTTGGTCAGTGAGGTAAGGGT
Organism: Macaca fascicularis; assembly: GCF_037993035.2. Classification (NCBI taxonomy): domain Eukaryota; kingdom Metazoa; phylum Chordata; class Mammalia; order Primates; family Cercopithecidae; genus Macaca; species Macaca fascicularis. Next base: position 55,771,306 of record NC_088394.1, read on the forward strand.
AATTTATAGAGTGATTTAGATTATATATATTTTTACTGATTTTTTTTTCTACCTGTTCTTCCCTTACTGAGAGTGGGATGCTAAAATCCTTGGCTATTCTTCTATATTTGCTTATTTCTCACTCTAGTTCTATCAGTCTGTGCTTCATGCACTGGGTGCTTAGTTATTATAAGCATACGTGTTTTTGATTGATATGTCTTCCCAGTAAATTGTTTCTTCCACCATTATATAATCTCCTCCCTTATCTCTCATAAAACTCCTTATCTTGATGTCTCTTTTAATTTGGAGTTAAAATGGTCACATGTATCTTCATATGCTTACTCTATGTACCCTGTATCCTTTTAATCTCTTTCTTTTCTTTTTTTTTCTTAGAAATTCAAACATATTTATTTTACTTCTTCACTTTAGGTAAAGATGCTTGAGTTAAGCATAGTTTCAGTTTAAGGCACGTTATCACCATTAGTTTGTGAAAGTCTCTTCTCTTCTTTCTATGTATTCCCTAGTAGGCCTATTCCTCCCTCCTTCAATTGGCAGCCATTTTGCTGTTCTTTAATAGTATATCATTTTTTAGGTAAGTTCTTGCAAAATGTGTATTATTGTTCTGTATGCATATGTATTTTTAATTTACATGAATGAAACTATACCTCTGTTTTTCTTATTTTCTTCACTGTGTTGTTTTTAAGATATATCCATATTTCTGTATGTACATGTAGTCCATTACTTATTGCAGCATGGTGTCCTGTGGCACGTATCTACCACAATTTACCTCTTCACTACATTCATACCGTAAATTATACATCGCTTCATGCCATACACACCATACATCTTCACTCTTCAGTAATAGACCCTACAATTGCCTTCAAATTATAACTATTCCACACATAACACTATAAACAACCTCATAGTGCTCTTTTCAGAATAGTGGTTCCAACCCCAGGGCCACAAACCAATACTGGTCTGTGGCCTGTTAGGAACTGGGCGGCATGGCAGGAGGTGAGCAGTGGGCAAGCCAGCCAAGTGCTCACACTACTGTCTGAGCTCTGCCTCCCATCAGATCAGCGGTGGCATTAGAGTCTAATAGGAGCACAAACCCTACTGTGAACTGAGCATGCAAGGGATCTAGTTTGCCCACTCCTTATGAGACTCCAATACCTGACGATCTGTCACTATCTCTTATCACCTCCAGATGGGACCATCTAGTTACAGGAAAACAAGCTCACCAATTCTATGTTACGGTGAGTTGTATAATTATTTCATTATATATTACAGAGTAATAATAATATAAATACAGTGCACAATACATATAATGCACTTGAGTCATCCTGAAACCATCCCTCCACAACCTGGTGTATGGAAAAGTTGTCTTCCAGAAAACCAGTGCCTGGTGCCAAAAGGTTGGAGACTGCTGTTTTAGAATATGTGTAAGACTTTCTTGAGATAAATAGTTAAGAATGTAATCGTTGAGCCAAGGAGTTTCACTATACTTAATTTGATCAAGTATTTTTACATTAGCTTCAGAATACCTCTATTAATCCTTACATCCTTCAATAGGGTATGAGGATTAACATAGCCCCACATCTTTGCCAATTCTTGAAATTATCCTATTTTTAAATTTTTGCTGATTGAATAAATTTTTTAAATGTTATTGCATTCTTATTTAAATTTATATTTATTTGATGACTAATACATTTGAGCATCTCTGCATACACATTTTAGTCTCTTGGGTTTTTATATCTGTAAATTTACTTTTTCTGTAATTTGCCCATTGTTCCATTGATGTTGACTCACTCAAGTTCCTTGTATATCTTAGATAATCATCCTTTGTTGGTTTTAGATATTTCAAGTATCACTTCCAAATCTGTCTTTTGTCTCTTAACTTTGTCCATATTGTTCTTTGTTGAACAGAAATCATTAATTTAATTTTATATCAGATTCACTGAGATTTTATTCACATACAGCAAAATGCACTAGAGATATATGGTTCTATGACTTTGGACACATGTATACAGGCATGTATCAATCAAGATGTAAAATAGTTCTGTCATCCCAAAACTTTCTCTCAGGAATCTTTGTTGACAATCTTCTTCCCGTCTCCAGCTCTGGCAATCAAAAGTCTAATTTCTGTACCAGCAGTTTTGCAGTGACCAAACTGTTGTATTAACAGAATTTTAGAATAAAATGTTTTAAGGATTATCCACATTACTAAATGTGTCATCACTTTTTTACTTTTTATTTCTAAATAGCATTTCATTGTTCAGATATATCACAGTTTGTTTGTTTATTCACCAATTGATGAACATTTTAAAGGTCTATTTAAAGGCTAAAGCCAGCCGGGCGTGGTGGCTCACACCTGTAATTGCAGCACTTTGGGAGGCCGAGGTGGGCGGATCACTAAGTCAAGAGATTGAGCCCATCCTGGCCAACATGGTGAAATCCCATCTCTACTAAAAATATGAAAAAAAAAATTAGCTGGGTATGGTGGCATGTGCCTGTAATCCCAGCCACTCGGGAGGCTGTGGCAAGAGAATTGCTTGAACCCAGGAAGCAGAGGTAGCAATGAGCTGAGATCGTACCACTGCACTCCAGTCTAGGTGACAGAGCAAGACTCCGTATCCAAAAAAAAAAAAAAAAAAAAAAAAAAAAAAAATAGCTAAAGCCATACTTTAGCCAAGCACGGTGGCTCATGCCTGTAATCCCAACACTTTGGGAGGCCGAGTTGGTTGGATCATTTGAAGTGAGGAGCTCAAGACCAGCCTGACCAATATGGTGAAATTCTGTCTCTACTAAAAATACAAAAATTAGCTGGGCTTAGTGGTGGGCACCTGTAGTCCTAGTCACTCGGGAGGCTAGGACAGGATAATTGCTTGAACCCAGGAGGTGGAGGTTGCACTGAGCCGAGATTGCGCCACTGCACTCTAGCCTGGGCAACAAAGTCAGATTCCATCTCAAAAAAAAAAAAAAAAGTCCATACATTAATTTTTATGTGCCTCACATCTGGCCCTTTCTCGCTTCCTAACTCACTCTCTTTCCCCACCCCCAGCCCTGCTCATTTCCTACTTTCCTTACCACTTCCTGTTTCTTGCTTCTCATTCATATACCCCACACTGCAAAGTAATGATGCTACCACACTGTAATTGTATGTGTGACCTCCAGTCCTTTGTGCAATTGTCATCATACCCTTTACTTCTAAATATTGTAAATTATATTTTTGCTTTAAATAGCTGGCTGTATTTTAAATAAATTATAAGTTGAAAAACACTTTTAAAAATATTTGTCTATTTTAAAAATGATTTCTAGTGCACCTTATTCCTTCCTGTAGATTCAATTTTCCATCTTTCTCTTTTGCCTTGGTATCATTTATCTTTTGCTTTCAGACATCCTTTAACATTTCTTATAGTGCATATCTATTGGTGACAAAGTATCTGTACTTTTATTTATCTTAAATTATCTGTATTTCACCCTAATGTTTGAAAAAAAATATTTTTTAGATATAGAATTCTGTGTTGAAAGTTTAAAACATTATTTTCATCACTACAAAGATATTATTTCATTATCTTCTTTTATCAATTGTTTCTGATAAGAAAGTCTGTATTCATTCCATTCCTGTTCCTATGGACATGATATATCTGAGACTTTTGTGGTGCGGTAGGAGGTTAGTGGTCCTTGCTGCCTTGAAGAATTTCCCTTTATCTTTGGTTTTCAGGAGTTTCACTATTATATGCTTAGGTATGGTTCTCTCTTTATCCTGCTTGAATTTTGCTAAAGATTCTTGAACCAGTAAGTCAGACTTTTTGTTTATTTGTTTGTCTGATTTTTCATCAACATTTTGAAGACTTCAAACATTATTTCTTCATTTATTTTCTACTCCAGTTTTTCTTTTTTATTTCAGGTGATGATTCCCATTGTCTCACAGGTCTCTCAGGCTCTGTTAATTTCTCTCCCAAATTTTTATTGCTATTTTCCAAATTGGATAAGTTCTATTAATCTGTCCTTAGATTTACTGACATTTTTCTTCATTTCCCAATCTGATCTTAAGTTCCTACAGTGAATTTTTCATTTTAGTTATTTTGCTTTAGGTTTTCCAAATTTCCATTTGCATCTTTTTACTATAATTTTATTTTTCTTTTCTGATGAAGCACCTTCTCTTTGTTAAGACCACATTTTCCTTTAATTCTTGAATATATTTATAATAATAATAATGCTTTATATTCTGTCTTCCAATTCCACCATGGACCATCAGGTTCAATTTCTGTTGACTTTTTTTCTTTATCAGGAATCACAGATTTTTGGTTTTTGTTTTTCATTTATTTTTATTTTATTTTTTTACATTTTGGAAAGTCTAGATTTTTATATTTTTCCCCTGGAGAATGTTGACCCTTTTTTTTAGCAGTCAGTTCAATTACAACCTGATCATCTTAAACTTATATAGACTTGGCTTCATACTTTGTAAGTGGGAATTTGTGTACAGTGTTTCTCAAATGATTCAGTACTGTTGAGGCTCAAATTCCTAGAAGATTGTTTTAGGACTTGTTTTATGCTTTGTAAAAATGAGTGTAGGATAGGTTTTATTCTAGGGCATGACAGAAAGGTCTAGTCATGACCTTTCTGTGATCTCTGCTGAGTGGCAGGTATTTTAACAGGGTATGAAGAAGATCTCTTTAGTCTGACAGGGCCTGAATTATAAAGTCTTCCAGCTGGCTCTTCTGTGTGACTGATTATCCTCTAGTATTTTTGATCTCCTATTAACCTCACAGCAGCTGAGACTGGGCAAGCCTTGTGATCTTGACCTGCCTATGTGCATCTCCGTCCCCTTCCAGGGACTTGTGTGAGACCTCCTTGTAGACTCCTCGGCCTTCCTCTCTGCAAAAGTTCCTCCTTTCCCATTCCCTTTTCATCAAATGTTCATGTTACCCACGAGTTCCCCTCAAATCGAATCTTAGAAGTACTACTATATCATTCTTGGAATTGTTTCTGTGCTGCTTTAGGAAATTGTTCCTTGTTAGAGAGCTGGGGGATTGTGGTGATTGCCTCAAGAGTTTTCCTTCTGTTTGAGATTTCATGCTTGTGTTGCCTACTTAAGAACTATTGTCTCATAAATTTTATCCAACTTTCATGTTGTTTAGTTGAGAGGCCTATAGTTTGGTGCCAGTTTAATTATGGTCAGAAACAGAAGTCTCTGCTGCATAAACCTTTATTGAAAGGATAAACTAATAAATCAGTGAAAGAAGTTGATACTTCTATTTATATGACTTACCAGATAATGATGACTTTCTAAATATATAATGCCCTCACCCTGTCCAGCTGACATAATCACCTGAACCTACCTATTCTTGGGGCAAGGGGTAGGCAATTTGATTCCAGAAAGAGATATACCACTTACCTCACTTAAATTATGACTCTATTAAGACTCTTCTGTCAAATGTGGTGTGGAAAGCTCTCATACTTTACAAGTGAAGATTACTTGATCCTAAATATAAGTTTGTAGATGAGACAACGGAACTCAATATGGACCCTGAGGCTGTGTAAAATCTCCACTCTTATCTTGCTGGTGCCACTCTTATCTCATTCCTCTTGTTTAGTACTTTAAGTTGTACCGACTCACCAGTACACTGTGTGATCATCTACCCATTAGATGACACTGGCCCTTCCATGCCCCCAATAGCCACTACCGTTCCTTACTTCTATTCTAGACTTTTCTCCTTTTCTGCATCTTTCTAGTTTTCACTCTTCTAAATATTTAGCTTGATTCCCATTTCCAGACTTTTTTTTTTTTTTCAGTTTTGACCAGGGTTGAACGTAAATTAAATCCTTACTGTTAAGGACATTCATGGCTAAAAGGCTAAAAATTAGGGAAATCCTCTTCTTCTTGCTGTCCCTAAATTAATACATATATTCTTTTAATATGGCAGTAAAAAAAGAATCAGAAATTTTCAATAGACATCAGCCAAAAAGTTTTTCTTCACTATGCCCTTTTCTTTGTGTACTTGAAATAATATTACGTAATGATTTCAAAAACCCTTCTTTGTTTTCTAAGCCCTCTTCTGTTACAATTTATCTCTTTGTTTTAGTTGTTGAAACAAGGAAGATTCCCACCTCTTTTGTCTCCATCAGTCACAGTACAGCTCCATGAACATGACCTGCTTTGCTAGAATTTAAGGTTACCTATATCCCTTTTGAAACCCACAACAATTGATGATTATCCAACTTTTACCTTCTTAATCTGGAAGTTCTTTAATAGAAATACTATGTATAACCAAGCAATAAATATTTTTATAATGTTGAGCAAGAGATATTAAATGTTACTTAACATTAATACCTTTTGCTTTTGCCTTGCTATAATGTATGTTGATTATTTCCAGGGAGTGGGATGGCTCAAGCCTTTCTTCAGGAGTGGGACTAGGGTGAGGCAAGTGAGATACCTAGGGCACAATATTTATAGAGGCTTTCACTCTCAGAATCATGTAAGCACCAATTTTAACCTGGTAACAGCTGATCAAGCCAAGACCATCTTTTACAATGTGGTGAAAACTTGTCACATAGCAAATAATCCAGTACCTCCACTAACCACCACACTTAATTTAGCACAATTATGTCAATCTGTTTGGATTGTTTCACAAACTCTGCCATCTACCGGCTGGCCAGTACTTTCCTTTCTTCCTTTCTTTTTCCTCCTTTCTTCAATTCTTCCTTTATCTGTTGTCTTTAAAATATCAATTCACACTCAGTTTTATAACAGGCACTCTTGTAGGTACTGGGAATATAATGGTGAAAAAGATTAATGTCTCTGTTCCCCATGGAAATTGGTCTTTGGGAGAGAGGAATTAAACACGTAAAAACTTTGATTTTAATAATTTCTATAAAAAATAGGATAATATTATTATATTTATGTAATATATTTAGTAGATGAAATTTCACAGATATTTTAATCTGGGTGCTTAATGAAGACCTCTCTGAAAAGATGACTTTAGATGATACTGAATAACTAATAGTTGTCCTAATGACAATCATTAGGGAAAAGATTTCACAAAGAGAAAACAGTAAGAACACATACCATAAAGCAGGAACAAGTTTTGCAGGTTCGACAGAAGGCACAAAATTCTTGTTTTCTGAAAGTCAGGTGAGTGAGCACAAGACTATTAGGATATGTGGATTGTAGGTGCCAATCATGTAGGGTGCATGCCCAGACAGGGCTCTCCATGCTCCCCTATCAGTTTAGAATTTTACATATGATATTGAAATTATTTTTAGATCTCCCATACTTCTGATACAGGATAGAAGAGTAGAGAGACAGAAAAGATGAGCCAAGTTGAACATCTCGATGATACTGCTTCTCCCATTGTGTGGTGATAGAACTGATTAATAAGACCCTTGCTCTGGATAAATCATCTTATGAGTAAATATATATCTAGAAAACCTGGACATAAAGTTTAAATGCCAATATGTTTAGGTGTTAAATGAATTTGATAGTAGCATATTTGGGAAAAAACTTGATTGTAGTCCAGGGAAGCCAAAGAAAGCCTTGTGATTTGAGGTGTATGCTTCAAAGCTAATCAGACTTCTAAGCTGAATAAACATATGATCTCATTTCCCATGTAACTTTCTGCAACTTACTGGAAAATTCCAAGAGTCAGAAATTTTACTGTAAAATAGGAATATGACACCTGTCAGTCTCAGTTTGAGCAGAGTAGAAATATAAAGGATTTAATTTAGAAAATAAAATGCTCACAAAACCTTTGGAGAAGCTGAAGGAAAAGATTTCATGGTGAGCTTCCAGGAATGATGACTGCCTGATAAACACTACAGAGTAGCTACTGCTACAGTAATAAAGAAACTGGTAATTTGGAAATTGCTATCTGTATTAGTTTTCTACTGTTGCCTAGCAAATTACCACACCTGTAGTGACTTAAAAAGCAGCATAATAATTATCTCATGACTTCCATGGAGCAGGAGCTCTAGGTAATCACAGCTGGGGCCTCTTCTCAAGGTCTCACATGTATGCAATCAGAGTGTCTCATTCAAGGCTCTGGGTCCTCTTCCAGGCTCAAGTGGTTGTTTGGAGTGGAGATTGTAGGACCAATTTAGAATTTTGCTCACCACACTGCCTATGTGTTGGATTCAGTACTACACTGCTTTAGCCACAATCCCCTAAAGCAAAATACATCTCCTGTGCCCTGTATGCTCACACTCATAATGTTACTGAATGGATGATTTATTCCACCCTTGCTCACCCACTATGGTATTGGTAACAGAAGTATTACACAGCTTTTAAATATACCTGCCAGCAGAAACAAGAGATATGCAACTTTTACTTCCTCTTAAATATCATGCAGATGGCCGGGCATGGTGGCTCACGCCTGCAATCCCAGGACTTTGGGAGGCCGAGGCAGGCGGATCATGAGGTCAGGAGATTGAGACCATCCTGGTTAACATGGTGAAACCCCGTCTCTATTAAAAAAATAAAAGTACAAAAAAATTAGCCGGGTGTGGTGGCGGGTGCCTGTAGTCCCAGCTACTCGGAAGGCTGAGGCAGAACGGTATGAACATGGGAGGCAGAGCTTTCAGTGAGCCAAGATCGTGCCACTGCACTCCTGCACTCCAGCCTGGGTGACAGAGTGAGACTCCGTCTCAAAAAACAAAACAAAACATCATGCAGATGTATTGTTCTGAAGGACTTTAGAAGATATCCAAAGTAGTAAGGTAATCTAGGAAACTGAGAATTTAACTTTCCATCTTTCTGTTTACAGTAAGGAACAGTATAAGGATGATGGAATAAAACTGATCCAGCCAGTTTACAATCTTTACCCACTTTTCACAGGGCTATGGGGAATAGTATATGAATAACCCAGGAATTAGTATCCAGTGCCTTGGCTGGCAGTGTGCAATGAGTAAATGTTGGGTCACTTCTCATTTCATAAGACTTGACTTAAGATGACACATCGGCCGGGCGCGGTGGCTCACGCCTGTCATCCCAGCGCTTTGGGAGGCCGAGGCGGGCGGATCACAAGGTCAGGAGATCGAGACCACGGTGAAACCCCGTCTCTACTAAAAATACAAAAAATTAGCCGGGCGCGGTTGTGGGCGCCTGTAGTCCCAGCTACTCGGGAGGCTGAGGCAGGAAAATGGCGTGAACCCGGGAGGCGGAGCTTGCAGTGAGCCGAGATCGCGCCACTGCACTCCAGCCTGGGCAACAGCGTGAGACTCCGTCTCAAAAAAAAAAAAAAAAAAAGATGACACATCAAAGACAGGTAGAAATCATAATTCTACTTCTGTTAACTAAACTTCATTGAATGCTTACTTTGTGGTTGGTATTTTTCCTGTATTTAATATCCATTAGCTCATTTGATTCTCACAATAAATCTATAAATTAGGTACTATTCTTCATGAGACATGAAGAGCTTAAGCAATTTGCTCAAGTTCACAGATCAGAGTCAAGATATGAGTGGAGGCAGTCTGGTACCTGAATTTATGAATGAACTACCTACCACCCATAGAGACTTCCTTAGATTACAAGAGAATTGCTCTTCTAAGAGTGTGAGATAATGAAGTCTAACAATAGTTCAATAATAGGCAATCAACCCAGAAGTTTTGATTCATGTTTGTATCAGGGCCTACATGGTACAGTGCCAGGAATCTTTTATACCCATTTCCTAGGTGGCATTTTAGGTAGCAACCCTAATATAAAGACTTCTCAAATCAGAACATCTCGTTGTGAGTTCTTAGGCTCACAGATGTGGTGCACTCTAGATACAGTCAAGGTAAAATCACTTGCTCTTCCATGGATTCCAATACCTGCTTTCCATCTCTATATTTTTCTCGGCTGTGTTTCTCCTTTGAGAAAAACTTCATTATTCATATCTCCAATTTTACTAAACATCATTTAATATAAAAAATAGGTGGTAGAACATTGTGTCAGAGCAAGTTCTTTTCATTCACTTATTTGCATATATAGTCAATTCCTCATTCATTAGATAAGGAATACATGAGGACAAAATCAATACCAAGATTTCAAAGATTACTAATAAGGTACATTTCACAAGGACAGGCATGCACATAATACAACAGAGCAGGGTGTGCCTATGTGTCTATTAGATTGTACAACATTTTACTGAGAAATTTACCCTGTCTATATTATGCATTGACTAAACCCTTGTCAATTATCTAAGTCCAGGAAATTAATTTAGATGTCATTGTATTTTTCCACTTCATAAATGAAGAAGCTGAGACCCAGAAAAGTTAAGGAAATTTTACCTTTTACTTTTTTGTCTTTGGACCAGGCTCACAGTAATAAAGTGGGGGTTGAAATTTTGGAATGCTAAACTCTGTGGTCTTGAGTATATGACTCACCTTCCCACTATGTTAAATATAAATGTCAGTCTTCTAAGCATTGGTCTCAATACTGCATGTACTTTGCAAAATATAAAGTGTTGTACAATGTATGACTTAAATGTGGGTATTGGGTGTTCCTACTTGTCTGCCTTTAAAGGAATCTTTGTTTCTGGGAAAAATGGAATGGATTAGATATTCTTAAAGAGTACATTGCTGTTTAGGACTAGCCAGTCCTCCTTTTTTTGCTTATAGCACCTGGATTAGTCTATTCTCACACTGCTATAAAGCATTACCTGAGACTGGGTAATTAATAAAGAGAAGAGATTTAATTGGCTCATGGTTCTACAGGCTATACAGGAATCATGGCTGCGGAGGTCTCAGGAAGCTTACAATCGTGGTGGAAGGTGAAGGGGAAGCAAGCACATATTCACATGGCCGGGAGGAGAGATTGTGAAGTGGGAAGTGCTACTTTTAAACAACCAGATCTCATGAAAACTCACTCACTATGACAAGAACAGCAAGGAGAAAATCTGGCCGATGATCAAATCGTCTTCCACAGGTCCCTCCCCCAACATTGGGGAATACAATTCAACACAAGATTTGGGTGGGGATACAGAGCCAAACCATAAATGATATGAATGCTCCCATGGCCCCTCCCAAATCTCATGACCTTCTCACATTTTAAAACAAATTATGCTTTCCCAAAAGTCCCCCAAAGGCTTAACTCAATCAAGCATTAACTCAAAAGTCCACATCCAAAGTCTCACCTGAGACAAGGCAAGTCCTTTCTGCCTATGAACATGTAAAATAAAAAACAAGTTAGTTACTTCCAAGATATGATGGGGGTACAGGCATTGGGTAAATGCACTCATTCCAAAATGGAGAAATTGGCCTAAACAAAGGGGCTAGTGGCTCCATGCAAGTCTGAAACCCAGCAGGGCAGTCATTAAATTTTAAAGCTCTAAAATAATCTCCTTTGACTCCATGTCTCACATCCAGGCCACAGTGATGTAAAGGGTGGGCTCCTAAGGTCTTGGGCAGCTCTGGCCCTATGACTCCTTAGGGTACAGCCCTCATGGCTACTTTAACGGGCTGGCATTGAATGCCTATGGCTTATTAAGCTGTGCAGTGCAAGCTGCCTGTGGATCTACCATACTGGGGTTTGGAAGATTGTGACCCTCTTTTAACAGCTCCACTAGGCAGTGCTCCAGTGGGGACTCTGTGCGGGGTCTCTGACCCCACATTTCCCCTCTGCAACTGCCCTAGTAGGCAGAGATTCTCCATTAGAGCTCTGCCCCTGTAACAGACTTCTGCCTGGACATCCAGGCATTTCCATACATCCTCTGAAATCTAAGGGGAAGCTCCCAAGCCTTAGCTCTTGCCTTCTGTGTAGTCACAGGCCCAACATCACATGGAAGCTGCAAAGGCTTGGGGCTTACACCCTCTGAAACAATGGCCCAAGTTGTAACTTGGCCCCTTTTAGCCATGGCTGGAGCTGGAGTTGCTGGGACACAGGGCACCATGTCCCAAGCCTTCAGAGAGCAGTGGGGCCTTGGGCCTGGCCCAGGAAAACATTTTTGCCTCCTAGGCCTCCAGGCCTGTGATGGAAGGGGCTGCCATGATCTCTCTGAAATGCCCTGGAGGCATTTTCCCCATTGTCTTGGCTATTAACATTCAGACCCTCTTAACACAAATTTCTGCAGCCTCGAATTCCTCCTCAGAAAATGGGTTTTTCTTTTATGCCATATGGCCAGGCTGCAAATTTTCCAAACATTTATGCTCTGTTTTCCTTTTAAATATAAGTTCCAATTTCAAATCATCTCTTTGTGAACACATATGAGTATACGCAAAGCAGCCAGGCCACATCTTCAATGTTTTGCCCCATAGAAATTTTTTCTGCCAGATACCCTAAATCATCTCTCTCAAGTTTAAAAATTCCACAGATCTCAAGAGCAGGGGCAAAATGCTGCCAGTTGGTTTAATAAAGCATAGCAAGATTGATTTTTACTCCAGTTCCCAAAAAGTTCCTCATCTCCATCTGACACCACCTCAGCCTGGATGGACTTCACTGTCCATATCACTATTGGCATTTGGTCACAACCATTCAACAAGTCTCTAGGAAGTTCCAAACTTTCTTTCATCTTCCTGCCTTCTTCTGAGCCCTCCAAACTCATCTAACTTCTGCCTGTTACCCAGTTCCAAAGTTGCTTCCACAGTTTCAGGTATTTTTACAGCAGTGTCCCACTTCTCTGGTACCAAATTTCTGTATTAGTTCATTCTCACCCTACTATAAAGAAATACCTGAGACTGGGTAATTTATGAAAAAAAATTAATTGACTCACAGTACGACAGGCTGTATAGGAAGCGTGAGTGGGAAGGCCTCAGGAAACTTAAAAATCATGGCAGAAGGTAAAGGGGAAGCAAATGCCTTTTTCACATGGTAGAGCAGGAGGAAGAGGGCAAAGGAGAAAGTGCTATACACTTTTAAACACTAGATCTTATGAGAACTCACTATCACAAGAGCAGCAAGGGGGAAATCCACCCCCATTGTCCAATTGCCCTCCTACAAGGTCCCTCCCCCAACATAGGGGATTACAATTCAACATGATGTTTGGAAGAGGACACAGAGCAAAACCATATCAGCACCCTAATTTTACTTTGGAAAATGACTACATCCTCATTTCATGTTCTTCTGGTGGGAATGTCAATCCCTGGATTACAAGTGTTTGCTTCAAGGCTGGGGAGATGTCCTAAGGCTGACTAATAAGAGCCCTTGCCCTAGCGCCTCCTCACTCTCAACCCAGGGTTTTGGCCAGAGCTATTGAGAATGATTATTTTCTAAAGATAGACCTTGGAGTGCCCATGCAACTGAAATGCAGGTTAGTTACTTGCTGCTTGCAGTTAACAAGAGCAAGATCTGGTATAAAGAAAGTGATTTACTCTAAAGCTAGCTTAGGGGAAGTTATACAGACTTCCCGCTTTAAGGGTACTGCTTTGCTTTTGGATAAGAAAGAAGGCACTTTTTAAAATGCAGGGGAGGAAGAGAGCAAGGAGGGTGGTCCATATGCCAGCTCTGGTGCTTTATCTACTGGGCAGTTAAGCTGGTTGACTGCTGGTGCCTTCCTGGGCAGGACTAGTCAGAAAACTCCCCAGGTGGGAGCGAGTCTTGTATCTCTTGTATTCCCTCCTGGTGGGAGGGAATCTCATAGAAATGATCTGTTATCTCTCAAGGTAACCTCCTAGTGGGTGAGAGTTTCTTTCTGGAACTTGTAAGCAGTAGTTAGATGAACTTGCCCTGGAGTGACTGGTGAATGGGAGGTAAAAGGCTATATTTGCATTTCTAAAGGGCAAAGTAGGAAGTGGGGAATTGTGAGGCAAAGCCAAGAAAAGAGGAAAAAATTATTGAAATATCTCTTAGAAAAATGGTGGTACTCAGTTACACCCAGTTGTATAGGGCAAATTATTTCTTTTTTATATATAAGTTAGTTGATGTCCTTTTATCCCCCTAAAACTTTGCACATGGCCATCTCCTCCATGAATGGTAGATTCCCGAGAATATCAATGCTTTATTCATAGTAATTTTTCTTGCACAGTACAGTCCTCAGAACATGGGAGACTTTCAGCAAATATCTACAAATTGACAGGAGTTTATTTTAATACTTGCAGATATTGACTTCTTTAGGGCAGAGAACAAGTCATCCTAAGTACTCAAGGGCTTAATGTGTGGGCACCCCATTACATCCTCCTCACACCTCACCCTGGCACATCCAACCAAAACGGTGCTCAACACGTATCCAGCTTGTTCCAATATTAAAAGAGCTCCTCTCACCAATTGCTACTGAGCATTGAAATGTGTGTTTATGCTCAGAGAAAAGGCCCACTTTTTTTTTTTTAATGTAATTATGTTCAATAGTCAGGTATCAAAGGGAAGGGGGAGCTCCAGCTAAAATGGGTGCTAAGTAATGGCTGCTGTGTCCTTTGCTCTCTTGTCTCAGAGGAAGGGAGGAGGAAGGGGAGGCATAAGTGAGCTGCTGAATATTTTAAGACTGATGAACAAATGACTTCATTATGGAAAAGATTGCTGCTCCTCTTGTGTAATGTCATAACTTTTGGTATAATTCAGCTTTTAAAGACTCTATAGGGAAGGCTGACTCTCAGAACAAACTGCCATTAATATTTAACACACACATACACACCAAAAAATATTAGCCCCTTAAGCTTTTATGAAGTCTTTATGGGAAAAAAGAAGACAAAACTACAAGCGAAGTCACAGTTCCAAATAAAAAGCAACAGTCTTAACTACAGCAACTGTGGGGAGAATTAAGAAACCAATTTCAACTTTGAGTTCTTATGTCTGCAATAAATAACTATTTAAGTCCTTGGGAAATGACACAAATTCTTTTTATTTTTGTTTTTTACTCTCTCTTGATTTGATTTCTTTGGTTGAGAGTGCAGTTGCAGAATTATAAACTAATGATGTAACAACTGTAATTGTCACCAAATATGACCTACCACTGACCTGTATATCTTATTATAAATCACTATTTCTTTTTAGAATTAGAGTGCTAGATATGTAGCATTGTAGAGTAAGTCTTCCCTCTCCTCTCACCCCTCAACCAAACTGGAAATGTTGCCTAATTAGATCTTGAGCCAAAGCTAGGGCTAAGCTGGAATTTTCTTGCTCTCTGTTTAATATCAAGGCCCCCAGAATCCTGGCCCTCAGTCCTTGCTTGTGTCATTCGTGGGGACATTGGTAGGTAGTTCCATGGATACAGAGAGTTATATTTAGACAGCTAGGATGTGTTTGGTTGGTACCTTCACACAATTTCCATAAATAAATAAATAGTAGTAAATAGTGTTTGCCCAAAAAGGCAATTGAGCTGAAGCACTGAAGGTCAAAATGCGAAGCACTGAAGGTCAAAATGCAAAGCACTCTGTGAGGATTTTTTAAAAAACAATTTTTATGTTTTTAAATTACCAGATTACATTGTATGTTTTTATCATGTACAACATAATGTTCTGAAGTACATATACTTTGTGGGGTGGTTTAGTCTAGTAATTAACAAATGCATTACCTCGCACCATTTTTGTAGTAAGGACATATAATATCCACTCTATATTTTTCAAGAATACAATATAACACCATTAACTATAGTCACCTTGCTGTACAAGAGATCTCTTGAAATTTATTCTTTCTATGGAGGATTTCTGTTCTGAGTCTCTTTACTTGGTGGCAAAGGACAGAATCCAAATAGTGTGGAGGAAGAACTCTCAAAATGTTAAAGGCGATCATCGCTACTAAAAGCCCCTTGGGGCTAAAGGCAGAGACAGATGGATGAGGAAGCAGCAGCAGATTATGGCAGCTGATTCACCGCGGCAGGTGTTGAACTTGGACTCAGCTTTGGTTTCCAGCCAGTTACTTACCTTTCTGTGTTCTCTTATTAATTTTAAAAGCTGTGAAGTTGTTATGAGCCTTGAGAGTTGACTGTCAAATTCCATTTAATTTATTATAGTTTCTTGATTTCTTCAGACACTATATAACGATATATTCATTCTTCAATGCTGAATAATAGTCATTTACATGCTGCATTCTGATCTTTTGGTAGACACATGATTCCTATTGTTCATTTGCTGAATTCTTCCTCATTCATCAAGATCAATTATTTTCCCTTATAGATAATAGTAAAAGTAATGATTGTTAAAACAGCATAAAACAAAAATAATCATATGATCATTCAGTGACTGCTCAATACTCCTCAGGCACTTGGCTAAGCACTTTGATTTGGTTACATCACCTGATCTCCATAACAACCCTATGAAGTAGATTCTCGATTTTATCATGTATAAAATGAGGCTACTCATAAAAATCAAGAATTTAACCAAAGCTAACACAGTTATAGGGGCAGTGCCAGGATTAAAACACAGGTCCACTCATGTGACTCAGAAGCTGATTCCTTAACTGTCATGCCTTACATATTATAAGGGCTGACAGTTCTCACCATAGTCCTCCTGCTGCCATATCAAATGTGTGCCTCCATTACTGATCATATTGTATCACAATTATTGTTTTTAGTATTATTTTAATGTTTTGAGCCTATGCAGTCACTGAGAATGCAGGCACAGAACAGAGCCTGTTTTCTTAGAGGTCACACCCAAGCTAGAGCTCCTGTCTTTCTGCAGCTACCACCTACCTGTTCTTGCTGCTTCAATTCTGCCCTGTTTCAGGGTATTTTCCACAATGCAGCCAAAGTAATCACTCCAAAATCCAAATCTGATCATGTCACTTGCCTGTTTCAAACCAACCCATGACCTCCACTGCTCTTAGGACCAAAATGGAAATCATTAGTACAACTTACAATATGATCAGGCGTGGTCCCCATGCATTCAGTGCCTTCCCTGAGACAACTCACCCTGTTCTCTGCTCCAGTCACACAAGCCTTCTTGCACCTCTCAGATGCGTCACCTTCCTAAAAATACCTGGTCTGGAAGCATTGACTCCCCTTCATGTACATGCTTCTCTCTGCGTAGGATATACCTGTCTCATGTACTTCATTCCCAGCCAACTTTCTTATCTATGCTCAAAAGCACTTCCTCAGGAAAGTCTACTTTGACCTCCTCCCTGAAAGAGGAACATTTTCCTTTTATAATTACATGCAATTCCACAAATCTCTCTTCTTTTGTAGCTCCTTCCTGGTAATAATTTGCTATTTTGTAGTGTGATTATCTCATGTTCCTATAGATTCTAAGTCCTAAGAAGGCAGGAATTGTGTCTGGTTTTTGCCCACAAGGTCTAGTAAATTAAGAACTCAATAGATGGTTGTTGAAAAACCACAAGGTTGAGTGTGTTCTAATGGAGGATGTACAAGGAACAGTGCGTGGAGGTGCAAGAGGAAATGTGCATTGTGATTAACAAGGGAGATTTATTTGTCTTTTCTTAGCAATCCTATCTCAAATACACAAAGAACCCTGAAGTCACCTTATCTAATTCTCTTGGCTACTTGAGTTCAGATACCATTTTAGACCTTTGATTAATGTTGGTAACTTTGATCTCCAAAGAGGTTGGTAATACAGAGCCTGAGTGTAAGTAAGCAGAACTTCAACACTTACCATTCTCTCGCCTCAGGCCTGCAGTGTTTCTCACCTGTCTGTGCTGTCCATGTGTATGCTTCTGTTCTAATTTTTTTAATGAGACTGTAATTGTGATAGATTTCATCATTAAAGCAACACTGTGAGAAGGGTAAGGAAGTTACTGTTATACAAATCATGTGACAGACAAAGAAATGGAAGTTCATTGAGCAATTATCAAGAGTACACACCCAGTTCCAAAAGAGGATAGAGTTGAACCAAGGACACTATCTTTCCTGAATGACGTTTTAGTTAAGGGTGTGTTAATAATTTTGATCCTGTCACTTGCTAACTCTACAATCTCGTGCCTTCTACCTCATTGCTCTGTCCTTAGTTTATATTTATAAATGGTAATTATATATAATAGTTACACATATTAATACATGTATGCATGTGTGTATATACACACACACATATTAGAGACAGGGTCTTGCTCTATTGCTCAGAGTGAAGTGCAGTGGTGAAGTCACAGATCACTGTAACCTTGAACTCCTGGGCTCAAATGATCCTCCTGCGTCAGCCTCCTGAGTAGCTGGAACTGAAGGTATGTGCTACCATGTCCGGCTAATTTTTTTAAATTATTGTTGGTAGAGACGGATATCGCTATGTTGCCCAGGTTGGTTTTCACCTCCTGGGCTATAGTGATCCTTCTAGCTCAGCTTCCCAAAATTCTGGGATTACAGGTGTAAGCCACTGTGCTTAGCCAATAGCTGGACATGTTAACTTAATAATATAACTAATGAGCATTGTTATTATAACCATTAATATTGTTGGAGCTATCTTTCCTGAGCCAATGCTTTAGTGGTATCTCATTCAATATTTGAGAAATCTGAATATTCAATTTATACTATATCTCTTTCTTAAAATCCAGTGTGTTTCTGACAGCTGACAGAACCTAATTCCATTCCCTTAGCCCAGCTCTGCAATTACTGTCTGTGTGACCTTGATCAAACAACATAGCTCTTCCAAGCCTCAGTGTACCTTTATCTGTAACTTGGAAATAATATTTCTCCTACAGATTTATTTTTAGAACTAAATGAGTGTAACATATAAAACATATTTATCCCTTTTTGTGCTCTTTCTGAATGCTGGACTAATTGTTGTAGATAAAGTAATTAATAAGAAAAATAATGATTATTATTGTAAAAGGACACTGTTCTTCAAATCGGGCCAAAAGTATATGAATTAATTTAGCAATATACTTCTCACATTTTAAAATAGAAGTATTTTTCGATTTAGTATTTGTGGTCGTAGACTTATATATTCATTTAAAATGGACGTGAATCTACCCCAATAACACAAAAAGCCGAATTTAAATAGCTAATAACAATTTCCAATGTCACTGAATGTTTCAATTCTGAGGAAGACTTAATAGATTGGGTTTCTTTCAACAGGGCAGGGGAGGTGACTTGAGGCCTTGGTTAAATGGACAGGGAAGAATAGTTCCTGATACCAGTGTAGTTGGAATCTCATTACTATTCATGGCTCTTGCTGTCCCTTTGTTCTCTGTACTTTCTAAGGCTCCAGGCATTTTTTTTGGGTTTCATTTTCATTTCATTAATTTTCTGATTTCTTTCCCCTCGGCCTGGAGACTTAAATACAATTTTGCCTTGGTCATTCAAAGGCAAAGGGCAAGCTCCTCTCCTCAGTAGAAGAGTAGGAATGTCCCTGTTTGTTTGCCTTTTAACCCTGCCTATTTCCAAAGAGGGTTTTCAGGCAACTTATAGCAAGCATGCAAGATATGATATCATAAGTCATTTGCACAGATTAGAAGTCAAAATCAAGTACTGAAAAAGGTAAGAAAGGAAAACTATATACGGAAAAGGAAGCCAAAAGAAGCTATAGTGTTTAGACATAAAACTGGGTTTTCTATTTTTCTTTGGATGAGGGGGAGAATCGCTTTCACTTTCTTTGCTTTTTTCCTTTTTGGTGTTGGTGTGTTAAGCCCTCGAGCATTATTTAATTAAAATTAAGATATAGTTACAGGAATGTAGACATTCTGGGCGGAATAGTCTTCATTATATCTTGGAGTCCCTTCTGGAGACCTGCTAAAGAAATGTTCTTTAGAAGTCACGCCTGTAATCCCAGCATTTTGGGAGGCTGAGGCGGGCGGATCACAAGGTCGGGAGTTCGAGACCAGCCTGGTCAACATGGCAAAACCCCGTCTCTATTAAAAATACAAAAATTAGCCGGGTGTGGTGGTGGGCGCCTGTAGTCCCAGCTACTGAGGAGGCCGAGGCAGGAGAATCGCTTGAACCCTGGGGGGATGGAGGTGGCAGTGAGCCGAGATCCGAGATCAAGCCACTGCACTCCAGCTTGAGTGATAGAGCGAGACTCTGTCTCAGAAAGCAAAAAAAAAAAAAAAAAAAAAAAAAAAAGAGTTCAACATAGAAAAAGCCTTAAGGAACTAGAGTTTTCTCTATTCCGATAAAGACCACCAGTATGAACACCCATATCCTCCCTTTTCCCTTGCCTATCAGGGAGCTCAGAACCTGAGGTTATAGTTGTAACTTCAGTTTAACAGTTATAAATACTGTTATCTGGATAGTTGATATGTTGTTCCCTTTCAATGAACAACACTGTTTGATTTTTATTCTATTTCTATACTTTCTATATACATATGTTTTGCTGTATACTACTTAAAAAATTTTTTAGAAAGAGGTTATATACTATAACAACAAATTTGTCTTTCCTGCTAAAAATCATGGTGCACAAATAAGAACTCAATTTCTTAGGCATCCCTCATTTTGAAAGACTACTACAACTTTTACTATTAGTGTTACAACTCTTATTCATAGTAAACAATGTCATCTGTCCTCAGGACCAAGATATTACTGTTTTCGTTATTTTACCTTATGCTCCTAGAGGAAATTGCACCTGTGTTCTTTATGGATACATTATTGAGCAATATTTTAAAAAGTTCATGTCCTTGAAAACACTTTTATAAACATCTGAAGAAGTTCCTGGTATATCCACCCTCACTGAATCATAAGGTTGATAGGGACATCTTTACTTGCAAATCACTGGAGATATATTAGAGGGCAGTACAATCTAGTTCTTATGTGTAGCTTTGTAGATGGGAGCCTACATACTCTTGGAACTTAAAAATTCTTGGAGTGGGCTGGGTGCGGTGGCTCATGCCTATAACCCCAGCACTTTGGGAGGCCAAGCCGGGTGGATCACTTGAGGTCAGGAGTTCGAGACCAACTTGGCCAACATGGCAAAACCCCATCTCTACTAAAAATACAAAAATTAGCTAGGCATGATGGTGTGCACCTGTAATCCCAGCTACTGGGGAGGCTGAGACAGGAGAATCACTTGAATCCAGGAGGTGGAGGTTGTAGTGAGCCGAGATCGGGCCACTGCACTCCAGCCTGGGCAACAAGAGCAAAACTCCATCTCAAAAAAAAAAAAAAAAAAAAAAATTTCATGGTGTGTGAACAGTTAACAGTTTTATTGGTTTATCCCTAATGCATATATGTATAGTACATGTATCCTGTTGACTTTTCCTTTTTTAAGGAAAGACAAGTAGTTTCATTTTTCCACTGATCAGTTTTTAAAATAGTGTTGTTTGTTTCTCTGTAATCCTTCAAAACTGATAAATGAGGTTTGTTTTTCAGAATTATCATGAATCTGTGAATTGAAACACCTATGTGTTTCAGGCTATTGAATGTACTGACTCGATGCTTAAATTACCCTAACTTCTGCTAGTAGTAGCATATGCAAGTTGACTCCACATGAACCTATTTTCTTTGAAAGCATCTGTGCTCTGATCTCCATCATTTTGTTTATTTCTTTTTCTTTTCTTTTTCTTTTTTTTTTTTTTTTTTTGAGATGGGATGGAGTCTCACTCTGTTGCCAAGGCTGGAGTGCAGAGGCGCAATCTGGGCTCACTGCCACCTCCACCTCTTGGGTTCTAGCAATTCTCCTGCCTCAGCCTCCCGAGTAGCTGGGATTACAGGCATCTACTACTACCTCTACTTAATTTTTGTATTTTTAGTAGAGAGGGGGTTTCACTATGTTGGCCAGGCTGGTTTTGAACTCCTGACCTCAAGTGATCTGCCTGCCTTGGCCCCGTAAAGGGCTGGGATTACAGGCGTGAGCCACTGTGCCTGGCCCATTTTGTGTATTTCTTACTCCAGAACTGGAGTGAGCTGCTTCTTTAAGGAAGACTGGCTCCTAATAGAAGGGAATGGTATTTATACACCAAACTCTAGGCCTTAAGAGATGCTTCTGGCTATGGGGTTGGTCAATGTTTCTGGGTCTTTTCAGTAGGCATAGGTAGAATGTCTGTTTTTATTTGTTTGTTTGTTTGTTTTTAGGATAAAATACATCATAAATTCATACTGATATTTTCTACTCAATTTCAGGAGTATGGGATTTTTCTTTAACTACATTGATCTTACATCCCAATTTGGAAACCTGGTTTTCAATGATATCAGCATAAATACCCATTTTATTGATCCTATAATAGCAATATGCACAATAATGTTAATATGGCAATAGCTACACTCCTACTCATAATATGATTACTAAAACAAACAAACAAAAATGACATTTCATTTTGTAGTGTTTTTGCCTTAAGGTATATTCTACTATAAACAAGTTGTAAAGGTCTTGTTTTATTGACCCCTGGCAGACTTTCTCACTATTGCTGAAAATAACATATATAGGTATCTGTTCATTTGTTGAATTTTACTTCTGATTTTTAAAGGAGTGTTTTGTTATTAAATTGTTTTATGATTCCATAAAATATTTACATTTTCACAGTCAGATCTATAAAACAAGGTATATTCAAAGTAGTCTAGTCTAGTTCATCCCTGACCTTTTCATCTCATAGGTAATCTATATTTCATTATGTGATTTATGCTTCCATTGAAAAGAAGAGGTGAGAGAGAGAGTGAGAGATTGAGAGTGTATGTGTGTGTGTGTGTATACACTCTTACTAGGATATGGTATCATTGGCTGTGCGTGGTGGCTCATGTTGGTAATTCCAGCACCTTGGGAAGCTGAGGCAGATGGATCACTAAGGCCAAGAATTCAAGACCAGCCTGGCCAACATGGGGAAACCCTGTCTCTACTAAAAAAAATGTTAAAAAAAATTAGCTGGGCATGGTGGCACATGCCTGTAATCCCATCTACTCTGGAGGCTGAAGCATGAGAATCACTTGAGCCTGGGAGCCAGAGGTTGCAGTGAGTCGAGATTGCTCAACTGCACACACACACACACACACACACATACACGCAAAATAGAATCATTATATTTCTCTCCTTACGGCTCCTTGCTTCTTTTCGTTTTACCGTATTTTCTGGATATCATTTTACAGTAACTTATAGATTTATTCTGAATTACTTTATCCTGTTTCATGATACTGTGATGTGTAGTTGTACAGTATTTTATTGAAAGTGTCCTCTATTGATGAAAATTTATTTTACCTCAGTCTTTTGCTATCACAAATAGTGCTGAAGTAAATGGTCTTGTGCATATCTTTTAAATATTTTTCTGAGCATCTTCCAGTAAATTCCTGGAAATGGGATTTCTAGATCAAAGAGTAAGTACTCATTTTATTTTGCTAGATATTGCCAGATTCTCCTTCACAGGAGCTTGTTTCATTTTGCATTTCCACTATCAATGCACAAGACTTCAGCTGGGCTTTTGACCACAGATATTCACAGGTGAAGTCTTCAGTGAATATCTGAAGGGTGATGAACTATGCATTGCCTGACAGAAAATGCATATCATGTGTGAACTTCAAAAACACAGATCCTTCAAGACTCGATTCCAGTTGTATCATCTCCTAGATTTAATATTTATGATAGCTATCCTCCCTCTATTTCCAGCTATAGTCTGTATAGTTTGTTTGCTTTTGCATTTCAGTAATAACCTGCATTTAGCTCTTTCATAGCTCTTGTGATAGTTTGCCATAGTTATGTATCATATTGTAGACCATGAGTCCTTGCTGCTGTGGACCATGAATGCTGATTTTTACATCATCAGTGCCTAACATTGTGACTTACACATCATAGGAAATTAATACATGGTTGGCTTGTTGTTTACATTGGTCTTTTGAGCTTTCTTTTAGGTCCTTCGGTCATATTTGTACATCTTTTATAAATGTATATCAAGGAAGTTATATTATTTTACTCCTAGAGGTGACTACACTGAGTATAGAATCTGGCACAATTCCTACCTTGTGGCTCTAGGCCTCCAGCCAGAAGCTACATATGTTAAATTATGAATATTTTTCTAAAGGGGATTTCAAATTCCTGATAGATTGAAAAAACTTAACACCATTTGTTGGTCAGAAGCAAGATTCTTTTGGTGGTTGTTGTTAATATGCCACAACGAGTTGAAATGAACTATGTACGATCCTCAGGAGGCTTAATTCCAACACAGTCTCTCTATGCTTTTCATCTGCAGTAAAAGCATAGCCTAGTTACTGAAGAAGGGGCACCACAAGTATTACCCAGTAATCTCCCAAGGCACTGCGGATTTATTGTAACAGATGGTTCACACACTAGACCCTTCCTAAAATTATATGACTTGGTATATGTGTGGGAGTCATTAAGTGATTCAGTTGCTGAATCATGGAACAATTACAGCAAACCAATACACTGCTCCTGTCCTGTTCCTTAACATAAATATGCAGGTATAACACTTGTGAATGCTGCAGACAGAGCTGCTGAAGAGAAAGTTACAGTGGCTGCCATCTGTTAATTTCCAACATGGAATACTTAATGTGGTGTAGCAGTTTACTACTTTTTCATAGTATCTGATTTGATAGTGATCAACTAAATCAAGCAAATGTTGCACTTTGAGGAATTTTTGTTTTCTTTAAATCCAAGAGTACATGGGATGGTACACTGCATAAGATCTTATTATTCTTGTAATACAGCATA
The DNA here is from genome assembly GCF_037993035.2 of Macaca fascicularis. NCBI lineage: Eukaryota > Metazoa > Chordata > Mammalia > Primates > Cercopithecidae > Macaca > Macaca fascicularis. Next base: position 55,795,657 of record NC_088394.1, read on the forward strand.
AATAAAATAAAACACACATATGAAAGAAGCAACAGAAAATCATAAAAACGAACTACTGCAAAGCCAAGACCTGCCTTGCAGCACAGGGCAATAGAACAGGTCAGACTTTGGATTAAACAGGCTTGGTTTGGAGTTGTGCGAACTGTGGCAGGTTAATACATTTCTCTGTCTCAGTTTCCTTATTTTTGAAAGCAGTGATATTAATTTATGACATATGGGATCATTCTAAAGATGAAATGTAACTATGAGTATAAAGTATTAACTATAATGCTTGGTCATATTGATAGCAGACAGAATAAATGGGAGCTATCAGTTATACAGCAAGATATTTAATATTTGAAAACATTTCTTATGATAGCACTTTTTACTTCTTTGGGATATTTTATATCTATCTGTCTATCTATCTATCCATCTAAAATAACTTTGTTATCTGGCCTTAGAAATATTCTACTACACATTAGCCTAAATATTAATTATACATATATATACACACAATATATACACAGATATATCTATATCTGTATACATACTCATACACACATACACACATATGTGAGTGAATGCTCTTTTCCAGTGGTTCTCTCCCATGGTTTAAGTTCAAAGGTTTGATTCTCCAGTGTTAAAACTTTTACTGTATTCTCTCTTTCCCATTTGGACATGTTTTGTTCTTGCAGATTTTTCCCCTATCAATTGAGTGCTATTTTCCTAAACATTGTAGGCAATATCTATTCACCAAACTACTGTTATCCACATTCTATCTTTCACCATAAAAACCTGAGTTAAACATTCAGTACCTGATCATATACTTGAAAATATGCTGACCCCATCACTATTTAGTTTTTAGAGATAGCTTCAAACCTCATAATGACAGAGGCACCTGCAGAACTCTACATAGAGTGTGGTTTGGGAGAAGATAGTCTTGAGTGATCCTTTACTCTCTCAGAGCCTGCTTCCTGTTGGTAATAGATGGCAAATGATTTGATGTTCTCAGAATTTTCATGGGATTTAAATGAGCTATTATGTTAATCTAGATAACTTTGCATGTCACATTTCCCCATGACAGGCACTACCACTGTTTTACTGGTACCTGGCCCTCCTCCACTCCATTGCTCACTGGAGGACTGTACTGCACCCTGTGTTGGCCAGCTTGGGCCGCTATAATAAAATAGCATAGACTAAGACCACAGTGGTATTTTAAATGGTTTTACTAGTATGGTTTCAGTTTCTTTGAATATTTTTAAAAGGCAAAGCTTAGTTTAACAAAGCACTCAAAAATTATAGTTTCATGCATTTAATGCTATTTTTTTCAGATAGCAAATGAGGGTGATTGTCTTCAACATGACTAGGATTGGTATGAACAAAATATAGCTCAGAGGAGTGTGGAAGGACTTAAATTCTTATCACACCAATGTTATGAATTTGCTGGGAGATTGACAAGAACATTTCAGTAGTTGATTTTCTCATCTTTCAAAAGGAAATATGAGTGCTGGCTCATCCTATGTCAGGGGCCTGTTGTGAGGACCAGATAAAAGTTTAAAAATGTTATATATTATTCTTAAATTTCTCCATCAATAGATTTGTTTTTATTATTATTTATGCTTTCACAATTACTAGGGGTCATCAATTTCATTTAAATAGCAAATAAAATCTCAGTGGTATTGTATACTGCTTCCTACTGCTTCAGAATGAAGGAGTTCTATACTAATTTTCAAAACTAATACATGGAAATTTCAATTTCGTCAAAAGATGTACTTTTGTTGATAATAACAATTAAAATACAATCAAGAAAAAAATAGTTCATCTCAGCACACCTGTGAAAAATGTGACTTAATTGAAGAATAAATGTGTTAATATTTGGAAAATGAATTAACAAAACTTAGTTTTTATGATTAAAAATTGCTTTTACTTATTGCCTGTTTATATAAATTTCTAAATTGTCAAAACTTCCAGGAGCTTCATTCCAGCAAGCTTGTTTTTATTATCTGAATACTTTATAAAAGCTGGGATTGTGTATGTATGTGTGTGTGCACGTGTGTGTGTGTGTTCAAGACAAGTAAAAAATACCCTGCTTCTTATCCATGACAATGATTTTTCCTCTGACACCCAAATACTCATTTAATCCTAGATTGAAACCAAATAATAGAGAAAACAATCATAATAAATATGTACATGATCCTTTACCATTTGTAATGAGTTCTCAACATTATGCCTCATTTACCCATCACAAGTGTCTTAGGAGGTTAGTCATGTTATTTACACAAAATCTACAGGGAAAGTGAGACAGTAAGTTTGGGAATAGAGTCTCATTCAAATTCAGTGCCATTATTTTTTGTTTCTCCAATACAAAGTCCCATAAACTGAAGAGAATTTTATGTTTAAATCCTCCAATGTCTGTCTTTCATCTATACATTTTTTTCTCCCAGGTTTGCACCTCAGCTTGGTTTTTAAAAAAGAGAATATTTTCTTATTATTCTCAAAAAGGACTGTATTTCTTGGGAGAAAGAAAGCCTGTCTTGCTGCATTTGTGTCTGTCTAGAATTCTCACTGATGGCCATTTATACTGATCAGAGACCTGAGATTTTTTTTTTTTCCTGGTTACACCTTAGTGACTGCTGTTTTATAGCTTATTTGCCTAACATTTTCAAAATCTGTTTATATGCAAAATCATCAAATATAGTCGCCTTCTGAATGAATTACACTTTTGACTTTGTTTTGGTCAGTTTGCAAATGCCTTTCTAGAACTATAATCTTCTCTGTGTAATTTATGTCAGAAAAGATTATATCTTATTTCACATGCTAAGATTTCTTTAAAATTATTTGTTATTCATGTTACATTTTAAACTGGGGCTGGTCTATGCAGATTTTAAATGTGTTTGTCATATACCATTAGTCACTGTGTGAAATCTCTCAGTAATAGTTAGCCCTTGAATTTTCTGCAGCTAAGGAGAATTTAACACTGATTGATAGCAGATCACTTAGCTGGTAGGCAGACTTTCCAATTTACAGTGGGGAAACTGCTCTTTTCTTTTTGTTCATTCCTTCTGCTGCTTGTGCTGAGCAATAAGACATATGTATCAGACTTCATGCAAGAAGCAGCAATGGATTGGCAATACGGCTTGACTTGTTTACCATTATGATTTTATCAGTTTCTCAAACTGTACAGGGAATGTCAAATATCTTCGATGACATTCTTCCATTATCACAGGCAGCTTATTTATGTGTCTTTTGTACTCTGGCTCCCTATATGCCCTGCACAGCCTACCATCTTTTGCATGATAAACTTGTGTTGTGCTCAGATGTCCCAGGTATTTTGCTTATGGGCTGCAGACTGACTCCACTATCAATTTTACCTTTTTCCCCTCCACACGTGCTGAGGAAAAATAGCTTTCCATCATGTTGCCTTACCTATATTAGTTACAAAACACAGTGGCCTCAAGTAACACAAAATTCAACCTAGAGTAGCTTAAACAAATGGTGGATTTTTTTACTCTCATAATGAGAAACGTCAAAGTAGATGGAATCTGTTACTAGTTCAGCTGTTCACAGATGTTTTTAATGATATAAGCTTTTCTTGTTTTTGCATGCCTCCATGTTTCCACAGTGAAAACCAGCCAATGTTATAAATAGTGGTCTTTTGATTTCCTGGGGAGTGTTCCTTTAGAACACTGGCCTTATTCTTCATGAGTGTAGAATGGCCGTGGCACCCTTGCATGCTAGAAAGAGAGGAAAAAATATTAAAAGGCAAAGGTGTTTACCTAATAAGGTTTTGTCTATATATAATTGACCCTTGAACATAGGTTTGAACCGTACAAGTCCACTTATACCTACATTTTTTTCTGCCTCTGTCCCCCTGATACAGCAAGACCAACCCCTCCTCTTCTCCTTCTTCCTCAGAATACTCAACATGAAGATGATAAGAATGAAGACCTTTACAAGGGTCCACTTCCACTTAATGAATACTAAATATATTTTCTCTTTATTATGATTTTCTTAGTAACATTTTCTTTTCTCTAGCTTCCTTTAGTGTGAGATGACAGTATATAATATATATAACATACAAATTACATGTTAGTTGACTGTTTATTTTACCACTTCTGGTCAACAGTAGGCTATCAGTAGTTAAGTTTCGGCAGAATTAAAAGTTATGCACAGATTTTTGACTGTGCAGGAGGTGGTGCCCATCACCCCTGTGTTGCTCAACGGTCAGTTATATTGAGGTTGGGAGTGGAAAACCCTCCCAAGAAGACTTCCTTAAATGCCTTATTAGCCAGGAAAACAATACATTGCCATACTTGGACCAATCAATGTCCAAGAAAATGAGGTTGCCATGATGTCTGTTTTAGAGGAATTGACCAGCTCTGCTGTAGTCGTTTCATTTGCACATTTGTACAAGTCTTCCAAATCCATATTTTAAGAAATAACTCTTCTTCTTAATTTCTGCCTTCATTTAATGTAGCCTATTAAGCATCTCAAATTTAACATGCTATAAAACTGAGTTTTTCCTTTCTCCCTCCGTAAACCCACTTGCCGCTATTGGCATAGGCCAATATACGGAAATATATGGAAATTTCAACTTTGTCACAGAATATAAAACTCTTATTGATAACAGCGATTAAAATTCAATCAAAGAAATGTGGTTCATCATGGCACATCTATGTGCTTCAGGCCTGGAATTTTGCCTTATATTTCAGGACTATTCCTTAAACAGTCTATGTTATAGTTCAAACCTTTTCCTGTTGTTAATGCAGAACAATAATAGTAATGTGATGATAAAAATACACAGCCATAAATACCACTTACTAAATACTTTCTATATTACAGGCATTTTGTTCTACCCCTTCATACATTATAACATTTTGTCCTCCCAAGACAATATGAGGTGGGTATTAGCATCCCCATTTTCCAAGTAAGGAAACAGGCACTGTTACTATTAAGTAATTCACAGCATAGACACTCTTTCTGCTAAACCCACTTCTTAATGACCTTGCAATGTCCTCTCCTTCCCAGGACTAAATTATTCAAAAGGGTGGCTGTCACTGAATGGCTCTCTGATCTCACTCAGGTACGGTGGGTACTGAACACACAGGGATACAGCCCTAAACTGATGCTTTTTGACCTTCTTCTTGCCCTTCACCCACAGAGCTAATCCTTAGGTTCAGTAATTTTCCTTTTGCTCTCTGTGTGTTTTCAGGGCATGGAAGCATTTACTGCAAAAAGTAGATTCAGGAGCATTTCCACAAAACCCAAAGCTTAAGCTCTATAAATGATGCCTCTGTGCGGCACAAGTCAATGTCCCTAGGATAAAATTATAGACTATTTCTACTGTTGTAATTGGAGCATTGGACAGTCTTCTCTACCCTCTGCCCTTTCAAACCTACCCCCATGCAGTTTCAGGGTCCTGCTGGAAGCTCCAAAAGGAGCTTTGATTGCATTAGCTTCAAAGGATGTGCTAAGTCATTGGTGAGATCCCACTCTAGTAAGAACCCCAAACTGACCTGTTGGCCTAACTGCCATGCTGTTTGTTCCACCAACCACTTTCAGATGACTGAGGTCTCTGGTTGGGCAAGACACTCACCATTCTTCTTCATTTTTAAATATAAGCAGAGGGTAAAAATTGTGTGAATGAGATTCAATTAACTGCCCTTTTCTCCAGACCTCACCAATGGAGGCTTTTTAAAGTTGACTTAGCATTGCATTCAAAAGGCCTATAAAATGTGGTTTTATTAAAAAGTTATCCATTTAACAAATATTTAATGAGCACTAAGTCCAGCACTCGTCTTAGCACCAGGGATAAAACATTGAATTAAACTGACCAAAATCGGCGTCCTCATGGATCATATATTCTCCATCCAACTTAATTGTCTTATTGAAATAATTGCTTCATAATGAGCAGATTAACTGCTACCTTTTCTGTAAGATCTTCATACTACTTTACCTATCTCACCTAAAAATGTCTCATTTAATGGTGGGCTGAAGTGAATTCATATCAGTATTCAAGAGAGCCGGGTTTTTAAATTTTCAGAAATTTTGCGAACCAATTGTTAAACGTGGTCATTGTTTTAAAAATAATTATATATGAATTTACAATTAATTAAATTATATTAGAAATCAAAATAATACACAATAAAAATCATTACTTCCTGATTGTTTCACCACATTGCTGTAATCTATGCTCTGGGTTTTACTTATTACTTATGTATATTGTATGAGAATGGTGGAATTATTATGTAATAATGTGTTACTGCCTCCCATCTCCATGTTCAGTGACATGATGTTGAAATGAGACATAGTGAGAGATTTACATAATGAAAACCAGCCAACGTTACAAATGGCGGTCTTTTGATTTCCTGGGGATCCGGCCACTAAATATTTGCCAGCACACCACTAGTACCATCCTACTGTGAACCTTTTCTTTTATTAACTTTTACAGCATTTACTTTTGTTATAATATATTCATTAATTCTTTCCACCAACATTTGCTCAGCATGTATGGAATGTTAGGCACTGAATAAGATGCCGAGGAGTCAGAAAGAGGATGATATTGTCTTTGACCTCCAGTCATTTAGAAACTAAGGTGAGTCAGATAAATGAATAAAGAATTATGTTATAGGGTAATGGATATTATAACAGTATAACTAGAGCTAAGAAAATAGAAGTAATTAATGTTGGGTAAGTCAAAAGTCTTGACGTTTGAAAGAAGAGAAGGTGTCTGCTAGGCAGAAGTGGCAAGAAAGGCATTCCACATAAAGGAAAATGTTTACAAAAGATCTGAGGCTTTGAACAGTTGGGTGAGTCTGCACAGTAATCGCTCAGAATGACTGAAGGTTTTAGGGGAATGGTGGCAGACAAGGTGGAACAGGTATGCCAGCATTAGATCACAAAAGATTATGTTTTCATCATCTTTGCATCCCAAGAGCATGCATGAAGTTTGAAACATAAAGGTTATTCAATGAGTTTTGGCTCAGTAAATATTAAGAAATTTGAAGTTGTAAGATCTCCCTGTTTCCCCTTTTTTTTTTTTTTTCCTGTGTCCTGACTGAAAAATCACTGAGTGCTCTGACAACTGTCACTCAGTCAGCTGCAGGTTTTTCCTAGCAGGATTGAACCCAAACCAGGTCCTGAATATTCCCAGGCACTAATAAAGGAATCTAGGTTGTTGCCCAAAACACAGAAAGAAACTGGCCCTGGCCTTGAGACAAGTTCCTTAAACCCTCAGAAAGACTCCATATCCTGATCCCCTTTCTGAAGACATACCTGGAGAGAACACCCATTTTCTCTTGATGACCATTGTGAGGATTGCTGCAGCACCTCTCTAAGTAAGTTCTCCTAATAAATGCTTTGGCTGGATCCTCCAGGCATTGAGTGCTGTTTTCTTCTTTGAAATCACAACTAGCCCTCTCCTGGGAAGGTTTGGGGGCACTCCTTTGTGGGAACTCCCCTGCTGCTGCTTTTCGGGTGAATCCAACTATGGGTTTAGCAGGACAAAACTGTTGCCTCTCCCGGCAAAGGGGAGCTACCAACTGTGCCTGGTATTTTAATTTTTCTTTTCTTTTCTTTTTTTTTTTTTTTTTTGCCCAGTACAGAATCTTAAACCTCTTTGGTATTCTGAGAATTTTCACTTTTTTTCCAACCTTTCTTCCTGTAATGGGATTTTTTAAAAAATACTTCAGCAAAGGTGGACAGTTTGAGATACGGGCTCTATACTGATGCCAAGTAGCCATAAAATGACATACACCATATAGGCCAACAATGTATGTGCAATCACCAATCAATGGTATTCCTGTAAACCAATGAGAATTCCTGACAAACAACTTTTGTAATTGCCCTCTTTTCCTGATTCACCCTTTAAAAACGTGAGCCTCAATTAGCTGAGCATGGTGGCAAGCACCTGTAGTCCCAGCTACTCGGGAGGCTGAGGCAGGAAGCATCACTCAAACTCAGGAGGCGGAGGTTGCAGTGAGCTGAGATGGCACCACTGCACTCCAGCCTGGATGACAGAGTGAGACTCCGTCTCAAAAACAAACAAACAAAACAAAAACAAACAAACAAAAAACCCATGAGCCTCTCTCTTGTTCTCCAGAGCATCAGGCAGCTTGGAAGTGTGTCCTGGGCTACAGTCCTCTACCTTGGCTCAAATAAACTCTGCATTATTTTTGTTTCCACTACTTTTTGTTAGGTCGACAAGAAGAGAATAGAGTCCTCTGAAAGAGGGGGCCTCATACAGCACAGAATTCATTAAAGCAGGAATATGCTAGGTCCCTTTTAAGAGGCTGCATGACTGGTGTGCCCGAGTCTGCACGGAATGTGTTAACAAATCTGAGGAAAGAATATGGATACTCCAAGGCAATTTGGTCAGCAATGGGAGTTCTGGAGGAGAATTAGTACATAAGCTAGTTCATATTGTCCAATTCTATCTGGTTAAGTTCCAGCAAGGGTGAAGGGAGAATGAACTCTTTTTCTACAAGCATTTGCAATGGTCAGAATGCTACAGTGCAATTGTCAAGGATATTGTACAAATAGAAGCATCAATCTATCAAGTTTTTCAAAGGAGAACTCTCTTTGCTCTGAGTCATGTTCACAATTCATCCTTCTGATTATCATGTGCCTAATCACACAGTCTATCTTCCCACAAGGAAACATCCAGCTCAATCAGAATTTAATTAAGTTCATACTAAGTGTCAAGAACTTTATAGAAAAGAATTGTAATATTCTTTCAGTTTAAGGACATTCTACTTCAATGGACAATTAAATTTTTCACTGTGCATAAATAAATTGTCCTTTTGGTTTTATTCATTGGTTATATGAATTTGAAGACTATGAACAGCCACCCCACTTCCCATTGACGCATGCACGTACACAGAACTGCTTTCTTTGAGTTGACAAAAGCATTGTTGAGACTGCAGGAATGAAGTGGGTCCTGTGCTATGGTAATGAATGCAATCCCAAGTGAGGGCTATGGAACGCTGGCAGCTGGTCTTTCCTGGTGACCCTCCCCAGCATCAAAGACCACCTTTCCAGAAGTTTTAGCATTTTCATGAGTTAGAGATCAAATAAAATGGGATAGTAAGTTAAGTCGAAAATACATTGTATTCAGGACGGTCGCTAGCATTTCAAAATAAATCTGTAGTCTCCAGTGTTTTATTTTGATTCTTCTTTGCTATTTGTTTGCTTCTTTTTCTGGAAAAATATTCAATAAATAAGTGGTACAATAAGATTCCATCTTATCAGTCACCTCTGTAGCTACTTCTTAGAATGTTTTCTTCCTCAGTATTCCTTGACTCTTTCATACTATTCTTATTTCTGTTTAATGTTTTTCTCCTATTTAACATGACACCTTTCATCAGTCTTTATCCCCAGATTCCGTAGTTTTTTTCTTCATAATACTTACACAATATAATACCAGATATGGATAGCTACTTGTATTCTGTTTCTTCTGTCAGAAAGTAAGTTCTCTGGTGACCGAACCTTTGTCTTATTTTCTTTACTGTCTCCAACCCCACTTTTGTTGTCATTTTTTGGGAACTATAGGTAAAATATTGCTTATTGGAAATGCTTGAGACCAGAAGTGTTTCAGATTTCATTTTCTTTTTCAAAATTTTGGAACATTTGCACATAACATAATGAGATATCTTGGGGATGGGATCCATGTCTAAACACAAATTTCATTTATGTTTTACATACACCTTATAGACATAGCCTGAAGGTATTTTTAACAATATTTTAAATAATTTTGTGCATGAAACAAAATTGATGTACATTAAACCAGCAGTCCCCAACCTTTTTGGCACCAGGGACCGGTGCCAGATTTTTCTATGGCCGGTGACGGGTGGGGATGGTTTCAGGAGGAAACTGTTCCACCTCAGATCATCAGGCATTAGTTAAAAGAGTCTCAGAGCGCGCAACCTAGATCCCTCGCATGCGCAGTTCACAACAGGGTCTGGGCACCTGTGAGAATCTAGTGCCTCCGCGGATCTGACAGGAGGCAGAGCTCAGGCCATAATCCTTGCTCACCCTGTTGCTCACCTCCTAGATGCTGCCAGGCTCCTAACAGGCCGCAAACTGGCACTGGTCCTGGGCCCGGGGGTTGGGAACCCCTGCATTATATCATCAGGAGGCAAAGGTGTCACTATCTCAACCATCCATTTGGCCAATCTGTGATTGTTTGGCATCACCATCATGCTGTGCATGGAAAAGATGTATCACAGCTGAACAGGGCTGGGAGGGGGCCTTTTATCCCTTGGGGACGCTGAACAATTGCACCTGCAATTTGATCCAGACCCTTCACATGAGTTCAGGTATAAAATTTTCCACTGTGGTGTCATGACAGCACTCAAAAATTTTGGATTTTAGATCATTTGGAGTTTCAGATTTTTAGATTAGGGATGCCCAACCTGTAGTTATTTTGCTTACTAAAATCGATTTAGATTTACATTACCCCGAACAAATCCCAAACTTACCTATTTTTTTAATAAAGTTTCCATCCAAATTAATATAAGGAAATTACATTTTTCTTCCCAGAAAGTTACTGTAGTATAATGAACCATTAGAACTGTAAAGCAAAGTATCTGAGTTCGTTTGGATCCCATATATCGGACTGTCTTATATAATATTGAACAGTGTATTATATAGTATGCTGTGTAAGTTTGGATGTATCACTTTTTTCCCTATGGATTTTCTACTTTTCCTCTCTACTTTCCAGGTTCATGGTGAAAATCAAATGAGAGCATACATAAAATCCTTTTTGAATTTTTAAATGGAGTGTTATTAGGATATTATTATTATTGTCATTAAACTAAGATGGCCCAAACACTTTCTCTTGCCAGCTAAGAAGACACTCAAAGAAAAAAAGAAATATATATATATACACATTTTCTTTTCTTAACTCAATCAAATCTCAGTCTTAGGCTTCTTCAGTTATTCAGCAGATAAGCTTTCTTGCTTTTGTTGTCATTTTATTGCCTGTGAGTGCCTATTGTCTCTATTCAAAGATGGGAAATACACATGAAGTCATGACAAGCACATGAAGTTAGATGATAATAAGTTTTACATGTGTTTCCCTTATGTGAAATAGCATCCTTACCTCCTTAAGTGGAGAGTGATTTCCCAGCCTCAGAGATATCCTGCCAGGTGTTTATTACAGCTCCCCGCGAGTTCCAAACCCTATGACAAGAAATGCAAATTGAAGTATTTATGTCATTGGTTTGTGGGGCAGCCCACAGAGAAATAAAAATGTGTTTGTAAACTCTGAACATAGGTAGGCATTTTTGAGAGCCTCCAGATCTGACAGAATGATTTCCAACTAAGAGTGTGGTATTGTTTATTACAACTTTGAGTGGCAGTCTAATATATTAAATCAGTTCCAAAGATTGTAAAATGCATTAGCATTAGCAATTTAATACTGTCAACAAATTTAACTGTCACTCAGGAGCTTATCTGCCCTTATTGTAAAAAAAAGGAGCCAAAAATGAAACTCCTTTCTTGATGGACAATAATGTTCAAGGAGACAAAAGCTTTTCCATGTACACATCCACACACAGGAAGGGTAGATTGCATTTAGTAAAATTAAGTGGCACAAAATTAATATAGGCATTTGGCTATGGCTGGACAACTTGAAGCCTTAAAAAATAGTTTGACAAAATGATTAACTGGTCACCACCTACTACTCAGGAAATCTGGCCCATAAAAATGCATAGGAGATGCCCCTCCAGGAGAAAATGGTCTTCCAGCATCCATACGCACCTGTCAATATAGTACTTCTTCCATTAATAGGGACGTTTATGAAATATTCTTAACGGCATGGTAAATGTTACTGCTCTGATATTAATTGAAAAAGAGCAGAACATAAAATTCCATATAAAATATAAGAATAATATTAGTAAATTATTATCAAAAGCCTATAAAGGACGACTCACCAGCATTGAGCATTATTTGCCAGACATCAAAATATGCCCTTTATTTATTCCATATTAGCCTTTCAAACAGATTTGTGAGATTCATTTTCAGGCGGAGAAACTGAATCTCACAGAGTAAAAGAAACTTGCTTAAGAGCTCCCAGCTCCTAAATGACAGATCCAGGCTTTGATATGAAGTCTATTAATTTTGTTAATTATAAACACTCTGCTAGGTTATCTGAGACATGCTACTTTAGTATGCCAGGAGTCTTGCATGCAGTATAGACATTAATGCTCACAATCACAATACACTAAAATTTTTTTTTCCCATTATACAGATGAGATATCTATGATGATAAAAATAAGTAACTAGCACGATTCTCACAGAGCCACAATACTCCCTAATCATATCATTATTTGTCAATGAGACTTGCAAGAGAAAAAACGTTACCCGTGAATACCATTTGGAGAATAGATTAAGGTTATTTATTATAGTGCTTAAAATTTTTAAGCAGGGAGTGCATGTGCGGATAGACAGACAGAAAGAAAGAGGATAAATATTATCTGCTTAGCAACTTGTCAGTCATATGCATAGTCAGAAAGATCTGGCTATTCAATAGCTGAATGAGAAGTAGAAAAGCGAGTCCTTCCCATAATCCTCATGCCAACCACCTGGAATGTTTTGGTTTATTTTGAGCTCCTTCTACCGCGGCCTACCTTCTGGATCCTGTAAAAGTTAATGCTGCAGTCTTGCTTCCCGGTGTTTTTCACATGCATGGAAGCTCCTATATCTTGTATACCAGCAATAGATATACATTGAGGCATATTTTAAATTGAAAACAGCCACCTTGTTTTTTACTCAAATCTCATTGTCATACATAATTTGAGCTAACACATGCAAATCTCCAAGCACAAATTTCTGGACTATAATAAGCAATCAACAAATTGTAATTTTCTTTCTTAATTCCCCAAAGTTCCTCCTCAACAAAATCTAAGAAGCCTTATAAGGATTTTCTCTCTGTAAGAAGAAAAAAATCCTCAAGCTTGCCTTTGTTTTTACTTTTAATAATAGTAATTTATAAGGAATAATTTTGAATATATACAAAAGTAGAGAATGGAGTCCAATAACCCTAATAAGCCCACACCTATCTTGCTTCATGTGTATCTTATCTACCCCAACATCCCCCACCCATAATATTTTGAAGAAAATATCTTCTTATAAATATTTTAGTATGAATTTCTAGAGATAAGATTAAGAAAAAAAGTCATAACATCACGTTTACAAATAAGATTCATTCCTTCATATAATCAGTATCCACTTGAAACTCACATTTCCTGATTTTTAAAGATTGAGTCATTTGAATCATTACCTAATAAGGTCTCTATATTATTGGACCTTATTTGATGTCTTCTACATCTTTATTCTCTTTCAGTTTATAGGCTTCCCTGAATCTGTTGTTCTCACAAATTTTTGTTACAGAAATTGAGTTGCTAGTCTTGTAGATTTTTCCACAAGCCATACACTTACTGCTGATATTTCTCTAGTATTATTTAATGATCCTCTTTCCCTTGTATTAGCCCTAATCATATGAAATTACTAATATTCAACTGGCCTTAATTTACAAAATGGCAATTTTAAGTGGTCCAACCTAGTGTTTCTTGAAAATTGGTAGTTAGGTCTAGACTAGACCTAGTCTGCCTTCGATAGCTTGCCTGCTTTCAGATGTGACAAAATGTTCCAGGTTCATATTTTATAGGTCCTGCCCGAGATTGGTAGTCAGAATTTAAGTGTTGATTTCTTCTTAGGAAAAGGTAATTAGCAATCAGTCTAGATACCATGAGTGCATTCTGGTATTTTAAGTTGGTTCTTCTTTCTGGGACTTTTCAATGCACCAAGATACTGCATTTTATAATTTTAAGGTAAAATGCATAATGAGCTCATACTAATGATTTTAAATAAAATTCAGGCTTTTACTTAATCTCATTCATGTTATATCATATTGCTATTTAATAATGGCAAAATTCCAATTAACAATCAAGTTACTCATTTTCTTTATGCTATCTCATGTATAACAATAACAACAGTAGCACTAAAAATCCGATTACTGAAAACAGTTTGTTTGATTCTCTTATTTATCTATTTACTTGATGTTCTTTATACCAAGAAGATTATATGCTACTAGGGATGTGCAGGAAAATTAGCATTTTATAGTTATTTGGAACAACTCTCTAGGTGGTTATGCTGACAACTGAATACGTAATAAGATCATTATTCCATGCCACTTTTGTTTCTTATGAGTTGCTTTTTAAATTTTGGAAAATAGTTACGTAAAAAATGTGTATAGTTCCAAATTCAAGCAAGGTAGATACTTAAAAGTCTGGATTCTCTCTTTGTTTTCTCCATCCTTCTCCCTCCCTTTGCTTAAAAGCAGCCCTTTTATTTTACAGTTCATTGTCCCATTGCCTTTTCTTGAGATGGAAGATAATATATGAATTAGTGTGGTAGCATACTAACACATTCCCTCCATCTTGGTTCTCTTTTTACTTAACAATGTACCCTAAAGAATACTCCATTGTTGTTTACAGCCATATTCCTCATTTCTTTCTACAGGTGCATAATACACTGTGTGCCAGTATCCTATTTATACATTTGCTGCAACTAATAGCCTTGTTTATATGTCTTTTTAATATGTTGCCACTGTGTCTTTGGGATAGATTCCTAGAACTGTAATTGTTTCATCAAATAGTAAATGAATATGTAATTTTTTCCAGATATTGCCAAATTTCCTTCCCCAAGAGTTTTAGCATTTTGCATTACCATCAGCAATGTAGAAAAAGTCTGTTTACCCACAGCTTTGCCAGACTGTGTTGTCAAACTTCTAGAATTTTGCTGATCTGATAGTTAGAATAGCTATCCTAGCAAAGTGTTAATATGGATTTCTCTTTCTATGAGTAATGTTGAGCATCTTTTCAAATGGTTGAAAGGCATTTGTGTTTCTTTTTATTTGAACTATCCAAGTTTTTACAGCACTGCTAGCATTTTTCTTCTCTGTTCTTGAGGTGCTCTTTATATATCTGGGATATGAATACTTCATGATATAGGTGGCAAACACTTTTTCCCACTGTGTCATTTGGCTTTTTACTTTGCTTATGTCATTTTAATTAATTAAATTTGTCAGTCATCTCATCTTTTAAGAGATGAAAACTAATTTCTTAATCTCTTGGGACTCTTTTAAGGGTTGGCTTCAATCCCTTCCAGCCCAACATTATAAACAGAAATTCTGTTTGTTTTGTGTCCATATTCAATGTCCATATTCAATGAGGGTAAGCTGAGATTTATGGAATGCTTTCCACGTGAGACACTTTGTGCTTCCACAGTCTTAATTAAAACCAAAAAAGGTTATGATATCTTCTCTGGCTTTCCCATTACCCAAGTAAAGTGATGCGATTGGCATCTGATAATCTAAGGATTTGATATTAGTAATTTAAACTTCCCAAAGAATGTGCTATTCCTTCACGGCTACACATAATAATTTTGTTGTAAAAAAAAGTGGGATATCATGCGGAGGAGGATTACCTGTGGGGCTAATGTTGCTGAACAATGCTAACAGAGATTCGTGCATGTCACTCATGGGAAGAAAACAGTCCCAAGATTTCCGGCTAATCTTGAGCAATGAATTGTCATCCATATTTTTTTCCCTTGGGTGGGTATATTTTTATTGTTAATTATCTTTATAATGTCATAATCTGATGGCACTGAGTTTCATATTTTTCTTCTCCTTTGCAAACAATTTATTTTTGTACTTGGAATTAAGTATGCACAATATGAAGGCACAATTAATTGATCACACCTACAGCAAAATATACATAGTTCCCTTTTAGTTTGACAATAAAAATATTAAAAAGATTTCATTAATTATCTACAAACAAAACACTTGTACACATTTAAATGACATAAATTTCTCTATCCCGTCTCTATCTTATCAAAATAATTTGAAATCTCATTAGACAGATAAATTATATGTTGTTGTTTCAGACATACGTCTTTAGACATCTCAATAGGAAAACAAAAAGGGATATTTACTATCTTAATATTCTGAAATTAGACAATTTTTTATTCTGCAATGGAGGTAAGTACATCTTCCAAAACAAATATGAGAAAACTTATTTTGGTTTTTAGCCTGATAATAATAATGCTAAACATTATAAAGGTAATTTGCAGCTTTCATGAAGGCACTTTCTGTATTTGACCATGTTTTCCTGAGACTGAGATTGCTAAATCACTGAGGTAGCTTTTTCACACAGCCTGAAACATTCACATGTAAAAATCTGATCCTACGTCCACGATTTTCAAGAGAAAGTATGTTTTGTACTTCTTACTGTGATGACTGAACTTGGTGATTTATTTGTTTGATCTGAGGCAAACTAGGTGTTTGATATGTTGCTTTTTTTTTCTTTTTCTTCAATTCATCTAGCTAAATGAGGACTGTTTCAAGTGGTTAAGTAGAGTCTTTGTGTTTATGCCTTTTAGGCTCATCTTAACTCATTAAAAGGGTAACCGATTATGATTTTTTACTTATGTTGCTGTTTCCGTTTGATTTATTATTTACTGTGCCATCTTAAAAAAATATGCTTTTGTAGGGCTATTGGTTACCATAATATTTAATAATGCAGGTATAGGTCTCAGATATTTGTGATGCCCAAAAGTAACAATTTATTATATCATTTTTACTATGGAAGTAACTAGTAAATATCAATAATGTTTTTCTGGTAAGAATTTCATATAGAGATAACTCCTATAGAGATAACTCCTATTCTGAACACTGTACTACATATTTATCTTATTATGTTTAATCTTTACAAGGACTCTATGAATTTTCCCAGTTTTCATTTGCACAAACTAAGTCTCAAATTAACCAAGTTTACACTCCTATTAAACAGACAAATTAGGAATCAGCTGCATAAAGTTTAGATCCAGACTCTATGATTTAACTAACACAGAGACCACGTTACTTTACTTTGAACCAGTTAATCCATTTCCCCATCACGTTTGAAATGAAATGCATGTTTAAATTTAAAAATTTGTGAAGATATTCTGTTGTGGATTATCACCACATATCAACGTCATTCAAAAAGTCAATCTATTGATGATGACCATGGTTGTGACCAGGATAAATTAAGATCTACTGACTACGAAATACATTTTGCCAGAATGAACTCCATTAAAATTAATTTTCAATGAGTAGAAAGATGACGATGGGTTTATTTTTAGATTTAGAGGAAGCAGTCGGACTCCAAATCTCAAATAATATCACTGTAAAATTGGAATTTCTATAACGAAAACATTTGCTAAGATTTGCATTTAATTCAGTATTTCAATAGCAGGTTATGTGGTAATCAAAATTCCACATGAAATGATGTGAATTTCACTAAACTGGTAGTGAAAACTTTTGGAGAGGTGACGTGTCTGCTTTGTTCATTATTCTGGTTCCGGTGTTTTGCACAATGGCTGTCTTGTTATAAGAACTCAGCTGAATCCAAGTAAGGAATTAATGTATTATTAATAATTGATCATTAATCATCATCTTTAACTCCATTCCAGCAGCTCCCTGGCTTCTGATCATTTTTGTTATTCCTACTGGGATCATTCCTTGGGCTACGTTCATGGTCCTATTAGATTTTCCCTTCCTTCTGATCCTCAGAATTTTCTAGGACAGAGGTTTTATTGAATCCTTTGGGGCTTTCTAGTTCTAAACTTTGAATGACCATTTATGCCTCTGGAAATATCGGCCTAATATTAGTACCCTGACCAGAAGCCCTGCTAGGTTCACTCCTACAAAATATCAGAGACTATCAGAAAGATCTTGACAACTATAAAGAACTATACAAGGAATGTCTACTTGCAAACCAGAAAATCCACTGCTGGTCTGGGTTGTTTTCTGTGTGTTTTTTCCCTAACTATGAAAGCCTTATTTAATAGAGGTAAATGACGCTACTTAACTTATAGTGAAATGTATTGATTTTCTCTGCTTCTGCAAAGGTGACCTCTAGGCAATGGTAGACTCCAAATTACAGCAAGGCAAACAGGTATTATAGATTTAACTCAGCAGTTTGAAATCTATCAGCCAGTTAATTCCCACCTCTCTTTACAGTCCATTAAGTACTCTATTTTTAATTGAAGTTATAATATTTATTTTCTCATTCTCACCTGTTTGGGTATGCTACATTTCTTTGGTAATTTCTCTAGAGATTTTTGCTTGGATTAAATTTTTTTCCCATTATTCTCAGTACATTTGTCCTTTTTTCAAGTGTGTTTGGAATTGATTGTCTAGAATTTAGAATAAACTTTTTTGAAAAATGGAAAAGACCTCATAATTCTCAGTGAGGCAAACAAACCAAACCCTTCGTTGTTCAATACAGGAAATAGAAACATCCTTGCTATGGAGGAGAAAGTTAGTATAACTCAAATATCTGATCCTCAGTTTCAACTCACATAATTAAAATGTGAGAATTTACTCATTCTCACTGTCAAAAGTATTATAATGAAATGACTATCCAGACTGTTATAAAGAAAAAAAAAACAAATTATGAGTGATGACTATTTGTAAAATAGAATGCACTGTATACATTTGTTCTTAATCATAGATCTAATAATTAATTTCTACCTCCAATACTAATTAAAGTAAAAATTTTTGTTTTGGTGTATTTTATAATCCGAATTTCACCTTTGAGTGTGATTTGTGACTACAAAGAAGAAATTACATTTAGGTTGATTTTTATTATAATACAAGTTGAGTAACCTTTATCGGAAATGCTTGGGACCAGAAGAGTTTCAGATTTCAATTCATTTTCAGATTTTGGAATATTTGCGTATATATAATAAAAGATGTTGGGCATGGGACCCAAATCTAAATATAGAATTCGTTTGTTTTATATATACCTTATACATATAGCCTGAAGGTAATTTTCTACAACATTTTAAATAATTTTGTGCCTGAAACAAAGTTTGTGTACGTCGAATTATCAGAAAGCAAATGTGTCACTATCTTAGCCACCCATGTAAACAATTTGTGATTGTTTGGCATCACCATCATTTCTGATTTTGAATTTATATATACTACTGATAGGCAATCATCTTCTTACACTTATTCACACATAAGTACTTAACAGTAAAAAACATATGACAAATAATTAACATAGTGAAAAAATGACGTGCTCCTTTATCTGGCAGCTCATGCCTGCTTCCCAACACTTTGGGAGGGCAAGTTGGGTGGATCACTTGAGCCCAGAAGTTGGACAGCAGCCTGGGCAACATGGTGAAACCCTATCTCTACAAAAATTACAAAAATTAGTTGAGTGCCGTGGCACACACCTGTACTCCCGGCTACTTGGGAAGCTGAGGTAGGAAGAGCGCTTGGGCCCAGAAGGTCAAGGCTGCAGCGAGCCATGGTTGCGCCACTGCACTCCAGCCTGGGTGACAGAGTTCGACCTTGTCTCAAAATGAAAACAAAAGCAAAAACAAAACAACAACAATAACAAAACGTGCTCAGGGTATTAAGTGGCACAGTAGCATCCTCAGAATAACTGTACGTGTGTTAAACAATAGCAATAGCAAACAACGGCAGGCTTTCAGTCTCCACCTATGATACTATGTTTTGGTAAAAAGGTTACTGTGCATTGTATTATTATAATTTTTTTTTAGGTGAGAAGAAACACCAGAAGTAGTTGAGGGACAGGAAGAGGGCTCTCTTTATTCCTAAAGGGATAAGGAAGCATTCTGCTAGATGGCTTTTTAAAGTGTTTTCACCAGAGTCACCCGTCTTGTTAACAATGCCTTTTTTTTTTCTTTAAAATTCCTCTCTTTGATTTTATAAACTGTCATGATTGCTTGTTCTACTATGAACGCATGCTGCTGTGGTCCCTCAATAAGCCCATCATCTGTCTTCACTATGTCATCTACAGGCACTTTTTCAGTGTTAACAAAGTCACATGAGGTCAGGTGTAGAGTTTTCCACCTTGGGCATCATGTTGGCTCTCAAAAATTTTCAGATATTGCAGTATTTCAGATTTTGTAGTTTTAGATTAAGGAGACAAATATTTTGTAACATAAAAATGTTTAATTAATTGAACTAATCCAGTTTCTAAATGGAGAGTCATGCAATATGTTGTAATACGGAATGACACTAATACAGTGTTAGAAGTATTACTCATTTATTTGGCAAGCCTTTCTTCAGTTTCTCCTATAAGCCAAGACCTATCTCTTGTTCTTCAACACTTAGAATTCAACGTGGAAGCAGATAGACTGGCTTCTGCCCCCAAAGTTCTGAGCCTTGGCAACCTATTCATTAGTAAAACAGCTATATAATCATCATCTTTTAAAATTATATACTGTGTTCTAATTTTTAATGTGAATTTGCACCTGTTGTTTCATTTTATTATTACTTGGCATTCAAGCACCTTATATGTAGGCCATTTCTTAATACAATCCTGGATGGTTATCTGGGGATAGGGTAAATGAAAATATGAATAAAAATAAAATGAGGATAAATAATTGGCCAAAACAATCCTTCTGATAATTCAGAAGTAGTGTACAGATTCCTTGGGTTTTTCATATTTTCTAGTTTCCAGAAATTTCCAAGTAGGAAATTTACTTTACATTGATCTGGTGTTATCTGTGTTTTCATGTTTGTAATTAACCTCACTGATATAGCTCTTTTTTATATTAGGTGTATTATTTTAAATACTGTACACTTTGGATAGTTACCCATGCAGACATGTCAGTTTGCTTGGAAATTTCTTGTTTTTCTTTTTTTATTTATTAGCATCATTCTGACTTTAATTTTTGACATAATTCATGGAAAGAGATCATTGAAATGTTCATTATGTAATGAATAAGGGAAGCAATGAATATTTAGCTTTTATATATATAATTTATAATTTTTTCATGCTGCCTTTTATTCCATAATATTTCAGTATATGGTATATTAACTTTTTTTCAGTGTCTTAATTATGGCCATTTAAATCAAATAGCACTGATGTATCTATGTTTAGTAGCATGTATTTGAATGTATAATACATATATTTGAAAAATTTGAATGAAGAAATTAGAATCTGGTTTCAAAGGAAATACTTAAAGCAAGGGTTTCTGGGAATAATTAATCTTTAAAAAGACTATCAAATATGTCAGTTATAAATAAATTCCAGCTTTGGAGACAATGAGATGTTTGTATTATAATAAAAATTCTTTGAAATATTGCTAACTAAAAATAAATGTTAGAGATAAGTTGTTAATATAAGTATGGCTGTAGCGTGGATTGCTAAAAAGTGAACTGGAGTCAGGAGACCTGGTTTCTAGGGCTGATTCATCTCTTGATTTTAGGCTAGTCATGGGAGTTCTCCAGGCATCAGTTTTTTATCTAAAAATCAGGATTTAATAAATGCACTATGATTCTTATCTAGTTCATTTAGTGCATTATTCAATGATCCCCACATTAAATGTTAAGTAGTGGTTATAATAGTAAATTCTCATATACCGAGAGAAAAAAAATACATGCAATACTAGACCAAAAATCTGTGGACTACTAAACCATCAATGACTATTGGAAAAATGCTAAAATTATTATGATATATTGCAGAAATAACCATAAATTATCATCCTCCCTGTATTAATGCCTTTACAGTGTGACTTCCCAGATCCTACTTTAAAAGGTCAAGTCTATTTTCCAATTTCTTGAATTTGTTCTGGTTGTGTGACTTGCTCCAGTGAACAGAATGCGGTAGAAGCAGCATTGTACCAGTTGAGCATTTAAGCTCCAAAAGGCCTTGCAAACTTCTAGTCTCTCTATTGCAACTGTGAGAAGAACCCCGGGCTGCAGCATGGATGAATGGCCATATTGATCAAATAGTAATTATCCCAACCATGTGTGCATGCCCAGCCCAAACTGGCACAGCTACCCAAGCTGCTGGCTGCAGATGCCTGAGTGAGCCCAGCAGAGTCCAGAAGAACCACCTCACTTCACCAAGCCTAAAATTCCAACCCCAAAATATGAATATATGCTTTTTAATAAACCACTATACTTTGAGATGCTTTTCTATGCAGCAAAAGCTAACTGATGCAACTATGAAGTCCTAATTTCTCCCAGATACAATAAAAGTTATTGTAGAATAGATACAGATATTAGACGGAACCATATTTTGCCCTCAATATTTCATATCTGGTCACTGTTATAAAAAAGTGATCTCCATAGTGTAAGAAAGTGGTAACATTCTATAAGAAGGGAACAAGATAGGAGAAAGAAAGTCATAGAGTAAGACAGCATGGTGATAAAAGTTAATAATTATGTGTTGTATACTTCAAAATTACTAAAAGAGTAGACTGTAAATGCTCTCACCACAATAAAATAAGTAGATAAATGATGGATGTGCCAATTATTTTGATTTCATCATCTTACAATGTATACATGTATGAAAACATCACATTGTATCCATACATCTATGCAATTATTATTATTAATTAAAAAAAATAAAAAACCAAGTCCAGCAAACAAAATTGCCAAAATAAACATTGTTCCTATTACTAGGCCAGACTACTTTTTTTTTCTATTGCGGGAAAATAGAGGAAATACTCAATTTATTGAGACAAAATAAGTCAACTCCTTGCTGCTCTTAAATACTTCTTTCTTACTTCGGTCTTGCTGACTTTTATTTCCAGTAGTCCTCCAAGATGATTTATTACAAAATGTTGTGCAGTTATATATTATTGTGTATAGCAAATGTGATTTGTTTTGAATTTTTGTTGCTTTTATAATTAGTTAGGAAGAGAATTTATATCTCTGTTAGTATAATTCAATTTCATGGACATGTCTTGACAGGAACTATCTTTCCCATGCTACAAAGTTAAATAACGGATTGCATAAAACTATGAAAAGTAAAAGATCTTTCAATATATTAGTGAGAAAATATTCCACGAGCCAAGAAGAGCATATACATTTTAATATTACATAGGTAATCTGGGTTTTTCTAAAATTGTTTCATATCTAATAACTGTTCTGTTATACTCACATTAATATACTTTATGATTATCAGACAATGGGTGATGTTTTTGTTTGGAAAGATATAGCCATTGTATATTAACTGTTATATAACATGAAGATGAATATATATGCATCAAAGAAAAATATTTTTTAAAATGGAAATGTTGATAGGTTATATTAGTATAGATTCTCCAGAGAAATGGAACCAGTAGGAGATGTGGAAATTGGTTCATGTAATCATAAAAATTTCATCATCTGCTTTTTCCAAGCTGGAGAATCAGAAAAGCCAGTGCAATTTAGTTTAAGTCCAAAGACCTGAGAACTGGTTTGGGCCGCTGGTTTAAGTCCCAGATTTCAAAAGCTTGAAAACCAGGATCTCTGATATCTGGGGCGGGAGAAGATGGATGCATCAGCTAAAGAAGAGGGAGTAAATTTACTTTTCTTCTACCTTTTTGTCCTAAGGGTGCCTCAGTGGAATCTATGATGCCTGCCTACACTGGTGAGGGTGATCTTCTTTACTCAGTCTGCCAATTCAATGCTAATCTCTTTTGGAAATACCCTCACAGATACACCTGGAAATAATGTTTTGTTAGCTATCTAGATATCCCTTACCTCTGTCAAATTGATATGTAAATTAACCAACTGAAGTCTACTACTTCTCAAATTGGCACCCATATTAATTTCCTTAAACCAAATCTAATTTCCAAACAAAGACAATAACAAGGTTATAATTCCACCTCTCATGATAGAACTGTCCTATGTACAACTCAAAACACACTAACCCCTTTCCAGAAAGAGCACGCAAAATCCTTGAATAATGTTTACTTTTGTTCTGATAGCAATACATCATACATTACATAATAAGGGAATATGAGAGGAAAGAGAACAAAGATATTTCTTAAGATATTTATATATACACAGAAACATATTTGTAACAAAGAGAAAATACTCATGACAATTACAATCCCCATTCCTATAACTGCTCCTATGGTCATAGCTGGAATTTATAACTAATGTCCAGTAGCCAATTTATTTTCCTATTGCCTTCAGTAAACACCTCAGCTTGTTGCAGTTCTTTACTTGGCAGGTTTACCCAAACTTTCATTACTGAAGAGTCTGGGCCATTTGTAGTCTTTCCTTCGTTGGGTTATTGTAGTTTTTATTGACCTTAATTACACGCATGGTAAAATACTATCAGATACCCTAAAGCATCTCCTGGGTTTCAGATACACTCTTCCTTAGCTCCATTGTGGAGTAGTGGTTCATTTTCCCCTTGGTGGATCAGATCAATCACCCCAGGCATCGTCGCAACTCCATTCTTTTCCTGTGGACTCAAAGGCATGAGGAGACCCAAGTGGCCAGGTGGCATCTTTAACTTCCAGTTCAGTGGAATCATTGTTGTGTTTCCTGGAGGAACCATTCCTCCCTCTGAAACCAAGACCTCTGGGACAGCAGAGCCAGGGGAACAGAAAGCCAAATTTTGCTAGTGGATCACTTGGGGTAACAGTGAGTGGTGCCACTCCCATTTCCACTCCTTTATTTCTGGATTTTTGCTTATATAAATAAAAAAACTCAAGTAGTTGTTTTGGAGTGTAGCACATTTCCTCATCACACTTTCTACCTTACATCTAGAAATCTTCCGGACTTATACTATTACACTTATTAATATGTTTTATTATTGTCAGACAATATGTGTTGTTGCTGTTTGGAAAGACAAAGACATTTTATATTTAGTGTATAACATTAAGATGAATACACGTATATCAAAGAAAAATATTTTTTAAATAAAGATATTGAAAGGCAAAAAGATATTCAGGGGAAAAGCTTAAAAATTAGCTTTGGGTTTGAAATGTAAAGATGTTTTACTGAACTATGGAGTGGGACTCAATGCCACCTCCTGGGAAGTCAGTATGGACTTCCCAGGGAAGGGTGGAGAAGAGGAGGATTAAAAAAAAAAAAAAAAAAAAAAGGCAGAGAGAAGAGACAATTCTGAGATTAAAAATATTAGAAGGAAAACGTAGAGAGAGGCGTGACAAGAAGTGACCACTGAGACAGGTTCAGTGGTGTAAGTAGATACGCAACTCACAAGGAGAATGGGAAGGAACTGAAGACAAAAGTGGAATGGCAGAAGTGAAAATGAAGAGAGTAGGACATTCTTTACTGGGGTTTGGTTATAAAGGGGAAAACAAAATGATTGGAAAGCTGGAGGAGAAAGTTGTTTCGAAGGAAGTTTTAGTTTGGTTATTTCTGAAGGTGGAAGGTGTCAATGTCTTTATTTGCTAATAGAATGATGAGAGAGAGAAAACTAAATTATACAGGAGAAAGAGGGGGTCATTTAGCAACGAAGTCATGGTTTAGATGAGAGCAGACAGGCTCTGGAATCATAAACTTTGCCAGTCGTTCTGCCAAGTCACTGAGCCATTTATAGGACTGCAGGAGATCTTTGAGGGGCCTTCTAGTTGTGATTCCCAGTGCATTAGGTAGTGTCATTCTAAGGGACAAAATGTCTTCTTAATAAAAATAATAGCACTAGAAAGGGTGCACAGGCATTATTAGTCCTTTCTGCCTATATATTCAAAGATACTTTTATTTATAATTTTTCTTCAAAATTTGCATTTTCTCCTTTCTAAAAAAAAAGCAAACCTTTGTTAGGTAACAAATGTGTTTTTAGAATATTCTTAACAGAACATTTTTTTTGTGTGTTATTGAGTACTTTAAGATTGTGGCTATAACAAATCATTACCGTAAGGGGTTTTATCATCAAAACTAGAGTGAATCTAAGGGAATAAAGGAAGAAGAAGAGGAAATAATACAAAAATCAGGTGTCTTTTTAGATCAATGATCAAAGGCTGTGTTTTGACACTTTTGAAAACATGAGTTATTACTCATTCTCTCATAGTTGATATTTTTGCTCCATAAAATACCTACTGTTTCTTAGACATAACACATTTTATTGGCTATTTGAAGATTATGAATAAAAGTGACTCATTTGGCCTAAAAACATCTAATTTAGTTTTGATTTCCCCCCACCCTCTATTTTCCAAAAGTCTGTAACTTTGATTTTTTTGTTTTAAAAAATCTCATTTCCATTTTCTGCTAATATCTTGAAAGTGAATCACATTATCTATTTATTTATTTTTTTTGAATATACTTCAGCTTTGAAATCTATGTTATAATCTAAAAAAATAGGTATGATAACCAAGTTTTAAAATCTGGATAAGAAAACATTCTCAGGTTTACAGTTAATATCTCTGATGATGGAATATCCATTAGGTGAGGTCTGAGGAAACAGGTGGATAAGAAAGACTTGTCAATGGTAGTGGCTCTGAGAGTGAGAATATGTAAACATATAATTTCACATTAAATAAAATGTTTCTGTGCACATTTCATGCGTTGAACAGTATTTTCTAGAGTCAGAAAATGTTAGAGATAAAAGGGATCTTAATGATTACTTATCTCCTTTAGTAGATAAGGAAACTGAGGCCTAAGGAGTCCAGTGACTTTCACAAGATTACACATCTGGCTTAGGATGATTCTCCAGAAGGATGATGTTTTTACATATAATGATTGTTTTAATGTCAGCAAGCAGGGTGAAAACTACCCTCAAAAAGCCTTTAAATCACTTATAAACTACAGCATAGAAAAAAGCATCTACAAGTGGGTCAAGTAGAACATTTTTCTCTTTTTTTCTTTTTCTTTTTTGTTTTGTTTTTGTTTTTGTTTTTTTTTTTTTTTTTTTTTTTTTTTTTTTTTTTTTTTTTGAGACGGAGTCTCGCTCTGTCGCCCAGGCTGGAGTGCAGTGGCGCGATCTCGGCTCACTGCAAGCTCCGCCTCCCGGGTTCACGCCATTCTCCTGCCTCAGCCTCCCGAGTAGCTGGGACTACAGGCACCCACAACCGCGCCCGGCTAATTTTTTGTATTTTTAGTAGAGACGGGGTTTCACCGTGGTCTCGATCTCCTGACCTTGTGATCCGCCCGCCTCGGCCTCCCAAAGTGCTGGGATTACAGGCGTGAGCCACCGCGCCCGGCTTGTTTTTGTTTTTAGAATGGAAACATTACTTTCTCTCCTACTGAATCCCAAAGTAAGCAGACATCTTGTTTTCAAGCGACCACATTGTACATAAAAAAATCATACAAAATACCTGGGAAGTGAGACCAACTGAGGGAATAGCCCTGTTATGTTCTTTGGGTAAAAATGTGGTTTGAAATAAATCCACTCATTTGTCGTTAATTGATTTTTGACAAAGATTCTGAGAATACACAATGGGGAAAGGATAGTCATCAATAAATGCTGGTGAGAAAACTGGATATCCACATGCAGAAGAATGAATTAGACCCTTATCTCATAGGACGTTAAAAATAATCTGAAACGGTTAAATGACTAGAAGAAAACATAAGGGAAAATCTTCATGATGTTGGTCTGGGCAAAGAGTTTATGGATATGACCCTTAAAGCACAACCAACAATAGCAAAAACAAAACAAAACAGAAGAGAGGCAAGATTGCTGACGAGGTGCAGTTAGGAACATCTGCCACCAAGGTACCTGGACACCAGGAAGGTTGGTGCACTCCGAGAAGATCTTCAGAAGGAAGCCATTGAGAGTGGATGGAGGGAGGACACAGGCTGCATTGAAGCAGGAGGAAGCTGGGAACCCTACATGGGGCTACCATGCACTGAGACTCATTCCTAGCCCCCAACAACTCCTGGGGAGAGAGTGAGTTGAGCAGGTAAGGGTTGACCCACTCTCGCCATGGACCTCTGGCATCCTGGTAGCAGGAGACCTCATAGCCCCAAGGAACACTTGAACTGACAGGGAGAACTGCTTAGAGAGGTAATAGGGGCAATATTCCAGCCTGTGGAGAGTCCAGAGGGTTTGGTGTGGGTATGTCTTCAGGGAGCACAGCCAAGGTTACCCATTTCTGAAGGCTTGCCATGTTTTCTAGGAGACTCTAGCCTTAGGGGAACTGTCAGACCTGAACTGAGTAGGGTGATCTTGCCTTTGAGATGGGGTCAGTCTGACCTGAGTGCTCATCTGTCTGTTGGCCTCTCCCAAGGCCTTAGCCTGGCCATGCCTGCTTACAGTCCAGCCTCAGATTCCCAACCAGGGTGTATCCCAGGAGCCTGCATCATAGCTTCTGCACTGGTGGACCAAACCTGACCATCAGAGAGCTCCGGCAGAGCAACCTCTGCTGAATTGTACAAGGTCACTTCCACTCGCCCCCACCACAGCCTCCCCATGCCAGTTTGCCAGTATGCACTTGCCCAAGGGATACCCTCTCTTCACTTTGCCAGTGCATGTGTGTATGAGAGCAGACCTCACCTCTCCTTCCCTGTCAGTTTATGAGTATGGGTGCACCCCACTGTGCCATTGTTCCTGGCATGAGTGCACCCACCAGCCCCCCGTGGCTACACTGCCATTGCCAGTGGTATCACACAGAGGGACAGTGATGGCCCTGCCCTCTGTGTCATGCCACCATCATAGCTGGCATGAATACGCACATGGAGGCCCCAGCCCTGTGGCCACTGGTGCCCTGCCCCTGTGCTGACACTGCTACTGGTGTGAATACGAACATGGACCTCAGCAGACCCCTCCTGTCTTCCCCCCACTACCCCTGGGTGGCCAATGCTGCTGCTGCCAAGATCTGCATGGAGGCCAGCAGCCCTGGGCCTGCTACAGCCCCTTCCCAGCTGATGAACCTGCACCCTGCTGTGCTGTCACTGCTGCTGGCATGGGCGAATGAGCACAGATTCTGCTGGCACAGTCCAACAAAGCTCTTTGGGTGGAACCACTGTTCAGAGTGGGGGCCAGTGGTCCAGGAACTCCTTGACCACTCTAGAATAGCAGGTTTCCAACCATGAGGGGCTACAGAGAAAAGCTGGGGGCCCAATACCAGTCACCCAGAATTAAAGCACACAGCCCAGGGGTGCTGAGCTGAGCCCTGGACCCCCCAAAATCTACCAGAAATGAAGCTAGTCAACTGAATCCACCTTATACCACAATCAAATCCCTAAGAACATTAAAGAAAATAAAAGAAAAAAAAATCATTCAAAACAAAAAACAGAATAAACAAGACCTTTGAGAAATATGAGATTATGTAAAGAGATCAGATCTATGACTCACCGGCATCCCTGAAACACAGGGAGAAGAAGTAAGCAACTTAAAAAACATATTGCAGGATATCATCCATGAAAAATTTTCCAACCTCACTAGAGAGGTAAACATTCAAAATCAGGAAATGCAGAGAATCCCTGCAAAATACTACACAAGGAGACCATCCCCCAAACACATAGTTATCAGATTCTCCAAGGTTGAAATGAAAGAAAAAAAACGTAAAAGGCAGCTAAAGAGAAGGGGCAGGACACCTACAAAGGGAACCCTATCAAGATAACGGGGACTTTCAGCAGAAACCCTACAGGCAGAAGAGATTGGAGGTCTATATTCAGCATTCTTAAAGAAAAGAATTTATAATCAAGAATCTCATATCCAGCCAAATTAAGCTTCACAAGTGAAGGAAAAATTAAACCCTTTCAAACAAACAAATGCTAAGAGATGTTGTTACCACCAGAACTGCCTTAAAATAGATCCTGATGGGAGTGCTAAACATGGTAAGAAAAGAACATTATCAGACCATTATCACTACAAAAACACACTGAACTACACAGAACAGTGACACTATAAAGGTACCACACAAACAAGTCTGCATCATAACCACCTAACAACATGATGACAGAACCAAACCTGCACATATCAATACTAACCTTGCAAGTAAACAGGTGAAATGACCCAACTAAAAGGCATAGAGTGACTAGTTGGATAAAGAAGTAGGGCCCAATAGTGTGCTGTCTTCAAGAGACCCATCTTACATGCAATGACACCATAGACTCAAAGTAAAGATATGGATAAAAATCTACCAAGCAAATGTAAAACAGAAAAAAAAAAGCAGTTGTTGCTATTTAAGTTCAGACAAAACAGACTGTAAACCAACAAAATCGAAAAAGACAAAGAAAGGCATTACATAATGGTAAAGGATTGAATTCAACAAGAGACCTAACTATCCTAAATAATATATGCGGCCAACACAGAAGCACTCAGATTCATAAAGCAAGTTCCTAGAGACCTATGAAGAGACTTAGGTAACCACACAATAATAATGGGAGACTTCAACACCCCACTGGTAGTGACAAAGATAATTGTGACCCAACTCAACACATGGCTAAATTGATATAATAGCAATCTATAGAACATTTCACCCCAAAACAACAGAATATACATTATTCTTATCTGTACTTGGCACATACTCTAAAACTAACCATATAATTGGCCATAAAACAAACCTCAGCAAGTTTGAAAAATCCAAAATCATACCAACCACACTCTTGGACCACAGTGCAATGAAAATATAAATCAATACTAAGAAAATCACTCAATACCACACAATTGCATGGAAATCAAACAACCTGCTTCTGAATGACTTTTAAATAAATAATGAAATTAAGGCAGAAATCAAGAAACTCTTCGAAACTAATAAGAACTAAGATACAACACACCAGAATCTATGAGACACAGCTAAAGCAGTGTTAAGAGGGAAGTTTATAGCACTATATGTCCAAATCAAAAAGTTGAAAAGATCTTAAGTTAACAACCTAAAATCACAATTAGAAGAACTTGACAAACAAAGCAAATCAATTCCAAAGCTTTCAGAAGAAAAGAAATAACCAAAATCAAAGCCAAACTGAAGGAAAACGAGGTGTGAAAAACATACAAAAATCAATGAATCTAGAGATTGGCTTTTTGAAAAAAAGAAATAAGACTACTAGCTAGACAAATAAGTAAACAAGAGAGAGAATCCAAATAAACACAATCAGAAATGGTAAAGAGGAAAGTATCACCCCACAGAAATACAAAAAACTCTTAGAAATAGCTATGAACACCTCTATGCACACAAGGTAGAAAGTCTTGCAGAAGTGGTTAAATTCCTGGATACACAAAACCACCCAAGACTGAATCAGGAAGAAATTGAATCCCTGAACAGACCAATAATAAGCTCCAAAATGAAAGCAGTAATAAGAAACCTACCAACCAGAAAAAGTCCAGGAGTAGAGAAATTCAGAGCTGAATTTTACCTGATGTATAAAGAAGAGCTGGTACCATTTCTACTGAAACTCTTCCAAAAAATTGAGGAGGGAGGGCTCCTTTCTAATGCATTATATGAGGCCAGCATCATCCTGATACCAAAACCTGGCAAACACACACATGCAAAAAGAAAACTTCAGGCAAATATCCTTGATGAACATAGATGCAAAAATCCTCAACAAAATACTAGCAAATGAAAACCAGCAGCACATCAAAAAGCTAATCAACCATGATCAAGTAGGCTTTATCCCTGGGATGCAAGATTGGTTCAACATATACAAATTAATAAATGAAAATTATTATTTACTACATAAACAGAATGAAAAACAAAAATCATATGATTATCTCAGTAGATGCAGAAAAGGCTTTTGATGAAACCCAACATCTCTTCATGTTAACAATCCTCAACAAACTAGGCATTGTAGGAATATACTTCAAAACAATAAAAGCCACTGTGACAAACTCACAGCCAACATCATACTGAATGGGCAAAAGCTGGAAGCATTCCTCTTGAAAACTGGAACAAGACAATGATGCTCTCTGTCATCCCTCCTATTCAACATAGTACTGAAAGTCTCGGCCAGAGCAAGCAGGCAAAAGAAAGAAATAAAAGGCATTCAAATAAGAAGAAAGAAAGTCAAACTATCCCTATTTGCAGATAATTTGATTCTATGTCTAGAAAACCCCATAGTTTCTGCTCAAAAGCTCCTTGCTCTGATACACAACTTCAGCAAAGATTCAGGATACAAAAATTAATGTACAAAAATCAGTAGCATTCTAATATATCAATAACATCCAAGCTGGGAGCCAAATCAATAACAGAATATCATTCACAACATGTATATGTTATATATATATTTTATTTGAATTTCAGGATACATGTTAAGGATGTGCACATTTGTTACATGTGTAAACATGTGCCATGATTATTTACCGCACCTATCAACCTATCACCTACGTATTAAGCCCAGCATGCATTAGCTATTTATCCTGATGCTCTTCCTCCCTTTGCTCCCCACTGACAGCTCCAGTGTGTATTGTTTCCCTCCTTGTGTCCGTTCAGCTCCTACTTATAAGTGAGAACATGTGGTGTTTGGTTTTCTGTTCCTGTGTTAGTTTGCCGAGGATAATGGCTTCCAGTTCCATTTGTGTCTCTGCAAAGGACATGATCTCATTACTTTTTATGGCTGCATAGTATTCCATGGTATATATGTACAACTTTTAAAAATCTATTCTATCACTGATACGCATTTAGATTGATTCCATGTCTTTTCTTATGTTATATTTTTAAGGAATGAAATATTATTGGATAACAACTTAGATGGTTTAAGTGTTTGGGTTTCAGGTGACTGATTTCAACTTTAGTGTATTTATATAATAACATGTGATATGGTTTGGCTTCGTCCCCACCAAAGTCTCATCTTGAACGGTAATCCCCATGTGTGGAGGGAGGGAGGTGAATGGATCATGGGGACTGTTTCCCCATGCTGTTCTTGTGATAGTGAGTTCCCACAAGATCTGATGGTTTACTCTAAGGGGTTATTTGCTCGCACCCTCTCCTGCCATTTTGTGAAGAAGGTGCCTGCTTCCCCTTTGCCTTCTGCCATGGTTGTAAGTTTCCCAAGTCTTCCCCAGCCATGCACAACTGTGAGTCAATTAAACCTCTTTCCTTCATAAATTACCCACTCTTGGGTATTTCTTTATAGCAGTGTGAAAATGGACTAATACACCATATATGGGTTGCAAAGCCCTTGTTGAACTTATTGTCTTGCTGTAGTTTCTTCTGCTGATCATGTATCAATAGGTCTTAATTCTAACCAGAAGCAACCACGAGCCAAATCATCATACATGTAAACACCACACTCTAGGCTCTAGGCGCTGGGACCATTACAAGAGTGAAATATAGAAAATACTATTAATCAAAACCTAAAATGTTTATGACCATTTCCATGTAACTCTTTACAGCTGTTACCCAAAAACTTGTCTTTGAAAGTCCCCTTTAGGAAGTGTCTTAAAGGTTTTCAATGGAAGCTTTGTTTGAAAATCATGGAAATTGGGGGGAGGAGAGAGAACCCAGAAAGTAATTTCAATTTTATACATAAATTCATGTATTGCCATGTACTTTCACTCAAGTATGTGTTAATTTGATAAGGGTAATCGTTGGGACACTTAAGATGTGAACTCATGTAAAGAGAGGAAAATTACAGGACTAAGATATCTGTCCAGTAGAATTTCCCGCACCCTACTCTGTATCTTTCTTTACCCACTAACATCTATGCTTTTTTTTTTTTTTTTTTGAGATGGAGTTTCTCTCTTTGTTTCCCATGCTGGAGTGCAGTGGAGCAATCTCTGCTCACTGCAACCTCCACCTCCTGGGTTCAAGCGGTTCTCCTGTCTCAGCCTCCTGAGTAGCTGGGATTACAGGTGCCCGCCACCACGTCAGGCTAATTTTTGTATTTTTAGTAGAGACGAGGTTTCACCATGTTGGCCAGGCTGGTCGTGACCTCAGGTGATCCTCCCACCTTGGCCTCCCAAAGTGCTGGGATTACTGGCGTGACCCACCACGTCTGACCCCGTTTAATTTTCTTTATGTTTGGTTCTATGAATCTTTTTCTTGGCACTGAGATTGTTTGGTCCCTACTCATGTCAGTTAAAAAAAAATTATCTGGCTTTAATTGCATTAAGTAGTCAAATTCACCACCACGGTTCCATCTATTTTTCTCTGCACTTGCTATTGCTCATCCTTACGAACATCTCATCACCACTACCTTCCACTCAGCTCACTAGTATCTCTAGGATAACCTACTGCCTATCATTCTTGAGAAGTGCCAACTTGGCCTTAAAAATCTGGCATATTTTGGGAGGCTGAGGGGGGAGAATTTCTTGAAGCCAGAGGTTCAAGATGAGCCTGAGTAACAAAGTTAAACCCTGTCTCTACAAAAAAAACAAACAAAAAAAAAATTTTAAAAATTTTGAAAAATTCTCTAGGCATGGTGGTGGGTGACTGCAGTCCCAGCTACTCAGGAGGATGAGGCAGGAGAATTACTTAATCCCCTGAGTTCAAGGCTGCAGTGAGCCATGACTGTTCCACCACATGCAAGCCTAGGTGGCAGGGAAAAAAACCTGTCTCTAAAAAATAAATAAATGAAAATAAATAAATAAAGTTTAAAAATAACCAGGCATATCAGGCAGTATCTACACCTGGGTTTAAAACCAGTCAACTAGGTCCTAAGAAACTTGTTTCTTTTGGCTCTCTACCTCTTATTCTGAAATTCTTCCTGGAGTGCCAATATGATAAACATGAGTCTTTCCTAAGATATGTGCATAAAGTACATTCTTCTTCTTCATAGACTCTCCCCACTCTTCCCCTTCCTCCCACCAAGTAGAGACACACAAGCAATCACATTTTAACAATATACCAATGTGAATTTTAAAAGTAGAGGACATGCAAAATTGTTACAGTTTTAGTATCATATACTTTAAAATCCAAGGAAAGTCTATGCATTCAGAAAATATTTGCAAAGTAATACTTGAAAAAGGCAAGACAAGTCAGCACAGGGAAGCTTTTAGATTTAGGGTTATATTTTACTTTGCAAATGGCAAAGACTCAGCTAGTGGTAGTTGTGCTCCTAAACAGTAATGTTGACTTTGACTAAGTCATTTACTTTCTTCCATAAATTTATCTGATTTTGTTGTCTCCTGTATACTCTGTGGCATGTTCGCATGTCCCATCACACCTTCATTATTACAGCAATGATAATGGAAATTAAGTATGCATCTTTGAACTAAAAAGTGCTAAATAAAAATTGTCATTAAAAAAATCTTGCAAATACCCTCAAGGTCTCAAGAGTAGTAATGAAAATCAAAGATGATGTTTGAATCTTTATACTCAAATGCAATAAAATTCATCAAGAATTACTAAGTTGCATCCTTTGCAGTTCTCTCCATCTTGTTTTTAGATCTCAAGACAAAATCCTTTGCTTAGCTTGTGTGCATATTAATTAGACTTTTTTCCAGATATTGTTCACTTTTGGCACATACAACTAATTAAGAACTAACCCCATTAACAGGCTAACATGAAGGTGATGTTTTTCTAATACATTGTTTTACTTCGGAACATGCATAGGGATATTTTTAGCGGTTTGGTTACACACTAAATAAAATATTCTGTGTCTTTCAAAGGATCCCTGCTAATGCATCTATACTCTTTCCTAGAAGCCCAGAATATAATTCTGATTTTATTTTTCAAAATAATCTTTTTCTCCCTTTATTGGAAAATGTCACTTCATCAATCATTTAGCAATAAACTCCTGCTGTGGCTTGACCTCCCTCTGTAACTTTTGTGACTTTACAATTCATCCTTTAAGTGGAGCTGTCATTTTGGTATGATCCTTGGTTTAATCCTGTTAAGCTCCTGCAAGCATCCCATTTTCTATATGTTGAACACTTCGTTGAAATGTAAGACACTTTTACAATCCATTTTTCATTTCCAACGCTGCTGCTGTAGAGTAAATTCACCATTCACTCTTTCTGAAACTGTGCACTTTCCAAGGAGATTGACATTCCTAAAATTGTATCATCATTTTCCTCATTCATTTTACCTGTCATTTCTTTATCTGTTCTCATTCTACATGGTCCTCGGTGTTTCCTGTAACTTACCTACATTTCTTAGAGATTAATAAAATTCACCCCAGCTTCTAATGGGTGCAAAAGAGAGCCCCCTTTACGTTGAAGATAAACAGGACATCCTATCTGTAAGTCATAGGCCTGGTTTTCATTCTGGCCCCATCATTTAACAGCAATAGGACTTGAGCAAATCACTTCAATTCCCTTTATTAGTTATTAGTACCATCTACTTCAAATAATCATGAATGATTCAATGAATCTGATAAGAAAAATACACAAATAGCCACCATTTGTTTTACTACTAAGTTTATTTGATAAAGGATTATAGAACTAAAATGTATTGAGCACCTAACATGTACCAAGGACTGCACTTGGAATTTTACAATTATTCACAAATGTTGTCATTAAGGTTGCTTCAAAAAAGGAATGTGAATTTGTCTTTGCTCATGTGTTATGTAGATCCATGCTATTATAACTATGATATAGTTCATTCGGTCTTTCAATCTCTATAAATTTCAGTCTCCTCATCTGAAAATGAAGATAATATTACTTAATTTTAGGATTCCTTTGAAGAGTAATGAAGTTATATAAAGATCTTAGTAAAATATATTGCAGATGCTTTAAAGAAAAGTTAGTTATCTGTATTTATTGTAGTCACAGTGGCCATGGTGGTAGAGGTAGCAGGCAGAAATGTTTCAGCTTATGAACAATTTGTGTACTCTAAATGTTTCTAAAATTTTTAATAGTGTATGCATATTGATGTGTATTTCATTTTAATATTTGTGAGGTGGTGTTGTAATTAGATGTTCAGGAAGACCCACGAAACCCATTTAATCTGTAGTAGAGCTGGACTGTTTTATTAATAGGACTATATATTTCTCTCATTCTAATGTGTCATCCCTGTACATTCACAGACCCATTTAAGATTTCAAATATTTTCGGCTGGGCACGGTGGCTCATGCCTGTAATCCCGGGACTTTAGGATGTTGAGGCGGGTGGATCATCTGATGTCAGGAGTTTGAGACCAGCCTGGCCAACATGGTGAAACCCCGTCTCTACTAAAAATACAAAAATTAGCTGGGCATGGTGGCGGGCGCCTGTAATCTCAGATTTTCAGGAGGCTAAGGCAGGAGAATCGCTTGAACCTGGGAGGAGGAGGTTGCAGTGAGCTGAGATCGTGCCACTGCACTCCAGCCTGGGCAACAGGGCGAGACTCTATCTCAAAAAAAAAAAAAAAAAAAAAAAAAAAAGATTTCAAATATTTTCAAGGAAACCATATTGAACTGATTTTGACAGAGAGTCTTAAAGAATAAAAATATTCTGTAATGCTATACCCAAACTGATGACAACATAAAGCTATAACATTAAGCTATAGACCTTATAAATATGCAGTGTTTTTATTGTAATTTGTTGCCACGAGGAAGTAAATGTCAGATTCAACTGGAGATGGCACAGTCCTAGAAACAAAAACTCCACATCAATCCCTGAATTGGTCATCTCTGACTGAAATTGGAAATCAAAGGGAGATGCCCGTCTTGTTTACTCATTTTCAAATATCATTGAAAATACAGTTTTCTTACTTGTCAACTGCAATTACAGTGTCTATTTTAAATATTTTATCTTCTGTTTGGCTGTTTTTATGCTCTCATTACAGTCTTTATTTTAGGGTATTTATTTTTCAATTAAGGTTACCTTCAAGACAAGATGATTGATTTGTTTTTATTGAACCTTCTTAAATATCTTGTTAATTACTAATAACCTCTATAATTTTACATGAATTACCGAAGAGGAAGCTGACTTAAAATTTGTATTTTTGTTTAACTGAAAATTCCAACTGTTGTTCTAGGAAATCTTGGTATTTTGCATCTATAAATGTGATCACAGAAAAGAGAGAGATTTTATTATTTAACTCATTATTTCTCAAAGTGTTCAGCCCATACACTTATAAAATGTGAGATGATTTTAAGTAGTGCGTGAATTTTCCTTAAAATATATATTATCAAATCCAAATAGCATCTCAATCCCATTATGTCACAAATATTTTAGATAATTGCAAAAAATTATTAAAGTGGATTTAGAGAAAATATAACTATATATGTTTACATATATAAATATATACATAATTTTCCAATATAGTGTGGGCTTTGGAAAATTTGCTAAAACAATAAAATTTTGTGAACTATTGGAAAAGTCAAAGATTGTTGGGGAAAGTTGGCTTCAAACTTCCAGTTGAGGATGTGCTGGGCACATTTGTCATGCACCTCTCTGGGAAAATATGTGTGATTGAAAGTCCAGTTGGGCTTAAGGCTAGAAGGAAGTAAAAATATACAATCATTAGAATTTGTATTAGTAGATATCAACATGAGAGAAAAATAAAGAGTAATGTTATTAAGGGGATATTAATATGTAGCAAGCACACAAACTATAACAACAGTAAGTTTCATGGCTAATAAACTCAAGCAAGTTTCTTTGCAACAGGTTTTCTTAGCACCATTATGTTAATCGCAGTGCAAATCACCAAGAAGCAGATCAAATATAAGCTAATTCCTAAGTATGTTTGATCATGAGGCCCTTCCCTTCAAAAATTCCTATTAATATTTCAGAAAAGCGAGAGTGTGAGGCAATACTTGGTGACTGTTAAAGGAATAATGTTTGAGAAAAACACATGCAATTCATTTTTTTGAACTTCTTAATGGCAGAAATTAATTTTTATATGTCTGTATATTTTGTATGCATGAACATAGCAACTGTCAAAAAATAAGGTATGAATGAATTAGTCCAATACTTCATCAGATTTAAGATATTACAAAGGATAGGATGAGAAATCATTTTAATTGTGAATTAAATTGAGTTGTTCAAAAGAGAGACTTTTGATCTTATTTGTAATCTTCACTTTTATTAATTTTTTCTATATTTGCTCTGAATTCAGAAACAAGCGTCTCCGTATAGATGACCTATGAGGTCCTGAAAGTCAAGTCCATTCTCACTTTTTACACTCCCTTTTTCTACTCTTAGTACATTTAGGACACTATACTGTGTGTTTGTCAAACAAAGTTCTCAATGTATTATAGATGCAGGACAGGTGAGGCCCAAAATTGAAGCTTAGCCTGTGAGGGTTATTGGTTTAACTCAAAAAGGAATTAAAGGGTAAGCCAATCGTGCTGGACAGAAATATTTTATTGAATGGTACTGCTCCTTGGGGAGCGGGGCTAACTCATAGGCAGTGTGCCCAGACTGGGCAATGTTGGTGACTGTATTTATACTTACTTTTATCCACTTTCTATTTTATGCAAATTAATGGGAAGGTTAATGCAAATTGAGGGGTGGGTTTCTAGAACTTATTTAAAAAGGGGTGGCAACCTCTGAGTCTTTGCAATGGAAAGGGCTGGTAACTTCTAGGTGGTTGCCATGGCATTTGTAAACTGTCACAGCACTGGTGGGAGTGCCTTATGCCTATGAGCAATGAGGGCAGCTGGGATACCTTTTGTCACTATCTGCTGGTTTCAGCTGATTTCTTCATTTTATCCTGTCGGAACCAGATACTGTTTTAGTCAGTAGGGTTGTGACCAGAAAATAGGCCCTGCCAGTCTCCTGTCTCATTATTATATAATAGAATGAGTGACTGAATAGCCAACTTTAAAGTACCCTGTATAGTTCAGCTTAGACTTTTCTTTGTCCTGAAAAATCATCCCCTGATATTGACTTAAGGGGTATCCTTTATATGTATGTAATTCCATAGCATTCCTACTTACCCATTTATAGAATCAATGAAAAATTACAGCGATTATCAATGTAATTATCTCTATCGAAATTCTTTTTTTTATTTTTTATTTTTATTATTTTTTTTATTTTTTGAGACAGAGTCTCGCTCTGTCGCCCAGGCTGGAGTGCAGTGGCCGGATCTCAGCTCACTGCAAGCTCCGCCTCCCGGATCTACGCCATTCTCCTGCCTCAGCCTCCCGAGTAGCTGGGACTACAGACGCCCATCACCTTGCCCGGCTAGTTTTTTGTATTTTTTAGTGGAGACAGGGTTTCACCGTGTTAGCCAGGCTGGTCTCGATCTACTGACCTCGTGATCCGCCCGTCTCGGCCTCCCAAAGTGCTGGGATTACAGGCTTGAGCCACCGCACCCGGCCCTATCGAAATGCTTTAAGAGTATACTTGTGCTGAATTCATCCCAGGCACATTATCTGGCTCATAGGAGGTGTCCAGTAAATATCTGATGAATGAAGAATAATTAAAACTTTATTATTAAAAGAAAACCCATTTGACCTAAAGGCCATTGTACTGGGTATAAGACAAGTAAAATGTAATAGTTTAGGAATGTGATTTGGTCCACTTATGCAAACCATAGTATTATGGAAGTTACAAGCAGTGTGAAGTAATTATTGGTGCCTATTAAAAACAGGAACTTAATGGTATTTAGGCAAATATTTGCTGTTCACCAGCTGTGTATGACCTTTCTCTACACATTTCTTCTGTATCATATTATTTGACCTCTCTTTACATGCATTATACAAGCATTACCATTTATTTCTCATTAGAGCTGGAAATGGGTGGTAGAGGCGGCGTAGGGGCTCATTAAAAAAAATAGCCTGAGAGAACTCCCATTCACAATAGCATCAAAGAGAATAAAATACCTAGGAATCCAACTTACAAGGGATGTAAAGGACCTCTTCAAGGAGAACTACAAACCACTGCTTAGTGAAATAAAAGAGGACACAAACAAATGGAAGAATATACCATGCTCATGGATAGGAAGAATCAATATTGTGAAAATGGCCATACTGCCCAAGGTAATTTATAGATTCAATGCCATCCCCATTAAGCTACCAATGACATTCTTCACAGAATCGGAAAAAAAACTGCTTTAAAGTTCATATGGAACAAAAAAAGACCCTGCATTGCCAAGACAATCCTAAGCCAAAAGAACAAAGCTGGAGGCATCATGCTATCTGACTTCAAACTATAATACAAGGCTACAGTAACCAAAACAGCATGGTACTGGTACAGAGATATAGACCAATGGAACAGAACAGAGCCCTCAGAAATAATACCACACATCTAGCCATCTGATCTTTGACAAACCTGATAAAAACAAGAAACGGGGAAAGGATTCCCTATTTAATAAATGGTGCTGGGAAAATTGGCTAGCCATAAGTAGAAAGCTGAAACTGGATCCTTTCCTTACTCCTTATACAAAAATTAATTCAAGATGGATTGGAGACTTAAATGTTAGACCAAAAACCATAAAAATCCTAGAAGAAAACATAGGTAATACCATTCAGGACATAGGCATGGGCAAGGACTTCATGTCTAAAACACCAAAAGCAACAGCAACAAAAGCCAAAATTGACAAACGGGATCTAATTAAACTAAACAGCTTCTGCACAGCAAAAGAAACTACCATCAGAGTGAACAGGCAACCTACAGAATGGGAGAACATTTTTGCAATCTACTCATCTGACAAAGGGCTAATATCCAGAACCTATAAAGAACTCAATCAAATTTACAAGAAAAAAACAAACAACACCATCAAAAAGTGGGCAAAGGATATGAACAGACATTTCTCAAAAGAAGACATTCATACAGCCAACAGACACATGAAAAAATGCTCATCATCACTGGCCATCAGAGAAATGCAAATCAAAACCACAATGAGATACCATCTCACACCAGTTAGAATGGCAATCATTAAAAAATCAGGAAAAAATAGGTGCTGGAGAGGATGTGGAGAAATAGGAACACTTTTACACTGTTGGTGGGACTGTAAACTAGTTCAACCATTGTGGAAAACAGTGTGGCAATTCCTCAAGGATCTAGAACTAGAAATACCATTTGACCCAGCCATTCCATTACTGGGTATATACCCAAAGGATTATAAGTCATGCTGCTATAAAGACACATGCACACGTATGTTTATTGCGGCACTATTCACAATAGCAAAGACTTGGAATCAACCCAAATGTCCATCAGTGACAGACTGGATTAAGAACATGTGGCACATATACACCATGGAATACTATGCAGCCATAAAAAAGGATGAGTTTGTGTCCTTTATAGGGACATGGATGCAGCTGGAAACCATCATTCTCAGCAAACTATCGCAAGAACAGAAAACCAAATACTGCATGTTCTCACTCATAGGTGGGAATTGAACAATGAGATCACTTGGACACAGGAAGGGGAATATCACACACTGGGCCCTATTGTGGGGAGGGGGATGGGGAGGGATAGCATTAAGAGATATACCTAATGTAAATGACGAGTTAATGGGTGCAGCACACCAACATGGCACATGTATACACATGTAACAAACCTGCATGTTGTGCACATGTACCCTAGAACTTAAAGTATAATAATAATAATAAATAGCCTGAGAGAGCACAGGTGACTTTAGAGAGTTCAACAATGTCAATAGAACAAGTGACATAGCAGCATCATAGTAAAGAGAACATCATGTACATGGGATGCGCACCAAGAGCATGAAGCAATCTTCTGGATGAAGCCATCTTCAGCATCTGGATGGATGCTGGAAGCAGCAATATGGAAGGATTTCACATATTTCTACCAGGACCCATGTTTACAGGATAAACAATGTGAGGAAAGCATGAACTGGGGAAAGCTGAGTGAAAATGAACTGGCCTGGTACCCAAAGAAGATCAGGTTCTAGGTAGGATCAACTGGTGAAGTACAGTATTCAGCACATTTTTTTTCCCCAAATTCCTCAGCAATTTGATGTATGCTAGATATTCTAGTTAGTGAGATGATCTTGCAGTGTTTTCCTCTCTGAGTGACTTCTGACTTTAGTAGTCCAGTTACTTCTTGGTTATGACTCACTCATTTAAACCACCACGTATTCTGATTATACCTATATTATGAAGTGATCTGCCTTTATATCTTTGCAGTAAACACAATGTAAGAACATAAATTCAGGGTGCAAATGTCCACAAATATTAAGTAGCATTATCTATATATACTTGGCTAGTCTAATTTAAAAGTATTTAATGCTTTCACATACCCTGACATTTTACTGCATTCCTATCAGATATTTTCCTGTATAGGAAATGTAATATATGTTGTTGTATTTCTGTACACCTTCTTGGCAATCTGAAGGAAATGAATTTTCATATAAGTCAAACAATTCGTGGGCCCATTTGGAAAATGAGCAAGGTAAACTTGTGCTTGTGGTCTTATAATGTATGTGAGAAAGAATATTCCAAGACATACACACACACACACACACACACACACACACACACACACACACACACATACACATAGAAAAGGACTAGAAAAGGAAACTGGGGAGAAGGGAGACAGAAGTCAGGAGTTAACCTTTGGAGACAGGAGTTAACTGTAAATGTATCACATAATCAAGAAGATGAAACAAACAAAGAAAAAACAAAGGAGACTCTCAGCAGTCATATTATTCTCCTACAACTAACTGAACACAGTTTACACTTCATTGAGAACCTCTAGGAAACTCATCTTCAATGGCTTAACACGTAAAAAAGAAATAGTGAATTTTTTAAGGCTTGAGGATTTTGACTAGTCTTTAGTTAGTTCTCCCGATTTCTCTACTTAATGATATAATAGATTTATTCCTAAACTTGTTCACTTTACCTTAACTTTATTTTCATAACAGCTTATGCTCCTGAAAATTGTTCTCAATGATGGAGAACTTGCAAATGTGAACTGAACTCTCAAGGCTGGGTGGAGAATTATATTTTAATTCATCTGCCATTTTCCCTCCAATAGTATAGCATATGATCAAATAAGATATAAGATTTACTTTAAGCTGAGAATGGCTTTTTTGTTTAGAATTAACTGATGGTAGATGTATGTCCCTTCTGGCGTCAACATGGTAAGTTTTCTCTATTGATCAAGTAGCATTCCAGAGGGAAAGCTGTTTCCAGAGGACAGACGCTACGTTACACAAACTGTCATTTTCTTGCTTTTCTGGAGCCAGGAGTAACTCAGCTGCTAATTAAACTGGGATGAATTAAGGTAAATTGAATCTTCCTGCACATCTGTTCCAGATCTTCAAATAGGACCATGAGGCACAGCAGACACAGCTCATTTGACAAGAGCCTTCTTCTACTTTCTACTACTTTCTTCTACTTTCAAACCAGTCCCAAAGAATCCCAATCCTCAGGTCATGGAATCCTGAGGTAAGAAAGAATGTGAATGAGAGAAAACTAACAACCACCTTGTGCATATCTTGACACTAAGAGTATGCAAAACAATAATTCCATATTCACAGAATGCCTGGAAGGCTTTCAAAGTTGGGTCATTTTAGAAAGTGGACTACATGGCCAGGCGCAGTGGCTCACACCTGTAATCCCAGCACTTTGGGAGACCGAGGCGGTGGATCATGAGGTCAGGAGTTCAAGAGCAACCTGGCCAAGATGGTGAAAATGCAAA
Organism: Macaca fascicularis; assembly: GCF_037993035.2. Lineage (NCBI taxonomy): Eukaryota > Metazoa > Chordata > Mammalia > Primates > Cercopithecidae > Macaca > Macaca fascicularis. The sequence goes on from NC_088394.1 coordinate 55,839,768, forward strand.
AATACTAGAATACTAAAAATACAAACCTAGCCGGGCGCGGTGGCAGCTGCCTGTAATCCCAGCTACTCGGGAGGGTGAGGCAGGAGAATCACTTGAACCCCAGGGTGGAGGGTGCAGTGAACTGAGATCGCGCCACTGCACTCCAGCCTGGGTGACAGAGTGAGACTGTGTCTCCAAAAAAAAAAAAAAAAAAAAAAAAAAAAAAAAGACTACACACATTTATAACACAAAATCATTAGATTAAGATTAAATCAGTTATTCCCTGATGACTCCTTTACACATAGCTTGAAGGATAGTTCGATACTCTTATTTCTGTGGCTACCTAAAATATCCATATAATTTAATCCCATTTCTTTAATTAATCCCCTATTGTTGGAAAATGCTATGGTTTCCATTTTTGTTTCTTTTTCCTGTTGTTACAGGTAAAGCTGTAATTATTTCTCATACATATATACACACACACATATATGTGTTTGTGTGTGTGCATTACACATATATTCACCCACACTTGCAGTTATTTACTTGAACTACATTTCTAGGACTAAAATTTGGGGGATCAAATTTTATTTCCAATTTTCCATTTGTGTATACATCACTAAATTACCAGGAGATATTTTACCTACTTTATCTATTTCCTGATATTTACAAATTCCTTTCTCTCCCTCCCTCAATCTCTCCCTTCCTCTCTTCTTTCCTTTCCTCCCTCCCTCCCACCCTTCTTCCTCCCTTCCTTCCTTCCTTCCTTCCTTCCTTCCTTCCTTCCTTCCTTCCTTCCTTCCTTCCTTCCCTTCTCTATTTGTCTCTTCATTACATAGTAGACTTTTTTTCAATGGGTTCACAGTAATGAAAACCAAAATATGAAAATGTAATACAATTACACTGACAATCTCTAACTACAAATAAATTAATCAAATCTTGCAGAAAAGTTTACATTGTATATTTTCAGAAAAAAAGTGCTAATTCTTATATTCACATGAAAAATGATTCTGTATGTAGGTTTTTCATCAAAATGAAAGATCTGGATTATGATGTTAAGAAAATTAAATACCTAAGTAATAAGTAATAAGAAATATGAGAAATAAGAATAATCTCTAGGTTGACTGTATCTGTAGCTGTATAAATTAGTTCAAGTATTTATTGATTTTAGTAATCAAGTGCTAATGGCTTTGCTAGGCTCTCGGATGAATACAAGAAAGATATAAAGTTAATCTTTGCATTAAAAAGGTTTGTTTACTTGTTAGTGTCTTCTCTGCACTGGAGGCATAGAGCATTGAAAAGCACCTTATATTCAAGAAACGGGGTTAGTTCTGTGTGGTGGAAGCATGAAAACTGCTAGGAGGAGTGAGAAAAAGTATGGGATGTAAATTGTACTAAATAGTGAAAAATCTTGAAATCCAACTTAGAAATCCCCAAAGTAAGTTTCCCAGGACACTAGCAGCCATATTTGTCCCTCGAAAATGTGACCCATGGATATACACGATTAGAAGATTCTGACTTGATATCTTCCCCCTCGAGAAGTTAAAATGTACATTAGTGTCTAAGCAGATCTGAGAAGTCTTTCACTAAGAAATCAAATTACCTTGGTTTATTCCTGCGTTTCCTATACCTGTTTAATCAATGGAACTGTTTAGATGTAAAACCTGATGCTATCTCACAGAAAGAGAAAAAACTCTTGTAGACAGTACACAGCCCCAAAAAGCTTTTGACAAAAATATAGTATTTTCCCAATCTCAACCATACAGGTACTGAACAGAGAAGAAAGAGACATATCTACATTTAAAGAGGAGTATAGAGGAAAATGCATCAGAAGTAAAATAAGCTCCTGGAAATATGGGAATTCCCAAAATATTTCAAGAGGCTGATGTAGTTAGTAAGAATCTCTGCCTGTAGAACCAGTAGGGCTGGTGTTGGTATACTTGACTGTCGCCAAGTACTTGGGCACCTCTGTCCATTACCTCAATTTGGGGTAATATTTGGGTCGGACATCTTTCTCCTTTTCAAGCCCATCCCACTCATCACCATCCATTTGTAGAATGCAGGACAGAAAGAAATGGCTAGGACTTTCCACTGCAAAGTGGGAAACAAAAAAGTCAAGGTTAAGGTTGACACTCACCCCTAAAAATTATGAAAATTTCCAAATGTCAAATAAGTTTCAAGAGTAATACTACTTTGAATAGAAATAAATTCCAAAGAATCGGACTTCAACTTGAGTTCAAAAGTTGGAAAAATGATATATAATGCAAAATGAGTTAAATGATCACTTCTTTTAAATATCCAAGATAAATATTTGCCGTTCCTCAAGCTTTAACAAAGGACCAAATAGAATTGATAGGGATGAGAATGATTTTATTTATTGTAGGAGGTCATACTTTCTGTCTGGCACATTCAATCATGAAGATGCCTTGGACATGTATGATGATGAGGATTGTTCTAGGTAGGAAACGAAGGTAAAGTGCATTTCTGTTCATTCTTGCCATTCATCATCACATTTCTTGATCAGTTCATGTGACATCACATAGAAGCATATGAGGAGTCTTTTAAAATGGTTTTATTATTTTCTAGTTTAAAAGTTGAGGATACTACCTTTACCACATCATTCCCCAAATTAGTACATTTAAGGTTCTCATTACATATTATCTTCTAAAATAATAGTAATACTGTTAGCTGGGGATTTTTCTGTTTTTCAGTCACTCTACTAAGCACTTTTTTAAAGGGTTACTTTATATTATTTGACTTGACCCACACAGGAAACTTACAAGTGAAATCAAATTTTATCTCTAAAAGAAGAGAAAACTAAGGCTCAGATGTTGAGTAACTTGTTAAAATCATGGAGCTAGGCAGTAGCAGAGACAGGACCCAAATCACAGTGCAATCTACTTTCATTTCACTTGGAGCTACTTTGACTTAGAAGACCATTTATGATCTGACAGCCTCTCACTGCCCATTCTTTCTCTAATTTAATCTCCTTCATTTCATTGCTAGATCACTCCTCTCCTGCCACCCAGGTCTCTTTACTCTTCACCAAATATGTCAAGTATACTCACTTGTGCCTTAGGGACTCTACATTTGTTGTTTTTCCTGAAATGTCTTCTCCCAAAAAGTCTGTGTGATGTGCTCTTTCTAACTTCCTTCTGCTTATTTGAGTATCTGATCAAATGTCACATTGTCCCCACCTCCCACGTGTCTGCCTCCAAAAGTCTCTCTCCTCTTTCATCTGCTTACTGTCTGCCAATGTACATGTAACCATCTAACATACTTGAGTTCTACTTACTTATTTTCTCACTAAACCTTCCCACCATGAGTTTGTAAATTTTCTGAAGGTAGGTACTTTGTCTATTTTATTGACTACTGTACTCTGAGCACTTACCACAGTATTTGGCAAATAGTACTAAAGAAGTATTTGTTGAGTTAATTAAGAATTATTTTCTCTTGTCTTTATTCTTACATATTTGTTTCATTTCCTATTTTTATATTTTTAAAATTTATTTTTCATCTCTAAAGCTTTATTACTGCAAGCAAATCAATCTCTAAGTATTTTACTAAACAATAATCAGATGCGACAAATTGTATGAGGTCTAAAAGAAAATATGCAAGGACGATAGAATATGGCCAATGCATTTCAATGGTGAGGAAATCACATTGGTCTCTACAAAACAAGGCAAGAAGAGATTGCTGTAGTTTTTTTTTCCCCCTCTTTTAGGCTTATAATTTCAAATATATTGGAATTAAGACAGGAAAATGCAAAAAAAAATTATATTAACCAAGTCATTTGAAGACAATGATTTTAAGTATTAATACAATGGAATTGTACTGAAAGAATGTGAGTAGATGAGAAATAAAAATAAATTAATTTCCATGAGTTATGTCTAGAAACAAAAACAAAGGGACACAAAAGCCCAGTGCACATGCATCATATTGACTCAAGACAAGTCAAATAAAAGTAATCTCTAACGTACTTTATGCCTTACATCAGCAGTGACTGGATTTCTTTACACATATAAAAATAGAAAAACATGCTTCTTTGGTATTACAATGTACTGAATATCTAAAATTATTTTTCCTTATTACCATGCATTTCCTCTACTATGCCTTGTCAGGTGCTTCAGGCTGTTCTTTTTATCTTTGGTTGAGTCACTTCTGTGTGCTCTAAAAAAATACATTGTACATTTCCATTTCTTCTATTCCTGTTATTACTGACTTTATTTGGGCGTTTGTCATCCATAATCTGGAAAACTGAAAGAAGCTATTCATTATTTTTTCTACCATCCTTTTCTTGACTTCCAGTCTAGCCTCTGGATATTATGAGAAAATATGCTTGTAAAGCTCAGTATCTTCAAGGGTCCCCTGTTACCTATGGAATAAACCCCAAATTTCTAAGCAGAAATTCGCAATGGCGTGGCCTTGACTTCTCACTGTCTTCCACAGATTAAATATTCTGATTATTCTGTTCCAAGCGTCGTTTCCAAAACAGGCTTTGCAGCTCGTTCATATGATTTCCTTTTTTGGAACATTATTGTCTACTCTTGATTCTCTATAAATATTACTTATTTTTTTATTTTTAGACCTAACTTGAAAGAGACTTTCTTCTTTTTTTGATTTCTTTCAGAATCAGAAATAACAGCATATATGCCTTTTTTTCTTTGTAGATTTATATTCAGAGACTACAAGTATTTCAGCTTTGTTTTCTTCACAATATTTAGAATTGTGCTTTGCATTCTGTTGGATCTCAATTTGTTTATTTGTCTCCATTATTTTTGCTGTACAACAAACATGCCAAGATTCAGTAGCTTAAACCAGCTCATTTATTATGCTCACAGAATCTGAGGTCAGGAATCCAGGCAGAGCACAGGGTGAGCCCATCTGTGTTTCACAATGTTTGGGTCTTCATCCGGGAAGGCTAAAGGGCTGTGGGTTTCATTCAATCATATGTGGATTCTGGCTGGTGTGACTCAAAGACAAAGACTGCCAGCCAAAGCATCTCCATGTGACTTGACTTTTCCACAGCATGGTGGCTTCAGGGAAGTCAGACTTCTTATTGTAGTTCTGGTCTCCAAGGGGAAGTGTTCAGCAAACATAGAGAAAGTCCCAGTGTCCTTTATGGCCCTTCTCAGAAACCACTGAGCATCACTTCTGCTTCACTCTATGAGTAGAAGCAGTGACAACTCTCCTAGATTCTAGACCAGGGCACATAGCCCCTGCCTATTGTGGAAAATGGGAGGAATATCAAAGAATTTTGGAGCAATGTTTTGAAATTCTACACTTGTATTGTACATATGGCTACTTTTAATGTACAAAAAAACTTCGTGAAATGATCATGGACAAGCTCTTGTATTTCTGATAACAGAAATCAGATTTTTTTTTTTCTTGTGTTGATGGCTGCTATTTCTGTAGCGCAGCAGAAATAGAACAGCTTGGACTTGGGAGTAAGACAAGCCTGGGTTCAAATCCTGGTTGTGTAGTTCATCAGTATGTGCCACTGTACAAATTATTCAACACATTTAAGCCTCTGATCATTCAATTATGCCCCAGAGATAACAATATCTCAAATAATTGAGATGAGGATGAAATACAATAATGCACACAAAATAAAATATGTGAAACATAGTTGGCCCTAAATAAACATTAATTTCCTCTGGCCTTTCTCCATCCAAATCAAGCCTGCAGTTATCTTCATATAAACATATCTAGAATATAAATATTCAAATAAGAAGATGGTATTTGAATTCCTTGTGTAGAATAGGTAAGTAATGTATAGGAATGCTAGGCAAAGGTAAGAAAGATGTGACAAAACTTGGTTAGGTGACCTTAGTTTCATGGTCTGGAGTTTAGTGGCTAGAGGAAGGGAGAAGAGATAAACCCAGGGAAGTAGCCATGGGGACAATTTAAATTACGATTTCTATTTTTCTATCATGTTTTTCTTTTGCTATCTTTATCCCAATAGATAGTAATTTCAATTCTGTACAATGGTAATTCTCTAGTCCTTTCTATAAGTAACATGGCAGGGAATCTCCTCAGTGACCATCATGCTGAACAGCTGAGTTTTCTCATTGTCCCCTATTAGATCCTTCACCTCACAACTCTGTGGGAAGAACAGCTGCAGGGTGCACTGAATATTAATCTGAAAGCAGCAGGCTGATCAGGGAAGGAATATACCATCTAGAGACACCCAGGAGGAAAATGACTCCAATTAATGTGACAGCTTATGATTATTTATGTTATTATTTTTGTTATTTATTTCTTTTAAAGGGATTGATTGCTTCATTTGAAACTGGAAGCAAATAAATTTAGCCAGTAAGGGGAGAATTGAATAATGGTTCTGGAAGATGTATTTCAAGTGGTGCTACGAAGATTTTTAATTATTCAGGGTTGGATCTATCATGGAGCACCCAGAGAGACCCTGTTTAACTCCCCACAGGAGGGAGATTGCCTTTTAACAGGATTAGTCAGCATCATCACCAAAGTCACACTGTGTACTCATTATGCTATGTGCATATGATAATTATGCTGCACCTGTATAGGATTCAGAAATATGTATAGACAAATTCTATCTATATATGCATACTGGTGATATATATAAAATATAGAATATATATATGGGTTGATAGAATATATGCTAAGATAATATAAGTGTTAATAGTGCTTAATCTGTGCCAGACTGTATTCATTCATTTTCACACTGCTATAAATAACTTCCCTGAGACTGGGTAATTTATAAAGGAAAGAGGCTTAATTAACCCACAGTTCTATATGGCTGGGGAGGCCTCAGGAAACTTACAATCATGGTGGAAGGCAAAGGGAAAGCAGACACCTTCACCAGGTGACAGGAGAGAGAAGCATGTGAAGGAGAAACTGTCAAACACAAAACCATCAGATCTCATGAGAACTCACTCTCATGAGAAAAGCATGGGGGAAACTGCCCCCATGATCCAATCACCTCCCTCCCTCTACATGTGGGGATTACAGTTCAAGATGAGATTTGGGTGGGGACACAGGGCCAAACCATATCACAGACTTTATATATATTAACACATTTAATTCTTACAGTAACGCTAAGAGTTATATTCTATTGTCATCCCTATTTTTCAAAAGGGAAACTGACACACAGAGATATTAAGTACCTTGCTTATGGTCACACAGATCACAAGTGGCAGAACTGGGATTCAAACACAAGCAGTTTGGTTTAAAGAAAAAGTGTGCATCTCTACATATTTTATATATGCACACACACTTACATACGTATGTGTAGTTGGGTTATTTTATGAATAAATATATAACAATGTAGATAAGAGACACAGATAAAGTTAGATCTAAAAATATAGATGTGGACACTAGGATACATCCCTTCTGCTTCTGTGACCTCAGTGTTCTGCAGTAACTTAAAATAGACACTTGAAATAGATCACTAGACCAGAAGATTTTTAATAATATTTTATTGGTCATAAGACATTTAATATGTCTCATGAGTCAGGAAGTGAACTAGTTCAAGCTTGAAGCTAGGACAAAATAAACAAAACACAGATTTTATAGTCTCTGAAATTGAAATAAATTTCCATCTTTTTACTCTAGTTTCTCCTCCTTTCAGCCTATCAACCATTTAAAAAATATAGAAGACCTTCAGGCGATTCTGTTTAATTTTTCAAGATTTATACCTCCACCAATAAGTTTAGTATTATAACTTGCAGAAAAAATTTTCTAATATGTATACACCCTTGGCATTAAGTCTTCTCATAGGGTTATAAAATGCCATGGTTAGTTATCCACCATGTCTACATAGTCTGCATGAAGGCAACAATGCTAGACAGTCATTAGATCTTAAAATACAAGTGTGGCTATTAGGATACATTCCCTCTGCTTCTATGACCTTAGGGTCATAGAGAGCTTGAGAAGAGAGAGTAAGCATGAAAATGTCCCATTTGATTTATTCAGCTGCTTTAGAGCTTATTTCTTTAAGATTATTAACATTGTACTACAACAAGCATTGTAATTTAAAAAGGATTCCTTAGAACTGTTCCACCTGAAGTGAGAAGAAGCTGAGTATTTGTCCTTCAACTCTTACCTATCACTGACAAGACAGCTATTTCTTGGGAATATCAAACCCTGCAATCCTTGTGTGTCTATCACCAGCCCAGAATGCCAGAGAAAGCCCTCCAGTGCTTGTTTTCGGAAGCCACAGGTAGTATGGGATTGGTAGGTCCTGAGGAGATGTGGGTGAGGTGTTAACAGCATCTGCTACAGATATTCTGCAGCAGACACTTTCCATTCCTGCACAATGCTCAGTCATCACAAAGAGTATTTGAAGTACATATTGGCCCTCCCTTTGGAGAAATGTCGTCTTATTAACATTAACATCTTACATGTGTTTTCCCATGAATTAGCTCATTTCTTAAGAGAATAGAGTTAATGACATGAAGTCTAAATACTTTAAGTGTGTTGCTCAAAAACAAATAACAAATGAAATATTAGAACTCAGATGATCCAAGCCGAGGGTGCCCACATGACGCTTCTCGAGAAACTGAGGAATTTTCTTTAGTTAAGATTGTACCAGGGTCCCATCTTGTTAACCAGCAAGGTAGGGTGGCCTCAATTCAACATCGGTTGAATTCAAGGCTGTTTTCAGAAATTAGTGTTACTTGGTGCAGAACATTCTCAAAAGCAACAACAAAAACTGTCTCAGGAAAGTTTCAAGAAAAGAAGAATGTAATTAACATCTGGTGGAAGTTAATTAAGGATCTCTGGTGTAAACACAATGAGGTGATATGGATATTACATTGGGTTGAGGAGGCAGAGACCTGGTCCTAATGTAGTGTCTGCCATCAACCAGCTGTGTGACATGGATTAAATCACTTGTCCTCAGGAAACCTCAGGTCCTAATTTATAAATAAAGCTCTTCATGCTTAAATTGTATTTTGAGACTCTGAGGAGGGAAGTAACATTACATTTAAGTAGTACATTGCCTTACAAGTTTGGATGGTTATATGCATTTTGAGAGAACCAGGCACTTCGGGGTATTAATACAGAACGCTTTGGGTAGTTAGACTTTTGTATGCTGGTTGAACCTCATAAAATGCCACATGCCTAATCTCTCTTCCTCTCTGTTCTCCCCTTTTTCTTTTTCCTCATCCTGCTCTCTCCTTGGCTTAATGTTCTTGTCTCCTGGTTCCATACCAGTGAAAGAGAACCACAATATTGCCTTCTCACCCACCTTTGGCCATCATAATGGCATTTCTTCATGTAAAATGATTACACATCCAATTAAAGTGAACACCTGGAGGAAATAATAGCTGGACTACTCAGTAATTTTACATTATGCTGAAAAAATAATTTTATTTGAGTCTTTTCTTCAGGTCAGTTTACTTGAAAAGAAATAATGTGTAATGGGTTCAAAGTCAGTCTGGCAATTTGCCTACAAACTATTGTCAGGCAGTAAATTACAGAAGCAGTTGATCATCACACATGCCCATCAGCTCACTAATAGAGAGAAGCCAATGACAATTTAGGGAGAAAATAACCAAAATATATATCACATTTATTCTATTCATAACAAATCATTTTTTAACACTTATTTTTTTCCCTAGTTAAGTTTCAATTTATCTGGGACTCTGTCAGGATGACAGAAACTCATTTAGAATCTATGAAGACAGCTGACAGAAAGTGCATTAAAAATTAGATTTTGAATTCAAAGAATGAAAGCTTTAAATCACTACAGTCAAGTCAGTGGGACAAGATTGATACCAGATGCTATTTTGTTCATATTATTAAGGAAGTATTCCAGCCTTGAAGAGACCTTGTCACTACACAGCTTCTGTCTATGTAAATAAGAATGAAGTGAGTATATCTGTTGTCAATGATAGAAACAGCCATTCAGTGCCTCAAAGCAACAGGCTAGTTCATTTGAGGAGAATGCTGAAAGTTACAAGAACCCTGAAAGGTCACATATGCCCAATTCCCTCATCATGTGTACGGGAGGACTGAAATCCCATAGGAGAAGGTTAGCATGTGTATTATACACACATGAACTCTTTAATTTAAATTGAGTGGTCTGAGTAAGGGCTAAGCCACTCTCTTGATAGGGGTTTTGGGCAAGTCACTGGACAACTCTGGGCATCATTGTAGAGAATATTCATTTACCCTATGTGTGTTTTTAGTCTGTTCAGCAGCTATTCCACCCTCCTTCAGCACCTCACTTTATTCTTTGAGAACTACAGAAATCCTGAATTGCCTGTGCTTTTTATTATTATTATTTTAATTTGGGTTTTAATTATGTACGTAAATAGCAACATGAACAACATGAGAACGAGGAGTTCTAAGGTCTGTACATGATCTCTAGGTGAGAGGATTTCAGATTAGTTTGCTTGTAGGATGGTACCACCCAAAATAACAGAGGTCTGGTCTAGTATTTCCTGAAGAAGAAAGCCAATTTAATACATTCAATACTGACTTCTCTGCCATTTTTCTGTAGAAATACTGATTTACTCTATGGAGTTTCCAATGTTTACCTACAACTGATTAAGATGGGCAAAGCATGGAGTTTTCTACTTAGTTCCAGGTGAATTCTTCACGTTTCCTGGCTTTTGAAAGTTCTCCTTCCACAAATCTTAAACCCCAGTCATATAATCTCTCCCCACTGACCTGGGCCAACACGATAGTTTGTTGTGGATAATACAGGGAGGCAGCTAATCCCACGAAACCAGGCGGATACGCTAGCTTCTTTATTTTTGAACCTCTAGCCAAAAGGAGTTCAATAAGGTCAGCAAAACCACTAACACCAAGTCTCGGAAAAAATCCAGGAGGTGCATTTTGGAGACAGTCATAGCTGTCTAACCCCCATTGAACTAAACTTTGCATCTTGGGCTTACTTTGGGAGTACGTGTCCTGACACCAGCTTGTGTATGGCTCGCAATAAGTGTCGGAGCTGTGAGATGCTTTCTTCAAGCGGGTTCCTCGACTCCTCCACACACTGCGATTCACCCTCGGGAACTGAGTAGAGTGAAAGCTCGTCAATCTTCACGGAATTTTTGGGAGGTGAGTCTTTTTTCGGTGCTGCACAGACTTTGAAGGTGAACAAGCTCAGGCTGGCTGGCCTCACGGACCCCTCTGAATTACGTCTAACGTGTCGCTGGCAACTGTGGCTCCGGAAGGGTCGGTCACCCCAGCCTCGGCCACGCCCACAACAGAGAGGTGGCTACGGAGGCCCGGTAGGGCCTTGATTTCCCTAACAGCAAGCAAGCCGTGGTGCGGGTGACGGCAGTAGGGCAAACTCGGTGCCGCGAAGACTTAGTTCAGTCACTCCTGCCTGTGCTCTTGACGGGACTTTCTTTTTTTTTGTTTTGGTTTTTTTTTGAGACGGAGTCTCGGTCTGTCGCCCAGGCTGGAGTGCAGTGGTCTTGACGGGACTTTCAATTCAGGTATCCTGCCCTCCTCTGGCACACAACGTTAATTGTTTCCACAAGCTAAGTTCACCAGTCTCTCCGTACAGGGAAATGAAGTCCTGAGCGAAGTGACACAAGTATGGAAAAGGTTTAGAACTGATGTATTCTGGTAGTCATCCCCAAAGCGCTATCCATTTGTCCTGGTTACTACACCTCCAAAATTCCAATGTCCGAATTTTGCAATGTTTGTATTCTCTTTCCAGTATCTGATTGTTTACGTTCTCCTTCAGTTCTATGAGCTGCCTACGAACCTTCCACTAACACCCATTTTTAAGTTAATTGCCGTGGTCTCTGTTGCTTGCAATCAAAAACAAATCTGATATATTGTACATGGGAAACTGTAACTAATATATTGTACATGTAAAATGGGAATGATTATACTTCACTCATAAAGGTGGTATCAGGTTTTTTTTTTTTTTTTTTTTTTTTTTGAGATGGAGTTTTGCTCTTTTCGCCCAGGCTGGAGTGCAATGGCACCATCTCAACTCACCGCAACCTCCGCCTTCCGGGTTCAAGTGATTATCTTGCCTCAGCCTCCTGAGTAGCGGGGATTACAGGTAGGTGACACCACACCCGGCTAATTTTGTATTTTTACTAGAGATGAGGTTTCTCCATGTTGGTCAGGCTGGTCTCGAACTCCTGACCTTAGGTGATCTTCCCACCTTGGCCTCCCAAGGTGCTGGGATTACAGGCATGAGCCACCTCACCCGGCCCAGTTTTTTAAAATATATAAAATAATGTATATTAAAACTACTGACTTGAAGAATAAAACTTAGGAGGAACCCAGTAAGTATTGTTTGCTTGGTTTTTAAGATCCTTCCTATGTATTCTCATCTATATTCCTGGATTCTGCTGAGATGCTCAATGGATCCATGAGTCACATGCTTAATCACCTCAAAGAACTCTCCGGGTGAGAGCATACACTCACCTTTTGGTCTTTTTGAGACACTGAGTAATAGTTGTTTAACCACACCCTTGACTTTCTCTTCAGAACACATTTTCCTAAGAATAAATCTAGTTTTAGCTTCTTTTGCAAAATGAATAAGCAGAGAATTTCCCAAATCATGAAATCCTGGTTTTTGTTTGATAGTCTTCCTCAATTTATCTCCCTCCTCTTGCATTTTATTATAAGCAGCAAGAAGAAATCTGACTGTACTTTCAACATGTTGCCTAAAATGTTCAGAAAAACGGCCAAGTTATTTGCTTACAAGTTGTGCTTCCACGTAATTGTAGGACAGAATTCAGCTAGGCTTTCTCTTTCTATATTATAAGGGTCTCTTCTCCTCCAGCTCCCCAGATCGAGTTCCTTATTTTTTTCTGAGCCCTCAACAGCAAAGCCTTTAATGTGCATATTTCTACCAACATTCTGTTGTTGGTAATATACATCTACTTTAAGATAATAGAGACTTTCTCTCCTATTCTCTTAACTTACTCCTGAGCCCTCATCAACAGGGCCTATAATACACGTTTTTCTACCGAGAGTCTGTTTAAAGCAGTATAGGCTTTTCCTTTCTAGTACCTCAACATTTTTTGAGCCTCTACCTATTACTCAATTCCAAGGCCATGTTCACATTTTTAGGTATTTGTTACAAGATTTTTAAAGACAGTTTTTAGGTATTTAGTTAAATATAACATTTTAGATATTTGTTCCAGGTTTTAGATACGTAGTTTTTAGGTACCAAAATCTGTATGTTTCCCATGACTGTTATAACAAATTATCACAAATTTGGTGGCTTAAAACAATTGTTCTCTCCAAGTTCTAGAGATCTAATATCTGAAATCGATATCACTAAGCTGAAATCAGGGTATCAGTAGAGTTACACTCCCTCCGGAAGCTCTAAATGATAATCTGCTTCTTGCCTCTATCAGCTTCTGGTGGCTGCCAGCCTTTCTTGGCTTGTGGCCATGTACATCTAATCTCTGTCTCTGCAGCTACATTTCCTTCTCCTTCTGTGTCAAACCTCCTTCTCATGAAGACACATGTGGATTACACTGAAGGCCCACTTGGATTATCCAAGATAATCCCCCCCATTCTAAGATCTTTAATGTAATCAAATCCACAACATCCTTTTCTGCCATGTAGGGTAACATTCACAGGTTCCAGATGGTAGGATGTGGATACATTTTGGGGGTCATTATTTAGCTTACCACATGCTTCTTCTCTTTTTCTGGTTTTGCCTTTTCCAACTCTGTACAAAGTTGTCTGTGTAACAGGCCTCAGTGTGACATTCTGGAAACTTTAAAATTTAGCTGACTAAAATAATTTCATGTAGGAGAATATATGACATTGAAATTTAAATTTTGTTCAAGGGGCTTTATTTACTCTTGTTAATAGTAACTTTTTAAATATAGAACCAGATGGTGATTCAACACACACACATACAAATACACACACATCTGCCTGTTAGCATAATGTAAATCTTCCACTTACAATTATAATTTTACAAAAATCAGTTGAGGACATGCATTAATCTATAGTAAATCTGGCAGGAGTTCTTCAATACAAGATTTTATATGAAGATGTAAATGTTTATTTAGTTTGAAATGAACCAAACCAATCTGTACAGAAGAAACAACATAGAATTTTACTATTCCATACAATTGAGCATTATGTTCAAATACTATAAAGGATAAAGAAGTGAATTCCAATATTTTTCCATTTCTTTTCCTTCTAAATAGTTAATGTACATTCTTAACCTATTTTAGCTATTAAATTGTTTTTCTCTGTTATTCCAGGTTTCTCTTCATCTCTTTTGATCCTCAGTCTGTACATCCGAGTCTTTTGTCCCATAGTTTTTAACATGAAGTGTATACATTATTTTGCATTGCTGCTGTAAAAAATCATCACAAATGTAGTGGCTTTAAACAACCCAGATTTGTCACTCTTGCAGCTCTAGAGGTCAGAAATCTAAAATGGGTTAGCAGGGCTGTGCTATTTCTGTGGTCTCAAGAGAGAATTCATTCCCTTGCCTTCTCTACCTTCCAGAAGCTTCCTGCATTTGTTAATTTATGGCCCCGACTTTCTTCCAGCAGCATAGTATCTTCCAATCTTTGTCTTTCTTTGCCCAACACATCACTTTTTTCTGACTCTAATCCTCCCCCTGCCCCCGATTACAATGGGCCCATGAGCATAACCCAGGTTAATCTCTCCATCCCAAGATCCTTAAATCAATCACATATGCAAAGTACCTTTTATCATGTGTGGTAAAATATTCATTGGTTCTGAGACTAGGATTAAAACATCTTTGGGGGTGGGATTAAAACATGTATTCGGGCTATCGCATGAAGCTTGCCAAAATTCAAATCCATGTCTTTGTTACTATTTGCAAAAAATCTTCAGTGTTTGCTATCACTAATGGTCAAAACTGCATTGTTTGGTTTGTGCAATTAATAACTTTCAAGTGGAATCTGAGACAAAAATTGGACCTTTCATTTGATAGAAGCATAGGCTCCATGACTCTCATAGGGTAAGATAAGTAAACATTCATCTTAATTGCAATCCATTTCTGACTTCTGTTTTAGTACTGCATGGCCCAGAATGTGTGGGCTATTTATACCCTTTTGGTGAGAGGCAGAGCAAAGAAAAGGAGGGCAATATTTGAAGCAGAGGGACCCCTCTTGCCCTGGTTAAGTTAAGAAGAAATGAACAAGGATCTCAGGGCAAGATCAAGAGAGGTGATTCATCACCTGGCCTTCAACTAGAAAGGAGAAGATAGTCCTTTCTAGTGGAGTAGTGGAATGAACATGACAGAGCTCCCAGGTGTGCAATTCTTTCAGCAAGCTGGTAGTATTAGTCAACTCACTTCACCTCTCTGGGTGAAGAGGTGAGCTCAGCTCATCAACCTCTAAAATCTTAACCAGTAGTAACTCTGAAGGATTAGCCTTGACATTTACTGATGTTGCCTCTCTTGCTTAATATTTTATAGTAATGAAAATATTACTTTGTAAGTACTGGGGAGAAATGTATTTTAACAACTAACAGAATTGCTACTTCTGAGAAAGTGGTAGAGAGGGATTTATCAAAGTCATCTTGCTTATAACAATAAGAAGTGTCAGCAGAGGAAAAAAGCGAATAAAACAGTTAAGTATTTTGTAATCTGAGGCTGAAAGATGCTGCCTGAGTAGTGACGATTCATATTAAGGAAAAATTCTTATCTTCCAAATCCCATCAGACAACATTACATGTTCTGCACAGGTTTTTACTGCTTACATGACTATATTTAATGGAAAATACGCAATTATTGGAAAACACTGAGTGACTTGGGGCTTACGGAATGTGTTCTTTGGTGGCAATGAGAAATAAAAAGCAGTGCTTTCAGCTGTGAGGGGAAATTGCTTTAGTATTGCCGAGGTTCTAGAGTGTCATTGCATAGCATTTTAAATAAACATTTATTTGTTTCATTTTATTTATTCCTTCATTTAGTCAATCAGCAAATATTTATTAAGTGGATAGGCCCCACACTACACTGAATGTTAAACAAGATATAATGGACTAGATATAAACCCTATCTTTTGGGAATTTATTGTCTATCTGGAATAAATAGGTATAGCCACAACTAATGAGAAAACAAGGCATAAGGTATTATTTGCCACATGAACCATACAGAAGTATAGATAGATTATCTCTGTGCATAGGACTCAACAGTATTGAGTAAGTTGCATGTAAAGTACTTAAAATAATATCTGCCCCAAACTAGTCTATGTTCTTGGAAATCAGAGTAACAGTTACCTTTGGGAATGGAAGAAGGAATATGATTTTTTAAAAAAGGAGCAACAGGAGATTTCTGAGATTTTGGTAACATTCTGTTTCTTGTTCTGGATGCTAGTTACAGTGCTATGTTTTCTTTGTGAAAATTCAATAAGCTGTATACTGATTTTATTTTTACTTATATATTGTTTTAAAAATCAAAAAAAGTTTTGAAAAGCAGTGCTTCCATCGTGGTATGTTCAAAACAAATATTTGTTTTACTCAAATCGCAACTCTTAGCAACTCAAAGTGAAGCAGCGAAGGTTCTTGGCTTCACTCAGGAAGAAATTCAAGAGCAAACTGGTGGTTAAAAAAACAGCTTTATTGAGGTGGACAGCAGTGTTACAGTTCTATGAGCTCCTGCAGAGCAAGGTTACTCCATAGGCAGTCATATTTATACCCCCTTTTATGGACATGTTAATTAAGGGGCTGGTTATTCAGAAAAAGCTAGAAAGTAGGCAATAACTTCCAGGTGTTGCCATGGCAATGGCAAACTGTCATGGTGCTGGTGGGCATGTCTTATGAAAAGGTACTTTCAGTTCCTCTTTCCAGTTTCTGCCAGTCTCCAACCTAGTCCCCAATCAAGTCTCACCTACCTCCTGCCTCAAAATGTGGGGAACAATCACTTCTGACTGAGGCAATGGGCAGTGATTTCAGGGAACAGGCCACTTCAACCAGATTCTCAAGATTAGTTGGATTATGTGCATACAAAAATAGGTGTAGAACTTCTAGTTTTAAAAAGTATGCCACATATTCAGGAAAGCATAATGATTCGGGGTGTGGACTGTGAAGTCAGATCTCAGTCTGAATACCAGCCCTATAGTTACCAGAAAAGGGTCCTGCTTCAGACCTCATGAGGGAGAGAGTTCTTGGATTTCATGGAAGAAAGAATTTTGGGGTGAGTCCAGAGTAAAGTGAAAGCAAGTTTATTAAGTAAGTAAAGAAACAAAAGAATGGCAACTCCATAAGCAGAGCAGCCCTGAAGGCTGGTTGGCTATGTTTATGGTTATTTCATCATATGCTAAACAAGAGGTGGATTATTTCATGAGTTTTCTGGGAAAGGGAATGAGGATTTCCCAGAACTAAGGATTTGCCTTCCATTTAGACCATGTAAGGGTAACTTCTGGACGTAGTAGCCATGGCACTTGTAAACTGTCATGGCACTGGTGGGTGTCTTTTGGCATGCTAATGCATTATAAATAGGTATAATACACAATAATTAGTGTGCAGTGAGCATGGCCAGAGGTCACTTTCGTCGCCATCTTGGTTTTGGGGGATTTCTGCAGCCTTCTTTACTGCATCCTGCTTTATCAGAGGAGTCTTTGTGACCTGTATCTTATCCTGTGACTAAGAATGCCTAATGTCTTGAGAATGCAGCCCAGTAGGTATCAGCCTCATTTTACCCAGCTTCCACTCAAAATAGGAGTCAGTCTGCTTCTAATGCCTCTGACACTATGGTTTAATCTATTTTAATGCAAACTACTCAAACTTTTTGAAGCAGTTTTCTCATCTGTAAAGTGGGGATAAATGTCCCTACTTCACTGGATTATTATGATATCTAAATGAAATAGCCCATACAATGTCTTTGTCATAGAAATAAGAGCATTAGAAAAACTCAAGAAATGTTGTGATGATGATGTAATACAATGACATCTGCCTGAGCTGATAAACGTAAGGTTTATACTGGGTATTGACATATATCAGTTTCTCCTAAGGTGGTTTAATTCATGTAGCCTATAGATCTTATTTTTTTCACGAACTTTAAGACATTAGGTTATTAATTAGTACCAACAGACTTCAGAGGTATTGAAATGAAAAAATATTGTGAGATTGTATATTCATTTTTTTCAATTTTTATTTTATTTCTAATAATCATTAACATTATATTTTGTGTTCTATTTTTATCTTATCTGGTACTATATTTCTGAACTTCATTTTAATTAAATAAAAGTAGTAATAGTAATTACTACAAATTTTCAATTTCCTTTGAAATGTAAAATATTACAGAAAAGCATATGCATATCTTGGTATGAAATTGTACTCAACATTTCAAGGCCAGAGTGTATTATTCATTACAAACAACAACAAAAAGCTAATGGGAAAAACAATTGGAATCCATTGAAGTTGAATTATTAGAACATATTTCACAAGAGAGCATGTACTAGAACTATGGTATGATGATCAGAAATACTGCATCTGCCGTTCTTGATTTGCGTAAAAATCAGCATAAAAGAAACTTCAGTTAATTCATTTGGTCATTCATTCACCCAACACTAGTCAGTGAATATCTGCTCACATTTGTGGCTCAGGCATTAGAGGTAACATGGTATAGATTACAGATACTTTCCCAGACTCCTCCAGCCAATACCTGCTCTTTGGAGGCACATTGACCTTCTTGTTATTCCAAGGTCTTCTCACATGTTTGTGCAATTGTCTCTACTTGGAATGCCTTTGCTGTCTTTCCAATTAACCTTTTCCCTGTAGATCTCCCTTCCCTTCTATTCAAATATAACCGGCATACCTGTTTTTCTACACTGAGTATGTATGCTTCTTATCCTGCCTTTGCACAACCCTACCTCTATGTACTCAGATTCATGGTCCAGACTTTTTTTTCCTGCCCCAGTGCTCAGAAGTCTGATTCCAAGTGCTTCCCCCATTTCCCTACTCTTGCTTTATATCATTTGTTTGGGCTAAGACTATGGCACCCAGAAAAAAAATCACAAGTTGTGGGATGCAGGAGTCAGTGGAAGAGGAGGCCATTCCTTCCTGTGCTCTACCTATTTTAAGCTTTGTTCCTGGCATGGCTGTGTCCTTCCATGGCCCCTTTCCTGTTACACAGCCTTTCCTCCATGGCTGCAGTTCACATTGTGCTCCAGTAACTCTCTATTTTTTCTTACTTTTTTTGTAATGTCTTTTTTGTTTTTATTATTTTTTAAATTTAATTTTATTTTAAGTTCTGGGATACATGTACAGGATGTGCAGGATGTGCAGATTCATTACGTAGGTAAACGTGTGCTGTGGTGGTTTGCTGCACCTATCAACCCATCACCTAGGTGTTAAATCCCACATGCATTAACTACTTATGCTGATGCTCTCCCTCCCCCCCGTCCCCCAATCAACAGGCCTCAGTGTGTGTGTTGTTCCCCTCCCTGTGTCTATGTATCCTCATTGTTCAGCTCCCACTTATAAGTGAGAACATGTGGTATGTGGTTTTCTGTTCCTGTGTTAGTTTGCTAAAGATAATGGCTTTCAGCTCCATCCATGTCCCTGAGAAAGACATGATCTCATTCCTTTTTATGGCTGCACAGTATTCCATGGTGTATATATACCACATTTTCTTTATCCAATCTATCATCAATGGGCATTTGGGTTGATTTCATGTCTTTGTTATTGTGAATAGTTCTGCAAGGAACATATGCATGCATGCATCTTTGTAATAGAATTATTTATATTTCCTTGGGTATATACTAAGTAATGGAATTGCTGGGTCAAATGGTATTTCTGGTTCTAGGTCTTTGAGGAATTGTCACACTGTCTTCCACAGTGGTCAGACTAATTTACATTCCTGCCAACAATGTAAAAGCATTCCTATTTCTCCCCAACCTCACCAGCATCTGTTGTTTCCTGACTTTTTAATAATTGCCATTCAGCCTGGTGTGAGATGGTATCTCGTTGTGGTTTTGATTTGTATTTCTCTAATGATCAGTGATGTTGAGCTTTCTTAAGTATGTTTTTTGGGTGCATAAATGTCTTCTTGCTCTTTTTGTGTTAGGGATGATAATGCATTACTACTGTTGCTAGTCTTTGGGTGCCTCAGTATCCCTTAACTCTGTTCACGTACATGTGTGTATTCCCCCTATATGTGGTTTCTTGGGCTGGATCTTCTTTCCTGCTGAAGGTCTTACTCATACATTATGTATAGTGTGTAACTTTGCTAAAATTTTTAATCAGATTATAATAATCTTTTTAAACAAACAGAGTTTTCTTTACAAGGATCTTCTGATAAGCATTTCTACTCTTTTCTGAAAAGAACAGTGCCTGCATGTAGTGGGATTAAATAAATGTTTTATAAAATATATAAATAAATACTATTTATACCTATGTATATGTTTTTTCAACAAATTTTATGTAACAGTTGAGGAGTTTAAAGTCTACCAGATAATATATAATACTATAGGATGAATAGTAAGTACTTTATAGGATATTCAGTACAATACAATACTTAATACTATAAGTATTAAGAGGAAACCAGAGTTATTATGAGACTTATTAGAAGTGTTGGAATTGGATTTTGAAAAAAAAAATTTAGGTAAAATTGATGACTTTGAAAGAGGTTGAGGTTGATTGCTTTGGTTCCCTACTTTTAGAGAAACAAACAATAATCTGATATGTTCCACCAAAACGATTTTAGCAGAAAGGAAGTCTGAAATTATTTTAATAGAGAAATGGTACAGGGCTGATTCATCCATTTTGGAAGTTAATGTCAGAGGTATAACTTTCATTTTATTATTTGTATAGTTTGAAAAATAAGCCCTAAATAAAAGGCTCTTAACTATCATCACATCTGCAAAGTTTATTTTGTCATGTAAGGTAATATATTCACAGGTTTGTGGGATTAGGACTTGGACATCATGGGGAACTTGTTATTCTGTTCGTCACAGAATTTCTTATGTACGGTGTTTTCTAATGAAAATATTATTTTCATTAGAATTATTTGATCTCTCAACTACAAATACCAGAAATACATTAAGAATTTTCTAATATGTCACACGTCAAATTTTGGAACTCCCCATATGGAAATTTAATGGAGCTGATATTCATCCAACATTTACCAAGTGCCAGAATGGGCCTGAGAAAAATACACAACAAAATAAAACAACAAAGTGGGAGGTAGAATTTATTTCAGTTGTCTTGTTTTTTCTTTTTTTTGAGACGGACTTTCTCTCTGTCGCCCAGGCTGGAGTGCAGTGGCACAATCTTGGCTCACTGCAAGCTCCGCCTCCCAGGTTCAAGGCATTCTCCTGTCTCAGCCTCTCAAGTAGCTGGGACTACAGGCACCTGCCACCACACCTGGCTAATTTTTTGTATTTTAGTAGAGACAGGGTTTCACCGTGTTAGCCAGGATGGTCTTGATCTCCTGACCTCGTGATCCACCTGCCTAAGCCTCCCAAAGTGCTGGGATTACAGGTATGAGCCACTGCGCCCAGCCAATTGTCTTGTTTTATAGGTGAGAAAGTTAGAAAGTAAATGTCAAATGAGTTGCTCATGTTCACATCCATAGTAAGTGATATGACAGGAATTTGAGACTAAATTTGGTTTTAGAGTTAGTGATGTTTTAAGGGTACCACATAATTTTAACTTCTACTATTTTATAGTAATGGAATATATATGGTCAGCAGGTATCAAATAATATCTAAGTTAGGGAATACCTGTTTTATTATATAGATTTAATATGTTTAAGTTCAATATCAGTTTAAATTATAATACAAATTAGTAATATTAGTCAAAAGTTTACAAGTCAAATTGACATGCATTATGCAAGTGCCTTTTAGGGATTTTAACATTTGCAAGACAAACATTGATCTACCCAGATCAATGTCTACTTACTATTTTGAGGCTTTGCTAGAAGAATCTAAAAATTAAAGATTGCAATCTCCTTTTCTGCAGACACTAAATATTACCAAAAATAAATTATTGCAAACATATCCAAGATTGCTAAGTGGTTTTAGAACCCTTGCTTCTTGATAAGAATTTTTAAATTGGCATTTTTCAGCCTCTGCTTAATACAGACATGTTTTTGCTCTAAATATAGTAAACATCTATTGCACTATATGCAAAGGACTGAGAAGCATTTCAAAGATAGTGCACAAAATATCACATTATTTTCTGAGTATAGTGTTTAAAAAATCTATCTTGCAATCACTATTTACCATGATCAGTCAATATGTAGTCTTTGAGAAAAGAACATTAGCTTGTTGAACCATAATTCAAAATAAGTCACAATTTAATCGTATTTTAAAAACACTCTGGTTAATTGTAATTAATGTTTGACAGTTTGAAAGACATCTGTTATATTAACATAATGGTTTTATTGCACATGAAATGCTGCACATTAAAAACTCAGTGGAGTTGAATGAGTATTTTGCAAGGAAAAGAAGAAAATCCTTGATAAAAACATGTAGTTTTGTCTATTGTTTGCTAAACAAATAGGGCCTTTTTTCTCTTAACATGATAATTAATGAAATATATCTGTTTCTTTAGAAGGGAAATACACTTCCTGCTGTTTTGGTACAAATTGATCATTCTAAAGACAGTTTGGTCTTATGTTTTACAGTTTGAAAGTCATTGCTATACTTTGTAATTTCATGAATTTAGTTATTGCCAGCTGTGATTGTTAGAGGTCACTTAGACTCTTGGATTATTCCATACTATTTCAACAATATTCTAAATCAAACAAATAAATGAATGAAGCAAAATTCCCATACCAGATTTCAGAGATGATGCTAAACATCCTATAGAAAGCCTCTTCCCCTCATCCAATCTAAGATGTCAATAGTGCCATGGATGACAAACCCTTCCTTAAATCTATAATAAAAATCAAGAAGAAGATTTTGAAACATCAATATATTGATACAGTAAGGAGTAACTCTGACATAAGAAATGTGTGGAGGCAAACTTTATAAATGCAAACAAATCTACATTATTTTCCTGTCAGTTTAATCTATAGATTTGTGTTTATAAAAAGTTGCTTTCAAATGTAGGTTTGTGACTCACCTTCCAAAGCAAAAAACCTAGGAGTGACTAATCTGGCTAAGAATTTATTTCACTAGGTGTTAATGTTTCTCCCTATTTTAAAAAAAATTGGGAACCTGAAATAAAGACACTAATTCGGTGTATTAAAAATGATAAAAATAGAAGAATAATTTTAAATTGGGACAATGTTAATACACAAAGGTGAACACTTACTAGAATTGGGCTGAATATTTTATTTAAGTTTCCTCTTAGGAAATTTAAAGAGGAACTCTTGGTAAGATGCAAGACTTTTGGGGTCCATAAATTTAATATTACCTATAGTTGATCCTACATTATTCAAGTGTTAATTAGCACAGTGCCTGAAATGTAAAAGTCACAAATATGCATGTGCTGAATTATTCAGTTTGCTGTAGACAGTGAGCAAAAAGCGGTTTGAAAATTCTTTGTAAAACTACAAGCCACTATGTAGAGGCATGGCCCAAATATTTCACTTCTATGCTCATGCTTCCACCTTTCCCAGAAATTTCTTTCTCTACCTTCTGTGCTTGGCTGCCTCCTACACATACCCATGTGTGCATGGGCACACATGGCACAAAACAGTCTGATAGGTAAACAAAAAATCAAACTCTTAACTAGACATAAGACATAGCTAACAGTTACTACATACTAGATACTGTTCTGGTGCTCAACATATTTTGATTTGTTTATTTTTACAATAATCCTATGCTAAAAGTGCTTTCACCCTATAGTGTAATATTCTCCATCTTTTAAACAGTGTCCATAAAACATTCCTCTAATATCCCCCAGGGTTGATAACTATGGGATGGTTCTACTTGCTTGGAATACTCCTTTGTAAATATTATTTGTTGAATTTTAGTTCCTTCAAGGATCAGCCCAAAAGCTGTGTTTTATAGAAAAAATATTTCCCTATTCTCCCAGTTCTGGGAGCTCTTCTCTTTACTCTTAAATAAATTTTATGAGAAAGATACTCAATGTACCAGTTAACTTTATTTGTATAAAAATCCACTCCCAAAGTCAATTGCTTAAAATGGCAACCATATATTAGCTTTTGCTTTTGTAGTTTGGCAATTTGAGCTGGGCTTAGCTAGTTGGTCTTTTGGTCTTGGCTGGATTTACTCATGCATCTGTGGCTCTGCTTTAGAGACTTGGCTGGCCCTTGGCTGCAGTGATGGGGAAAACTGGCCATATGCCTCTTGTCATTCAGCAGGGTAGGCCAATTTATAGTGACTAGACAAGGTTCCAAGAGTGAGCTGATGCACTGACTCTGAACCGGCAAAATGTTACCTATGTTGCATTCTACTTGTCAAAACAAGTCACGGGCAAAATGTTACCTATGTTGTATTCTACTTGTCAAAACAAGTCACGTGGACAGCACGGATTCAAGGTGGGGAATAAAGTCTACCTCTTGGTGGGAGGAGCCACAGAGTCACATTACACGAAGCGAAGGGTTCTGTATACAGATAGGGGAATAATTGTAGCCGTAGTTGCAACCAGTCTATTCAGTTCACCAACATGTTGGATAATCTCCTTCAAGTTAAGCACATCATTTTGTACAGAGGGTCTGGAATATATTAAAGGTTAAATATAAGTTTTATGTCAGTGAATGGTGATTTTTAATTGCATACTTTTCCTTTATTCTTGGTTAAAATGATTTTAAAAGGAATCCAAATCACAGCTAATTTCTTGGTCTGACTGTAATCACTTTGGGTCTTAAATCAAGACTAGCCTGTTTCTAATAGTTAACAGTGTGATTTCTCATTCTCACAAGGAGTATAATTTAGAGGTGAGCATCCACCAATGCATGATACACTTGGAATTATTTTTTTTCAGTTTACGTTTTTGTGGAGAAGTAGACAGCACTATACATCAAAGTTAGAAGCACCTACTTTTGGTCAATGACATTTCTAGTAACTAATCCAAAGGATGTTTTGTCTTAAAGTTACCAAAGACGTGTTTAAAATGATGTTCTTAGTATTGTTGTATACTTCCCTTTAGTTTCATGCTAAAGTATATACTTCTCTTACATATAAGTGAGATCATACAGTATTTATCTTTGTGTGTTTGGCTTATTGCACTCAATATAATGTTCTGTATATTGTAGCAAATAATGAGATTTCCTTATTTTTTAAGACTGAACTGTCTGTGAACATATATATAGATCTCACTTTACTCCTTAATCTGTCAATGGACACTTAAGTTGATTCCCTATCGTGGCTATTGTGAATAATGCTGCAATAAACATAGGATTGCAGACATCATGCTTGAGAAAATGATTTCATATCCTTTGGATATATACTCAGTAGTGGCATTGCTGGATCATATGCTCGATCCATTTTTAATTTTTTTTAAAAAGCCCTGTAATAGCCATACCAAGTTACACTCCCACCAACAGTGTAAAAGGATTCCTTTCTCTCTACATACTCACCAACACTTACATTTTGACATTTTCATAATAGCCATTCTAACAAGAGTGATGTGTTATCTCATTGTCATTTTGATTTACATGTCCTGATGATTAGTGATGTTGAGCACTTTTTCTTATACGTTTTGGTCATATGTATGTCTTCTTTTGAGAAACATCTGTTCAGATCCTTTGCTTATTTTTAAATAAGGTTATGTGTTTTTGTGTTTTTGAGTTCTATGAATTCCTTATATATTTTAGATATTAACTCCTTATTAAATGTATGTTTTACAAATATTTTCTCCCAATTTGTAGCTTGCCTTTTCATTCTGTTAATTATTTCCTTTGCTGTGTATACATTTTTAGTTTGATATAGTCCCAATTGTTTGTTTGCTTTTGTTACCTGTTTTTGGTGTCATATCCAAAAAAATCATTGCCAAGATTTATGTGAAAGGATCTTTCTCTTAAGTTTTTCTATGTTTTCTCTTATGTTAGCTTCTAAGGAGTTTTATGGTTTCAGGTCTTACATTTAAGTCCTTGATCTATTTTGAGTTGCTTTTTATGTATAGTGTGATGTAAAAATCCAATATAATTCTTCTGCATGTTGAGACCCTGTTTTCTCAACGTCATTTATTGAAAAGGTTGTGTTTTCCTTATTATGCATTCTTGGTGCCCTTGTGAAAGACTTATTTATCAAATATGCATGGATTTATTTCTGGGCTCTCCGTTCTGCTGGTCTTTGTGTCTGTTTGTATGCCAATACATACTATTTCGATCACTATAACTTTATAATATAGTTTGAAATAAAAAAGTATGATGCCTCCAGCTTTGTTAATCTTGTTCAAGATTACTTTGACTACCTGTGGTCTTTTGTGGTACCATATGAATTTTATACTGTGTGATATTAGGTGATTTTATATATATATATACAGTTTTTTGTCCATGTTTCCTGGCTTATAACACCCATTGCCTTTGTTACAATATTTTGTTATAATGTTTGGGTGCTTTAAGCCTTAGGAGCAGACCTCAGGAAATAGAATCTCTCTCTCTCTCTCTCTGTCTCTCTGACCTTATCCTTCCCTCCTTTCACCTGCCTAAGGTAAGACTCTAATCTGATTTTGAGGCATAAGACCCTTATTCCAGAAAATGTCCTGCTCATACTTTGGAAAAGGAAATGCTAAACAGAGAGACCAAGAAGAATCTGTACAGACAGGCCTTGCTGGGTTTAGATCGTACCCTTTTTGTCCAATCACATTTTGACATGGTTGTCCATGCTTCAATCATGGTCAAGCAATGACATCTCCATAAAAGACCCAAAGGACATGGTTCAGAGAGTTGTGGACAGCTAAACACGTGAATATTCCTGGAAACTGGCATGCTTAGGGAGGGCATGGAAACTTTGTGCCCCTTCCTCCATACCTCGCCCTACCCATCTCTTCATTTGTATCCTTTGTAATAAACTGGTTAATGTAAGTAAGTGTTTCCCTGAGTTCTAGAAGCCACTCCAGCAAATTAATCATACACAAAAAGGGGGTTATGGAAGCCTCAACTTGAAGCCAGTCTGTCAGAAGTTCCAGAGGCCCAGACTTGACGACTGGTGTCAGGATGGTGCAGTGCAGCAATTATGGGGAGTCCTGGGAACTTAGCTCTGAACCTGTGGCGTCTGACATTATCTCTAGGCAGATAGTGTCATAATTGAATTGTGCTGGTATCCACCGCACAATTGATTGCTTACTTGCTAGTGAGGAGAAATCCTCATATATTTTGGGATCACAGAAGTTTTCTGTGTTGATTGTTGTTATGTTGGTAGGAGAGCAGAGGAAAAATATGGTTTGAAAGTTTTTCCAGAACAGATTGTTTTTTTCTATTTCTGTGAAAAATACCATCAGAACTTTGACAGAGATTGCATTGCATCTGTAGATCGCTTTGGTAAGTGTGGACATTTAACAAAATTAATTTTAATCCATAAATACTGCATGTCTTTCAATTTATTTATTTATTTTTCAGTTTATTTCATCAATGTTTTATAGTTTTTATTTTGCAAGTCTTTCACCTCCTTGGCTAAATGTATTCCTTAAGTATTTTGTTACTTTTGATGTTATTGTAAATGTAATTGTTTTCTTGATTTCCTTTTAAATAGTGCACTGTTGATGTTAAAAACAATGCTACTCATTTTTGTATTTTGATTTTATATCCTGCAACTTTACTGAATTTATTTCAACAGTTTTTAAAATAGAGTCTTTAGAGTTTTCTACGTATATAATCATGATGTCTGCAAACACAGACTTTTTGGTCTTCCTTTATTATTTGGGTGTCTATTATTATTAGTTTTTTTAACCCAATATTTCTGGCTGGGACTTCCAGTAGTATATTAAATAAAAGTCACAAGAGTGGGCATCCTTGCCTTCTACTGAATCTTAGAAAGAAAGCTTTTACTTTACTTCATTGATTGTGGTGCCAGATATAGACTTTTCACTAAATGGCCTTTTGTGTGTGTGTGTGTGTTGAGATAAGTTCTTTTTATACCTATTTAGTTGAAAACTTTTTATCATGAATGGATGTTGATTTTTGTTAAGCATTTCTCCCCATATCATTGAGGTTATAATATGGCTTTCATCTTTTATTTTATTAATGTGATGTATCATGTTGATTGATTAGTGTATGTTTAACTGCATTGCAGGGATAAATACTACTTGCTTAAAGTGCTTTCAACACTTCGAATACTTCATCTGATTCGCATCTAACCTTCAAGTTCTCTACTGAAATAGTCTATGCTAGTCTAATGATATTCCCTTGTATAAAACTAGTCACTTTTCTGTTGCTGCTTTCAAAATTCTTTTTGTGTTTATTTTTTGACAGTTTAATAATAAGGTGTCTCAATGTGGGTCTCTTTGGATTCATCTTATTTGTTGTCTTTTGGGCTTCCTGGATCTGTTTGTTTATTTCCATCTCCAGATTTGGGAAGTGTTTTTTACCATTAACTCTTTATTAAGCTTTCTGCTTCTTTTACTTTCTCTTGTCCTTATAGAACTCTCATAATGTGTATATTAGTCTATTTATAGTGTCCCATAAGTCCTTTAAGTTGTATTTATTCTTTATTTTTCTCCACTCTTTGTTCTTCATTTTTATTTCCTTTTTGCTTCTCTGATTGGGTGATTTTTAGTTCACTCATCCTCTCTTCTGAGTGTGCTGCTAAACTCCTCTACTGCATTTTTAATTAAGTTATCATAGTCTTCAGCTCTGCTTTCTGCTTGGTACTTTAAATAAGTTTTTTCTATCTCTTTGTTGAAATTCTCAGTTTGTTTATTCATTGCTCTTATGACTTTAGTGAGCACCTTTATGACAGTTATTTTGATTCTTTGTTGGATAGATTACATATCTCCATTTTATTAGGATTGGTTTCTGGAGATTTATCTTGTTTTTTTTTTGTTTGGAGTATATTTTCCCATTTTTTTAGTTTCCTTAATTCTATCTTTGGTTTCTACACATTAGATAAAATATCTGTCTTTGCCCCTCCTTACAGACTGCCTTGTACAGAAGATGAACCTCGCCAATCAGCCCAGACAGAGATTCTGTTTGCCTTCTTCCAAGTGCTTGCCTTCTTTGGTGCTTGTCCAAACCACTGCCTTTGTTTTTAGTAGCTCCCAGTAAACAAGAGTATGCCAAGTTCCATCAGTGCACCAACACAGGTGAGACAGAGCCAGTTTCTTGAGTAGCAGACAGAAAAGTTGAGGTGCTAGATGCATGGCCCAATTCCTTCTTTCATCAGCGAGAAGCTAGGAGTTGAAGTTTATCATCTGTTTGTAGTGAGCATGGAGAAGAATTGTGGCAAATACCTGCATTCTCCTTCAGATCATATGCAATTTCAAACCACTGCTTTGCCCTCTGTCCCCCACAAACCTAACAAATGCTGGGCCCTGTCAGTTCTCAGAGACAGGCAAGTTAGAGGTCAGTCCTTGGATAGCAGCTAGAAAAGTTGGGGCGAATGATGTGCAGCTCAGTTCCTTATAGTGAGAAGCTGCATCCTTGGTTTTATCAATGGAATGAGCTGAAGGGAGGAGCCAAGGGAAATGCTCACATGCCTGTTCAATCTCTAGGCCACAGGAAGTATCCACATACCCATTCAATTTCAAGGAAACTGGTGATTTCTTGTCCTGTCAGTTCCTAGAGACAGGCAAGTTAGAAGCCAGATCCTCTGGAAGCAGCTAGAAAAGTCAGAACATTGGATGTGCGGTCTAACCTCTTCCAGGGAGAAGCTGAGAGTTCAGCTTTATTGCCTGCTTGCTCAGTGATGAGCTAGGAGGAAAAGGCAAGGAAAGTTCTATGCAGTTGTTTAAAGCCACCTCTTGTTTCTTTGTGGTCCATGGAGACTAGTAAATGCTGAACCTCATTCAGAGATAGGTGAGTGGGCTTGGAGCCAGTCCCTGAAGTTGTAGTGCTAGATGTGTAGTCTCAACACACTCTTTGCTCCTCAGGGAGAAGCTTGGAGTTAGGGATTCCCTCCCAGTTGTATGGTGCTGTGCTGAGAATGAGATTTATGACAAAAGTGTGTGTCTTACCCATTTTCTACCCATGTCAATGTGGAGTCGTTTTCTCATTTACCAAGTGTGCAGGAGACTCTCAACTAGTTTATGGATTTCTCTTAGAGGTATTGATCCATGTGTAGCTGTTTATTCAGTGTATCCGTAGCTAGAGGGAGAGTCCAGAGCCTACTCTTCTGTCATGTTGCTGATATCACCCAGGTTAATGTTTCAAACCACGATAATTACTTTCCTGGGGAACAATGGTGGTGTTTGGATTCCTAAGTGTTTGTTTTCTCAATGTTCCTCACATTGAAATTCTTCTGATTAATTTTAGTGTTAGTCTGTTACTTCTTTCTTTTCCTGTTCCTTTAAATTTCTTAATATCTTTTAGTGTGCCTAACTCAGGTGTAGGAAAACAGCATGTTGCATGGTGAGAGTAATGCCACCTTGAAGCAAAACTGCCATGATGACCACTGTCTGACCCTCCCATAGGTGTTCTGCAGGAAGGTCTTTAAACAGTGCCTGTAGCATAGATAACACCTCATAAAGATGCTTCTCTAACCTACCCAAATGTTCATGATCCTTTGACAAGAAAGTCTGAAGACATGACCAGCTTCACCTGGCTTATCCTAAAAGCTTGCTACTTAAAGGCTATTTTCTGGATGGTGAATATAGAGGATCCACTGTCTCACAGTCACCCAAGGCATCATTTCTGTTCGTTAGTCCCTATTCCTTTATTTCTTTCTGAAAAACTGGATTTGTCAGCCTCTTTCATTGGCCTCTCATCTCCCCCAGCCTTTGGGAATAGGTTTGCATATATACGAGCTCAACCCAGAACACTCTGGTAACTGATATTTTTAATTTGATACTAAAAGTATTTTGTAAACCAATATATCAAATAGCAACCATTATCACAATTGTGGCAAGACAGGAATACATGGATTCTGAGTGAATATCCAAGAGACTCCCTTTTAGCAAAGAGTAATTGACCTCAGTGCGTGCCCTCTGCAACATACAGTTTAGAAATCCTGAGCTCTTTTTGCTTTTTTTTTTCCTGATACTCAGTTGTGCACAAAGAATATTGAACATGTTTCTAAGCCAGAAGATTTTCAGCTAGAGAATTTTTAACAGAAATAACATAAATGTTGCAACTCACAGAGCATTTAGGAGTCTCAACATTTGTAACTTTGAAGAGTAGAGGGGAAAGAAAATGAAAGAACTTGAAATTTTAACATTTTCAAAGCTGTTCCCTTCATAAAGTAAATTTTTTCTTGTCTTAATATGGTGGAAAATTGATCTTCCTAGTCATCTTCCATGCCTGGCTTAGATTTTCTGCAAAGTAGTATTTCCCTGGCCAAATGGACCATTTGCTTATTTGTAAAAAGTGTTGTGGTGAGAAAGTTAAAAGATACTTTCTCATTCTTATCTATATGAAAAGAAAATAGATTGTTCCCTTAAAGACCTTTTCCAGATTTTCTATATTGTACAATGCACTTACTATTTATTGAGCCCTTGATAAATGCGCATCATTGTGAGAAATATTTTTCTTGCATTAACTCGTTTTGGATTTTTAAATGATCCTTTGGGAAGGAGAATATAATAATACTGATTTTATAAGTGAAGGTACTGAGGCTCAGAGAATTTATGATGTAGAGGTGACAGTGAGACAGAATGAGATAATTAAATGTCCAGATAAGTGATTTTTGACCAATATTGATTTTCATGGGGGCACTTTGGAGTCTTGATATTTATAATTGTAAAGAGCAGATAGGGTCCAAAAAATTACTATGAACTGGCCTGAGTTATTTTAAATCATAGATATAGGGGAGGGACTTACTACCAAAGTGACCTTCATATTGCTACAATACTTTCTTGGAAACACAATTCTAGTATTATAGACAGGATGGTTTGCTCTGGATGTGAGACCCTTGGGAAGGAAGAGTGTCAGTCCCCTTGATCTATCTGAGAGTATCTCTGTTATGCTGATAACTCATCTATTAAATACTTGGCTTAGTCTAGAATACTGTATACCCTCCAGTTCAACCCATTGTAGGGTGGAGCAAAGATGCCCCTTGAAAAGGGAGGGACAATTTGGAGTTTTACATCTTGTGAAGTGGTACATTGGATTTAATCCAGAGTCATTTATATCAGCCTACTCTAAATAGAGGCTTTAGGGAGAAATCTGGCTAGGAGTGGAATTGAGAGCTGCATCAGTTTTTACATTTTCTTTAATAGGCAACTTAAAATAAGAAGAAAAGCATTGTGAAGTTTTGGATGGGATGAAAATTATGGAGATTGGTATGTGCAAAGTAAATGTGACACTAAGTTTAGAGTGAGATCCTAAAAGAGAACAGCTTACATCTTTGGCACCAAATCAGAAAATATTAATACTGGAGGTGGTGATCTTTTTTCCTGACAGGTAGAACAACATTGGTGGAAAGAAGAGCAGTGCAAAGAGTAAAGAGAATAATTGATGAGAAAACTATTCCACCCCATTTCCTGACAAAGCAAGCCCACTTCTTCACAAATAACAGGTAGAGCCAGCATAACTTAAAAAGACCAGTGACGTCAAATCCATGACTATTCAAGCTACAGAATAGTAGAAATAAAGAAAAGGCCCCTAAGATATCAAGGGAGACATTGTCACCAGGGGATGCCGAGGAGAATTGACACTGTCAAGGAAAAATAAAATTCATTCAATTAAGCCAAACTCACTTGAGCACTTTGGTACTGAACATTGTGATAGGCTAAGAAAACAAGGATTGCAGGATGTAATAATTACCCTCAAGGCAAATTCAGTTTGATAAAAATAAGGTTCTAGGAGCTGCACATAAAAGCCCCAGAGTTACACAGCTTACTCATTCTGATTCTCTTTTACTCACTCTCACTTGATTACACTTTCCAAGCAACAGGTGCCATTACATAGTAGCTTTCATATTTTTAAGATGTAATTTACAGAAAAGATTGCACACTTTTTTCAACCTGCATGTCAGATTTTGTGGGGCTGTAGAGCCTCCTGCTGAGAAGAGATGTAAGTCATGAATGAACTCTGTGGGAAACAGCATTATGGAACAGAGATTTGGGTATAAAATGACAGCAGGGATGCATATATACCACATACTCACCTCTTCTGTCTGTTAGATCTTTTGTTTTGCACAAGCCTGTCTTTGGAATACTGAATATAAAAATGACTTGTGAACTTCCATGTACTATAAACATAATGATTAATCATACTTTATTATTTCTACAATCCACTTTTATGTGGGAAGCAGTGAGTGAGTCTTGATGCTCTGTGCTAAAACTTTAAGGCCAAATATCTTCTTTATTTGGTACTTGTAGGAGTAAGCAATAAAAAATGTTACACACACCTCAATTCCTCTGAAAATCTTTCATAGTAGGGCCTTATTTGTACCTTTGTTATACTACTTAATAAGTCATAGTACATTTTGGAGTAGTTCTCAGACTATTCCAAAATGAGATGAGTTCCTTAGGGAAGAAGTTGTGTCATTGACTCTGGATGTCACTTTTATACACAATACATTTTCAAAAGATAAATGAACAAAGAAATTATTACAAGGGAAATAGAAAAGAAGAGAAGATAAATGGAAGGGAGGAAGGAAGGAGATTTCTGTTAGAAAAATTGGAGACAAAGAATAAACAACTCATACTTTCTATGCTTATGAAACCACGTGTTTTGTAGCATTAGTGTCACCTTTCTACTACTGGTAGGAGATGAGGTCTGGGGTGAAAGGGGCAGAAATGGATTTAAAACAATGTGCTACGGGTAATGTTGCATACACTAATATTACATGCTTCACTGCTTATCTGATTATTCACTTTTTACACCTGTCCTCAGGGACCACATAGATGAGACATTTGATGTCATGGTTTTGTGTGATCATCATTGTTTATTTGGAGGCAATGTTTGCCTTCTCTTTAGTTAAGTTGATAGGCCATGCTGGCAAGCACGGCGTATTAAGCAGAACCTTCAATAGAGTAAGTGTGGATTGAATATTGATAACAGATAAGCATTCAACCTAGGCTCATGTGGAGAGGAAGAGAATGTGGAATCATGGTAATTAAAGGCCCAAAATGTTGGTGATATTTTCTAATGCAGGGATTGGCAAAGTTTCATTGTAAAGGACCAGTAATAAATATGGTGAGCTTTGAAAGTCATACTCTGTTATCACTACTCAACTCTGCCATTATAGTATAAAAGCAGCCATAGATAATACATAAACAAACAATCATGGTTGTGTTCCCATAACACTTTATTTACAAAAACAGGTGGCCAGCCCACAGGCCATAATAGACAGTAATATAATATCCATGTGCTGCTAGAATTATAGTACCGCATCACTGTTCATCATCCAGCCTTTTAAAAAATTCTTCTGATACCTCACTACCATCTGGGTCAAGCTTTTCTAAATAAAGATGTGTGTGTGTGCAATGTGAAATTGTCATTTTCTGTTATATGTCTGGACTATGACCACACATTAATTTAGATCTAATCTTGGAAAGCACAATGGAGAACACAACTGTTTTCATGTGAGATCCTCTCCAGTATTTGAAGACAGCTGCCATATTCTGTTATTTTAAATAGTCTTTAAAGTTTAGAACACTTTTATATCTACAAATATCATTGTAAATATAATACAGAGACAGTCTACATATTCCATATTCTGTTTCTTCTATTATAACATATTATATTAGAATAGTACACTTGTCACAATTAATGAACCAATATTGATACATTATCATTAACTTAATTTCATACATTATTCAGATTTACTGATTTTTCCCTAAATGTCTCTTTTTTTCTTCCAGGATCCCATCCAGGATACCAAATTCCATTTAGTAATCATGTTATATCAGACTCCTTTCCTGTGACAGTTTCTCAGGCGTTCTTTATTTATAATGACCTTGAGAGTTTTGAGAATTACTGGTCAGTTATCTTGTAGACTGTCCTTCAATTCGGATTTGTCTGAAGCTTTTCTCATAATTCAACTGGAGTTTTGGGTTTTCAAATGAAGATTATAGAAGTAAAATACCATTCTCATCACATCATATCAAGGGCACATACTTTCAACATGACTTACCACAGTTGATGTTAATATTAATCACCTGTAGATGTTGTGTTTGTCAGGTGTCTCCATTGGAAAGTTATTCTTTTTTTCTCCTATTCCACACTGTATTTTTTGGAAGGCAGTTGTTATATGTAATTAACACTTGAGTGAGGAGATATGCTCTGCTTCTTTAAAGGTGAAGTGTCTTCACAAACTGCAATTCTTCTGCATTGGAGGTTTGTCTGTCTCCCATTTACTATCTATTTATTTAATCATTTATATCAGTTTAGACTTATAGACATTTATATTATATTTTGGATTATAATTCATAACTACTTTATGATGTTGCTCAAATTGTTCCAGCTTTGGTCACTGTGAGTTCTTTCAGTTTGCTCTTGTGTCCCTTTCACATACCTCAGTGACTGTGTGTGTGTGTGTGTATTTATCACTTCCTTACCTTCTGGATCTATAAGATGTTCCAAGTTCATCTTGTATATGTCTTATCCCAGTCATAAAATTAGACATTTCTCAGAGAAATCCTCATTCTTTTTATTGGATAATGATATTAAAAACCAAGTTCTGAGTATTGGATGTGCTCATTGCTACTGAGATATCACAGCTTCCAGGACCTCTCAGTTGACAAAGCAAGGAGGTATGTGTGTATGCTAACCCAGGCACACACACATACCTGCAAGTATTTCTGTGCCTATAATAAGCTAAACATGAGTTTATACTGAGGTCTCCAATTCAGATCCATTACTACATAAAACGCTCTTTTCATCTTCCATTACTTATCTGCAATATCCCTTTCCGACAGTGAAAACATTTGCTTCTACCTCTGCCATCCATGTACTTAATTGTTCAATTCCAGTATACATGACACAGTGGTTTTAGAACCATTAACTTGTACACTTATGGGGAGCAACTTTATCAACTAGAATATATACTTATGTACTGTTCCTTTTGCCTCTAGTCCTACAGACTTTATTCACATTTAAAGTTACTTGTATCAGCAACTTATTCCACCTATCCCACCACCCACTTCAGTGAGGTTGTTTCATAAATCTGTAATGAATTGTTTTTTGTCACATTCTACATTGGATCTTGGGATTCTCCAGCCTCTTAATTTTTTTTTTAAATTTGCATAGGTTAAGTATATTCATTTTTGAAAATGTGAATATATTAAGTATATTCATCATTATAGTCATCATTACAGTGGCTTACAGAATGGTTCACCACCCTGAGCATGTTCAGTGTTCTATTTATTTAGCCCTGTCCTTTTCCCCACCCACTGTGTTCCTGGCAAGCACTGATCTCTTCATGTTCTCTGTAGTTTTGCATTTTCCAGAATGTATAACTGCAATAGTATAGTATATAGCTTTTTCAGACTGACTTATTTTGATTAGCAATATGTATTTAAGATTCATCCATGTCATTTCAGGGCTTTTTAGTTCATTTTTTTAAAATCTCTGAATAATATTCTGTTGTATGAATGCTCCACAGTTTATTTACCGATTCTTTCTTGGCAGAACGTCTTAGTTGCTTCCATTTTTATGATTACAAATAAAGCTGCTGTAAACATTTATGTGCCAGTTTCTGTGTGGACATAAATTTTGAAATTAGTTGGGTAAATGCCTAGCAGTATGACTGCTGAATTATATAATAAGATTTTGTACAGTTTTGTAAAAATCTGCCAATCTATCTTCCAAAGTGGCTGTACCATTTCTCATTCCTGTCAGCAATGGATGAGAGTTCCCATTCTTTCACATCCTCACCAGTAATTGCTATTGTTAAGCTTTTGGATTTTAGCCATTCTAACAGGTGGAGAGTGGTATCACATTTTTTAAAAAATTAATTCCCTAATGACAAGTGATTTTCAATGTCTTTTCATATGCTTTCATTTGCCACTTGTATATCTTCTTTGGTGGTGTCTTAAATACTTTATCTATATTTTAGTTATTTTTATCATGAGTTTTTAGAATTCTTTGTCTACTTTGCATACAAATTCTTCATTAGACATGTCTTTTGCAGATATTTTCTCCCTGCCTATGGCTTGTATTTAGTTTCCTTAATAGAATCTTTTGCAGATAGTTTTTAAATCATAATGTTAATAATGTTCTATTTATGGGTTTTTCTATTATATAGTGTATTATGGATATTGTATTTTAATCTTCCCCCACTGAACCCAAGGTGATGTGTATTTTCTCCTATGCTTTCTTTTTAAAGTGTTAGAGCTTTTCATTTTAAACTTAGATGTTGTGATTCATTGAAATGAGTTTTTGTGCAAGGTTTAATGTCTGGCTCTAGGTTTGTTAATATTATTTTGTATATCATTATTATTTAATAGGGTGTTCAGTGTTTCTGGATTATTTCTTGTAAAGACTATCCTTTCTTCTTTGAATTGCCTTTACTCTTTCATCAAAGATACATTGACCATATTTTGTGAGTCTATTTCTTGTCTCTCTTTTATGTTCCATACTTCTATATGTTGTTTTTTCTTTAGTTCATAGCATACCGTATTATTTACTCTACCTTTTTAATAAGTCTTGAAATTGGGTAGTGTAAATCTCCCAGCTCTGTTTTTCTTCAGTATTGTGTTGGACATTCTAGGTCTTTCCTCTTTCCATATAAACTTTATAACTAGTTTTTCAATATCTACAAAAGAGTGTGCTGGGGTTTTATTGAGATTGCTTTGACCCTTTAGAGCATGTTGGGAAAAATTGACATCTTAACAAGATTGATTCCTCCAGTTCATGAATCTAGAATATCTATTTATTTCAGTCAAAGTATTTATTAGATATTTTTATATTCTTCTCAAAATTTTTATAGTTTTCCCCATATGTATCTTATATGTATTTTCTTAGATTTGTACCTAGATATGCCGTATTTTTGTGCTGTTGTAAATGATAATTTTAAAATTCAAATTGCAATTTTTCATTACTGGTATATAGAAAACAACTGACTTTTGTACACTGACCATATATCCTATCTCCTTCTATACTTGCTCATTGGTTACAGAAGTTTTGTTGTCTTGATTTTTGAAGGATACTCTAGATAAATAATGATATCATCTGCGAAGAAAACTTTATTTCTTACCTTCTAGTCTGTATACTTTTGTTTTCTTTCTTATTTTATTGTACCAGCTAGTAATTCAGTGCACTGTTAAATAAGAATAGTGGCAGGAAACATCTTGCCTTCTTTTCTATCTAAGCAAGAAAGCATCTGGTTTCTTGCCAATACGTGTAATGTTTGCGGCAGAGTTTTTGTAGGTGTTCTTATCAAGTTGAAGACGTTTCCCTGTGTCGTTGGTTTGCTAAGAGTCTTCCTCATGAATTAATACTGGATTTTGTCAAATTTTCTGCTTCAGATAATATAATCATGTACTTTTTTCATTAGCCTGTTGCATTGGTTACATTTATTAATCTTTGAATGTTAAAGCAAACTTGGATGCTTGGACTACCTCCCAACTGGTTATAGCATCTTTATTCTTTTTATCCACTGTTAGATCAATTGGCAAATATTTTATTGATAATTTTTGTATCTGTATTCATGAGAGATATTAGTATTTAATTTACTTGTTATGTCTTTATCTCGTTTTGTTATTAGGGAAATGCTCACTTTAAAACATTTTCTTTTCTTGTTCTAATTGGCAAATACAAATTATGTATTTATGGTGTACAACATGATGTTTTGAAATAGGTATATGTTGTAAAATGGTTACATCAAGCTAATTAACAAAACCATCATTTCGCAAATTTATTTTTGCAGTAAAAACACAAAATCTACTCTCTTAGTAATTTTCAAGTATATAATCAGTTGTTATTAATTATCGTCATCATGTTGTACAATAGATCTCTTGAACTTATTATTCCTGTCTAACCAAAATTCTTTATCCTTTGAGTAACATCTCACTAATTTGCCTCAACTCCCTCCCTAGTACTTGGTAACCATTGTTCTACTTTGCTTCTGTGAGTTAGACTTTTTTGATTTCATACATAAGCAAGATCGTGGTATTTGTCTTGCAGTGCCTGGCTTATTTCACTCAGCACAATGTCCTCCAAGTTCATCTGTGATGTCATAAATGACAGGATTTCCTTCATTTTAAGGCTGAATAGTATTCCATTGTGTATAAATTTCATATTTTCCTTATTCGTTCATCCACTGATGGACACTTAAGTTGATTCCATATCTTGGCTACTGTGAATAATGGTGCAATAAACATGAGAGTGCAAATATTTCTTTGACATTCTGATTTCATTTCACTTGGCTATGTACCCAGTAGTAGGGTTGCTGGGTCATACAACAGACATGTTTTTAATTTTTTGAGGAAACTTCATGCTGTTTCCCATAATTGTTATACTAATTTACATTCCCACAGTGTGCAAGGATTCTCTTTTCTCCACATCCTCGCCAACACTTACTGATATTTTCGAATGTGTCAGAAAGTGTTCCCTCTAATTTTATTTTCTGGAAGTGATTGAGGAGAGTTAGTACCACATTTTTGCTTGTTTCCTATAATTCACCATGCAAACCAGTTGGGTCTGGTAATTTATTTTTAAGATTATTAATAATTGATTTTGATTGTCTTTCTCTTGTATGTGTTTTCATAGTTTGTGTCATTCAAGGATTTGGTTCATTTCACTAATTTATTAAATTTGTGGGCATAGAATTGCTTGTAGTGTTTTTGTATTTTCATTTTAATGCTCATTGGATCAGTAGAAAAAATCATTTTTAAACTTTCTGATATTTTATGTCTGATAATTTGTGTTATCTCTGTTTTATTCTTGGTTAGAGGTTTATCCAATTTCATTGATCAACCAGCTTTTGGTTCAGCAAATGTTTTCTGTTGTTTACAATTTCATTAATTTCTGCTCTAATTTTTATTATTTTTCTTCTGCTTGCTTTATGCTTAACTTGCTCTAATTTTACTAGTTTCTTAAGGTGGAAGCTTCAGTTATTGATTTAAATTATTTTTCATTTTCTAATATATACATTTAATGCTATCAATTTCTCTCTAAGCATTGCCTTTTCTGTGTCCCATACATTTTGATACATTATGTTTCTATTTGTATTTACTTCAGAAGATTTTTAAATTTCTCTTAACACTTCTTTTTGACCATTGTTATTTAGAAGTGTGTTAGTTAATTTCCAAATACCTTTGGGGATATTCCAGCTATATTTCTGTTATTGAATTATAATTCAATTCCATTGTAGACTGAGAAAAGATAGTACATGATTTCTATAATTTTGTATTTGCTAAGATATGATTTGTGCCTAAAATGTGGTCTACCTTAGTGAATGTTCCATGCAAGCTGAGAAGAATGTGTGTTCCGCTGTTGTTCAAAGACATATTCTATAAGAATCAATTAGATCAAGTTGGTGAATAGTGCTTTTCAGGTGAAATACACTTTTATTGATTTTTTTCTGACTGATTTATCTAACACTTGCTGACAATGGGTGTTGCAATCTCCAACTATCACAGGTTCGTCCATTTTTTCTTTTAGTTTTATCTGTTTGTGCCACACATATTTTGATGTTCTGTTGGTAGGTGCAGACACATTTACGATTATTTTGTAATTTTGTAGAATCGATCACTTCACCATTATATAGGGCCCCTTTTTATTCCTGATAATCATCCTTCTTTTGAGGTCTGCTGTGTCTGAAATTAATAGTTACTCAGCTTTCTTTTGATTAGTATTAATGTGGCTCATCTTTCTTGATTTATATACTTTGAACTTATCAGAGTTTTTCCATTTAGAGTGAGTTTCTTTTAGTGAGTTTCCTTTTTTTAAAAAAAAAAAAAATCTAATCTCTGTCTTTTAATTGGTTCATTTAGATAATTAACATTTAAAAGGATTATTGACATATCTGGATAAATATCAAATATGTTGTAACTATTTTCTCTCCATTACATTGTTAAAATTTTTACTTTTCCTGCCTTCTCTTGTTTTAACAGCATTTTATTTGATTTTGTTATATCTCCTTTATTGATACTATTCTTCACAAAAATGATGGTTGCCTTGGAGTTTATATTATGCATTTTCAACAAGTTTCTAACCTGTATCATTTTCCTTCTGCCTGAAGGAAGTCTTTTAACATTTCTGGCAAGTCTGGTCTCTGACAAAGAACTCCTTAATTTTTTTTTTTTTTTTCCTGAGTAAGTCTTCATTCCTTCTTTACTTTTGAAGCACAATTTTCCTGGATGTAGAATTCTAGATTTGTGTTTTTATTTTCTTTCAACATTTTATTTCACTCTACTGTCTTTTTGAGTGCATGATTTCTGGCAAGAGGTCTTCTGTAATTCTTATCCTTGTTCTTCTTATAGGTAACTTGTCTCCCCCACCCCCACCAACTGACTTATTTCAAGATTATCTCTCTGTGTTTGGTTTTGTGGATTTAAATATGACATCCCCAAATATAGGCTTTCTTTTGTTGGGGGAGAGGGTATTAGGCTATTTGGTGCTTTCTTAGCTTTTTAGGTCTGTGGTTTAGTGTCATTAATTTTGAAGAGTTCTTGTCCATTATTACTTCAAATATTTCTTCCACTCCATTTTTGCTTTCCTCACCTTCAAGTATTCCAATTATGCCTATATTACAGCTTCTGAAATTGTCCTATAGTTCTTGGATACTGTTGTACTTTTTATCCATTTTTCTCTTTGCATTTCTGTTTAGGATATTTCCATTAACCAATGTTTAAACTTGCTAATTTTTTCTTTGGCCATTTTTAATTACTGATGAGCTCATCAAAGGCACTCTTGAGTTTTGTTGTAGTGTGCTTGATTTCCAGCATTTCCTTTTGATTCTTTATTTGAGTTTTTCCTCTCGCGTGTTTATACTATCCATTTGTTCTTGCAACTTACCTATTTTTCCTATTAAAGCCTTTAATATATAAATCAAAGTTATTTAAATTCCTTGCCTGATAATTCCAACATCTATGCCTTATCTGAGTTTTGTTCTGATGTTTATTTTGTTTCTTCAGATTGTGTTTTTTGGTGTGTTTTATAATTTTTTATGTTTAAAGCTGGACATGTTATATTGGGTAACATGGAACTGGAGAACATAGGCCTCAAGTGTTATGATTTTGTGAATCTGGCTAGGAGTTGGGCTTTGTTTACTGTTTGCTGGTGCTGTACAGTTCAGAGGCTTTAACTTCCTTTAGTATCATTGTTTTTGTCTCTCTTCTTGACTTTGAACTTCCTCAAATACTCTTCCGAGGGTCTGTTTCTTGCAGCTCCTTTAACTGTTATCCACTGTTGATATGGTGGTAAGGTTTGGAGCAGGGAATTTATATATAATCTTTTAATTAAACTTAAGTCTTTTAGTGGGTCTGTTTTTCTTACC
Source organism: Macaca fascicularis (assembly GCF_037993035.2). Lineage (NCBI taxonomy): Eukaryota > Metazoa > Chordata > Mammalia > Primates > Cercopithecidae > Macaca > Macaca fascicularis. Next base: position 55,882,049 of record NC_088394.1, read on the forward strand.
TACGACTTTCAAGATGTTTCTTCATATATAGCCCCCTCTACTCTCTTCAGGTAATACGGAGAGACTCTATGTGGCTGCATGGCGAGGAATTCCCTTTTCCCATGTCTCTAGGACAGGCTCTGATAAATTATTTTTGCCTAGAGAGTTATAAATAAAAATTTTGGCATAGTCACAATTATTCTTTATTCCTCCCCCTGCCAGGGCCATGTGAGGATCTTTCTTATATCTTTACCAAGAGCACTTGGTAATGTTCCCGAACGTAAAGCCCATGAATATGTGGAGCCCTCCCCAAACTAGTCCACTGTCAACTTCTAGCAGTTGATCAGAATTGCCCTTTAAATGTTTCTACTTCTTTATGGCTTCAGCAGCTTCTGCTACAGGTAAGCAGATCCTGGCTTGATTCTCTGTATTTGCCCATCTCTCCAGGTTTCAAATTGGTTTGTCCTGCTAACTCTATTCACAATAGCCCCCAAAAGATGATTGTTTTTCAATTTGCCCAGCATTTTCTTGTTGTTAAGGATGGGACTGATGACACCCAAGCTCTTCCAGCTCAAACTGGAAGCCCGTCATACGCTTTTGAGGGTTTGTTTCTCCTTTGTCTGGTTAAATGCCAGTTCTTTCAAATATTTTTTATAGTTCATGATTTTCAGATCCTTTGAAAACATTTGAAGGGTTGCCAAAAACAAAATTACTCTCTTAATTTGGGATGAACCCAACTGGCATATACTATTCCAGATGTAGTCTAAGTAATATAGAGAATGATCATCTCATTTATTAATGACCTGAAATAGCGTTTTTAGAAGGCTTAGTATTTTGTCTTCATTTTCCTCAGTGTTTACTATGGTAGTGGAAATATCATGGACACTTAATAGATTCTGTTTCTGGATGATTTTATGAAACATTCTGTTTTTAAGGAATTCTTGTAAGTGTGTAGAAAAATAATGAGCTATGTTATCAGGTTTTTTATGTATGTGTGGTGTTAAAGTAGATTAAGTAATTCTTATACATTTTGTGAAGAAATTAAAGTTTTATTCAACAATTTACAGAGCATTTTACACTATACAGTTTTTAAAATTATATCAACTTTCTAGTCTATAGAAGGAGGCTTCTGTAAATTTCAATGCAAACACATCTTCAACCTACCTTTTGGGATTGTTGAAGGATTCAATTTAATTTTTGAAAATATCTGGTAGAATGATTTGTAAATAGTAAGAGAAAATAAAATTATAGCTTGTCTCATCCTCATTTTATTGGTGAGAATCTGTAGTGCTGAAAAACTACTCCTATTCCCAAAGTCATGCCATTAGTAGCTAGATGACTAAACCTTTTATTGGATTCTGGTCTTTTCCCACCTCTCTATCAGATACTTTACAAAACACTACTATTATTTTGGGATATTTTTACTCTTCTTCTTCTGATTGAAAAACTACAGAATAAACAACAGTTCCAAGATTCTGATTGTGTTTGATGTATGCATGAATCCCTTTCATAGCAAAATTTTCAAGAAATGTAAGCTGGACCAGGTTTTCTAAAATCCAGGTGGAGCGAGTCCTTCCACATTCCCAAGAGCCTGGCTGTACTCGCAGCAGGAAAGGACGTTGTCTGAGCCCCAGCCACACAGCAGCATGACCCTTAATTAAATGATGCAGCAACATATGGGAATTAGCAAAGAGATTAAGAAACTAATAGAGCAGAACGCAGTAATGCTGATGTAAATGGAGGGGAACTCCGTGTTGGCAAATTTAAAAAAAGAGAGAGAGAGGATAACCTATGACAAGGTATCGAATCATAGAAAAAGGATTCTAAGCATTGAATCGCAAACAGGACCCTAAGGTCATTTAGCCCTAATCAGATTCTACGTTCCAGCTACTGAGGACTTTTAATGGCAAGGTTGCCCAAATGCTTTTTGAAAACTCAAGTGAATGGAAAGACACAACCTTAAGAGGCAGCTTATTGCCTTATATCATTCATTTTCTCAGTCTCCCAAGTTCTTATTACTCTGTTCAACAGATACCTATTGAAGCTCATCATGTGCCCCTCCTGTCCTAAGCATAAAATTTATGGGAAATAAGACAGACATCGTTCCTGACCTCATGAAGAACATGTTCATGCCTGTAAAAAAGAATTTCTTATATGAAGCCATGATGTGTCTCTAATTGTTCCTCATCATTTATTTCCTTTTAATTCTATAAGACAGTATACTTTCTTACCATGTGACATTGTGTCAAATAATCGAAGATGGCTATTGTGTTCTGGAATATCTTCTACCTTCTTGGCTAAATATTCCCATTTTCTTGAATGTCAGGTTATATATTTTTGGATTTATAACAAAGGTATTAAGTTATCCAGATAATTTCAGAAGGAGTAAAAGGGAAAGGACCTATCTTTATTGTATTTCTGCCATGTGCCAGACCCATGGATTGTCACGTACATCCAAAATGTGTGGCCCAAGAGTGTATAGACCTTGTTCACTGCTGTATCCCAATGCCTCAAGTGGCATCAGGAATATACCATGAACTGGGAAAATATATGAAGAATGAAAATACCCGATTTTTATATCCCTTTAAAATGAGGAAATTTGTCAGGTATACGAGAAGTATTATTCCAGCGTACGTTGACAGACCCTACATAGAACCTAGTATGAGCAAAGTACTGCTACTATGGCCCTCACTAACACTACTGATATCAAGAATTATTATTTAAAGGTCATAAAGATGGGAAGTGACATAACTCGATCTAGGTGTTCAAACGATGTCTTCAGACATGTATTTTCTTTCTATCTTGTAGCGTAGCTTGATTTCTACTGACTTACTGTTTTATTTTCTAAAAGCGACATCTTCTCGAAGTACCAAAGGGGACCACTAACAGCTCTAGGCTTACTATACATACCTGTTATGAGTCACAGTTTTAGCACAATGCATAACTTTGAACAATGCTTTGAACAGATGGACTCATGAAAAATGTTGCAGACTAAGTTCTACTTTAAAAAATTTTTTTGTTGGAAAGAAGACAAATTTCATGGAACATGTAAGCCATTTAGTTATAGCAGAATTGTGGAATAATCAAAATATTCCAAAGAAGCGAAATCCTACTTTGTAATGTTTGGAGAAAAATGATAAAACAGGGCTGCTCCCTAACTGGATTTACCTTTGCATGGAAAATCAAGAAACCAATGTCCGTATTTCCTTGAGAGATGAATGAAGGCTGGAAGGCAGTGAGCACTGGTACAAATGACAAGGCCAAAGGATTAACAGTATGATCTTGAATTAGAGTAGTACAAAAGATCATTATTATTCCAGGGAAGGTATTAGGGAGTGAAACATTACCAATGTAGTTGGTTTCACCTAATTTTCACGTTGTATTACATATGCAATAACAGAGATATAACAACAATAGCTAACAATTATTGAACACTTTATGTCAAGCACTGCTTTTTAAAATTTTTTAGTATATACCTTTATAATCCTTACAAAAGCCATGTGGACTGGCAAACTACATTTCCATATTTTGGATATAAATAAGATACACTGGTAGATTAAGAAATGTACCTAAGGTCAAGGTTGCACAGCAAATATATAATGAAGCCAAGGTTTATAATCTGACAATCTGACTTTAGAATCCACACAGTTAAGCATTAAAATATGCAGCTTGAAAATGCAATTCCAAGATAGAGTTAATTTAGCAAAAGCTTTGATTAATTACATTGCAATAGTGCTTCTAAGAGTAGTTGGATTTCCAAGGATAAATAGAAGATAAGGGAATGGACACTTTAGACATGTGCAAAGGCATGGCATATTTGGGGAATTATAGTTTGGTATTCACTTTTAATGGGTGAAGAGAAAAGGATGGAAGGATATGTTGGAAAGAACAAGATGGTCACTTTACATAATTTCTTTTATGCCATGTTAATAATGAAAACCACATTTTGAATCACTCTGCATTTTAAGAGTATTTTTGATCTCAGAGATATCAGTGTCTGCCACTCTGTATTTCTCACCCCCACTCTACTCCAATTTAGAACTTGGTCAAGGGGAAGGAGAATAAATGAGCAACTCTGAAAAGGAATTTCTGCAATTCATAGTATCTCACCACAGCCCATTTGCTGTATATGATTTTATATGTTCCATGAAAGTGTTCACATTTCAGAGAATTTAAAACAAATGAGACATTTATTAGTGTAACCTTTATTCTGGTGATGATTTAAGCCATTTCAAAAGTAAGTGAAAGGGAATCGCCATTTCTCTCACACTTCAGTCTTCTCCATGTCCCCACCAGCCCACAAAATGCTTCAGTAATTTAAACTTTCTGTACATCTTCTGAAATGCCTACATAAATAATCTATTGTTCTAAAGGTCACAAAGGTAGAAGATCACTTTGAAATGTCAGGAAAGTAAATGATTTGGCAATGTGGCGCCATAAATTTGGAAATGTCCATTACCTCTTTATCTTTAGATATAGGTGGGCATTGGAGGACATGAGATAGTTGACCTGCATGTGAAAGCTTTGGGGTACTTCAAGAAACAGAAGAATGCCTAAAATTGTGTAGTCTCGAACATAGCCTAACCACTTCTCCCCGGAACAAAAACTATCAAGTGTCTAGCAGACATAGCATTTTTGCTGGCCTCCTTGTCTCTGCTCACATGGGATAAAACCTCATTAAAACACCAAGTCTTAAAGACATAATTCAGCCACAGATCTATTTCACATTAAAGGCCACCCCGTGACCACGGTCTTAAGAGTTCACTCACAACTTTCAAACATCCCACGAATTTGCAGTTAATAGGAAGTTTGATAAATCCTCTCTCACCTTAACTGCTTTTCAGAACTGTCATCTTTCTTGATAGATGTCACAGCCTAAAGAAAAGATTTCTAAGATGTTAAATATCACTACAGGGTTGAACATCCAAGATTATTTTTGCATATTACCTAGGTAACTTTTAATAACATTCTCATAGACATATGGAGCATTAGAATTGGACAGATTGTGCAGACCTCAGAGCCAGATCTGAACTATGAGGCTTCCGGGGGTAGGGGCAAAGACAGATCAGGTACATAATAAAGGACTCAGAAATAGAATACGAACCATGACCTCTTCCTGGAAATTCTGTGTTTTTTCCAACATTGCAGGGATGCCCACTCTCCCACTTTTCAAATTAACCACTTTCCCATGTGGGCTGGAGACCAGAAGACTAAACGACCTCAATTATAGCCTGTAGCTGTAAATAAATAACTTTTTTAACACTGAAAGCCTCCCTCCAGTACCATCTGTCAGAACTGAGCTATGTCCAGCTACAGAACTATGAGAGCAAGGTCTATCGCCACCATAGAAAGCTTTATCTTCATTTAGTCCTGGTGAATTCACAGCCCATTTCTCAAGAAGGTACTAATCTTTCAGACTGGGACTTTGATCAAAATATTTTGTCTGACAATGGTTGTACTGAGCACACCTTTCTGTAGTTATTATAAGACAATCAAGGGTTATTACACCGTGCTTGATCATTTCCCTTTGTCAGCCTTTACTATTCTCAAATTCAAACAAATCTTTATAGTGACTCATGCTCAGACTCAATGAAAAACTGCTCATTACTTGGGTGGCAAAATAATCTGCACACCAAACCACCATGACATACAATTTACCTATATAACAAACTGGCACATATGCTCCTGAACCTAAAATAAGAGTTTAAAAAAAAAAAAAAACCAAAAAACTGCTAGATTCAAATGGAAAGAGAAAGGTCTGAACCATCTATTATTATGTGTTGCACAATGTGTTAGCTCCATATCAGTAATGTAGGTAATAATAGCCCCATTACTCAGAGGAAGAAGAAAGGTTAGATAGCTTGTCCACGTTATTACACAGGTGATACGCAGGCCCAAGGTATTACACAAGTAGTATGTAATAGACTCACACTTGAACCTATGACCATCTGACCTATGAATGGAAAGTTATAGCTTAGCTAAAGAAGAACCCCAATTTTAAAAAGCAGATAAAGCATTGCCGAAAAATAGAGTTAACATCTTATTTCAGTTTAGCTTGCCTATTTATAAAATGTGTAGAAGAAAATGATTCACAAGGGAAGTAACCCATAAATCACCCTCTGAGAGCTTTAAATGTATATTTAGGTGCAAAACATAATAATAATGTGAAATCATGAACTATTTTCAGTCTTAGAATAAGAGCCTTGTTTGTCAATTTCTAATGGGGAGGTAAATAGGAAGAAAAACAGATCACACATGTGCTTCTTGTGGGCTAATGTGTGCTCCTGGTGAAAATGTGATCATGGCCCTTCTTGACTAGAAAACTTTCAAAGGATTCCCAATGAGAATGGAATCTGGGTCCTTATCCCAACATACAGAATCTTGCCTTCCCGTCCAGTTTCATGTCTTCCCACACTGGCTGTCACCTGATTCTCATCAGCCTGCACCAAGCTTGAAGCTACCTCTGCACATGCCAACATTTTCCTGTTTCAGGATCATTACTGGAAAGCTCTTTCCTCTAAAATCTCTGTGGCTCACACCCTCCCATCCTCTGAGTTCACACTTACATAGTGCCTACTCAGGGTGCAGTTTCCCGTGCCTCCCTTGTCACCCTTTACTCACTTGCCCTGATTTATTTTTTATTCTAAGCAACTCATTTACATTATTTTATCTTATCTGCCTAGCTCACTAACTGACAAGCTTGATGAAGACAAGGGCTTTGAGTGTCTTATTTATTTATTATTATTATTTTTTCCCTATGTTTTTGACGAACAGGTGGTGTTTGTTTACATAAGTTCTTCAGTGGTGCTTTGTGAGATTTTGGTGCACCCATCACCCAAGAAATATACACTGTAACCAGTTGGTAGTCTTTTATCCCACATCTCCCTCCTACTCTTTCCCTAAATCCCCAAAGTCTATTGTATCATTCTTGTACCTTTGCATCCTCCTAGGTTATTCCACTTGTGAGTGAGAACATACAATGTTTGGTTTTCCATCCCTGAGTTACTTCACTTAGAATAATTGTCTCCCGTTCCATCCAGGTTGCTGTGAATGTCATTATTTTGTTCTTTTTGATGGCTGAATGGCATTCATATATATATATATGTATATCCATCAATCAGTGAGTGGATAGATTGTGGTGTGTGTGTGTGTATATATATATAATTGTAGTATATAGATATAATTATATATATAATTGTGGTGTGTGTGTGTGTGTGTGTGTATATATATATCTCACAATTTATTTATCCACTCATTGATTGATGGACATTTGGGATGGTTCCATATTTTTACAATTGATAATTGTGCTGCTATAAACATGTGTGTTCAAGTATCTTTTTCATATAATGACTTCTTTTCCTCTGGGTAGATACCCAATAGTGGCATTGCTGGATCAAATGGTAGTTCTACTTTTAGTTCTTTAAGGAATCCACACACTGTTTCCCATAGTGGTTGTACCAGTTTACATTCCCACCAGCAGTATAAAAGTGTTCCTTTTGACTGCATCCCTGCTAACATCTGTTATTTTTTGATTTCTTGATTATGACCATTCTTACAGGAGTAACGTGGTATCACATTGTGGTTTTGATTTGTATTTCCCTGGTGATTAGTGATGTTGAGCATTTTTTCATATGTTTGTTGGCTATTTGTATATCTTCTTTTTTGAATTGTCTACTCATGTCCTTAGCCCATTTTTTGATGGAATTGTTTTTTTTTTCTTGCTAATTTGTTTGAATTCCTTGTAGAATCTTGATATTAGTCCTTTGTCAAATGTATACATTGTGAATTTCTCCCACTCTGTTGGCTGTCTGTTTACTCTGCTGATTGTTTCTTTTGCTGTGCAGAAACTTTTTAGTTTAATTAAGCCCCACCTATTTATAACCGTTTGTGTTGCATTTTCTTTTGGGTTCCTGGTCATGAAGTCTTTGCCTAAGCCAATGTCTAAAAGGATTCTTCCAATGTTATTTTCTAGAACTTTTATGGTTTCAAGTCCTGGATTTCAGTCTTTGATCTAGCTTGACCAGATGGATTCACAGCTGAATTCTATCAAACATTCAAAGAAGAATTGATATCAATCCTATTGTTACTATTTCATAAGATAGAGAAAGAGAGAAGCCTCCCTAAATAATTCTATGGAGCCAGCATCACACTAGTACCAAAACCAGGAAAGGATACAACAACAACTAAAAAGAAAACAACACACAAATATCCTCAATGAATACAGATGAAAAAATCCTTAACAAAATACTAGCTAATTGAATCCAACAGCATATCAAAAAGATAATCTGCCATAATCAAGAGAGTTTCAGATCAGGGATGCAGGGATGGTTTAACATATGTAAGTCAATAAATGTGATACATCACGTAAACAGAATTAAAAACAAAAATCACATGATTGTCTCAATAGATGGAGAAAGAGCATTTGACAAAATCCAGCATCCCTTCATGATTAAAACCATCAGCATAGAAAAGACATCCCTTAATGTAACAAAAGCCATCTATGACAAACCCACAGCCAACATAATACCGAATGAGAAAAATTTGAAGGTATTCCTTCTGAGAACTGGAACAAGACAAGGATGCCCAATCACACCATTTCTATTCCACATAGTACTGGAAGCCCTAGCCAGAACAATCAGACAAGGGAAAGAAATAAAGGGCATCCACATTAGTAGAGAGGAAGTCAAACTGTCACTGTTTGCTGATGATATGATTGTATACTTAGAAAACCATAAAGACTCTTCCAAAAAGCTCCTAAAACTGATAAATGAATTCAGCAAAGTTTTAGGATACAAAATTAATGAACACAAACCAGTAGCTCCTGTATACACTAACAGTGACCAGAGAGTCAAATCAAGATCTCAACCCCTTTTATAACAGCTACAAAAAAATAAATAAAATACTTAGGAATATACCTAACCAAGGAGATGAAAGACCTCTGCAAGGGAAACTGTAAAACACTTCTGAAAGAAATCATGGATGACACAAACAAATGGAAACACATCCCATGCTCATGAATGGGTAGAATCAATACTGTGAAAATGATCACACTGCCAAAAGCAATCTACAGACTCAATGAAATTCCCATCAAAGTACCATCATCATTCTTCACATACCTAGAAAGACAATCCTAAAATTCATATGGAACCAAAAAAGAGCCCACATAGCTGAAGCAAGACTAAACAAAAAGAACAAATATGGAGGCATCACATTATCTGACTTCAAACTATACTATAAAGCCACAGTCACCAAAACAGCATGGTACTGGCATAAAAATAGGCACACAGACCAATGGCAAAAAAACAAAGAGCCCAGAAATGAAGCCAAATACTTACATCAAACTGATCTTTGACAAAGCAAACCAAAACATAAAGTGGGGAAGGGACATCCTATTCAACAAATGGTGCTGGGATAATTGACAAGTCACATGTAGAAGAATGAAACTGGATCCTCATCTTTCACTTGAGTGTTTGGTTCATTGTTTTATCCTGCCACATGGGAGAATGCCTAGCACAGAGAAGGCACTTAACAAATGGTTGCTAAATTAATGCATGAGCTGTTATTTTCACTCCAGAATAGTCGTGTCTCCCCAGGTTGCCATCCTCCAAAAAATGTCACTGTTAGGTAAACCTTGGAAACTTCATTGTAGGCTTTTGCAGACCCACAAAGACCACCAGCTTATTGTCATTGTAATGGCAAAAATGCAGAAACAAAGTAATAGTAGAAAAAAATAACTGCTGAGCATTGATTATAAGAATGATATTGAACTAGAATCTAAGTTCCATAATTCAGGCTTTGCAAACATCTTTACTGATGAAGAATCTGAGGCTCTAACAAGTTACATAACTTGCTCAAGGTCATCTATTGTTAAATGATGTGGTTTAAATTCAAAACTACTTTTTTTGTCCTTATACCTTCCTCTCTGTGTAGTACTGATAGTCTGAATAGTAGTGATAAGAAAAATAAGCAAGATTACACTTTATTATGGCAAAACTACTTTGAATTGCAGTCATTGGTCACCTTCCCCAACTTCATGTGCCACAGTAACTGAAAGATCAGAAAACTGCTAACATCAAACAATGGTATACATCACATACATAATAAAAACACAATCAACACAGCTGCCCCGATATTTTGACCTGGAAGAATGTATGCATGAAGCTTTTTTCTGTACCATGCCCAACAGACCACTTTTATTTCCAGGCTAATCAGGGACAGTGTGGGAAGATTCAGGCCCTTGAAAAGCCTTAGCAATATCCACTGTTTTTCCAGATAATGTACTAAATCCTCCCTTTCAATTTCTTGACAACTTTTTATTTGAAAATCTTTCTCATCTTCAAATACTTTACTGTTTAGTTGTTTATCCATTAATTCAAAAATATTGATTGTGATTTCTCTTACATGCCATGCACCACAGTACTAAGTGAGAAAAAAAGTTCAGATTCAGCTAGCTCAACGATGTGAAGACCTGAATGGAAATTGGGTAGCTGACATAGGGCAGGTGAATGGAAGGGTAGAATGAGCAGAGATTTGAAAAGTCTACAAGGGTCAGACTGTACAGTATGTAAGAGCTTTGAGGTCGTTTGAAATGTAATTAGATCCTTAATGCTGACCCTAGAAGAAGTTTTAAGCAGAAGAGTAAAATAGTATGCAGTATACATTTTAAATGCTCACTACGTCTCCTGTGCAGAGAGCAGATTTGTGTGGAGCAAGAAAGAAGGCTGCGAGTCAATTCGGTGGCCATGGATGTGGTAGAAGAGAAATGAAGACAACTGGACTCCAAGCCTACCAGCCTAAAATTCGAGACATGGATTCAAGGTGTGTGATGGACTTCAACAAATTTCTTTTACTTCCAGACTAGGTCATTCATGCTTGTCACTTTCTCCTCTTAGACATGAGTTGAGTTTGTGAACAATGAGATATCATATTGCCAAAGAGAAAAACACACTGATTTTTCTTACAGTGCTAGTCACAAAGTATAAAGGAGAAATAAGTGGATTATCAAATTTGCTAAAAATGACAATAATAATAGTAAAAACAATCTAAACAGTTGAGGAAAATGCAGAACTTTGCCCCACTAGATCCTATCACTTCTTCCTGCCATTCCATTTTGCAACGTGTTCATGCAAGAATACAGGGTTAATGGTATTCCCGGAAAGGCAAAAGAATGTGGAATAGGAGAGCATTCCCTAAATAATTTCCACAAAGAAAATGAAGAGAAGATTTGTGTATATGAATTAATTTCTGTCTACCATACACAGTGAAAGGCATTTCATATGTGTTCTCTTATGTATTTGTGGTCCCATCTTTCAAATGAAGAAATAGATCTTTCTCCCACAATCTTCAGCCATGAAATGGGAAATTATAGGTACAACCTTACCTTCAAGACAACAAATAGCAAGCCTTTATTGCCTTACCACATAGTTTATTATTTGAAAATAAGAGAAGTATACACAAAATGTTTTGGCTTTGTACGTTTTTATTACCATTGACATTGTAACCTTGAAAACTGTAAAGACTCACAGCTATATAAGATAATTTTAAAACATTGTCTCAATTCATAGCATTTACATCTCCTCCAGACCTATAATATTAAGTCAAAGATGAATCATAGCTATGTTTTATTACCTGGAGAGGGTTACTGCAGTATTTTAACTATGAGCACCTGAATTTCCTTCTTTTCCTCCGTAGATTTGGTTTGGACAGTACTGTATAGTGGAGGTTGGTCCAGGAAAGACCAAGAGAATAGTGGGGAACCAAGACCAGGAAGTGAGAAAAACTAATATGTTTTGTATTTTCAACTAAGATATCATTGTGAGCAGCTGCAGCTGAGGTGAAATTGACTGGGGAATATTGGATAACAGTGTAGAACCTCAGAATTATTCTATTCAAGCGGGGAGAAAGCTAGAGTATTTATGTAACCGTTCCCATCAATTATTGGTTGTGGGTTGCCCTTGGGGTGCTAAGGGGCATTAATTCGCTGACATTTCTTACCTGCTATGCACACTGAAAGAACTGATTCCAATGTCTAGAGATGCTGACAAAGGGATGCAGGTTCTGGGAGTAGGAGGGCAAGTAGGTGTGCAATTGGGCACATAAGGGCAAAAACACATCAAAATGTTAAGAGTGTTATTTATTAATGGTGAGATAATGGACAATTAATATATGTATTCTTTTATTATTTATTTATTTATTATACTTTAAGTTCTAGGGTACATGTGCACAATGTGCAGGTTTGTTACATGTTTATACATGTGCCATGTTAGTGTGCTGCACCCGTTAACTCGTCACTTACATTAGGTATATCTCCTAACGCTATCCTTCCCCTCTACCTCTGCCCCACAACACACCCTGGTGTGTGATGTTCCCCACCCTGCGTCCAAGTGTTCTTATTCTTCAGTTCCCACCTATGAGTGAGAACATGCGGTGTTTGGTTTTCTGTCCTTGCAATAGTTTGCTCAGAATGGTGGTTTCTAGCTTCATCTATGTCCCTACAAACGATGTGAACTCATCCTTTTTTATGGCTGCATAGTATTCCATGGTGTATATGTGCCACATTTTCTTAATCCAGTCTATCATTGATGGACATTTGAGTTGGTTCCAAGTCTTTGCTGTTATGAATAGTGCCACAATAAACATATGTGTGCATGTGTCTTTATAGTAGCATGATTTATAATCCTTTAGGTATATGTCCAGCAATGGGGTGGCTGGGTCAAATGGTATTTCCAGTTCTAGATCCTTGAGGAATCGCCACACTGTCTTCCACAGTGGTTGAACTAGTTTACAGTCCCACCAACAGTGTAAAAGCATTCCTATTTCTCCACATCCTCTCCAGCACCTGTTGTTTCCTGACTTCTTAATGATCACCATTCTAACTGGTGTGAGATGGTATCTCATTATGGTTTTGATTTGCATTTCTCTGATGGCCAGTGATGATGAGCATTTTTTCATGTGTCTGTTGGCTGCATAAATGTCTTCTTTTGAGAAGTGTCTGTTCATATTCTTTGCCCACTTTTTTGATGGGGTTGTTTGATTATTTTTCTTGTAAATTTGTTTAAGGTCTTGGTAGTTTCTGGATATTAGCCCTTTGTCAGATGGGTAGATTGTAAAAATTTTCTCCCATTCTGTACGTTGCCTGTTCACTCTGATGGTAGTTTCTTTTGCTGTGCAGAAGCTCTTTAGTTTAACTAGATTCTATTTGTCAATTTTGGCTTTTGTTGCCATTGCTTTTGGTGTTTTAGTCATGGAGTCCTTGCCCATGCCTATGTCCTGAATGGTATTGCCTAGGTTTTCTTCTAGGGTTTTTATGATTTTAGGTCTAACATTTAAGTCTTTAATGCATCTTGAATTAATTTTTGTATAAGGTGTAAGGAAGGGATCCAGTTTCAGCTTTCTACATATGGCTAGAAATTTTCCCAGCACCATTTATTAAATAGGGAATCCTTTCCCGATTTCTTGTTTTTGTCAGGTTTGTCAAAGATCAGATGGTTGTAGATGTGTGGTATTATTTCCGAGGGCTCTATTCTCTTCCATTGGTCTATATCTCTGATTTGGTACCAGTACCATGCTGTTTTGTTTACTGTAACCTTGTAGTATAGTTTGAAGTCAGGTAGTGTGATACCTCCAGCTTTATTCATTTTGCTTAGGATTGTCTTGACAATGGGGGCTCTTTTTTGGTTCCATATGAAGTTTAAAGTAGTTTTTTCCAATTCTGTGAAGAAAGACATTGGTAGCTTGATGGGGATGGCATTGAATCTATAAATTACTTGGGCAGTATGGCCATTGTCACAATTTGGTTCTTTCTATCTCTGACCATGGAATGTACTTCAATTTGTTTGTGTCCTCTTTTATTTTGTTGAGCAGTTGTTTGTAGTTCTCCTTGAAGAGGTCCTTCACATCTCTTGTAAGTTGGATTCCTAGGTATTTTATTCTCTTTGAAGCAATGTGAATGGGAGTTTACTCATGATTTGGCTCTCTGCTTGTCTGTTATTGGTGTATAGGAATGCTTGTGATTTTTGCACATTAATTTTTTATCCTGAGACTTTGCTGAAATTGTTATCAGCTTAAGGAGTATTCGGGCTGAGATGATGGGGTTTTCTAAATATACAATCATGTAATCTGCAAACAGAGACAATGTGACTTCCTCTTTTCCTAATTGAATACCCTTTATTTCTTTCTCTTGTCTCATTACCCTAGCCAGAACTTCCAAAACTATGTTGAATAGGTATGTTGAGAGAGGGCATCCCTGTCTTATGCCATTTTTCAAAGGGAATGCTTCCAGTTTTTGCCCATTCAGTATGATATTGGCTATGGGTTTGTCATAAATAGCTCTTATTATTTTGAGATACGTCCCATCAATACCTAGTTTACTGAGAGATTTTAGCATGAAAGGCTATTGAATTTTTTCAGAGGTCTTTTCTGCATCTATTGAGATAATCATGTGTTTTTTGTTGTTAGTTCTGTTTATATGATGGATTATGTTTATTGATTTGTGTATGTTGAACCAGCCTTGCATCCCAGGGATGAAGTCAACTTGATCGTGGTGGATAAGCTTTTTGATGTGCTGCTGGATTCGGTTTGCCAGTAGTTTATTAAGGATTTTTACATCGATGTTCATCAGGGATGTTGGTCTAAAATTATCTTTTTTGTTGTGTCTCTGCCAGGCTTTGGTATCAGGATGATGCTAGCCTCATAAAATGAATTAGGGAGGATTCCCTCTTTTTTTTATTGATTAGAATAGTTTCAAAAGGAAAGGTACCAGTTCCTATTTGTACCTCTGGTAGAATTCGGCTGTGAATCCATCTGGTCCTGGACTTTTGTTGGTTGGTAGGCTATTAATTATTGCCTCAATTTCAAAACCTGTTATTGGTCTATTGAGGGATTCAGCTTCTTCCTGGTTTAGTCTTGAGAGGGTGTATGTATCCAGGAATTTATCCATTTCTTCTAGATTTTCTAGTTTATGTGTGTAGAGGTGTTTATAGTATTCTCTGATGGTAGTTTGTATTTCTGTGGGATCGGTGGTGATATCCCCTTTATACTTTTTTATTGCATCTATTTGATTCTTCTCTCTTTTCTTCTTTATTAGTCTTGCTAGCGGTCTATCAGTTTTGTTGATCGTTTCAAAAAACCAGCTCCTGGATTCATTGATTTTTTGAAGAGTTTTTTGGGTCTCTATCTGCTTTAGTTCTGCTCTGATCTTTGTTATTTCTTGCCTTCTGTTAGCTTTTGAATGTGTTTGCTCTTGCTTGTCTACTTCTTGTAATTGAGATGTTAGGGTATCAATTTTACATCTTTCCTGCTTTCTCTTGTGGGCATTTAGTGCTATAAATTTCCCTCTACACACTGCTTTAAATATGGCCCACAGTCTGGTACATTGTGTCTTTGTTCTCATTGGTTTCAAAGAACATCTTTATTTGTGCCTTCATTTCATTATTTACCCAGTAGTCATTCAGGAGCAGGTTGTTCAGTTTCCATGTAGTTGAGTGGTTTTGAGTGAGTTTCTTAATGCTGAGTTCTAATTTGATTGCACTGTGGTCTGAGAGACAGTTTGTTATCATTTCTGTTCTTTTACATTTGCTGGGGAGTGCTTTACTTCCAACTATGTGGTCAGTTTTGGAATAAGTGTGATGTGGTGCTGAGAAGAATGTATATTCTGTTAATTTGGGGTGGAGAGTTCTGTAGATGTCTATTAGGTCCACTTGGTGCAGAACTGAGTTGAATTCCTGGATATCCTTGTTAACCTTCTGTCTCTATCTGTCTAATGTTGACAGTAGGGTGTTAACGTCTCCCATTATGATTGTGTGGGAGTCTAAGTCTCTTTGTAGGTTTCTAAGGACTTGCTTTATGAATCTGGGTGCTCCTGCATTGGGTACATATATATTTAGGATAGTTAGCTCTTCTTGTTGAATTGATCCCTTTACCATTATGTAATGACCTTCTTTGTCTCTTTTGATCTTTGTTGGTTTAAAGTCTGTTTTATCAGAGACTAGGATTGCAACCCCTGCTTTTTTTGCTTTCCATTTTCTTGGTAGATCTTCCTCCATCCCTTTATTTTGAGCATTTGTGTGTATCTGTGAGTGAGATGGGCCTCCTGAATACAGCACACTGATGGGTCTTGACTCTATCCAATTTGCCAGTCTGTGTCTTTTAACTGGGGCATTTAGCCCATTTACATTTAAGGTTAATATTGTTATGTGTGAATTTGATCCTGTCATTATGATGTTAGTTGGTTATTTTGCTTGTTAGTTGATGCAATTTCTTCCTAGCATCGATGGTCTTTACAATTTGGCATGTTTTTGCAGTGGCTGGTACCAGTTGTTCCTTTCCATGTTTAGTGCTTCCTTCAGGACCTCTTGAAAGGCAGGCCTGGCAGTGACAAAATCTCTTAGCATTTGTTTGTCTGTAAAGGATTTTATTTTTCCTTCACTTACAAAGCTTAGTTTGGCTGGATATGAGATTCTGGGTTGAAAATTCTTTAAGAATGTTGAATATTGGCCACCACTCTCTTCTGGCTTGTAGAGTTTCTGCTGAGAGATCTGCTGTTAGTCTGATGGGCTTCCCTTTGTCGGTAACTCGACCTTTCTCTCTGACTGCCCTTAACATTTTTTCCTTCATTTCAACTTTGGTGAATCTGACAATTATGTGTCTTGGAGATACTCTCTCGAGGAGTACCTTTGTGGCTTTCTCTGTATTTCCTGAATTTCAGTGTTGGGCTGCCTCGCTAGGTTGGGGAAGTTCTCCTGGATAATATCCTGAAGAGTGTTTTCCAACTTGATTCCATTCTCCCTGTCACTTTCAGGTACATCAATCAAACGTAGATTTGGTCTTTTCACATAGTCCCATATTTCTTGGAGGCTTTGTTCATTTCTTTTTACTCCTTTTTCTCTAAACTTCTCTTCTTGCTTCATTTCATTCATTTGATCTTCTATCACTGATACCCTTTCTTCCACTTGATTGAATCAGCTACTGGAGCTTGTGCATGCGTCACATAGTTCTCGTGCCATGGTTTTCAGCTCCATCAGGTCATTTAAGGACTTCACTACACTGTTTATTCTAGTTAGCCATTTGTCTACCATCGTTTCAAGGTTTTTAGCTTCTTTGCAATGGATTCAAACATCCTCCTTTCGCTCAGAGAAGTTTGTTTTTCCCGATCATCTGAAGCCTTCTTCTCTCAACTCATCAAAGTCATTCTCTGTCCAGCTTGTTCCATTGCTGGTGAGGAGCTGCGTTCCTTTGGAGGAGAAGAGGCACTCTGATTTTTAGAATTTTCAGCTTTTCTGCTCTGGTTTCTTCCCATATTTGTGGTTTTATCTACCTTTGATCTTTGATGATGGTGACATACAGATGGGGTTTTGGTGTGGATGTCCTTTCTGTTTGTTAGTTTTCCTTCTCACAGTCAGGACCCTCAGCTGCAGGTTTGTTGGAGTTTGCTGGAGGTACACTTTAGCCCCTGTTTGCCTGGGTATCACCAGCGGAGGCTGCAGAACAGCAAATATTGCAGAATAGTAAATGTTGCTACCTGATCCTTCCTCTGGAAGCTTCGTCTCAGAGAAGCACCCAGCTGTATGAGGTGTCAGTTAGCCCCTATTGGGAGGTGTCTCCCAGTTAGGCTACTCGGGGGTCAGGGACCCACTTCAGGCAGTCTGTCCATTCTCAAATCTCAAACTCCATGCTGGGAGAACCACTACTCACTTCAAAGCTGTCAGACAGCGATGTTTAAGTGGCGGAAGTTTCTGCTGTCTTTTGTTCAGCTATGCCCTGCCCCCAGAGGTGGAATCTACAGAGGCAGGCAGGCCTTCTTGAGCTGAGGTGGGCTCCACCTAGTTTGAATTTCTGGGCCACTTTGTGGCCCAGCAATGGCGGACACCCCTACCCCAGCCTCATTGCCACCTTGCAGTTCAATCTCAGACTGCTGTGCTAGCAGTCAGCGAGGATCCATGGGCATGGGAGCCTCCAAGCCAGGCACAAGAAATAATCTCCTGGTGTGCCATTTGCTAATTCCATTGGAAAAGCACAATATTAGGGTGGGAGTGTCCTGATTTTCCAGATACCCTCTGTCATGGCTTCCCTTTGCTAAGGAAGGGAATTCTCTGACCTCTTGCACTTCCTGGGTGAGGTGATGCCCTGCCCTGCTCTGTGGGCTGCACCCACTGTCTGACAAGCCCCAGTGAGATGAACCTGGAACCTCAATTGGAAATGCAAAAATCACCCGTCTTCTGCATCACTCATGCTGGGAGCTGCTGACTGGAGCTGTTCCTATTCAGCCATCTTGGAACCTCTTCCATGTATTCTTTTTATGTATCAATATTTTATAAATATTTTGTCATAAACATGTACTACATATGAAAAGAGAATAAAATGATAGCTGAAGGATATTTTTTCCTGACACTTGAGCATTATTCTCTAGGTACTATGCTATTAAGAATAGACACTTATATACTTTTTAAAAAACGTCTTCTAAAGTCTCCATTGCTGAAAATCTAGTGTCACGTTAATTAATTGCTTTTTCTTTAGTTCTTCCTTTTTAGAGGGTTCATCTAAGAATTGGGTTTGATTTCATTATTATTATTATCATTTTTCAGTTCACCATTTTACACCAGAGGACACAAACACTTAGCCAACACCCTAATTTATATCATCACTGTAAGACATCTCAACTGAACTCTGTGTTGTAAAATGGTGGTGGTGGGAGAAGGGCTTCCTGTAGAGGAGGGAATAGGTTTCTGTCCTATCTGAAGTTTTCTGCCTGTAAATGTAACAATAATTCCTTTGGGACAAGGATTAATATTTAGGTGTAAATTGGAAACAATTTTAATCTAATAGGAGGAAATCAGAAAGTTTTCTTATTGCATATTTCATACAGTCAGATTCACAGATATATTACCCAATGTTGGGTATGTTACTAGTTTTGTCCTAATTTCAATACCAAAAAAAATCATACTAATGTATGTTCTTCTTTTATTCTTTAATTATTGTCAGAATGTGACACTTAAAAGGTGAAAAGTTTTATTAGAAGAATAATCATTTATTATTAAATTTTACCATGATAAATACTTTATGTTAAAACACAAAGAAATAAAGATTGAAGTTCTTTTCCTATTTTATTCCAAATAAGAGCTATTAATTAATTACTTCAATGTTCTGTTCCCATGATCCTTATTGCCTCCTATTTATCTATCTATCATCTATATCTATCTGTCTGTCTGTCTGACATAAAATGCTTAAAATTAATGACTCAAGTTTCTGCTTTAAGAAGTTAGAGAAGGGGGAGGTATTTAAAATCAAGGAAAATAATACAGCAGAAATATGAAAAAAAAAATAGAACAGAACTCTATCTAAGACAAACAATATTAAAAAATCAACAAAGCCAAAAGTTGGTTCTTTGAAAATGTTATTAAAATTATGAATGCATATCTGGTCTGAACCAATCAGAGAGCTAGAGACAGCACAAGAGTGAGAACAAGCAAGCAAGAGCTAGAGACAGCAAAAGAGTGAGAACAAGCAAGTGAATGGCAGGAGAGAGAACATGCAAAACACGACCAAAATTGAAGAGGAGATGCCAATGTATACTTTAGTCATCTTAAAGGGACAATAGGGCAATATTGGAAATTAAATAAGATGACTTAGATGAAATATACAATTCCTTGAAAATCCTTAGTCCAAACTGAAAAAGAAAACAGAAATGGTAACTTTTGTTGTTGTTGTTGCTGTTGTTGTTGTTTTGAGATGGAGTCTCACTCTGTCACCCAGACTGGAGTGCAGTGGCACGATCTCAGCTCACTGCAACCTCTCCCTCCGAGGTTCAAGTGATTCTCCTGCCTCAGCCTCCTGAGTAGCTGGGATTACAGGCATGCACCACCATGTCCAGCTAATTTTTTTTTGTAAGAAATGGTAACTTTGAAGGGCTCTATAACTACTAAAGAAATTAAATGTTAAAGTATGATTTTATTATATACAAATGAAAAATAGAACAAACTAATATATTCTTTAGGGATAGATGATAAAACTATAGAAAAAAGTGAAGGCATAGTCATTATGACAGTCAAGATTAAGTTTACCTATAAAAATGAGCTGGAGCAATGGGGAGGGCTTTTGAAGTCCTGGAAATACTTTGTCTTTAATTGGCAGGAGATTTATGTGGGTGTTTGCTTTATGATTATTAACTACTCAAACTTTCTTGTGTGTGTGTGTGTGTGTGTGTGTGTGTGTGTGTGTGTGTGTATTTCAAATAATCACTCCTCTTTAGGTAGATGTTCATGGGACATAATCAGGAAAGCTGTTTTCATTGATATTTCCCAAGGTCAGGCTCATTATCTTCTCAGGGACTTCCCACCACTCCCCTGGTAACCTTACCATACCTCTTTTCAAGATATCTCTTCACCCATAAATCCATCATCATGACTGATGGGCCCATGCATATGAAAGCAAGTCATACCGGAGTGGACATAGTGTCTTTTATTCCTGGTTTCACTCAGAAGCCATTCAAAGGCAAAGCCAAACCCTGGAGGACAGAAGATAGTAATGCAGACTCATTACCCTTTTGAGATCTATTTCCTCAACCACAACTTCCCTCAACACGCCCAACTCATAGCATCCTTGCATCCTTCAATCCTGCCATGCCACACTCACCCCATGGGCACTCAATCCCCATCTCTTATCTTTTTATTTTATTTTATTTTATTTATTTTTTTAAAATTTATTATTATTATTATACTTTAAGTTCTAGGGTACATGTGCATAACGTGCAGGTTTGTTACATATGTATACTTGTGCCATGTTGGTGTGCTGCACCCATCAACTCGTCAGCACCCATCAACTCGTCATTTACATCGGGTATAACTCCCAATGCAATCCCTCCCCGCTCCCCGCTTCCCATGATAGGCCCCGGTGTGTGATGTTCCCCTTCCGGAGTCCAAGTGATCTCATTGTTCAGTTCCCACCTATGAGTGAGAACATGCGGTGTTTGGTTTTCTGTTCTTGTGATAGTTTGCTAAGGATGATGGTTTCCAGCTGCATCCATGTCCCTACAAAGGACACAAACTCATCCTTTTTTATGGCTGCATAGTATTCCATGGTGTATATGTGCCACATTTTCTTGATCCAGTCTGTCACTGATGGACATTTGGGTTGATTCCAAGTCTTTGCTATTGTGAATAGTGCTGCAATAAACATACGTATACATGTGTCTTTATAGCAGCATGATTTATAATCCTTTGAGTATATACCCAGTAATGGGATGGCTGGGTCATATGGTACATCTAGTTCTAGATCTTTGAGGAATCGCCATACTGTTTTCCATAATGGTTGAACTAGTTTACAGTCCCACCAACAGTGTAAAAGTGTTCCTATTTCTCCACAGCCTCTCCAGCACCTGTTGTTTCCTGACTTTTTAATGATCGCCATTCTAACTGGTGTGAGATGGTATCTCATTGTGGTTTTGATTTGCATTTCTCTGATGGCCAGTGATGATGAGCATTTTTTCATGTGTCTGTTGGCTGTATGAATGTCTTCTTTTGAGAAATGTCTGTTCATATCCTTTGCCCACTTTTTGATGGGGTTGTTTTTTTTTCCTTGTAAATTTGTTTGAGTTCTTTGTAGGTTCTGGATATTAGCCCTTTGTCAGATGAGTAGATTGCAAAAATGTTCTCCCATTCTGTAGGTTGCCTGTTTACTCTGATGGTAGTTTCTTTTGCTGTGCAGAAGCTGTTTAGTTTAATTAGATCCCATTTGTCAATTTTGGCTTTTGCTGCCGTTGCTTTTGGTGTTTTAGGCATGAAGTCTTTGCCCATGCCTATGTCCTGAATGGTACTACCTAGGTTTTCTTCTAGGATTTTTATGGTATTAGGTCTAACATTTAAGTCTCTAATCCATCTTGAATTAATTTTCGTATAAGGAGTAAGGAAAGGATCCAGTTTCAGCTTTCTACTTATGGCTAGCCAATTTTCCCAGCACCATTTATTAAATAGGGAATCCTTTCCCCATTTCTTGTTTTTGTCAGGTTTGTCAAAGATCAGATGGCTGTAGATGTGTGGTATTATTTCTGAGGCTTCTGTTCTGTTCCATTGGTCTATATCTCTGTTTTGGTACCCCTATCTCTTATCTTAAAGCAGATGCCTGAGGGTCATAAACCTTTCTCACCTATCCTTTTCTAGGACCCGAGCCTTAGTTAGTGATTTTTCAATATTAAGAAATCTTCTTGAAAGGGACAAAATATAGCAAGATGTTTTTGGCTTTTCTTTTTGATTCTGTTCCAAGCTCTCAACAGTGAGCATTGTAGTGGGCACTTTATAGATGTTCACTCATCAACTTTTAATTTATTAACTAACCCCTGTGAAGCATTCCACTCTAAACTTGTGGTTCTGGTAGTACTTGGGCTTGCTTTAGACACCCAGCTATCAAATTATGAGTAATTTAAAACATTCTCATACAGAAGCACCAATTCTAAATGGCTTCACTAGCTTTCAAATAATAGAAAATTAATGACTAATATTATACTTAGACAAATGTATAGACATTTGTCTAAGAAAGACAAATGAAAAACAACAACCAAAACTTTAATGACATATTTAAAAAATCAAATTTACCAAAAATATGTAATACATTCTGACCAAAACATATTTATTACAAGAATGTTAGAGTTGATCAATATTTTATGCAATTTACACACTGATGCAGAAAAAATGACAAAATGTAGCATCTATGATTGATAAATACTCTCAGAAATCTAGACATAGAAAGGAATGTTCTCAATGTAATAATATGCAACTATAAAAAGCCGTAACTTAATAACATACTGCTGGTTGACCCTTTGGGAAATCAGAGAAAAATAAGAATATTACCTCAAACATTTCTCTTCAACATTACACTAATGATCCTACACAAGGCAATAAGGAAAGAAAAATAAATGAAAGAATTTGGAAATTATGAAGTAAAAAAGTCTTCCGATTTACGGATGATATGATTATTTATCTAGATAATCTAAAGGATCCCAAAATAACAAACAGATGTAATAAGTAAAGTTAGCAAGGGAGAGTGACATCAGCAAGATGGCAGCATTGGTGATATAAGCATTTTTTCCTCCAACAAATAACCACAAATGATGTGAACCTAGTGAGAGCTCAAGGGTCCATTTAAAAATATGCAGCAATGCAGCAGAACAAAACAAACAAGCAAACGCACAACAAAAAACAGGAGACTAACCACACAGAAAGGATCACTGGGGACATTGGCATACCTGAGAAGTCTGGTCATGGCTAGAAACAAAGAAGGATGGAGGCTATCAGTGTCATTCATGCATCAGGTCCCACTATGGTCTGCAGCAGACTGCTCTTCAAAGGACATTGACATTTTTTTTTGACACTGAGGTAACTAACAGCCACCTCTGCCACAAATCCCATGGCAAGGGAGAAATGGCTGTGTCCACCTCCAAGGAGTTGCTATGGTGCCACACTAGGACTGAAGCTGCCACTCCACCTAACCCTATGTGTACCCCTGACTCCAGAGCTACAGTCACTCTATACATGCCTACGCTCCGGAATCCTGCTCTGTGGCCTCAATGCATTTTTGCCTCAAACACTAGAACCACCACTGCTATGACCTAGCCTCTATGTGAACCCTGGAGCCCTGATCACTCTGTGCATACCTGTGCTTTAGACCTTGGTTGACAGCTGCAGCAGTTTCCATAAATCTATGCCTGTTCACCCTCCAGATACCAGGTCCCTGACTGATCAAGAAGACCATAACCTTACAAACCATTGTGAATGTGATAGTAAGATATTTGTGCCTCAGACATTGATGGCACTGCTGCCCCAGATCCCCACTCTGTACATACCTGTGCTTTAGACCTTGGCTTGACAGCTGCAGCAGTTTCTGTAAATCTATGCCTGTTCATCCTCCAGATACCAGTTCTATGACTGATCAAGAAGACCATAATCTTACAAACCATTACGAATGTGATAGTAAGATATTTGTGCCTCAGACATTGATGGCACTGCTGCCCCAGATCCTGGAGCCCCAGTAGCTCTACAAATACTCATGCTTTAGATCTTTGCTCTGTGGCTGCTCCAAAGGTGCCTCACATCAGACACCAGTGCCATAACCATTGTGAGCATATCTGCAATCCATATCTGGTACCAAGATCCTTATACATGACTTCCTCAATAGGAGAAAAATATATCAGGAGGACCTCAGAAGCCTTTGTCACTAAAGACCCCAACATCCCTGCAGGCACCCATAGCCTTGGCAACTGGACACCTTTGGAATCTTTGCCAACTGACACCCCATACAGGCAGGTGCCCCTCTGGGACGAAGCATCCAGAGGAAGGATCAGGCAGCAATATTTGCTGTTCTGCAATATTTGCTGTTCTGCAGCCTCCACTAGTGATACCCAGGCAAAACGGTCTGGAGTGGAACTCCAGCAAACTCCAGCAGACCTGGAACTGAGGGACCTGACCGTTAGAAGGAAAACTGATAAACAGAAAGGAAAAGCGTCAACATCAAAAAAAGGACATCCACACCAAAACCCCATCTGTAGGTCACCAAGATCAAAGACCAAAGGTAGAAAAAAATCACAATGATGGGGAGAAACCAGAGCATAAAATCTGAAAAATCTGAAACCAGAGAGCCTCTTCTCCTCCAGAGGATCACAGCTCCTTGCCAGCAATAGAACAATGTTGGACAGAGAATGACTTTGATGAGCTGACAGAAGTAGGCTTCAGAAGGTAAGTAATAACAAACTTCTCCGAGCTAAAGGAGGATATTCAAACCCCATTGCAAGGAAGCTAAAAACCATGACAAAATATTAGACGAATGGCTAACTTAAATAAACAGTGTAGAGAAGACCTTGAATGACCTGATGGAGCTGAAAACCATGGCACGAGAACTACATGACACATGCACGAGCTTCAATAGCCGTTTCGGTCAAGTGGAAGAAAGGGTATCAGTGATTGAAGATCAAATTAATGAAATGGAGTGAGAAGAGAAGTTTAGAGAAAAATGAGTAAAAAGAAACAAACAAAGCCTCAAAGAAAATATGGGACTATGTGAAAAGGCCAAATCTACGTTTGATTGGTGTAGCTGAAAGTGACGGGGAGAATGGAACCAAGTTGGAAAACACTCTTCAGGATATTATCCAGGAGAACTTCCCCAATCTAGCAAGGCAGGCCAACATTCACATTCAGGAAATACAGAGACCACCACAAAGATACTCCTCGAGAAGAGCAACCCCAAGTAACATAATTGTCAGATTCACCAAGATTGAAATGAAGGAAAAAATGTTAAAGGAAGTCAGAGAAAGGTTGAGTTACTGACAAAGGGAAGCCCATCAGACTAACAGCGGATCTCTCAGCAGAAACTCTACAAGCCAGAAGAGAGTGGTGGCCAATATTCAACATTCTTAAAGAAAAGAATTTTCAACCCAGAATCTCATATCCAGCCAAACTAAGCTTTGTAAGTGAAGGAAAAATAAAATCCATTACAGACAAGCAAATGCTAAGAGATTTTCTCACCACCAGGCCTGCCTTACAAGAGCTCCTGAAGGAAGCACTAAACATGGAAAGGAAGAACTGGTACCAGCCACTGCAAAAACATGCCAAATTGTAAAGACCATCGATGCTAGGAAGAAATTGCATCAACTAATGAGCAAACTCACCAGCTAACATCATAATGACAGGATCAAATTCACACATAACAATATTAACCTTAAATGTAAATGGGCTAAATGCCCCAATTAAAAGATGCAGACTGGCAAATTGGATAAAGAATCAAGAACCATCCTGTGCTGTATTCAGGAGGCCCATCTCACTTGCAGAGAGACACAAATGCTCAAAATAAAGGGATGGAGGAAGATCTACCAAGAGAATGGAAAGCAAAAAAAAAAAAAAAAAAAAAAAAAAAAAAAAAATTCAGGGGTTGCAATCCTAATCTCTGATAAAACAGACTTTAAACCAACAAAGATTGAAAGAGACAAAGAAGGCCATTACATAATGGTAAAGGGATCAATTCAACAAGAAGAGCTAACTATCCTAAATATATATGTACCCAATACAGGAGCACCCAGATTCATAAAGCAAATCCTTAGAGACCTACAAAGAGACTTAGACTCCCACACAATAATAATGGGAGATGTTAACACCCCACTGTCAATATTAGACAGATCAAGAAGACAGAAGGTTAACAATGATATCCAGAAATTTAACTCAGCTCTGCACCAAGTGTATCTAATAGACATCTACAGAGCTCTCCACCCTAAATTGACAGAATATAGATTCTTCTCAGCACCACTTCGCACTTATTCCAAAATTGACCACATAGTTGGAAGTAAAGCACTCTTCAGCAAATGTAAAAGAACAGAAATCACAACAAACTCTCTCAGACCACAGTGCAATCAAATTAGAACTCAGGATTAAGAAACTCACTCAAAACCGCACAACTACATGGAAACTTAATCTGCTCCTGAATGACTACTGGGTAAATAATGAAATGAAGGCACAAATAAAGATGTTCTTTGAAACCAACGAGAACAAAGACATAGCATACCAGAATCTCTGGGACACATTTAAAGCAATGTGTAGTGGGAAATTTAAAGCACTAAATGCCCACAAGAGAAAGCAGGAAAGATCTAAAATTGACACCCTAACATCACAACTAAAAGAACTAGAGAAACAAGAGCAAACACATTCAAAAGCTAGCAGAAGGCAAGAAATAACTAGGATCAGAACGGAGCTGAAGGAGATAGAGACACAAAAAACCCTTCAAAAAATCAATGAATCCAGGAGGTGGTTTTTTGAAAAGATCAACAAAATTGATATGCTAGCAAGACTAATAAAGAAGAAAAGAGAGAAGAATCAAATAGATGCAAGGAAAAATGATAAAGAGGGTATCACCATCGATCCCACAGAAATACAAACTACCATCAGAGAATGCTATAAGCACCTCTACACAAATAAAGTAGAAAATCTAGGAGAAATGGATAAATTGCTGGACACGTACACCCTCTGAAGACTAAACCAGGAAGAAGTTGAATCTCTGAATAGACCAATAACAGGTTTTGAAATTGAGGCAATAATTAATAGCCTACCAACCAAAGAAAGTCCAGGACCCGAAGGATTCACAGCCAAATTCTACCAGAGGTATCAAGAGGAGCTGGTACCTTTCCTCTAAAACAATTCCAATCAATAGAAAAAGCGGGAATCCTCCCTATCTCATTTTATGAGGCTAGCATCATTCTGATACCCAAGCCTGGCAGAGACACAACAAAAAAAGATAATTTTAGACCAATATCCCTGATAAACATCGATGCAAAATTTCTCAGTAAAATATTGGCAAACCGAATCCAGCAGCACATTAAAAAGCTTATCCACCACAATTAAGTAGAATGTATCCCTGGGATGCAACGGTTAACAATACACAAATCAATACACATAATCCATCACATAAACAGAACCAACGATAGAAACCACATGATTAACTCAATATATGCAGAAAAGGCCCTCGACAAAATTCAACAGCCCTTCATGCTAAAAACTCTCAATAAACTAGATACTGATGGAACATATCTCAAAATAATAAGAGCTATTTATGAAAAACCCACAGCCAATATCATACTGAATGGGCAAAAACTGGAAGCATTCCCTTTGAAAAATGGCACAAGACAGGGATGCCCTCTCTCAACATACCTATTCAACATAGTTTTGGAAGGTCTGGCTAGGGTAATGAGACAAGAGAAAGAAATAGAGGGTATTCAATTAGGAAAAGAGGAAGTCAAATTGTCCCTGTTTGCAGATTGCATGATTGTATATTTAGAAAACTCATCGTCTCAGCCCAAAATTTCCCTAAGCTGATAAGCAACCTCAGCAAAGTCTCAGAATAAAAAGTCAATGTGCAAAATCACAAGCATTACTATACACCAATAACAGATAAACAGAGAGCCAAATCATGAGTGAACGCCCATTCACAATTGCTACATAGAGAATAAAATACTTAGGAATCCAACTTACAAGGAATGTGAAGGATCTCTTCAAGGAGAGCTACAAACCACTGCTCAAGGAAATAAAAGAGGACACAATCAGATGGAAGAACATTCAATGCTCATGGATAGGAAGAATCAATATTGTGAAAATGGCCATACTGCCCAAGGTAATTTATAGATTCAATGCCATCCCCATCAAGCTACAAATGTCTTACTTCACAGAGTTGGAAAAAACTACTTTAAACTTCATATGGAACCAAAAAAGAGCCTGCATTGCCAAGACAATCCTAAGCAACAAGAACAAAGCTGGAGGCATCATGCTATCTGATTTCAAACTATACTACAAGGCTATAGTAACCAAAACAGCATTGTGCTGTTACCAAAACAGAGATATAGACCAATGGAACAGAACAGAGGCCTCAGAAATAATACCACACATCTACAACCATCTGATCGTTGACAAACCTGACAAAAACAAGAAATAGGGAAAGGATTCCCTATTTAATAAATGGTGCTGGGAAAACTGGCTAGCCGTATGTAGAAAGCTGGAACTAGATCTCTTCCTTACATCTTATACAAAAATTAATTCAAGATGGATTAAAGACTTAAATGATAGACATAAAACCATAAAAACCCTAGAAGAAAACCTAGGCAATACCATTCAGGACACAGGCATGGGCAAGGACCCCATGACTAAAACACCAAAAGCAATGGCAACAAAAGCCAAAATTGACAAATGGGATCTAATTAAACTAAACAGGTTCTGCACAGCAAAAGAAACTACCATCAGAGTAAACAGGCAACCTCCAGAATGGGAGAAAATTTTTGCAATCTACCCATCTGACAAAGGGTTATTATCCAAGATCTAAAAAGAACTTAAACACATTTACAAGAAAGAAACAACCTCATCAAAAAGTGGGCAAAGGATATGAAGAGACGCTTCTCAAAAGAAGACGTTTATGCAGCCAACAGACACATGAATAAATGCTCATCATCACTGGTCATCAGAGAAATGCAAATCAAAACCACAGTGAGATACCATCTCATACCAGTTAGAATGGCTATCATTAAAAAGTCAGGAAACAACAGATGCTGGGGAGGATGTGGAGAAACAGGAACACTTTTACACTGTTGGTGGGACTGTAAACTAGTTCAACCATTGTGGAAGACAGTGTGGCAATTCCTCAAGGATCTAGAACCAGAAATACGATTTGACCCAGTGATCCCATTACTGGGTATATACCCAAAGGATTATAAATCATGCTGCTATAAAGACACATGCACACGTATGTTTACTGCGGCACTATTTACAATAGCAAACACTTGGAACCAATCCAAATGTTCATCAATGATAGACTGGATTAAGAAAATGTGGCACACACACAACATAGAATACTATGTAGCCATAAAAAAGGATGAGTTCATGTCCTTTGCAGGGACTTGGAGAAGCTGGAAACCATCATTCTGAGCAAATTGCCACCAGGACCAAAAACCAAACACTCCATGTTCTCTACTCATTGGTGGAATTTGAACAATGAGAACACTTGGACACAGGATGGGGAACATCACACACTGGGGCCTGTCGTGGGGTGGGGTTCAGGGGAAGGGATAGCATTAGGAGAAATACCTAATGTAAATGATGGGTTAATGGGTGCAGCAAACCAACATGGCACATATACACCTATGTAACAAACCTGCATGTTGTGCACATGTACCCTAGAACTTAAAGTATCTATATTAAAAAAAAAAAAAACTTTCACATACCAAAAAATGGATTCAAAACCTCAAAAAAAAAAAAAAAAAAAAAAAAAAAAAAAAAAAAAAAAAAAGAAATGGGAAAAGGATTTCTTCCAGTTTCAAGTAAAGGATAATAATTAGCAACATAAAAGTACATGAAAGTGTAAAACTCACGGCTGGGCATGGTGGCTCACACCTGTAATCCCAGCACTTTGGGAGGCTGAGGCAGGCAGATCACTTGAGGCCAGGAGTTCGAGACCAGCCTGACCAACATAGAGAAACCCCATCTCTACTAAAAATAATAAAAAATTAGCCAGGCATGGTGGCGCATGCCTGTAATCCCAGCTTCTTGGGAAGCTGAGGCAGGAGAATCACTTGAACCCAGAAGGCAGAGGTTGTGGTGGGCCGAGATCATGCTATTGCACTCCCGCCTGGGCAACAAGAGCAAAACTCCATCTAAAAAAAAAAAAAGAAACTGAAAAAGAAAAAGAAGAAAAAGAAAGTATAAAACTCTAGTAAAAGTAAGTACATATTAAAATTCAAAATACTCTAATACTCTAATGGTGGTATATATATATAAATCACTTACAAATTTATTGTGAAAGTTGACTGTCTAAATTATTTTTAAAAATCTATAGCTATAATAATTTGTTTAGGGATATACAATATTAAGTGTAAATTGTGGCATCAAAAATGTAAAATATGATTGGGCAATAAAAATGTAGCGCTTTTGTATGCAGTTAATGTTAAGTTGTTAATACCTTAAGATAGCCTGTAACAACTATAGTAAATTTTATGTAAGCCTCATGGTAATCACAACGCAAAATGTGTAATAGATATGCAAAATATAAAGAAAAAGAAATCAAAATATGCCACTGAAGAAAATAATCTACTCACAAAGGAAGACAGCAAGAGAGGAAGAAAAAAAAAAAAAAAAGGATCTTCAAATTAACCAGAAAACAATGAACAAAATGGCAGCAGTAAATCCTTACCTATCAATAATTAGCTTGAATGTAAATGAACTAAATTCTCCAATGAAATGACATATAGATTGAGTGAATAAATAAAAATACAAGACTCAACTATAAGCTGCCTACAAGGGACACTCAGCCTTAAGTACACACATAGACTATAAATGAAGGGATAGAAGAATGTATTTTATAAAAATGAACCAAAAGAGAGCAGAGGTAGCTGTACTTACACAAAACAGACTTTAATTTAAAAACTGACAGGGCACAGTGGCTCACACCTTTAATCGCAGGACTTTGAGAGGCTGAGGCCAGCAGATCTCTTGAGCCCAGGAGTTCAAGACCAGCTTGGCAACATGGTGAAAACCCATCTCTATAAAATAATACAAAAAAAATAGTTGGGTGTGGTGACATGTACCTGTTGTCTTGGCTACTTGGGAGGCTGAGGTGAGAGAATTGCTTGAGCCAGGGAGGTCAAGGCTGCAGTGAGCTGTGACTGTGCCACTGCACTCCAGCCTGGATGACACAGTGAGACCCATCTCAAGAGGAAAAAAATGTAAAAACTGTAAAAAGAAAAAAAGAGTGTCATTATATCATAATAAATGAGTCAATTCATTAAAATAATATAGTAATTGTAAACATATGTACACAATATTGAATTACTCATATATGTAAACCAAATATTAGTAGATCAGAAGGGATAGATAGATGGTTAAAAAATAATAGTAGGAAACTTAATACCCTACTTTCAACTATTGACAGATTATCCAGACAGAAAATTAATAAGGAAACACTGGACTTCAACTACACTTTAGATCAAGTGGACTTAATAGACACATACAGACTATTTCATCCAGTAGCAGCAGAATACACTTTCTTCTCAAGCACAAATGGAATATTCTCCAGGATAGATCATGTTAGACCACATAATGAGGATTAACAAATTTTAGAAGTTTAAAATCATATCCAATGTTATTTTCAATCATAATGATATGAAACTAGAAATCAATAACAGGAAAAAATTTGAAAATTTATAAACAATGTACTTCTAAACAAAAAAGTGGGTTAAAGAAGAAATCTAAAGGGAAATTTAAAAACATCTTGAGATAAAAGAAAGTGGAAATACAAAACACCAAAATTTATGGGATGCAGCCAAAGCAGTTCTAAGAGGGATGTTTATAGCAATAAATGCCTACATTAAAATAGAATAAGGATCTCAAAGAAACAATCAAATATTATATGTCAAGGAACTAGAAAAACAAAACCAGACTAAGTCCAAAGTTAGTAAAAGAAAGTAAATAATAAAAATCACAGCAGAATTCAATTAAATAGATACTAGAAAAAAATATCAACAAAACTATGTTTTCTTTAAAAAATAAATAAAACAGACAAATCTTTAGTCTAAAAAAAGAGAAGAGTCAAATAAATAAAATCATGAATGCAAGAGGAGATGTTGCAACTGATACCACACAAATACAAAAGATTGAAAGAGACTACTATCAACAATTATATGCTAACAAATTGAGTAACCTAGAAAAAAATGATAAATTCCTGGACACACACAACCAACAATGACTTACACTGTGATGAAACAAGAAAATATCCGAGCAAATCCATAATGAATAAGAATCAGTGAAAAATAATATCTCATCAAAGAAAAACCTGATGGTTCCATGGTTAAATTCTACCAAACATTTAAACAAGAACTAATAAGAATCCCTCTCAAACCCTTTTGAAAAATTGAAATTAGGGAATACTTATAAACTCACATTACAATGCCAGTATTAGCCTGATACCAGGACCAGAAAGAACATTACCAGAAAACTAAAATTACAGGCCAATATCCCTGATAAACCTAGGTGCAAAAATCCTCATGAAAATACTGGAAACCTCATTCAACAGTGCATGAAATGAATCATCATGAATAAGTGGGATTTATTCATGGGATGCAAGGATGGTTCAATATACCAAAATCACTAAATGTAATACTTCATATTAATAGAATGAAATTTTAAAAATATGATTCTTTCAATAGATGCAGGAAAAGCATTTGATAAAATTCAGCATGTCTTCATGATAAAATCTGTCAACAAATTAAGTAAAAAACAAATGTACTTCCACATAATAAAGGCCACATGTGGTAAACTAACAGTTAAATTCATACTCAGTGGTATAAAGGTGTAAGCATTTTCTCTAAGATCAGACAAGACGAGGATGCCCACTCTTGCCACATCTATCTAACATAGTACTGGAAATCTTATCTGGAGCAATTAAGCCAAAGAAAATTTAAAAAAAAACATCCAAATTGGGAATAGAGAAGTTAAATTGTCTCTGCAGATGACATGATTGTATATATAGAAAACTCTAAGAACTGTATTAAAAAGCTGTTAATGACAGTAAACAAATTTAGTAAAGTGGCAAAAGACAAACTCAACATACAAAAATCAATGCTCTTTCTATATACCAACAACAAACCATCTGAAAAAGAAATCAAGAAAACAGTCCCATCTAAAATAGCATCAAAAAATCAGACTTATCTGCATAAATTTAAACAAGAAGAAAAGCTGTACTCAGAAATCTATAAGACATTGATGAAATAAATTGGAGAAGACAAATAACTGGCCATATATCCTGTGTTCATTGATTGGAAGAATTGATACTTAAAACTTCTACACTACCTAAAGTGATTCCCTCATTGAATAAAATTCCACTCAAAATTCTAAAGACATTTTTCATAGAAATTAAAAACACAGAAATATAAAAAAATCACGGAAAAATGCATGAAATTGCACGAGACAGTGAGTAGCCAAGACAATCTCAAGTAAAAAGCAAAACAAAAGAAAAGCTGAGACATCACCTTGCCTAATCTCAGAATATACTATAAAGCTACAGTAATCAAATAGCAATCTTAATTGAATGGTATAGTAACAGACACGTGGACCAATGGAACGGAGTAGATAACCCAGAAATAAATCTACACATTTGCAGTCAACAGATCACACACAACTAGAACACACAATGGGGAAAGGGTAGTCTCTTCAATAAAGGATGTGAGGAAAACTGTATACTCACATGCAGAAGAATCAAATTGGGCCTTTAACTTCCACCATATTAAAAAAATCAACTCAAAATGGATTATAGAATTAAACATAATTGTAAAACTACTGAAAGAAAACATGGAAAAACAGCTCCTTGGCATTAGTCTTTGCAATGATTTTTTGGATATGGTCCCAAAAGCACAATCAATAAAAGCAATAATAGATAAAAGGGGTTGCATTAAACTCAGTAACTTCTTCCCTTTAAAGGAAAATAACCCAACAGTGTGAAGGGACAACCTAAATCTACAGACTGGAAGAAAATATTTGCAATTCATACATCTGATAATGAGTGAATATCTAAAATAAAGAACTCAAACAACTGAATAGCAAGAAAACAACCCAATTATAAAACTACAAAATGAGCAGAGGACCTGAATAGACATGTTTTCAAAAAACAAGGCATACAAATAGCTAGCAGGTACATGAAAAGGTGTTCAACATCACTAATCAACAGGGACATGCAATCAAATCCACAATAATATATCACCTCACTTCTGTTAGAATGGCTATTATCAAAAGGCGAGGGTGGAGAGATGTAAATTAGTACAGCCATTATAGGAAACAGCATAAAGGTTGCTAAAAAATAAAAAATAGAACTACCATATGATCTAGTAATCCGACTAATTGGTATATATGTTTAAAGGAAATTAAATTAGTATGTCAGAGATATCTGCATCCCCATGTTCATTGCAGCACTGTTCACAATAGCCAAGATATGGAATCAACCTGTGTCCATCAACAGATGAAAGAATTTTTCAAATATGATATATATACACAATGAAATACTAATACCATTCGTCCACAAAAAAGAAGAAAATCATGTCATTTGTGAAAGCATGGATGAACCTCGAGGGCATTATGCCAAGTGAAATTAGCCAGGCACAGAAAGAGAAATACTTCATGATCTCACTTGTATAAGGAATCTAAAAATGTCAAGCTCATAGGACCTGAGAATACAAGTGTGGTTACTAGATCCCAGGAAAGGGAGGATCAGAAAGTGTTGGTCAGAGGGTACAGAGTTTCAGCCAGACAGGAGGACTAAGTTCTGGAGATCTACTTTACAGCGTGGTAATTATAGTTAATAACAATATATTATATACTTAAAATGTGTTAAGAGAGTTGATTTGTAATCTTCTTACCTGAAAAAAAGTATGTGAAGTGATGGACGTGTTAATTAACTTGACTTAATCATTTCACAATGTATTCATATGTCAAAAGTTCACATTGTCCTCCATAAATGTATACCATTTTTATGTTCAATTAAAAAATAAATCCAGAGGGTAAGAAATGAGATGCTTAATTACTGATGTGTATAAGAGGAGAAGTGGTCAAATTTCTAAGGCAAATTGCGTATAACTTGAGTATGGACCAAAGAGGGGCCACATGTAAGAGAGATGGCAGTAGACTCATCTTGCATCTTATCTCCGAGGACTGCCTGGAAGAGTAGACAGAACTTTAGCAGAAGCTGAAAATATTACTAGCTTCCTAAGAACTGAGGAAGGAATATGAATTAGTGTATAGATGCATTCACACACATCAAATAACTCCAGAATGATGGAAGGTTGCTTAAGGACTCATGAAAATTCTATGTCACATTTCAACCTCTGCAATATTCAATAAGCACACAGCCCACAACAGTACAGTACCAATCAAGTAAGGTCTTTTCTTTTTTTTTTTTTTTTTTTTTTTTTTTTTTTTTTTTTTTTTTTTTTTTTAGACGTAATCTCACCCTGTCGCACAGGCTAGAGTGCAGTGGTCGGATCTCAGCTCACTGCAAGCTCCACCTCCCAGGTTTACACCATTCTCCTGCCTCAGCCTTCGTAGTAGCTGGGACTACAGGCGCCACCACACCCGGCTAGATTTTGTATTTTTTTTTCTTTTTTTTAGTAGAGACAGTGTTTCCCCGTATTAGCCAGGATGGTCTCGATCTCCTGACCTCGTGATCCGCCCGTCTCGGCCTCCCAAAGTTCTGGGATTACAGGCTTGAGCCACCGCGCCCGGCCAGTAAGGTCTTTTCTTACGTTTCCTCTCTCTCCCAGCTCCAAACTTGGAGGAACTCTAGGTAGCTGATATTAAGGAAAGGGGAAGAAGAGGAAATTGATCATGCCGTCTTTCTGCACTGTAGACTTTTCGGTGTGAAAGAATGAGAAATGTGGAGAAGGCAAGATTTAACTTTAAATCCAGTTCAGATTAAATTCTTAGCTT
This sequence comes from Macaca fascicularis, assembly GCF_037993035.2. NCBI lineage: Eukaryota > Metazoa > Chordata > Mammalia > Primates > Cercopithecidae > Macaca > Macaca fascicularis. The sequence goes on from NC_088394.1 coordinate 55,918,003, forward strand.
AATTAGATGGAATTATGCATTTTAATTTGTAAGTTGTGACTGTGTTTATACAAATATAATCATAGGACTTTTTTCCCCCCAAAATGTTATGGGAGTTGGATGAATTTTTCAATCAAGACAGAGAACTAGCTCTTTATGAGATTGAAAGTGAAAATGCTATATAAAAGCAAATTTACTTATTCTTTCAAAAGTAAAAGTAAAAAATTGAGTTCCCAAGATTCAAAATCAATGTACACACAAAATTTTATTTCTATATGCCAGCAAGAGATATTGGAAAATAAAATTAAATAATGTTATTTCCAATGACGTATACATAAATTCTTAGAAACCCTTTCACAACAAATTGTGAATGATCTATACAATAAAACTCACGAAATATTGCCAAGACAATTATTTATTGATTGATTTTTGAGACAGCATCTCCCTGTCACCGAGGTTGGAGCGCAGTGGCGGGATCTCTTCTCACTGCAGCCTCTGCCTCCCAGCTCCAAGCGATTCTCTCAAACTCCTGGCCTCAGCCGGGCGCTGTGGCTCACGCCTGTAATTCCAGCACTTTGAAAGGCTGAGGTGGGCGGATCATGAGGTCAGGAGTTCGAGACCAGCCTGACCAACATGGTGATATCCCGTCTCTACTAAAAATACAAAAATTAGCCCGGCTTGGTGGCATACACCTGTAATCCCAGCTACTCAGGAGGCTGAGGCAGGAGAATTGTTTGAACCCGGGAAGTGGAGGTTGCAGTGAGTTTAGATCTTGCCACTGCACTCCAGCCTGGGTGACAGAGTGAGACTCTGTCTCAAAAACAAACAAACAACAACAACAACAACAAATCTCCTGGCCTCAGGTGATCTGCTCTCCTTGGCCTCCCAAAGTACCGGGATTACAGGTTTGAGCCACCGTGCCCGGCCCAAGACAATTTTTTAAAATGTACATAAATGGCAGAACATACCATATACCTGAATTTCAAGATGCTATTTAGCAGTGTCTTTTGTTGTCAATCCTTCCTAATACATACATTAAATGTAATCATGATCCAAGTCCCCATATAATTTTTTCTTATAAATTAAAACTTGATTCTTATGTTAGAAAAATTCAAAGCATCTCATGTTAAATTAAAAAATTTTGTAAAAGAATGGTGGAGGAGTTGCAAATCTAATTTTGATGTATGTTTTGTTTTGAGACGGAGTCTTGCTCTGTCACCCAGGCTAGAGTGCAGTGGCGCTATCTCAGCTCACTGCAGCCTCCGAGTAGACTGAAATACATGTTTGGGTCTATTTTGTAAAGGGATGACAGGGTAATTCCACTGGGAAAGGATAGTCTTTCAACAAATGGAACTGAAACAGGTAGATATTCATTGGGAAAAACAGCAGTCTCCCCCTGACACCATCCAAAAAATAATTAAATATAAATCATAGACCTAACTATGAACCGTAAAATTTCTATAATGAAAATTTTACCATCTTGGGGTAAGTAAAAATTACACAGACAAGACAAATTGCACTAACCCAGTGATTAAAAAAAAATGATGAAGTGGACTTCATCAAGATTTACAAGAAATGTCCAGAATATGCAAATCCATACAGATAGGCAGCAGATTAGTAGTTGTGCAGGGCTGGGGCAAGGGAGGAATGCTTGATGGCTATGAGTTTTCTTTGTGAGAGTGGTTAAAATGTTCTGGCACTAGACAGTAGTGATCGGTGCACACCACTCAGAATGTACTAAAAGCCACTGAACTGTATGCTTTAAAATGGTGAATTTTATATTGTGTGAATTTTAATTAAAGATCTGCACCACTAAGAAAATGAAAAGTTAACCATGGAGTAGGAGAACATATTTGCAATACATAAAACTGAAGGGATTTATGTGCAGGATAAGACACCTTACGGAGAAGTAAATGAAAAGAAAAACAATACAAGATTAAAAAATTTTTAAATAGACTTGAATTGATACTTCATAAAGAAAAGAATGGCCAGTGAGCTTATGAAAAGACGCTTAGCATTATTAGTCATCTCACCACCTGGTATAACATTCTGTGACTTACAACAAATAATATTGATCACAATAATAATAATGAACACTCCGGAAATACTAATTGCTGTGACAATGATGGTGGGAGTGTAAAATGGCAAACCCACAAAGTAAAGATATTTGAAAGTTTCTCACATATTTAAACAGACACTTCACCCATGATGTAGGAGTTTCATTTCTAGATATTTACTTTAGTAAATGAAAACATGTCTATAAAATAGTGTGCAAGAATGTTCATAGCAGTTTTATTTATAACAATTAAAAACCAAGGCAACCCAAATATTTGTCAGCAGATGAAGGCATAAGCACATTGTGGTATTCACACAATGGAATCCTGCTCAGCAATTAGATGGAGTCACTATTGATACACATAACTGCATAAATGAATCTTAAAATATTTTTTAAAGAAACCAGAAAAACACAGAATACACATGGTATGATTTCATTCATATGAGGTTTAAAAATATGCAAGCTAAACTATGGTAGTGGAATGATGGTTGCTTCTAAAGGAAAGGATTGACTTAAAAATGGTCCTGAAAACAACTGACTAGTATGATGAAAATGTTGTATATTTTAATCACGATAATGGATACAAAACTCATTGAACCGCACACCTAAAATCTGTAATTTTTAAAATAAAGGCTATATACTTCAATTAGAAAAAAATAAGTAATTTTTTAAAAAGTCTCTGCACAGTCTTATAGAAACCTTTCCTCTCTCCCTCTCTATTTTGTCTTCTTTATGGATCATAGTTAAATGTCCCTATCTATGGTACAATTTAGGAGTAAACTTAATTTGTTGATCTTAGGAAAAAATAGGCTTGATCCTTTAGACTTGAGTTAAGTTCTAACATCCTATACTCTATTGAGAATTCAGGAAGTACCATGATACAGAAAGAGCAAGTCATTTAGAATCAAAATTACAAGGGTGTTAGAACCAGCTCTGTCACTGATAAGCTGGATTTTGAAAAGATTAAACTATCTAAGTCTCAGTTGCTTTATCTGTTAAATAAAAGAGGACCCTATGTAATTTTCCCACAGAGTGGGAAAAGATCAAGATGATATTCATAGAATGTTAGCACATATTAGTTAGAGCTCCCTAAGTGATAGTTTTTTTTCTCTTACCCAATTCAAAAATTAATTGAATATTTTTAATTAAATAATTTATAAACCTTGAATATGATTTCTGATTTTCTTAGGTTGCTTAATTTTTCTTGTATCTGACATATCTAAGGTGTTACTGGTCAACTCTTCAAAGAGTACTCAAAACACGTTTAAGAGTTTAACTAATTCCTGACGTTGGATTTCATAATCTGGGGCATGTGTAATTTTCTCTGTATACTCCAGTGAAAGGGAGCTTCTTGTATATAAATGAGTTAACCTGTAAGGGGAAAACAGAGTTGTTATGAATGGGTAAAGGGTTAGGTAGTCATTACTCTTGCTGTTACTACTATTGGGAAGTCCGAAAATTACCCCATTTACTAATGTATCAATTCACTCATTCAGTCAGTTATTCCTTTGGTCATTTATTCATTCATCTGTATAATTTTTCAACAAATATTTTTGTGAATGCCTAATGTACTATGTGCTAGGTGTATGTAAAACAGAAACATTACTCTAAACGTTTCTTTTATATTTTTAATAATTTTACACAAGGCAAAAGTGTACATAGATTCTTTGTGATAGCTTTAGCTGCAAAGGAGTCTACTGAAATTCCTCATGCTAACATGCTGTTTTCAGAATGTCAATGCCTAAGGTAGAAATTAAAGGCCTCTGGGAGTTCTGGAAAGTATAGCCGTTGGACAGACCTTAAAACAAGGAGACAGTATTGTCCCAAAGATGAGAATATGACAATTGCTATGTCATGCCCATAAGTAATCACTGAGTTAATGCCTCCTTCAAAAATTCTGCCAGGGAACTTAGTTGTGTGCAGCACGTCTTGTTTGTTCTCAGGTTTGTAGTACTAACAAGGCTTCTTAACAATTAATTACACTCCTGTTTTACAAGTGTGAGTGTTTTGATTTGTGAACTTTCTGGAGAACTTCAGGGAAATTTAAATTGCCCTCCAACAACTACCCAGTTCACTGCCCTGCACTATGCAAATTTGATATTAAATGATCAAGTATGAACCCGAAGCCTCATGAGGTCGTGGAATCCCTTGATTTGGGACCAGGTGTATAGAAATGTTCAATTATTAAATAATTAGTTTGGAAACAATAACTAGTGTAGTTTAAGTCTCTTGCTGATTTCCTAATGTTTGTTAATTTAAGCACCTGTGTCTTCCTGTAACACTTTCCTGCAGAATGCTTACCGGGATATGTCTTGCATGTAAATTAACAATGAATATAATTACCTTTTTGCAACTCACTCCAGGTGCCTAAGTGAGTAGAAATGAATTATGACTTTAATTGTCAGAAAGAGTTCAATATTCTGAATCTAATGATTTAAAAATCATTTAAATGTTTGGCTACGTAATAATGTTAGTGTTAATTAAAATACCAAAATATTATATTTTTAGGTTAACCAAAGGTTCCATTAAAGAAGATTCAGATAAATAATTACATAGTAAAGAGAAGCAGTTGTTTTAGCATACCTAATCTGTTCTCTGACTATTTCAAGGATGATTGAAGTTGTAGATGCATTTTCCAGCTTTCAGCAAAGTCCCTAATTCCTTCCTTTGACCTTCCCCTTTTTTCTTGGGAGTGAAATAACGTTCATCTTTGTAGAGAAGTAATCCCATTTATACTTAAAATTCATGTTCAAAATTGCACTAATTATCTTCTTATAAAGTCATCTCAATAATATCATCACCATTCCCCCATATAACTAAAAAGAATGTGAAACTCATTTTAGATTTACCTTTCTCCCTTCAGCCCTGCATCAATTAGTTAACAAGTTCTGGTCACTTTTCTTCAGGCTCATCACCAAATTCCCAACCAAACTCTCATCTTATCTTGCTTGATCTATCCCAGTAGTGTCTTCCTATTGAGTCATATTCTCCCATCTTTAGGGACTCTTGTCTCTAGCCTCAGCTGTGACCTTCAGGCCAACTTCTGAATGTAAGAGTTATTTTTCCAAAGTGCAATTAAAAATAAGAGAAGGAGGAAAGTTCATGTCCCAAAGGTGCGGTTGCTAATGAGTTGGAAGTGGGAGGAGTTTGTTTTGAGAGATAAAAGGAACACATATGGTCATTTTGAAACTATTCTGGATGTCGGCTCTTTATGGAATCTTATTCACCGAAACTTATTCAACTAGTCATTTCACATTCCCACATATTCCACATGTGTATGTGGATGATATCCACATATTAATGGATATCTTTAATGGACATAAACACTAAAAACAAACAAGATGAAAAGTTTAAAAGTATAACATCTTCCTAGTATTGAAATATGCAGATAATGCCTTTAATTCTCAAATGAAATGCTCGTATAGAGATAGTAAAAGATATATAATCTTATGGCATAATTATGGGCAGATCATCCCTAATCATTATTTCACAATTTCACCCTAAGTCTTAAGGTCAGGCAATGGATTTATATGTAAGATGTTAAATTTGTTAAAGTGCCATGTTAGCACAAATTGATTTGATAAAGACTGGTGGAACTTTTCCTAAAATAGAAAGAAAATGGGTAAAATGATCTTTTAAAAAGCCTGTGACTTTCATGGCAGATCGGCAGGGGTACCCCATTATGTAGTGTAACATGTATTCCTACACTCGTAACAGTGCATGTTAAAATGCCAGGAAATAAACAGCAGGACTGAAGTAGGAATGAGGTTGCCTGCATAAAGCATTTCTTAGAAACATAATTACAGCATCATTGAAGCATGAAGGTAGCCACACATATTTGCAGCTGCTATAATCAGTGTAATTGGCCTGCCATTTCCTCTGCACACCCTTCTTCAGTTAAGACTTTAGGAGTGTTTCTGCTGGAATGATATAGTTAATGCCCATTTGTTCTCTTCATGCATTAAATCATGCTGTTCCTCTCTTCTACTCATATTGCTGCTATATCATATGACATTGTTTGTGGAGTAGATTCAACTATCAAATGGGCTTTCAGATTTTCTGTCAGAACGGAGTTTATAAAACAATTAAACATAAAACTTGTTTTCATTGTTGTTATTCTTCTTTGCATCATTTCTGGGTCCAGTTATGAATATCCACCTTGTTAGCTCCTTTCTGCTTGTTTACCTTGATTGTCACTGGCAGGGGAAGAAAGAGGAAAATTATTCACAAATTGCTAGAGTCAACTAGGGCAAATTCTAAGGCAGGGTATCTCAAACTTACCTCCTAATGGTTATTCTACCAAAAATGCAAATGTACTTATGATGTAATAAAATAATTTGTTTTTGCTGAAAAGATATGTAGTAGATTTACAAAGATTATGTACATATAGTTACATTTAGCCTTGACAATACATCGTATATTTATAGTCCAAGTAATTTTAGAACATGACCAATATTTTCCCTAAATATTGAGAAGCAGTGCTAATAGATATGGAAGTCATTTAAAGTTTAAGTAGGGAAAAAAACATAGTAGTTAGAGAATGCATTCTTATTTTCATTAATTATGGTTGCAATAGTAATTAATGGGCTCAGATCTGGGAGAAACAAGACAAATTATAAATTATTACTGATTCCTTGTGCATCTGGTCATGATGAATTAACAGGGATTGGACTTACCCTCCTACAGTAAACACCGAATGAAAGATATAAAATGACTTATTTTAGACAGTGGGAAGAAGCACCATAAGATCGTGACCCCTGAGAAAAGGGAAATAAGCAAGACGAGCCCCATGATCACATCAGGTTTCTTGCAGACACATTCCAGTCGACAATGTTGGCAGAAAAATCCAGAGTATAGCACAGTGGTTTGATAAAATAGGGAGGCAGATATCTCACTGCAGAAAAATTGAGGCAATTATTGAAGAATGATTAAAATTTTACCTTAGTGTTCTAGTTCCTGTGGTATCTTTGAAGCAGTGAGGAGAGTACAATTAGAATTGATTATAATACCTAAGAACTGAGAAATAAGAAAAGAAGGAAGGCAGGAAAGAAGAGAGAGAAAAGAGAGATGGAGACAGAGAAGGCAAGAGAAAGAGGGAAGAGAAGGTAAGGAAGGATAAGGGGAGGGAGAGGAAGAGGGGCATGGGAAGAGGGGAGAGAGAAAAGAAAGCAGGAAGAAAAGGAAGAGGGAGAAGGGGAGGTGAGAGAGGGGAGGAGAAAAGAGGAAGAAAAGAAAGAAAGGAAATGGGGAGAGAAGGGCAGAGGATGAAAGGAAGGGAGGAAGGAAGGGCAGGGAGAAAGGAGAAAGGAAGAGAGAGAAAGAAAAAGAAATTCACATTTGTAATATGCATGCTATTTAAAACTTCCATAGTGATCATGGATTTCCCAGCAATGAGAATACAAACATTTCATGTCTCATCTTTTCTCTTTGCTGTGTGCTTAGGATGATGAAGGTGAAGGCAGAGTGAGAGGAGGGAAGCTGAAAATATGAAAGTTTATATTCCCACTGTTTTGAAACCCTTTGTTAGCATGGGTAATCTTAAACTGCCAATATATAACAAGTACTAATGTTGCCAGATAGTCGGATATATCATTTTTAAGAAACGCTGTTCAGATTTTATAAATCCATTTGCATATTTACATAGCACTCAGTGATATTTCAGGGAAGGAATGATACTTGGGGCAGGGTCTGGTTTCTTTGGATGGGCTGTTTGTTCTCCTTATAGCAAGCTCTGACCTGAATTCAGAGAGGCTAAATAGACAAATGGACCTTCAGATGAAGAATTTAAGTGTAAGAAGAAAAATAATCTTACTAAATAAAGTACCTTACTACATCTTGGCAAACACAACCATATGGCACTCTTATCTCCTCGAGGTACAGGTGTTATCTTTTAGGATGTAGAATAATCCACCTTCATCTTCTTCATTATACTGGTCTAGCTTGATAGATTAAGGCCAATCTCATCAGTTCATTGGGATAGAGGTGGCAAATAAATCTTAAATTTTCCTTAATTTTTGTTTCCTCACACCTGTATGGTCTTAGTTCTCTAAAGAATTATCAATCATAGTTTATAATAGAATCGATTGATAAAATTATTATTAACCATGATGGGTCATTAATACTTTATAAAGCATGCTTGCGTATATATTGTTCCGAAATAACTTATTTTGTGAATTTATATTTCAGACTTGGTGCTCTGTAAGTGAAATATGATTATACTGAACTCATTTAGTCTTTGAAATTAATTATAGGTGGTAATAACTATCCCCATTTTAGAGAGAAGACATAAGAGCTTTAGGAAGGAACCTAGCCCTTGTTACACAACTGGAACTTGAGGGGCAATGTGAAGACCCAGGTTTGCTCTGCTTCAAACCTCAAGCACTTAAATATCATGATGCCTCTTTAGTGTCATGTTTTACGTTTTATAAATGAAGAAATGAGGGGGTCAGAGAGGTGCTTCACCTACGAACATAGAGTTACCTAAGGACATGCAGTTACCTAAAGAGGACAATTGAAGTCTATATTCGGATTTTTCATAAAAAATCTTTGAGTATTTTTCCTACTCTCAAGTTATCGGTCACATATAAGCATAAGAAATATTTCTCAGGTGCCTTTCCTTTGTAAAATGTATAAATATTCCTATCTCAGAAAGGTCTTCTGGTTGCACATTCTATATAAATTGTAATGAGACACATGTGGGCATAAATATATTTCTAACTGTAAAAATATAAGTAACTGTACTAATTTTTAGGGGCTCTAGGGTTGAAAAAAAATATATGAGTAACTGATGTAGATGTAATTTTAATCTAAGGCCAGGTACTTCATCTGGGATAATTTAAGTGACAAATCCCTGGATAATTCAGAGGGAAAAGAAGAAAAAATTAACATTTTCTGAGCTTTACTAAAGTCAGCCTATTCCTTTTTTGGGGAGATTTCTTTGTTCTTAAAAGGAGGGGTTGACAGAGTGTGGATGAATCCACAGCACCATGAAGAATGCCTTGGACTTGAAATAAGGTTGGCTGGAGGTTGAGAGTTTTAAATTTGTCACTGACGTCAGGTATGTTGCTTAACCTCTCTGATTTTTCATTTTTCTCATCTGCAAATTTAAATCCTAAAACCTAGTCTAATGGACTATTTTGAAAATGGAATGTCATAATACGCATTAGAATAGAATGACTCTCTTACTAGATGAAATTTCAATTATGTGATGAGTGGAAGAAAATGTGAACCAACATTTTCAGGAGCTTGGAAATGGGTGCACAGACCCAAAAAAGTGAAGGTGAGGAAAGAGGAAACAATAACATTTACTACCTGACCCTGGGGTCTATGACATCATCATTGTCACTCACCTGTAGATAACATAGAAATATTCTCTCGGGCCCTGATTCTTAACAGAACAATTTTACCAATCAGATACCTAAAAAATTAAATGAACTACATTAAACTCTAATTCTGCTGATTGTATATATCTTAACTCTTTCCAGCATTCTATATTTTATGTAAATCAGTACAAAGGTATGCATAAAGGGAGAAAAATGAAGTAAGTTAATAATCATTACTTCTTCTCCTCCCCAGCCTCCTCCTCCTGCTATCAAAGCAGTGAAAGTAGCTAACAGTAAGCGTTGACTATCATTCTTGTATATTAACTTAGTGAATACTCACACCAACCTTGTGGATTAGCTACTATTATTATCCCCATTTCTCAGGGGGAGAAAAACAAGACTAGAAAGATTAGATAATGCATTTATTAATCTATCTGGACTTTAAAATCTAGCTTTACATCTTCCAGCACTTGAATCTTAGTATATTCTTTGTGTGTATTTTCCAAAGTCACACAACTGGTGTCTGAAGTAGATGGAATTTAAAACCAGAAATTCTCACTCTGGAGTTAGTGTTGTTAACCAAAGTCCTTACTGTGAGAAAGACATCATGCTACAACTTTTCGCATATGTTGTCTCATGAAATTCTTACAATAATCTTGTGGCAGATGAATAATAATACCTATATTTATAAATAAGAAAACAGGCACAGAAAATTTGAATTCATTTTCTAAACTACATTGACAAAGCCCGTATTTCCCTGTTTGTGTTTGTTTTTTTCTTTTTTTGAGACAGAGTTTCACTCTTGTTGCCTAGGCTGGAGTGCAATGGCACTATCTTGGCTCACTGCAACCTCCACCTTCTGGGTTCAAGTGATTCTCCTGCCTTAGCCTCCCCAGTAGATGGGATTACAGGTGCTCACCACCATGCCTGGCTAATTTTTTTTTGGGGGGGGGGTATTTTTAGTAGGGAGGGGGTTTCACCATGTTGGCCGGGGTGGTCTCAAACTCATGACCTCAGGTGATCTGCCTGTCTCAGCCTCCCAAGGTGCTGGGATTACAAGTGTGAGCCACCGCGCCCAGCGCCTGTATTTTTTCAATAATATTTTGCTATCTTTGAGTCACCTGGCTATTTGATTTCTCTAGGGTGAATAGCCAAATAAGTGAAAACAATGACAAAGGGAAATATGGGTGCTTATTGGATAACATTAAAGGTGCAGATTAACAGAATATTAATGGAAACTTTGGTATCTGGTCAGGAGAATAAGTGTGCCATTGATAGGTGCAGAAACTGAAAAAGAGGCCAATTTATAGATATTAGAGTTCATCATAGGGAGGGAAGAGCTGCCAGTCCATGACACAAAGATTGAAATCAAAATTTCCTTCTACTGAATAGGTTAGTAGGGGATGGGAAAAAAAAATAGAAAACATTGCCGGAACCACTGGGATTGACACATAAAGGAGGAACCACAAGGCCAGGTAAAGGCAGGAGTGAAGATGGCTTAACCCTGAGACTATTGACAGAGGCTTCAATTGATTCAAAACTTCTGATCAGCAGTCAGGATGTGGGCTCAGGTTTGGAGTCAGGTGGAATGTGAATTTAGAGACATTAGTACTATCACCTATAAGAATATAAATATTAGCCCATTATTCTTTGCCGCCTGCTTTTGATTGTGTGCATGCACTTTGGCTGTGCATAAATGTGTGCCTTTGCTCATCTACAAATTCAAGCTATGTCTATAGAAAATACCAGATCAATACTGGAAAGAATAGAGTCTAGAAGATAAAGTTTGCTCTGTTTGAGATGTCAGCAGTCTGGTTCAGGAATTTGACAGGCCGTGGCCTCCAGATAGCATATCCCTAGTCATCTTTCACTCAATTCTATTTTGTACTCCACAAAAAAATTCTGTCCGTATCTCTCATATGGATATAGTTATTTGTGTATATTAAACTCAGTAAATGACTGTAATATTACATCATATTTTACTGAATGCTAAAGTGTTGGAGTCGCTCCCAAACTAGTTACCGAACTCAAAGAATATAGTTGAATATGCCGGGTGCTGTGGCTGATGCCTGTAATCCCAGCACTTTGGGAGGCCAAGGTGGGTGGATCACTTGAGGTCTGGAGTTTGAGACCAGCCTGGCCAACATGGTGAAACCCTGTCTCTACTAAAACTTCAAAAATTAGCTGGGCATGGTGGCAGGCGCCTGTAATCCCAGCTACTCGGGTGGCTGAGGCAGGAAAATGGTTTGAACCCAGGAGGAACAGGTTTCGGTGAGCCAAGATCTCACCATTGCACTGCAGCCTGGGAGACAAGAGTGAAACTTTGTCTCAAAACATACAGTTGAATAAAACAACTTTACAGATATAGACAGTTCAAAACATTTTTTTCTGTTGCTTAATTGTATCCTCTGAGGGGTTATAAATATGTCTGAGAAGAATTACGTGATGAGATAAAATAGCAAAATTTTTTGTTCTTAGTATCTACCACAAAACACATATTGTTATAACAAAATATGAACTGTGGTTCTAAAAAAAAGTAGAAAGTGAAATCAAAAAAACAAACAGTTCATCTTCTTTCATCTTCCTTTTTTTTTTTTTACCAGAATCTTAAACATGATCAAAAAAATCTCTGTTTGGATTTACTCATTTGATGTTTATTGAATTTAGCCCAAACAAGGTAAAGACTTCTCATCCACAGCATATTGTTTTAAAGTCATGCAAAACAATTGTGCTTCAGCTAAATTACTGTGTAGATTGTGAAAGTATTTTAAGCCATGAGCAAAAATATTCTGCTCTTGACGTTTTGGAGGGGGAAATCAAAACCTCTTAAATATGTGACAGTAAAAAAAGGAGTATTATATAGGATACAAAAAGCTTTATGCTACAGTTAGTCTAATGGTCATAACTGTAAAAAGTATTGGAAAATGTATATAGTAAATTAAGTCTCACAAGCTCTGAATTTGCAGCAGGCAATTTACAGAGGATTTCCTCACTTCTTCCCTAGGGGAGATAGGTGGGGGAATCTCTCACACGGGCCTGCCTCCTCACCATCCATCATTTCAAAGAGACATATATCGGTCTCCAAAGTGCTTTAAGGCAGCTGCAAGCAAGTGTCACTTTGAGTTAAATGCGTTATTAAACTGTTGGGAAATTTCACATCATGGGTCATTTATCTATGCTAAATTGGGTCAAAAGCCTCTACACATGCCTAGATAAATGAGAGAGAAGAGCACAATTCTCCTGTGGGAAGTAGTACTTTGACAAGCTTTATGAGTGTGGTTTATTTATTTATTTACTGAGTAGCCATGGGGAAGGGAAATTTTCTTGTTTTTGTTGTGTATGTGCATGTAGTTATTTTAAGAGCTCATCAAACAAACATGGCACAGAAATAATGTTACCTAATAAATATAGTTATATATTTACCATCCTTACAATGCCACAAACTAGATTTTGTGGAAAGCATAAATCATTAAATATTCATTCATGTAACAATCATTTGAGTGTGTTCTGTGTGTCACACGTTGTATAAGAAGTAGGGAGTGTGAAAATAATTATTTTAGGTCCTAAATTCTGGAGTTATTTCCAGCATGATGGGAAAGACCTGGTTGCCTTATTTATATTTTTTAAAAATAGAGTGTGGATGCAGACAAGCAAGGGATTAGATCTTCCAGACTTTAAAGGGGGCAGTGCAGGAGACATGACCCGAGCAGGGCCTTCAATGATGGGTAGTGATTTGCCAGATAAAGGAAGTCCAGGAGTCCAGTTACAGGATGAAGAAACAGCAGGAGAGAAGAAAAAAGGAAGCAGAAATGGAGTTATGATGATGATATAATTAAGGACATAATTATAGAGTGCCCAAATTAGGACACTTTATAAAATGAAAGGGGACACTATGAAGTAAAGTGGGACAACAGTTATAAACCAAATCTATCCCAAACAAATGGAAACACTCATTTAACTGAGGTGGATCCTTATCCTTGCAGTGGCTTACATGCTGATGTTACAGTGTTTGTAAAAGGTCATCCAAATGTAAGAATGTGAATGTACCTACTGCCACTGAACTACACATCCGAAAATGGGCAAAATGGTAAATTGTATATTATATATGTTTTACCACCATGAAAGAAAAGGCAATCCAGAACCCTACAAATGTGGACACAGTTTTAGTGGAACATTTACCAAGGTGGTGTGAAGAGGCAGAGAGGAGACACAGTTAAATATCAGTGATTCTACCAGACTTTATTTTCTTTTTATTGTATTGAATTTTTGATTTTCTAGTAAATTGAGTAATATTATGATTTTACCTCTTACTATTTCATCAAACTTTATTGTTCATCATTTAAGTTCCTGATATGCAGAGAGAGAAAGGAAAGAAGCTAGAACAGAGCCATCTTAAAAGCAGCAAGTCATCACTTACGAGTAAGCTACAATAAATACAGCCTGTTCTTGATTTCTAATTTGATTCCATGGTAGTGGGAAAATATACTCTGCATGACATAAATTCTCTTAAATTTATTGAGGCCAGTTTAAGGCCTGCCATATGTCCTATGTTGGAAAATATTGCATGGCAATGGAATTTTCCCAAATGATTAAACCTTTTTCATTTTGCACTGCAAGCATGTATTGGGCATCTAATGAATTGTTTGGCATATTGTCAATAGTTTATGTGACAGAAAACTGAAGTTTCATTTGAGTCTTTGCTCAATCTGTTGCACAAAATGAAATTGTTACTTCTTGTGGCTTTATTAAGATATAATTCACATGTTATACAATTCACCCATTTGAAGTGTAAAATCCAGTGGTTCTTAATATAATCACAGTGTTACCAAATTCTAATTTAATATTCTAATATATTCCAATAGTATTATCAAAATATAATTTTAGAACATTTTCTTTACTGCAAAAGTAAGCCCATGTCTACCATCATTCCTCCTTACCCCCACTGACATTCAACTCAGCCTCAGACAACCACGAATCTGCTTTCTGGCTCTAAAGATTGGCCTATTCTGGACATTCTAAATAAACATAATTGTAAAACATATGATCTTTGTTACTGGGTTATTTCACTTACCATGTTTTCAAGGTTCATCTGTGTTTTGTATCAATACTTCATTCCTTCTAATGGCACAAAAGTCCATTATATGGATGTACCACATTTTATTTATTCATTTATCTACTTAAGGACATTTGGGTTCTTTCTACTTTTTGGTTACTAGGAATAATGCTGCCGTGAAGGTTCATTTACACATTTTGTGTGGATGTATCTTTTCATTTCTCTTGAGAAAATATCAAGGAATGGAATCGCTGGGTGCGATGATAATTCTATGGTTAACATTTTGAGAAATTGTCAGACTGTTTTCCAAAGTGACTGCACCATTTTACACTCTAACAAGCTATGTACAAGAGTTCCAATTTCATCACATTCTTGTTACTATTATCTGTTTTTTTTTAATCATAACCATCTTAGTGTTATGAGTTATATAACTCATAACAGTAGTTTTGATTTTAATTTTCCTGATGGCTAATGATGCTAAGCATCTTTTCATGTTCTTATTGGCCTTTTGCACATCTTCTTTGGAGGAATGTCTATTCAATGCCTTCACCCATTTATAATTGGGTTATTTGTCTTTTTAAGTTTTGAGCTGTAAGTATTCATTATGTTTTTTAGATACTAGTCCCTTGTCAGATATATGATTTGCAATTTTAAAAAAAATTTTCACTTTGTTATTGCTTTTTTTTTTGAGGTGGAGTTTCACTCTTGTTGCCCAAGCTTGAGTGCAATGGCGCAATCTCAGCTCACTGCAACCTCCACCCTGTAGGTTGAAGCGATTCTCCTGCCTCAACCTCCCAAGTAACTGGGATTACAGGCACCTGCCACTATACCTGGCTAATTTTTGTATTTTTAGTAGAAACAGGGTTTCACCATATTGGCTAGACTGGTCTCAAACTCCTGACCTCAAGTGATTCACCCTCTTTGGCCTCCCAAAATGCGGGGATTACAGGCATGAGCCGCTGCACCTGGCCTTTGTTATTGATTTCTAATTTAATTACAAGGTAGTAGGAAAGTATACTTGGCATGATTTAAATTCCCTTAAATTTATTGAGGCCTGTTTAAGGCCCACCACATGTTCTATGTTGAAAAATATTACATGTCTACTTGAGAAGAATGTATTTTCTTCTGTTGTTAAATGGAGTGTTCTAGGTTCTAGGTTCTAGGTTTATTAGGTCTCATTTATTTATAGTCTTGTTCAAGTCCTCTATTTCTCTTGTGATGTTTCTTGTTGTTCTATCCATTACTGAAAGTTTGATATTTTAAGTCTCCAACTACCATAGTTGAATTCTGTCAGTTTCTGGTTTATCTATTTTGAGGCTCTGTTTTAGTTTTATGTATACATATTTATAATTTTTATATGATCCTGATGGACTGACTCTTTTATCAGTATAAATATCTCTTGTAATCTCTAGTATTATTTTTGTTTTAAAAAATTTATTTTTTTCTATTACTATATTATGTACGTCAGCTTTCTTTCCTTTTCCTTTCTTTCTTTTTTTTTTTTTTTTTTTTTTTTTTTGAGACAGGCTGCCCAGGCTGGAGTGCAGTGACACAATCTTGGTTTACTGCAACCTCCGCCTCCCAGGCTCAAGTGATTATCTTGCCTCAGCCTCCCAACTAGCTGGGATCACAGGCACATGCCACACGCCACCACACCCAGCTAATTTTTGTATTTTTAGTGTATATGAGGTTTTGCCATGTTGGCCAGGCTGGTCTCAAGCTCCTGGCTTCAGGTGATCCACCTGCGTCAGCCTCTCAAAGTGCTGAGATTACAGGTGTGAGCCACTGTGCCCTGCCACTCAGCTTTCTTTTGGTTGCTCTTTGAATGATGTATCTTCTTCCACCCTATTACTTTCAATCTATTTGTTTCTTTGGATCTCTGATGTGTTTCCTATAGATAACACATAGTTGAATCATAGTTGTTGTTTTTAAATCCAGTCTGAAAATCTCTGTTCTATCCACTCACATTTAATGTTGTTATTAATATGGTTGGATTTATGTATGTCACTTAACCTTTTGCTTTTGGTGTCTCAAATCATTTTATGTTTCCCTATTCTTCCATTTCTTTCTTTTTCATAGAGTGAGTATTTTGTAGTAGAGCATTTTAATTTGTTTAGTTCTTTTTTTCACTGTATTCTTTGAGGCTTTTAAAAGGTGGTTTCTATATGGTTTCCCCACAATATACATTATCAGAATCAACTTTAGATTTATACCAACTTAAATTCAATGAGAAGTAGAAATCCTATTTCTAGATAGCCCTATTCTTTCTTACCCTCATTTTGTGCTATTATTTTTAAATACACTATATTTACATATGTTACAAGCCCAAAATAACATTATTATACTCTACATGAGTTTATGCTATCAAAGGAGCTAAGAAAACAAAGGAGAGGAAGTATACATTTCTAGAGTTTTGTTATATTACCCTTATTTATCATTTGATCTATTTCTATGAATTTGAGTAACCATCTGGTGTCATTTCCTTATTCAATACAATTTTTCTTTCATTATCCTCCTTTGTGGTGTTACTGTCAAATATAAGCCCAACAAAGCAGTTAAGGTACATACTGGTTGCTGAATAAAATAACTTTTTAAAATTTATTAAGGAAGAAATATGAATGTGTACTCTTTTTTATAATTACATAATTATCTTTACTGGCAGTCTGTTTTTTCATGTGGATTTGAAATACTTTCTGGGATTACATGTTTTCAGCTGGAAGAAATTCTTTCAATATGTCTTATAAGGTAGATCTGCTAGCAAAAAAAAATCTGTTTTTATTTATTTATGAAAGTCTTTATTTTGCCTTCATTCTGTAAGGTAGGTTTGCTGGATATAATATTCTTAGTTGAAAGACTTTGAAGATGTCATTCTACTTCCTTCTGGACTACATTGTTTCTGATGAGAAACCAGCCATTCATGTTTTGGAGCTTACTTGGAAGTGATAACTTGTCTTCCTCTTGCTGCTTTTAAGGTTCTCTTTGTCTTCTGACGTTTTTACTAGGATGTGTCTAATATGGATCTTACTGTGTTTATCCTACTGGGTGGTTATTGAAATTCTTGGAAGGGCAGGTTAATGTTTTTCATCAAATTTAAGAAGTTTTCAGCTATCATTTTTTTGAATATGTGTTCTAATCTTTCTCTATTCTGCTGATAATCCCATTATTCATTTGTTACTGAGCTTCTGGTTGGTGAGAGTTTCTCTGAGGGGCAGATCTTTTTTCTTCATTATTTTTTTCTCTATTTTTCAGATTGCAAAATCTCTGTCTCCAAGTTCATTAGTTCTTTCCTCTGCTTGCTAAAATCTACTGCTGAATTGCTGCAGTATATGTTTCATTAAAATTATTGTGCTTTTCAGCTCCAAAATTTATTTCTTATAATTTTTATATCTTTATTTTAATTCTTTATTTGATAAGACATTATCACACTTTACTTTTTTTAAGCATAGCTTTCTTTAGTTATTTGAATATATATATAAAAATATCTATTTTTATGTTTTTGTTTTTATCTAGATCTAACATCTGTGCCTTCTCAAAAGCAGTTCCTATTGCCTGTTTTTTCTCCCATGACTCGGAGTTACATGTTTTGTCTTTATTTGTGTATTTTGTACATTTTTGTTCTAAAAACTAGACATTTTAAAAAAGTCTTGTAACTACCCTGAATACTAATTTTTCACTCTTTCCCAAATCTCTCTTTGTATCTTTTCTTGATTTCTTTGTTAAGCTGTCTGCCTTAGTTTGTATCACAGAAAGCCGTTAGCCTCCACTAATTTCCAGTTGTTTGTTTTATTGTTTTCAGTTATTCCCTGGGGATATAAATTGCTCTAGTCCAATTCACTTAAATGCAGGCCATTTTTCAAAGGTAAATTTTCAGTCCAGTTTTTGAGGTTTGTTCCTTTTTCTAGCTGTCACTTCTTGGTTCTCTCTTTAAACCTATAGCTTGTTTTTAGCTTTTCTGGAGCTACCAGCATCCTCTTAATTGCTAGGCTTGACCTTTTCTACACTTATTCCAAATAATGTCAGTTTCTTTGTAGAATTTCTCCACCCTCTAAGCAAAACCTCTGCACCACTGCTTAGGAACTTGGGAAGGGGAGAGAGATCCACTTTTTGAGGAATGACTCCCCTGCTTCACGTGTGGGGCAATGAGGTGGAGAAGCTGCCTCTGGTTTTCTTGGTTGCCTGTTGCGAGGTGTAACATCTACCTTATGAGCAAACTGAGTGGAGGGCCCTTGGGGCCACTGTATTCTCACTCTACCACACCTGGGCTCTTACTTCTACCAATGAGTGGGAGCTGAATGGATGAAGAAAACCCCAGACCTCTTGGCCAGTCTTGTGTAGCATAGAGGTCCTGCAACAGGTAGCTGGGAATATGAGAAACACTGGCAACCTGCGTCTCCCAGGGAGATACTGTCACCCTTAACCGAGAAGTAGAGGGAAAAGGAGTCATGTGTTCTTGACTGCACCCACCAAAATGGAGCCCCCATAATGCTGAGTTGGGTGGCTGGGAGTGGGGGAGCTAGTCTTGGCTCAGTTACCGCAGACTTGCTGTTCTTATTGAAATTTAGTAGCTTTTTAAAAATAAGTGTTTCTTCGCTGGCTTCATTGCCTTAAGAAAATTTCCAGACATTTGCATTATTTTAAAATATACACTTTCACCAGCTATAGTTGTTTCCCTAGTGAGAGAGTCTGTGTTACTCTTCATATCACCATCTAAAATTATCTTTTGAAAGGAGTTTATCCAATCTGAAGGCAATTCCCTAATCATTTCTATGTCAAAGAAAGGGGCCTCTATGTATAAAAAGTAAATTTTAAAAAGAGCCCTAATATTCACACCAGAACAGCTCTTGCCTCTTACGATTTTGATGCTGCCAGCATGTGATATCTCTCTGGTATTAATACTGGCACCTAAGCCATTTTCCAGACACTGAACTTTGAAACTCATCAGAAGAATGATTGAAATGCTAACAATAGGGATGTTTTTGTTCTAGAAATGTTCAGTCTTATTCTGAAATTATCTGAGTTCCCTCCTTACACATAGTAAAGACAAATAAAGGAGATAATCATATCTGGATAATATTGCATTATATGACCACAGAGGTACTTCTGAATTTTCATGAAATGCTTTGTTATTACTATAACAATAACAATACATAGCCAGGTCTAGTCCTCTCATACTAACATCAGTGCTAAGAGGTAGGTACCACTTTACCCCCATTTAACATGTGGGTAACTGGAAACTTAAGTTCACATAGCAAGCAAGTAGTAGAGGGGAGACTGAGAACATGAACCTCAGACAGATGAATTCCAAAGCCTCAGACTTTAATCACCTTATAATTGCTTCACACTGCTCTAGTGTTAACCAATGCTACAAACATTCATTTAGTGCTGCATTTTACAAAATGTTGTCCAGAGATCCCTGAAAGTCCTCAATACTCATTCAGGGATCCATGAAACTATTTCATAAAAGCTCTTTTCATAATATAAAGATATTGTTTGCCTTTTTTATTCTGCTTCTCTCACCAGTATGCAGTGGGGCTTCCAGAGGCCACAATACTCTGATTGGGAATGCCTCATGTGCTTGTATAGCTTTGTATCCTGTATCTCCCTTACTATTGCTATTATGTTAAACATTGATAGATATAACCCAAACATATGAGGATCCTTGAGGTTGTCCATTTTTAAAATTGCAATGGAATCCTAAGACCAAAATTTAGTTTGAGAATCACATATTTAATTAATGCTACTGTAAATTATTCTAAACCATGTGGAACCATTGTTCTCCTGTTTCTATGTATTCAATATTTTAGATTCCAAAGACATGTGAGATCATGCAGTATTTTCTTTTTCTGTGTCTGGCTTGTGTCACTTAGTATAATGTCCTCTAAACTATTCCATGTTATTGCAAATTGTACTATATCTTTCCATTTTCAAAGCTGAATAGCATTTCATTGTATATGTTTAGCACAATATGCAATTTAAAAAAACATACTTGGAAGGAATTGAGGTTACATAACATGCAGTTTATAATTCCATGGCTTGCAGAAAGAAAAGAAGTCCTTTTGCCTTGATTTTACATCACAAAATGTTACCATATTTACATTTTTCTTTCTTAATTTGCCTTGCCTATCTTTAAGTTTAGAGTTAAAAGTGTAATTGTAGTGACAATTTACCCTAGTTGCCTGATAACATATTATATTTTACTTATGTCAAAAATTTGGGGGTATCCTTTTTAGATATTTTATTGGTTCTATGTTATAATGTGCTTTGAACTTTTTAAAAATAGAAGTAACTGTAAATGTGAATTTTGCAAATTCAATATACTTCTTATGTTAATGAAAGTGGTCTGAATTAACACTCTTCCCTTTCACCTTTTTTTTCTTCATTCATAAAATGACATTCTGTGGCTGTGGGATAATGGAGGAGTCCATTTTCATAACTGTATGTTGTGAGAATTTCACAAAAGTAAACAAAAACTTAGCTGGTCTGGCACCTTGAATAGAGTCTTTTCTGTTTACTTGCAGTAGTTTTGCTGCATTAATTGAAACTTAATCCCTCAGGAAATGGGGTACAGCACATCTCAAGAGTATTTCACCCAAGATCTGAGGAGTCCAGGGCATTTAAACATCAACTCCTGACAGTCATTGTTTGAGGTCCATATTGGTTTTTCAGTGCTGCCACAACAAAATATCACAGACTGGGGGGCTTAAGCAATAGAAATTTGTTTTCTCACAGACTTGGAGGCTAAAAGTCCTAGATCACGGTGTTGGGAGGCTTGGTTTCTTCTGAGGCCTCTCTTACTGGCTAGCAGATGGCTGCCTTCCAATATGTCTTCACCTGGTCTTTCCTCTTTGGACATGCATCCCTGGTGTCTCTCTGTGTGTCCAAATTTCCTCTTCTTATAAGGACATCAGTCAGATTGAATCAGGGCCAACCCTAATGGCCTCATTTTAACTTAATCTCTTTAAAAGTCCTGTCTCCAAATACTGTCACACTCCAAAGTCCTGGAGGATAGAGTTTCAACAGATGAATTTTGTGCCGGCACAATTCAGCTCCTAGCAGGGGATGTGCTGGGGCAGGAGGATTTTTTTTGAACTACTTCTGATATGGGCAAAGCAGGCTCAAGCTGCCAGTACAAATCTATGACAAAGAAGTGCAGCTGTTCCCAGCTAGAAGTCAAACATGCACTGCAACTGTGAGGGCAAGGGTATATGGGTGGGGCAAAACAACATCTTCCATCTCTACACACAAAATCACAAGTATCCTAAGGCTGACCTTGTCAATTCAAACATGGTGTAGTCTCTTTGTTTCAAGAGAGTAATGACCATATCCATGCACATTTGGTCAAATGCATCTAACTACATTCTATATAAGTACTGAGATAGCAAAATAAATGACACAAAGGGATCATAGTCTAATGGGGTATATGATGTGAGTTCATTCATGGAAGAGATAGAGCCATGGGACATCATGCCATGGGAGAGAGTGGGGAGATGGGGATACAGGTCATCAAATAGTGAAGGCTTTCGTGCAATGGTGACTCCTGAGCTGAATCTTGGAAAATAGATAGAAATCCATAAAATTAGCAAGAAGTTTGAGACAGAGATATGGAGAGAATTTTGCATATGGAGTAAGCAGGGTGGAGGTGGAGAGATAAGGATGGTGCATTAGTGCACTTAAATGTCCTATGGCAATGAGCTAGCATCTTTCAATAGAGATGCTGGTAGAGAAGGCAGCTCTATTCTCCACTTCTTAGATTATAAACCATAGAAGGAACTTATTCACAGGTATTATGTACTCAGCAATGCATTCAGAGGCTTTTCCCTTTCATTTTTTTCCTCATACAGTTGCAGAAGAGCAAAGTGACAAAAAGCAAACTAAGGTTTTCTCTGCAATTAGGAGTAAGCAGTTAAAGTTGTTCTCTCTCTCTTTGTCTCTCTCTGTCTGTCTCTCTCTGTCTGTCTGTCTCTCTCTCTCTCTCTCTGTCTCTCTCTGTCTCTCTCTCTCTCTCTTTCTCTCTCTGGAGGACCCAAAGCTGCTGGCAGCTGAGAAAAACCACATGGAAGGATTTTTTATGCCAAGCTGGCTTGAATCCCAGAGTCATGCATATTCCTTTGAAAACGGGTTTTGACTCCAGGCTAAGAAACCAGACTATGTTAGAAAGGAATATTCTCATCAAAGTCAGAGCATTTGCATTTAATTCAGCATTTTGCTCCATCCCAAGATAGCTTTTTTAGTTATTGCAAAATGTAAGACACTATTCCCCTGGGAAAGAAAAAAAGGAATCATCCACTTGCCTTTTGAGACTTAAAATGAAGCGATTCCACAATTACCATGGACTTGGTTAGAACTGTCTCCCTGGGTAAAAAGCGATCCTGTTTACTTACGGTGCGTGCATGCATACATGTGCTTGTCTACTCTAAAAAGGGAAACAAGCAATCTAAAATACAAATGTTTAGCATTACATGGATTTTAACATTTTTAAGATTTAATGCATGGCTAAATTAAGAGCTGGCACTAATTGTCCTAAAGCATATTTTCACTTGTAAAGAAAGTTAGAAGAATTTATACAGAAATTGGGCAATGTATGTTAACCTCTGCCACGGATATTATGAGACCAGGCAATATGTTACTCATCCCATATTTTTATTTACTAAATATGACAAACTCAAGTCACTCAGTTCTATCTGGAAGTGCCAGAACTCAAGCCAAGATTGCCTAAGCAAAGCTAACATAGTGAAGCGTTGTGCACTATTGATACAAACATATCATGGCACTATATTCAGTATTTTCTTTTCTTAGCTATGGGAAATGCTTGTGTACTGATGTGCATTTATTTGTATGATAGTTGAAAGACCAGTGTTTGAAATTCCTAAGACCTAGGTTGGAATTACTGCTCTTCTGTTAGTCAGTTGTGCAATGTTACTCATATTTCTTTCATAACCTCAATGTTCTTACTTGTTAAAGGGGGATTATTTTGCCTCCACTGATATGTAGGTAAATACAAGTTGACCAATTGGCTTCTGCCTGACACTGCATGAAAAGTTAAACTTGAATTATTTCATTAAATCTTCACATGAAAACTCCGAGGGTAGAAACTAGTAATAAGAATTCTGACTCCATCATTGTTGTTGTTGTTTTCCTTTTTTTTTTAAGTTCGGAGATACATGTGCAGAATGTACAGGTTTGTTACATAGGTATACATGTGCCATGATGGTTTGCTGCACCCATCAACCTGTCATCTAGGTTTTAAGCTCCACATGCTTTAGGTATTTGTCCTGATGCTCTCCCTCCCCTTGCTCCTCACCCCTCCCTCCGACAGGCCCAGTGTATGTTGTTCCCCTCCCTGTGTCCACAGGAGCTTTAAAACTTCACCTCTCGTTCTTCCCTGCTGCCTCACATCTGGGCAAGCTGATAAGAAAGCCTGAGTGCTCTTAGAAAGGAGTTCAAACAATGGAAACTCTCATCTCATCCTCACCCCAACTATCATAAAAGCCCCAAGCCTATCTCCTTTCCTTGATCTCTCCAAACACTTAAGGATCAGCTTGGGAAGCTTGCCCTTTTCTCTCCAGAAAGACTCATTTTGTGACTAATAAACATTTCATACTCTTTTGGGGTGTGTGTGTGTGTGTGTGTGTGTGTGTGTGTGTGTGTGTGTATGTCTTCAGTTTTAACATCTGAACCAAACTTTGGAAGGGGGTCCGTCCTATTTCTCTGGAGTGACTACAAAACAATACTATTATTTCTGTAATTTAGAGATGAGAAAAACTTGGACTTAAATGATGATTAACTTGCCACAGTCACACAGACTAGTAAATTAAGCATCTGACTTTACAGTCGCAGCTTGTGGTGTTAGGAAGATAAAATGAGGACATTCATAAGAAATGTTGAGTCCAGCACTCAAGACATGTTTAATGCCCCATAAATCCCACCCACATCTAGGTAAAATGGGGAGGTCAGCATGTGTGAACATCAAAGTAGGTTATTGATTCACTGTTGTGCCATCTGCACCGAACTCAGAGCTTTCCTAGAAATAAAGGTTTACATGCGAACAACCATCTGATGCTTGCAAACACTCTATGACTCTCTCTTCAAAGCACTGAAAATGCACAACTTCCATCAGTCCAAGACAACAAATTTATTTTCCAGTCTCACATATTTCATTCCCCAGTTGTTTGCTGGAAGCTGCTGGCTGGCTGCCAACATGACAACCCTCATCTGTCATCAGTGTGTGTGTGCCTCCTATGTACGGCCTTTCACGGAGACTTGTAGGATATGTCTTCTATTCGCCGGAAGGGTGGACACTCTGCTAAGACTCTTATGAATCCTAGTGTTCTCTGCCTCTCTGTGTAAGGTACAGTTAAACCTCCCCTAATCTGAGAATGACATCTCCTGACACCTCTGTGATACACCAGGAAATCACTAATTGCCTAACCCAAGGTCATAAAGTTTTACTCCTATGTTTTTGACAGCATACATGTGCAGAATGTGCAGGTCTGTTATGCCTGAGAACCAAAAACATGCTGGGTTTTCTGGTCTTTCTAACAGCCAGTACTATTTCTCCTCCTCCTCATTCAACTCAACTGCTGCTACTACTGTTACAACAATTACTACTACTACTTCTATTAGTAATTGTAAGTAAGCATTCCCTAATAGTAGCTAGTTTATCTACTGCATGCTATTCTGTGTGTGCTTTATATGCAAGATTCCATCCTCATTATTATACTATTAAGCAGGCTTTATAACCGCCCCCTTTTCTGAATGAGGAAACTGTTACATGAAGCTGTGCCCATGTTATTCAGCTACTTGCTAGCTAAACAAGGATTTGATCACTGCTTCTTTGACATCTAATTATCTTTAAATATCACCTTGTTTATTATTGTAGTTTAGATATCTGTCCACTCCAAACCGCTTGTTGAAATTTTATCTCCAATGTTAGAAGTGTGGCCTAATGGAAGGTGTTTGGGTCATTGAGGCAAGTCCTTCATGAATAGATTACTGCCCTCCCTGGAGGGAGCAGAGGTGTGAGTGAATTTTCGTTCTCTTAGTTCCCATGAGACCTGGTTATTAAAAAGCCTGACTCTTTCCCCAGTCTCTCTTGCTTCCTCTCTTGCCATGTGATCTCTACACACATCATTTTCCCTCTATCTGTCACCATGAGTGGAAGCAGCCTGAGGTCCTCACCAGATGCCAAGTCTTGATCCTTCCAGCCAGCAGAACCATAGCTAAATAGACCTCTTTTCTTTATAAATGACCATCCTCACGTATTCCTTTATAGCAACACTACATGGAATAAGAAACCTGGCGTCTTCTGGTAGAGAAATCTGAATCTCAGATAACATGGTAACTAGTTCAAGGTTATAGGATAGGATTTCTAGAATTCAGGTTTGCCTGGCCACAGATAAATACTCTCATTTTCTTTCCATACAGAACAGTAAAGTGTTAATTCTATATCCTCAGTGGTGCCTTTTCTAGCTTTCATGCTAAATAAAGGTCCTAATATTAGAAAGGACACTTTGCATACTGCACTTACGGAATGCTACTGCTGTGAGAGAGAAGGTGGGAGGTGCTCAGTGTGTGAGTTAGATACGCTTGTATCTGTAGTAATACTCTGTATGTCCTTCTCTATCCTCGTCTCTCCCTCTGGATTTTTCTAATATTACTTTCCCTGCTTTCAAGATGAAACAGTTATCTATTCTTTTTGAGATGAGCCCATGACATACTGCATGCATCTCTTTTAGCATTTCTCACATGGCTCCTCAATGATTTTCTATCTGTGTCTCCTAGACGGCAAGCAACCTGAGGGTGAGAAGTGCATTATGTGTTTATTGGCATCTCATGTTTCTCAAATAATAGGCCCTTTAAGTCTCTGTAATGATTTTGCAGATGACTGACTGAATGACATTGAAATTGCCACTAGTTGGCAAAAGTGTTTTTGCTTGTTTCACTGAGGAGGGAGAAAAGGAGGTAACAGGTGAAACATAGGGGCTTGAGGGTCAGAGTGACATTCAGAGAGATACGGAGGAGATATGTGGATGTTGTCTTGGACACTCAGCTCCATAAAGGTTGTATGAAGGACAAGCTAACATTAAGCAGAATCTGTAAGGCTATTTCTAAATAGATTATTCAATTACAGACATTTCTCCTGAATATAAGAGTTTCATACTGATTCAGAGTAAAGGATACTTGGTAGCATCAAGTCTTTGATGTTTTCTGGGAAACAAAGAATGGGTTCAGCGAATGCTCTTTCATGCATAGAATACGATCAGTGCTATTCACCAGGTGACCCTTAAAGTGTCACAGAAAGACGTGAAGCTTCCGAGGTGAAAAATTGCATCCAAAATATGCCTTTGATTTGCTTAAGGCACGTTAGAGGGAAGCATTCAGAATCGGAATGAAGTTTTTAAAGGACACAAACGAAAGTAAGGAGCAACTTTAATATCTTCACTGTTGAACATCATAAGGTATTTTACTAAGTGGCTTAAACGGAAAATATTTTTTCAAAAAGGAAAAGGATGACAGGCATTATCGAGCTGAACTGGAGAAAGAGTTTTAGGTAAATCCTCAGCGGTATTGTAGAAAGAAGTATTATCAACTCCTGGAATCATAGCACGGTGTCCATACATATTCAGGGCAAATTTTTCCTCAAATGTCAGCATATTACATTGCAAGTTTATATCTGATTTTCTGTCTGTTCTCATATCTAGGTCTCTTTTGGAATTGTTGATTTCAAACCCTACTTTCCCCTCCCCCTGACTGGGTAACACTGAATACTTAAGGCGCTAAGAAATCAAAACCCAGAAGTTGTCAGTACTGAGGCACCTGCTGTGTACATGCCCTGAATGTGTGAGTGGAAGACAGAAGCCTATGTTGGTGGAATTCACATGGCAGTGAGAAAAGACAAATGTGACACACTAGCCTCTACTCTCCATAGGGGATGAAATGATTATAAACAGGAAGTACTACTCCAGGGGTGTTGGTAGATATGCAAGGAAGACTCTTCAGGCCATTTTCATTTGGGGGGAGTAGAAAAATAAAGCAAAGCAATAAAATGATGGCTATGTGAAAAGATGGATTAAAGAGAGGAGATGGCATAACTGAAAAAAAACAGTTGCCTTGTTTGAATACATCTAAAATGCAATGGCTGAGGGGCATCTTCCTAGTCTGTCTCCCTGTACCATTTGTGTACCTCCCACAAAAAAAAAAAAGGATGGTTTTCAGTTGACTACAATCCCTTATGCCCTTCCGCAGATCCTGAACCACACACAAGCCTCTCTTGGTTAGTGTGATACGTTAAACATTTGACCAATTATCACATAACAATCCTCACAACCACACACTAGAAAAAATGATCACCACTAGTTCTATAAATGACTCAATTTTTTTTTTTGAATGGCTGCTCATTAACGTACTCAATCCCACACCCACCAGCACCATGACAGTTCTGGGAACATTTGTATTTGGTGTAAAAATGAGTGACGCCATGGTTCCGAGAAATCTTCACTTTTTTCCAGAAATCTTTTTGAATATTCTACCTTTTGGTTAAAGAAACCTGTAAAGATAGAAACCCCAAACCTCACGGCATGCAATCTCTCTTGAGTATGTCCGAACTCCCTTTTCTTGAGTGTGTATTTTAGCTTTGCTATTAAGTCCCATACTTTCAGTATTTCCTGATTTGTTCTTGATTCACCTCTGGAAACAAACAGTATCTAAGAGCCTGGACACTGGCCTGGGTAAAAGGTCCCACTGGCATTTAGGGATCTCTCTTCTCCCACTGGTATCACTTAGACAGATTACATTATTTCTCTGAATCCCTTTCTTATACTAAAATGTCTCATATAAAAAAGTCATTAAAATGACTTCCATAAAGTCATTTTAAGGATTGGCTATAATATGTCAAGTATTTAGCATAAATATAGGATGAATGAAGGGCAGTGATGGTGCTGGTGGTGATGACGATGGTGTTGAAGATAATGACGCTTGATATGCCTATGCAAGAGGGAAGGGAAAAGCAAGTCTGATTTTTCCCTCTTCTTTTAGAAATGCTGCCATCAGCAAAACTCATACTAACCAAGAGAGATTATGTGTGGTTCAGGAACTCTGGAAGAGCATCAGGGATTGCAATGAACTGAAAACCATCCTAGGTTGGTGTGGGAGGTTCACAAAAGGCATAGGAGACGGACTAGGAAGAATGTTCCTCAGACAATGAGATGTGGTTACACATGTTCAAATCTGTGTGAATCTGGCATCAGGAGAAACAGCTCATTAGTATTTAATGCTGACAATGTGAATTCTGAATTATTTTGTGTCAATTAAACTTTATAAGATAACTGTAAGCTAAGAGTACTTAACAAGGTATGAAGTGTTAAGGACACAGAAGAGTGAAGTGTGTTTGATTGTCCTGCTTGGGCTATTTGTTCCAATTGGATCTGGTAAAAGTAGCATGCTTGGAGAAATAGAAACATTTTGAAGAGATGGGAGATGTTTGATTGGACCTGAATAGAACTGGCATCTGTAAGAGAGATTCTGCACAAGTCCTGTGGGCAAAAGGTGAGTGAAAAATATAGAAGGCAAGTTTCAGGTTAGCACAAGGGAATAGAAATACCTAATAATAATAATACAAATTATAGTAATAGTAACAAAAGTATTTTAAGGTAGCATAGGCCACTAAATGTGTCCTATCCTTTCCTTAAAAGTATGCAAAAGATGCCAGGTAGCCACTAAAAGAATATATTTTTATAAGGAAAGACCTGCTGTGAGTGCAATATTGAGCTATATTACTCAAAGATTACCTTCAACCCCAAGATTTAAGAACTTTGATAGAGTAAACTATTCATTTTACATGGTGTTTGTATTTTCACTGTATTAATACCTCCAATAGGTTGACTCTGCTAGTGCTGGCAAAACACAGTGAAGAAAACCAAAATATTTCACCGCAAAATATACTTCTTTGACATATTAACAGAAGTTGCCTTGCAAAGCTGTTTTAAGTGGAGGAGATTTGCATCTGTAGAGAATCTGCACTCTACAGATTCTGCACTCTCTGTGGTCCTCCCTCATCTGGATCTAGGAAAGATTGAGTCTGACATCGTTAAACACCCAAAAGAAACATTTACAACTCTTATATCTGGAGGCTGCTACCTGTGAGGTTCATCTACATAACAAGACCATCTTTGCCAGCCAGGCCTCCTCTTCTCCCCTTCCCATAACCTGGCCACGTCTTTGAGTTCTTGTATTTTGTATGACTCACATGCACATTATTAGATGCATATGCCTTTTCTCCTACGTTAAAAGAAAAATGTTAGACAAATTAAATTTAACAGAATTTAATTGAGTAAAGAACAATGTGCAAATCAAGCAGCCTATACCCCAAGCCAGAATAGGTTTAGAGAGACTCTCGTGCTGTCCTGTGGTTGGAGAGGATTTATGGACAGAAAAGCGCCGTAAACGAAACAGAAGTGAGGTACAGAAACAGCTGGATGGGTTACAGCTCAGTGTTTGTCTTATTCGAACAGTTGGTGCCCTGTGATTGGCCAACACTTGATGATTGGTACAAGAGTGGGTTACAGCCCATTTATGTATAGTTTACAGGTCACTGTATATGGAGAAACCTTTAGACTATACTTACAAGGAGACAGTTTTAGGTTAAACTTAATTTAACACCTATTAATCTGCCTTTCACCAATTGACTTTTCAGTGAACCTTCAGAGGGCAAAAGGGAAGTTTTCCCTTGGCTCCTACAACAAAGATGGGCAAAATGGCAACTCTTACCATTATAAATTTTTAACTATGTAAACTTAATTTTTCTTAAAAGAAATAACCAAATTCCATCCTAACATGTATCTTGTGTTTTAAAAATATCTATTTTATTCTTTCCTTGCCTTAGTCTAATTAATGGCTGCTGGGTATTGTAAGCAGGTCAGGTGTATTTTTCAAGTATTTAATGCATAATAGGAGTTGAGATGATGTTTTTAATCTAAGGTAACAAAGATGATTATTACTTAGTAAATGGCATTGACTTTTGTATATTTGTGCGAATTTAAGAGCTAGAAAATCATGTTCAGGAGTAGAGAATTTTGAATTACCTAAATTTTCCCAGTAATTTGATAACAATTATTTCTCATCCAGTAATTATTTTTTGAGATGCTAAAAATGTAATAAAATAAAATCTTCATGATTGCCAAGAGCAGAATGAATTACAACTATAATCTCATTGTCACTCAAGAGTAGGGAATTAGAATACTCTAATGGTGTCAATGGGATGTGTGAGTTGGACACTTCCATACCATGAGGAACGTTTTGTATAAATGATGATTGACTGGGTCCGATCTCTGGTGTGTGACTGGCACATCCTGGATGCCACACGTACCCCAAACTGGGTAGCACACGAATTTACATTTGCATCCATCTGTGTCTTTTTGACTATCTCTGTTATTAGTCTCCTGGTGGCTCACCATCCATGGGAAAATGAGGCAGCTCAGAAATGAACTCATTAGCTCTCTTATGCATCTAATAAGAGCGGTGATAACTACAGATTTCAATCTGTAGTCCCCTGTAGAGTAATTCTCATTTTTCTAACCTGTCATCAGATAACATTAAAGTCTCAGTGAAAAACAATTGTCTTTCCAAATCGTCTTTCAGGTAGCTGAAAGTAAGAATTAGGCCACTTATTTGTCTGATTTTCCTAACTAGAGGTAATAAGCTTGTAAGGAAAATACAATTTGGTAATTATACATATCAAATGTCTAGCATGTTCTCCGGAAAGGTAAATTATATGTTGTCATACAAACATACAATAGGCAGAATTTCTCAATTACAGTGTAATGAACATTCTGAGAGGAATGCAGAAGAATATGAAATTGTAATTATAACACCTTAATACATGACATTCTGGTGTCATTTTTTATTTTTGTTATTATTATTATTATTCTTACTATTATTGAGACAGGGTCTTGCTCTATCATCCAGACTGAAATGCAGTGGCACAATTTTGGCTCACCACAACCTTGGCCTCTTGGGCTCAAGCGATCCTCCTACCTCAGCCTCCATTCTGGTGTCTTTAATTGAACCCCTGAAACAAACTTAGTATTTGTGGGGGTGGGAATAGCAGAGAATTTTATGTGACAAGTATTTTACAATCACTTCTATTTCAGAGGAATTCTAGATATTCCTGCACTGGAATGTTATAGCAATGTCTTAGATTAATTATTCAAAATATTTCAGCAATCACAAGATTTGATTCATAATCACCAATAAACCATACATAATTAATATTGATGACATATGAAATGTAGCTTCTATTGTGTAGGTTTATCCAATAATGGCATGAGATGGTCATCATCCTGATTGTAAGTTTTACTGAAGGTCATGTGGTAAGTCAAGAGTGTTCTTCACGAACAGAATATCTCAGGTAATGAATTGAATTGTAAGCCTTTGAATGATGACACATACATACACAACCTGAATTTCTTAAGCCTTTCAGCAAGTATAAATCAAAGCACATTAAATGTTTAGGTTTGGAAATTCAGCTCAGCTTCAAATTGGGCTTTGTGGTTGATTATCCTTTTCCAAACTGTTCAAAGACATCATCAATCAGATTTGAGAATCCTGGAATGAGTATTAAACTCAGCACATGAGTAGATTAGAGTCCAGAAATGAGAAGAAATGTGTATTTTGATTTATTTCATTAGAGTTGCTTTCTGAAGACATTACAGATTGCAAAACTGTTCTCCTGCATTACCATGATGAGATCATTCTGCAGAAGTGGTGCTAATGTCTGTATTTAACAGACAACGTTTGCAATGATAGATAGAAACCAAAACATAAAATCTGCAAATCAATATGTTTCTGGTTATTTCTAAGTGTTGCCCACATTTGCTGGAGACTGAATCTACTTTCAACCAAGGAAAATATATTAGCAAGAACATCCTGAGAATTAAATTATAAATGTCTGTTATAGATTTTCAATGTTTCACAATCATGATCTTGTGAATAGTTATTTCCTGTGGCTTTGGCCCATTGCAGTTTACAATGTTTTCTTTTCCAATAGCTAACTATGAAATGGAAGGTAGTGACTATGATCATTTTTTTTTTCTTTTTTATCCTTTGCTTTCTACATTGCTCTTGATGTCTTCATAGAAACATATCTTATTATGGTAACATGACTGTCAGTCATTTCATAAACTGCTGCTGATACTAGAATCAGGTCTAAAAGGTAGCTCATGCCTGTAATCCCAGCACTTTGGGAGGCTGAGGTGGGTGGATCACGAGGTCAGGAGTTCGAGACCAACCTGGCCAACATGGTGAAACCCCATCTCTACTAAAAATACAAAAATTAGCCGGGTGTGGTGGTCAGGCGCCTGTAATCCCAGCTACTCAGGAGGCTGAGGCAGGAGAATCGCTTGAACCTGGAAGGTGGAGGTTGCAGTGAGCTGAGATCACATTCTTTAATCTTATGGAGTATATCGGCCTTTTGGAAGGTCTCAGTCTGGTCCCTAAGGTTATGATAGATCCTTGACATCTGTTAAATTCTATTAAATGATGCACCCTGAAGGATGCAGGAAGCATTGACATTAGAGTAAAGGAATAACTGACATTATTGACATTAGAGTAAATGAATAATCCTCTAAAATTGAGGCCAGTGCTAGTAATTATAATAATAAACAACTGATAGTATTTGAACTTTTACTATATGATATGCCAGACTGAAATACTTATTTAACATGGATGATTTTATTTAATTCTCATGATCTGCTCAACCTTATGAGGTAGGTACTGTTATTAATCTGATTTAGAAGTTGGAAGACTGAGGCTAAGGAAGCAACATCTCCCCCAAAGCAGTATGACTGCTAAGAGTCAATATTAGGATTTGGTTGTAAGCATCGGCCTTCAGGAATTGCACTTGTAACTGCCGCTGTGCGAAGACCAGCTGTCTGAGTGTCTGTGTAGAGGCATGTGAAAATGTCACGTGATGTTTTACCAAAGATGTTCTGGTCTCACCCAAAGCACCTGGGACCAATCTGGCAGCATGGTGCCCTGGTTGGATGGGTAAGGATGCAAAAGAAGAAAAGAAAGAGATCAAAGTATTTTTTCTTATCTGTATTAATTAGACTACTAAGGACCCTGACTTGTAGTACGGATAAATGGTATTCAAACTAGAAATGCTTAAAATTCTTCGGAAATCATTTAAAAATTGTGAAGAACATTTTTTCGCTTCCCTCTAAGGGCCATTTGTTCTCACATTCTAGTATGTTAATTCAATAGAGTTGTTGGCATAAACAAAGGCGATTCATGTTATAGGCTAGTTTTAACACTATCTCATTCATAAGAATATTAAATTATTTTAGGCAAAGTGGCTGTGTCAAACTGAATAGAAATAAAAGGAAAGTGGTAATTAGACTCTGTTAAAATATAACCTCCAAGGATATTAAGTATGCAAGAGCTCATCCATGAAAAATTAGACTACAAGAGGTTATACCACATATTAGGTTATTTTGTAAGATATCAAATTACTTCTCATGAATAAATATGACTAATAATGGTAACTCTATAATTTAATGCTATAATATTAAAAATACTTTTTGACTAAAAAAACCCAAACTAATTATATATTTGATCCTTTTTATTACCAAATACTAAGTTAATATGAGTTAAATGAATAATTTCTGCTAACTTTACCAAACTTTGAGATATTCTACATTTTAAACCCTACTTACAACATATTTTAATAAATACTACTTAAACAAATACTGAGATTTAAATTTTAAATGGAAATAATACACAAATTATTTTACCTTGTGGTAAATATGTCAAGTACCCTGACAGAGTAAAACGAGGGTCTTTCTTATGTGTCCAATATTTTGCTAGGTCCTGAGGTTATATGACAAAATAAGAAAAGATAAAACAATTGCAAAGAGTTACTAATATTTTAAAAACTTACTTTTTATATATCTATATACACATATATAGATATGTGTGTGTGTGTGTGTGTGTATATATATATATATATTTTTTTTTTTTTGCAACGGTGTCTCGCATCGTCACCTGGGCTGGAGTGCAGTGGCGCAATCTTGGCTCACTACCTCTGCCTCCCACGTTCAAGAGATTCTCCTGCCTCAGCCTCTGGAATAGCTGGGATTATAGGT
Source organism: Macaca fascicularis (assembly GCF_037993035.2). NCBI lineage: Eukaryota > Metazoa > Chordata > Mammalia > Primates > Cercopithecidae > Macaca > Macaca fascicularis. The sequence continues at coordinate 55,952,551 of NC_088394.1, forward strand.
GCCTGCCACTATGCCCAGCTACCTTTCTGTATTTTTAGTAGAGATGGGGTTTCACCATGTTGGCCAGGCTGGTCTCTTAACTCCTGATCTCGTGATTTCCCTGCCTCAGCCTCCCAAACTGCTGGGATTAAAGGTGTGAGCCACGCGCCCGACCCCTTTTAATATTTTTAACTGTGAAAAGAATGCATCAAATATAATGACATCCCTGTCTCATTGATGTGAAGAACCCCCATGGGGAAATAGGCTAAGGTAAAGGAAGAATCTATGTATGTAAGAGAAGGTGCTGTCCATTAGATTCTGGGTATCTGATAACCTGGGTGCTGGTTTGCTTTGAATTTCTCTCTTTCCAGGTTTTGCCAACCTCTTCCCCATCTTGCTTTTGTCTCAGGCTCATCTGCTTTGTCATTTCACTTGCCTACAAATACTATCAGAGGCATTTGAACCAGAGTGACTGCATCTTGAATAGGGGCTGGATAAAATAAGGCTGAGACCTACTGGGCTGCATTCCTAGACCGTTAGGCATTCTAAGTCACAGGATGAGATAGGAGGTTGGCACAAGGTAGATACAGGTCATAAAGACTTTGCTGATAAAGCAGGTCTCAGTTAAGAAGCCATCCAAAACCCACCATAACCAAGATGGTGACCAGAGTGACCTCTGGTCATCCTCAACGCTACACACCCTCCAGTGCCATGACAGTTTACAAATGCCATGGCAATGTCAGGAAATTACCCTATATGGTCTACAAAGGGGAGGCATGAATAATCCACCCCTTGTTTAGCATATAAGCAAGAAATAACCATAAAAATAACCCTCGGGGTTGTTCTGTCTATGGAGTAGCCATTCTTTTATTCCTTTATTTTCGTGATAAACTTGCTTTCACTTTGCGAACTCACCCTTAATTCTTTCTTGCATGAGATCCAAGAACCCTTTCTTGGGATCTGGATCAGAACCCCTTTCCAGTAACAATACCATTTGCAGAAAATTCTTAGTAGTGAGGGCACTAAGATAATACTTCTCCTTTGCCGTCTGACTGTTGACTGAAAATCATTGACAAGAGGCAGATCCACAGGAGAAAAAGCATACAAATTTACCTGGTCATGGTTTTATGTGTCATGGGAGTCTTTAGAATGAAGACCCAAAGATATAGCGGAAACTGTTCATTTTTATGCATGGGTTCAACAACATATGGACAGCCATGTAGAAATATTTTGGGACAAAAATAAAACCACCCATCTTGCATGTTAGTTTCTTGACAGAAATATAGTTATAATTAAGCATGAATCAGGCTGCATTCTGGCCTGTTTCCTTATTGCTGAAAGTCAGGTAACACCAGATACTGACCCTTTCCATCCCCATTGTTTCTACAGATAGGAGTTCTGACATTAGAGTCACAAGAAAGATTAAGAATTGATTTGCATCCCCATTGTTCCTATAGACAGGATTCTGACATTAGAATCATAAGGCTCCTGTTTAAGGATCCTTTGAAATGTTTTTCAACCCTGAATTCCAGTATCCAGCTTGAGGACTCCCACAGAGGAACAGGATCAGCGTGTGGATACAGCTTCTTCCTCTCCCTGTTCCATGACTTCACCCTGCAGTCTTCAACAATCAGTGATCTCTGATCGCCACACTTCAGCTCACTCCACAATCCTTAAAAACTTAACCCCAAGTTCCTCAGTGAGATGGATTTGAGGTTTCCTCCTGTCTCCTCATCCAATGGCCCTACTGTTCAACCTCTTTCTCTGCTGCAAGCTGGTGTCTTCGTGTATTGACTTGCCATGGGTCTCAGGCAACAAACCTATTAGGGTCAAAAAAAGGTTGTAACCTAATGCTAACAGACTTAGTGGCGATATCTAGGAAGACCTGTCTGTCTAGATTCGTCTTGGCCTCTCTGTACATTCATTCCTCCTCTCTGAGCATGGAACGTGACCCTCTCTGGAATACGGGTATTATGACTATAATGAAACAAGGTAGCTCAGATAATTTCTGTATGGCCAGGTTTTACACAGGAAGGTAGGGAGGGAAATTAGACTAATATTTTTAGGGTTTGTGGATGGCTTGGAAGAAAAGGGGTTCTAGTTTTTCTGACTAGCCTCAGGGGAGAATGAGGGGCCAGAGACGGGAGGTCAGGGGAAGGTCAGAGAGAGTTGCTTCTGAGGGCTTCATTATGTGGTATCATTTTCTCAGACCCTACACTAGCTAAAGAAACCTTTGAATAAGTTTCCTAGTAAAATAACTTCATCCCATGCACTTCTCGGGCCCAAGCATGAACAGATAAAACTACTGGCACTCTGCCTTTCCTTAACTATATTTAAGCCTATTGGGAAAATACACGTAACAGCAAATAATCCAAATGCAGCAAGGCATCCATCCCACTGTTTATAGAATGAAGTAAGAACTGAGAAGGAAAATAAACTCAAATCAGTCAGGGGAAGCTCAGAAATTTTTCACAGAAAGCCAAGCATTTAAACTGATGATTAAAAGTTTCATAGGCACTTACTAGAAAGTCTAGCATAAATCAGGCAGCCTAAGTGAAGAGAAATAGTGGGAAAAGTGAATGGGGGTAGTGGACAGCAGAAAATATTTGGGAAATTCAAAGTTTAGCATTCCTGGAGTATGAAGCTGCGTGGGTGTTGGATTTAGCAGTGGAAGTTTAGTCTACGGGGATACACAGAAGTGTTCTTGTGGAAAGTGCTGTAAAAATCCAGCTGCAGTCTTCTTATCGTTGTTCAAACTTCAGTGCTGTGTTTATAATTGCCAAAGGGCACATTTACCTGGAATTTCAAATATCACACATCTACAGAATGATGTCATAATATCTCCTAAATCTACTCCTTCTTTTGTGCTGGGAACATTTCTTTAAAACCACACTACAGCCCTGGGCCCGGCGGCTTACGCCTGGTAGTAGCCCCAGCACTTTGGAAGGCCGAGGGGGTGGATCACTTGAGATCTGGAGTTCGAGACCAGCCTGGCCAATGCAGTGGAACCCTGTCTCTACTAAAGATACAAAAATTAGCCGGGTGTGGTGGTGGGCCTCTGTAATCCCAGCTACTTGTGAGGCTGAGGCATGAGAATCACTTGAACCCAGGAAGCGGAGGTTGCAGTGAGCTGAGTTCGCACCACTGCACTCCAGCCTGAGTGGCAGAGCAAGACTCTGTCTCAAAACACAAAAAACAACTCCACACTACACACACCTTTGAGTCAGTCATATTTGAAGTGTGTTGTCCAATATACCACCAAGAAGGATAAATTATAGAAAGAAGAGTTTTATTGTCAATATTAGTTTGCAAGCCAGGAAGAGACGGTCTCCAGCGTGGCCCAAGGAACTCTCTTTGAAGAGGGAAAGGACAGTTGGGGGTTTATGGCATTATAGCACCTGTGTCACAGAATAGATTCATACATATTCAGCACTTTTGGGGGAAAAGATAAACATATTTATGAGAGGAGTCAAGAACACGTGCAATGAGTAAACACATATGTAACAAACATCTCCTATTCACTGCGTGGCAGGGTTTTAACATTAAAATGAGGTAGAATTTGGTTCTTCACATCAAAAGGTGACCTGTAGGACACAAAGTGTTTGTGTCGGCTCTTTAAGCTGCTGAAACTGGCTCAAGATCTGTAGTTACTTTTCAGAAAAAAGAAAAAAAAGAGTTTGTAAGGCTGGTCCTTTGTCCAGTCAGAGTTGTAATGGTTTAGGTTGTAAATCTGAGTTAGGATAGGTCTGATAATTTGCCTGATAAGTCCTATTAGGGAGTTTAGCAATAGTGTGGTTTTTCTTATAGCCATAGGAACTTAGGAAGGTGCCATGCCAGCTGAGTCCTGAAAACAAGTAGGTAAGTTTTGTTTTCTTAACCTTAGGGTTTATCTTAGTCCATATAGGGATATCTATTTTAGTCTCTCAGATCACAAGTCTTAGAGACATATTGATAGGCTTTACCTCCCCAAGCCTGCCTGTGTCACTAGCAGCCTGTGATGTTGTGAAATATAGTCATCCCTTGGTGTGCCTGGGGGCTTAGTTCCAGGACCCCCTGCAGATACCAAAATCCATGAATGCTCAAATCTCATACACAATGCTATAGTATTTGCATATAAGCTATGCACATCCTCCTGTATATTTTAAATCATCTCTAGATTACTTATAATAACTAACATGATGTAAATACTATGTAAATATTTGTTGTACTGTATTTTTCAGGAATTAATGACCAAAAAAAGTCCATACATGTAGTACATGTTTAGTATAGATGCAACCATCCTTTGTTTTTCCTCAAATACTTTTGATCCAAAATCGGTTGAATCCAAGATATGGAACCCATAGATACTGAGGGCTGACTGCATGAATTTTGGATTTGATCCACAGTTCCTGGCTCAGAGGTCCTAAAACCTTTATAACTCTTAAGTGACTAGACCAATAGGAGTATCCTTTGTTAGAATATGTGGCCTTTTGTCCTGGATTGTAGAACAGCTCTGGAGGGATAAAGGAAAGAGGAGTGTCTTTTGTTATTCCTGACAAAACCAATGATGTGGTTAAAAGACTGGAACTTTCAACCCTACCTCCACCTCCAGGGAGAAAAGAAGGACTGAAAGGTGAGTTGATCACCAGCGGCCAATGATTTAATCAATCATGCCTATGAAATGAAGCCTCCAAAAACCCAAAGGACTGGGTGTAGTGAGCTTCCAGGTCAGTGAATAAGGTCATTTTCAGTCTGGGACAGAAGCTCTTGTACTCATGATTCATCCAGACCTCACCCTGTGTATGTCTTCATCTCGCTGTTCATTTGTAACCTTTAAAATAGCCTTGGTAATATATGGGTAGACATAAGTAAAGTGTTTCCCCTAACTCTAGTAAACATAGTAAGGGAAGTCTTACTAGAGTTTACCAAATTTAAATATATAGACAATTGGAGAGTTTATTACTTATAATGCATAGACTTAATTTTTTCCCTTTCATTTAAAATTTTACAACCTAATTTCAGACCAATAATTAGAAGATCTGGAAATCATAATATAATAAATAAATCTTAAGAATTAATTTAGCTGTCCATTTTTGGTAGCATTAAAAGAGTTTGAGAAATTTAGAAGCAATATTATCTAGATATTGAGAAATAGAGCGATATCAGATGTGATATCTAGTAAAGTGTTTACTAAAGTTTTTTGAGCCACTCTAGTAAATTAATTGAATTCCAGGAGGGGTGGTGGGATCTCTGATTTATAGCCAGTTGGTCAGAAGCACAGGTCATAATCTGAGGGTACTGATTGGCATCTGAAGTGGGGAGCAGTCTTGAGGGACTGAGCCCTCAACTTGTGAAATCTGATGATATCTTCAGGTAGATACTGTCAGAATTGAATTAAATTATAGGACACCCCACTGGTGTCTGTTGCTGGAGAATTGCTTGGTATGCTGGAAACACACACACACACACATACACACACACACACACACACACAGAGTCATAGAAGCATTCTGTGCTGTGTGGTATGTGTGAGTAGAGAGAGAACAATTTGCTTTTTCCTGTATTCAAATGGGCCATACACAAAGACCTACATTGACTTATATTCTAGGACTTTCTGACCAAAAATACTGCAAAGATAAACAGGATTGGACCAAGTGAAGGATTCCTCCATCATGCTCTTTGTAGTTCTTCTTCAGTTCTTTATGTCTGGAACATTCTCATTGCCCATCACATTCCCTAATCCAATGCTGAATTCATAGATCTCATGAAACTTTTTTACAGGTTTTTAAAATGTGATATTCTTCTTTGAACACCCACTGTATTTTAATATCTTCATGTTTTAGGGGCTTCCTGTGTTCCACTAGTGTTATATTTCAGAAAGAGAAACATGCACAACTATAATTATAAGGTTTTAAAGAGAGATACTGAGACTCGCCCATTCACTTCGTTATTTCCAACAGTTTTTATCTTTGGTTGAATTAAAAATAAGGCACATGAGCACAAACTACTAAATGTTAACTTTTAAAATTCATATATTTGTTTGGAAGAGCAAGGCAAGTTCTCTGCAAGAAACACTGGGATGCTGAAAAGTTACACTGATCTATTTTATAATGATCCTAGCTACTTGGATTGGCATGGCAGATTAAAGTTTCTTTGTAAATTAGGAGATCTGGGCTGGGCGCGGTGGCTCACACCGGTAACCCCAGCACTTTGGGAAGCCGAGGTAGGTGGATGACTTGAGGTCACGAGTTCGAGACCAGCCTGGGCAACATGGTGAAACCCCATCTCTACTAAAAATACAAAAATTAGCTAGTCATGGTGGCGGGTGCTGTAATATCAGCTACTCGGGAGGCTAAGGCAGGAGAATTGCTTCAACCCGTGAGGCAGAGGTTGCAATGAACTGAGATTGCACCACTACACTCCAGCCAGGGCAACAGAGCAAGACTCCATCTCAATAAAAAAAAATAATAAAAATAAAAATAAATAAATAAATTGAGAGATCTGAAACAATGGAAACAGTACCACATCCTATGTTACTTTCTTTTCCTCAGAAAATCTGCTACACATTGTGTATCTACTATGCATTTTCCCTTGGAAAACTGAATTTTCCTCTCTCCTATTCAATTCAACTCAATACAAATTTCCATGACTCAATCTAATTTATTACCCACTTCTTCTGGCTGAGCAAGAAAACTTTGGGAAAATTGTCTTTGCAATAAATTATGAATATTAGCAAGATACCAACCACAGAATTAGATATAACGTGAATCACATCTGATGTCTATTTCTTGATATCTAGATAACATTCCTTCTAAATTTCTCAAACTTTTTTAATGCTACCATGAATGGACAGCTATATTAATTAATTCTTAAGATTTATTTATTATATTTGGATCTCCCAAACCTTTTTTTTTTTTTTTTTTTTTTTTGAAATGGAGTCCTGCTTTGTCACCCAGGCTGGAGTGCAGTGGCATGATCTTGGATCTCAGCTCACTGCAACCTCCACTTCCCAGGTTCCAGTGATTCTCATGCCTCAGCCCCTTGAGTAGTTGGGATGCTACCACACCCATCTAATTTTTGTATTTTTAGTAGAGACAGGATTTCACCATGTTGGCCAGGCTGGTCTCCAACTCCTAACCTCAAATAATGCACCCATCTTGGCCTCCCAAAGTGCTGGGATTAGAGGCATGAGCCACCATGCCCGGCCTCTCAATTCTTGGTCTGAAATTATGTTTTATAATTTAAAATGAATGGAAAAAATATTTTGTGTCTATGTATCATATGTAATAAAATCCCCAATTGTCTATTAAAAGTTTGTAAACCCTAGTAAAAGGCTTCCCTTACTATGTTTTCTACCTGGCTTTAGAGATCAGAATGTAGGCTCCAACAGCATGGTCTGGCAGGGCATATACAATGAGTTCTATATGTTTTTTGTGGACCAATCAGTAATTGGTGAATAAATTATCTATTTTACCCTTGAAAATCAAACTGCATCATGACTTCAGATATTTGGGTATTTTTGGTACTTGAGACAGATTATGGAGAAGAAGGTTCTTTATTATGCCAAATTCATAATTTTAATAGTAGCATTTCCTTCCTCCCAAGAGCCAGAAACTCTGTAAACCTGTCACACACACAATGTTACTTCGTCTCAGATCTTCCTGGGTTATTGATAAGTTTCCAGTAAGGAAAAAATAACTCGCCCAAAGTTACTCAGAAAGTTAACTGCAAGCATGATATTCAAACTGAAAACTCTATCCACCATAGGACACTACCTCCATTCCTAGGCTACAACAAGCTGTATACTGGCCTATCTTACTCTCTAGATTTATTCCTAATAATTCCCTTCCTCATGGCCACGTAATGTAGTATCTCTCGGTCAATACTACTGTGCTAGGGTCTCCTTATACTTTATTCCATCAATATATTTTTTATTAGGCACCTTCCTAAAGAGCTCTCAAATTCATCCACTCATCTTTCCTTCAATTATAGCTGTCATCTTATTCCAAACTACCATTAATTTTATCCAGAATAATGCAATAACTTTTTTTTTTCCCAGACAGAGTCTTGCTCTGCCACCCAGGCTGGAGTGCAGTGGTGCAATCTCGGCTCACTGCAGCCTCTGCCTCTCGGGTTCAAGCGATTCTTCTGCCTCAGCCTTCCAAGCACCAGGGACCTCTTTATTGGTTTTATCAAAGACCTCTGGACCATCTCCAACATTTTCACATCACTCTGCCTACCGTCTTCCTCATCAGCATTAACCCGTCAGTGGATTCCCATTGCTCTGAAAAGAAAACAATATATATTTATGAGACCTACAAGGCCACTGCAAGCTTGGTCCTGTCTAACCCTCAAATCTAAGCTCACATCAGTTTGTATTTTGCTATTTGACTTAATTTTTAAAAGTATTTAGTTCTTATTAATTAATATTACATAACATATTTGGGGGTCTGTACCATTGACTTTATATTCAACATTATTCCAATGCTCAGGCCTTGGAATTAGTCTGAGTATAAATCCTACTTTGGCTTACCTGGTGTGGGGGTTTGTCATCTTTAATTCCTTCTTTTTCTTCAATTTTATTATTATAAAGTGGGTGCTAATCATAGTAACTATCTCACAAGGTATTTGTGAGAACTAAATGAAATAATATGGAAAAAATGATGAATGCATGCAAGCACTGTATCTTTTATGTTTATTTAATTAATGTTCACCCCCTCATGGGGTGAGATTTTTAAGGTAAATGACAGCACACATTATGTCTGGTGTTCATTACCATGTATCACAAGTGCTTAGGATAGAGCTGACATAGTATTTTGATAAATGCTTATTAAATGAGAGAATAAATGACTGGATTTAAGTTTTACAACAAAACCGGTAAGATTGTCTGAGCTGAGCCCCTTCATCTGCCAAGTAAATGCCTCGTATTTTTTGAAGACCCAGCATGTAGCTTATTGCCTTTTTGAAATCCTTCTGTGTTCTCTGGGGTATTGAAGTACTCCTACTGAGATAACTCCACCTACCTTATGCAAAATTCTATAATTACCTTTGTAACACTTCATATGTTAAATATTTTTTATAGATATTTCTCCTGAGATCAGAGTATTCAGGTCAAATGATGAATTAGAGAAAGTTTCTTCTCTCTAAAGATTTACAAAGTAGTCGAAGAAGACACCTGTTTATTAATACATTCATCTAGTGAAGTAGTGGGTATACCATGGTGTTTATTGTACCGGAGGAAAAAATAACAGAAAAATTAATAAGTAAGTGTAATGATGGAGATAAATGAGGGATAAGTGACTTGTATAAAGAATAACAGAAAAGGATTTTCTTTAGGTTAGAATAACTTTAATGAAGCAATGATATTTAACTGAAATTCACTGCCAGGAATAAGGAGCCAGAGAGAGAAGTAAAGATATGATTGTGGTCTCAAAGCATAGCAAGAGACTGGTCCACTGAGGACACCTGATGCTTGCCATCAGAATGAAAGAAGTAAGATATGGTGGGGACAGGGGGGAAGGGATAAAGAAAAGCAGCAAAGCATTTTTAGCATTATTTTAACTTTTCTCAATTTTTCCAAAAATCTAAAAGGTAACTATTACTTAGTACTGAATTCAAATTTATGTCCTTCCATCAACATATTTTGAAACTCATCATTGTCTCCTTGAACATCTGCATCACTTATTGGTAATACAATAACTTCGCAACTCTGGAACAAGGGATTCAGTATGAATCAAAAATGTGTTTGTTGTACTTAACCCCTTAGTTTTGTGATCTCCTGTGAAAGTATTGCAGCTGACCAGGCACTGTGGCTCATGCCTGTAATCCCAGCACTTTGGGAGGCCGAAGGGGGCAGATCACTGGAGGTCAGGAGTTCGAGACCAGTCTGGGCAACATGGCGAAACCCCCATTTCTACTAAAAATACAAAAAATTAGCTGGGTGTGGTCACGTGTGCCTGTAATTCCAGCTACTCAGGAGGCTGAGGCACGAGAGTCGCTTAAACCTAGGAGGCAGAGGCTGCAGTGAGCTGAGATGGCAGCACTGCACTCCAGACTACAGCCTGGGAAACAGAGAGAGACTCCTTCTCAAAACAAACAAACAAATAAACCCCACCGAAAACAAAAATGTATTGCAACTGTTGAGACAGTTGATCCCATTTAAGGATTCTCTGTTTGTAAGTTCAGAATATAAAAAGAGTCAACTAGACCAAGCCCCTGTCAACTTAATACTGCATGGCTCTCAGCTGCCTTTTATCACCACATTTTCCCTTCACCATGCTTGATCAATTTGAAGATTGACACAGAATGTTTTTTGGTGATCTGCTTTAGCATCTTTACTTTATTTTGGTGTCAGTCAATCCACCAACAGTTGGATCTCAAAAATGACTGTTTAGTTTATTGAAATTATAATTTTTAGTTTCTTATCCATAGTCAGAGATTCCTCAAGGCTTTGGATTTTTTTTCCTCTCTTCCAAAGACTAGTGCCACTATTTTAAATCCTGGCTTTTTCTTTTTTCTAGATAGCTAGGAAGGAAACCAAAAGATGTTTTTTGTTTTAATAATGAAAAGTTACATTTGGATCAATAGTCTAAATACTACAAAGATGCCAATTCTCTGAAAATTTATCTGCAGATCCTACCAGAATTTTCTTCATAGGTATCAATAAGCTCATCATAAAATTCATACAGGAAGGCAAAGAAACTCAAAGGTCCAAAACAAACTTGAAAAGAATATTGAAGCAGGAAATGTCAAATAACTGATTTCAAGGCTTACTATAAAGTTACAGAAATTAAGCAGTATAGGATTGGCCAATTAATAAGTATATATAGACCCACAGAACGGAATAAGGATCTATAGAGATTGACATGTACAAATCTAGTCAATTGAATTTTAACAATAATCACATATTGCATGTTTTTTAATATTAAGTTCGAGAACAAGCAAATTTAATCTTTGGGGAAAAAATCAAAATAATGGTTTCTTCTGTAGCCATGGGAGTGATGATTGACTTGGAAGGAACATGAGGAACACTCTTAATGTTAAGATTCTATTTTTTGATAAGAGGTTGGGTTACACAGGTAGATGCATGTCAAAATTCAGTAAATGTGTAATAAGAACTGTAAATTTCATTGTGTTTAAATTTTACAACAAATAAAAATAACTGTAAACTCTTTAAAGAGCAATATATTTTAAACAACTGTCAAAATTGTCTAAGATGAAAATTTGCAAGAACAAAGCATTGCTAAACACACAGGCAAAATTCACAATGATTTCTTGAAATAGAGATCTCCTTACTTAGGAGATGTTATTGATATCTCTAACAGATTTATTTTTTCAGTTGGAAATTTCATATAGAGAATGGGATGTGGAGGAAATATTGAAGCAGGCCTCTAGAATATCAACAAAGAGATAAAAGGGATAGGAAATAGTCCTAGCAAAGAAAGATAAAAGGATCTTGGGTCATTTTGTGTAATTTTCAGAACAGAAGTTGAGAAATTGCTTAATGGGCATCTTCCCCATTTATAAAGGTAATGTATTGTGTTCATAGAGACCCATGGAACTACTTGGAATTTTGAGTTCATTTGCTCAAGCCTCCTTTATTACAAGTGACCACACTGATTTCCAGGGAGCAGATGTGACTTGCTGAAAATCTTGCAGCTCGTTAATGGTTGAGCTTGGTTATAGACTATAGCATGATTGAGATTCCAGGTATCAAGCTAAAAGTGGGTACCGTGCCTGCAAATGTGAGAACTCAGTGAGGAAGTCTTTTTATATATATATATTCTTGTATTTTAAGTTCTAGTGTACATGTGCACAATGTGTAGGTTTGTTACATATGTATACATGTGACATGTTGGTGTGCTGCACCCATTAACTCGTCATTTACATTAGGTATATCTTCTAATGTTATCCCTCCCTTCTTCCCCCACCCCACGACAGAAAATGCTATTCTATTAATACAGACATATGCAGTCTCCTGGAAGAACATTGTCCTCACAATGCTTCATTCATATATCTGTATTTCCAAAGTCCTTAATTGCTTCCTAACTGTCCTAAATAGATAATTCAAAGTTCCCATAAACCCACCTCCACTTCTAGAGGCAAGGGCTCTGACAGAAATAAGTGGGTTTGAGAAGTGACAATGTGCTAGCAGCCCTCGCTCTTGGCACCTCCTTGGCCTCCGCGTCCACTGGTGGCACTTGAGGAGCCCTTCAGCCCACCACTGCACTGTGGGAGCCCCTCTCTGGGCTAGCCAAGGCCAGAGCCAGCTCCCTTTGCTTGTTGGGAGGTGTGAAGAGAGAGGCGCAGGCGGGAAACGGGACTGCATGCAGCACTCACAGGCCAGCACGAGTTCCGGGTGGGTGAGTACTCGGCGGGCCCCACACTAGGAGCAGCTGGCTGGCGCCCCCAGCCCAGGGCAGTCAGGGGCTTAGCACCCCAGCCAGCAGTTGCAGAGGGTACGCCAGTTTCCCCAGCACTGCCAGCCCACCTGTGCAGTGCTCAAATTCTTGCTGGGCCTCAGCCGCCTCTCCATGGGGGCAGGGCTCGGGACCTGCAGCCCGCCCTGCCGGAGGCCTCCCCGCTACCCTCATGGGTTCCTGTCCCCTGAGCCTCCCTGACAGGCGCCGCCCCCTGCTCCGTGTTGCCTGGTCCCATGGACCACCCAAGGGCTGAGGAGTGCGGGTGCTTATTGTGGGACTGACAGGCAGCTCTGCCAGTGGCCCTGGCAAAGCATCCACTGGGCGAAGCCAGCTGGGCTCCCGAGTCAGGTGGGGACTTGGAGAACTTTTATGTCTAGCTGGAGGATTGTGTATGCACCAATCTACACTCTGTGTGTAGCTCAGGGATTGCAAATACACCAATCAGCACTCTGTGTCTAGTTCAAGGTTTGTAAACATGCCAATCAGCACTCTGTGTCTAGCTCAAGGTTTGTAAATGCACCAATCAGTGCTCTGTGTCTAGCTAATCTGGTGGGGACTTGGAGAACTTTTGTGTCTAGCTAAAGGATTGCAAATGCACCAATCAGCACTCTGCGTCTAGCTCAAGGTTTGTAAATACACCAATCGGTGCTCTGTGTCTAGCTAATCTAGTGGGGACTTGGAGAACTTTTATGTCTAAAGGATTATAAATGCACCAGTCAGCACCCTGTCAAAATGGACCAATCAGCTCTCTGTAAAATGGGCCAATCAAATCTCTAAAATGAACCAATCAACAGGATGTGGGCGGGGTCAAATAAGAGAATATAAGTAGGCTGCCTGGGTCAGCAGCCAGAAGGGGAACCCTCTGGGGTCCCCTTCAAAGTTGTGGAAGTTTTGTTCTGTTGTTTTGCTCTTTACAATGAATCTTGCTGCTGCTCACTCTTTGGATCCGCGCCTCCTTTATGAGCTGTAACACTCACGGCGGAGGTCTGCAGCTTCACTCTTGAAACCAGCGAGACCACGAACCCACCAGAAGGAAAAAACTCTAAACACGTCCGAGCATCAGAAGGAACAAACTCTGGATACACCGTCTTTAAGAACTGTAACACTCACGGCAAGGGTCCACGGCTTCATTCTTGAAGTCAGTGAGACCAAGAACCCACCGATTTCAGACACAGGTTAATCATATCTTGCCACGGTTTTCGGTTCAGTTCATCTAAGCCTAAGCCAACGGCTACTATGGCTTCCTCTAGATATTTTAGCTGATTTGAGTTGTGGTTCAATTACGAAGAAAGTCAACATTTTGCCTTAGAATCTTAAACATATTGATCTCATTTGGGACATCATGGGACACAAACAGGAAATACAGGATCTCTACAGCCACTTTTCTTGAAGTGAAGGTTCTTTGAACATTCAGTTGAAAAAACTGAAGTAAACTGAACCAAGAAAATGACAATAAAAAAATAGATAAATAAATCACAACTTTGACCAAATTATACCTAAATTCACTCTGGATATTTAAATTACATAATCCACTAAATTCTCTGTAATATTTAATTGTCTTCCACGTTTTTTTTTAATATTTACAATCAAAGACATTCCAACTAATATCCGCCAGAAGAAATATTTCTTTTAAAGAATAGATTACTGAGAGTTATTTATTTTTAACAAATTAGTTACTAAAGTAGATAAAGTAATATCTATTGTAAAATGCTAAGCACTTTGCATACATTATTGTGTTTAATTCTGACAACAGCCTCTGAAGTAAGCAATACTGTTATCTTCATTTTACAAATAGGAGAAATGTGGCAGGTAAAAAAGAATGTTTCCTATGGATTGTGTTTATGTTCACACAGCCAAAATGTGGCAGTGCTGGCATTTGGCCCAGATTAGTCTGATTCTAAGACCATGACTAAGCACCTCGGAGTAACACATGCAATGACTTGAGGTGTGTAGGATACAAAGCAGTTTTAATACTGGATTTTAATTTCCAACATTCTTCTTTAAATGTACTTCAATAAGGATCCCATTCCTTTCTTTCGTTTCTTTTCTTTTTCTTCTGGCTAGTCCTGAAAGTTTTTATTGACTCTATACACTTATTTTAAGTACGTGTATACTGGACACTTTTATGAACTCACCTATTAAATAAGACTTTCAGTTGATGCATTAAAGTTTGCCCATGCTATACATATATCTACTATCTGTAAGGAATAATGGTTTTGTCTTCTATTATCTGTAAGGAATAATGGTTTTGTCCCCTCTTTTTGAAATTTTGTTCTTTTTATTTTGGTTTGCTTTTGTTTCTGCTAAGTACATTGAACGCAACCTCCAGAACAATGTTTAATAATAGTAGCATTAAATTTTAGTCATGCTTCTGATTTTAATTAGACCAGCTTTACTATTACACTATAAAGGTAATATTGGTTGTTGTTTTGAAAGAGATTATTTCTTTTTAAAGAAACTGTATCCCTATGACTCTTTTACTAGATCATTATTATTTTAATGAAGCTACAGGTTGATGTTTATACATTTTAGATATATTTTTTTAAAAAGGTAGGAAGAGAATTGTCAAGTTATCAGTTTGGTACAGGCCCAAGACTTGAGTGAAGGGATGGAGAGTTGAGGTAGAAAGTACTCTATCTTTCCGCATTTTAATATCTGAGCAGTCTTTGTTGCATAAATCATAATGCCCTTTCTCCATATTCTATCAATTAGTGCCTTTTAAAAATTCATTCTGGAATATGGTTATGTATTTGTCAATCTTTGTTTATTGTTGTGATGTGATTTTTATTATTTTTCCATGTCTCCATAGACATTTTTTAAGGGACACTGTAAAAGGCTACATCAAAACCTGATGGAGACATGAAATCTCAGGCCTCAAACCTGGTCATTTCTCAGCCCGTCATCACTTTCACAATACTCAATTCCTTTTAGAGGAAAAGAATCTATATGGTTTTAGAGATTAGGTTTCTGGCCTGGAATGCCTGCTGGGTTCCTACTTACTATGCTAAATGTCCAAAATGCTTGTTCATTCGTGCATTTAAGTGAAGAAACTGCTCAGTAGCTTTGGGGTGGTGTTCTAGTCTCTCTTTTTTCTGAAAGACAAACAATAAGTTACAGAGCTATCTTATAAACCACCCTTTGCTTACCTTGAGGCATTTATTGAGTCAGTGAATATTTTTCCATGCCATCTGAGCACCAGGCATTTTGCTGGGCACCAAGGATACAAGACTGAGTAAAGAGGACATAGCCTCTGCCCTAATACAGACGAAAGAGTAAACAACTCAGCTAGTAAATAAGTGTTTCTCTGCTCTTGTCTGTCTGTGCTCAGAATTATAGAAAGACAAGGATATGTATCCATCAGTCAAGTTCTCATGGGAAGCAAATGGCACACTCAATTGGAATCAATAAAAGGGACTGTAAAAGGGAATGATAAGAAGACCGTTTCTAAAGATGTGGGCAGGGTGGAGGAAACTACAGAGGACCATGCAGAATCCTGAAATCAGAAACAACACAGGTTTGGAAGGATGAGGGAAGGAATGGTTTTCAAGACCCAGTGACAGAGAAGCCCAGGTGAAAGGGCCACGTGAAAGAACACAGCTACCCTCCAGCACATGGGAAAACCCAGACGATAAAAGCCATGCCTTCTCTTGTGTCTTCCTCTCTGCTCTTCTTGTGGTGCTCATCATGGACTGGATTCACTAGGAAGCACAGGGCCAGAGTGTCTTTGCCTGTCACACACTCTTGTCAGCTCCCTTTGGAATGGAGCAGTGTGTGAAAGGGTTGGGGGGGCGGGGTGGATCTGGAAGAAGAATGGAAAGATCTAAAACATAAGCAAGTGACCTATTCTGAGGACTAAGAGAAGTTTGTAAAGTCAGCAAGTTCTTGGTGAGAATGCAGAACTGATGGTGACACTGATACTCGGTGAC
The DNA here is from genome assembly GCF_037993035.2 of Macaca fascicularis. NCBI lineage: Eukaryota > Metazoa > Chordata > Mammalia > Primates > Cercopithecidae > Macaca > Macaca fascicularis. The sequence continues at coordinate 55,968,857 of NC_088394.1, forward strand.
AGCATTGCTTTGAGTACGTCACTCATTCTTCCCCAAACCCAATGCCATATCAGAAAGTTAATAATAATAATAGGTACTGTTTGGGATTGCTATGAGAATGAAAAGAAAAAAAAGATGTAAAGCCCTTTGAGTTGTACCTGGTCCACATAAAAAAACTACATGTTAAATGTTATCATGAATAGTAGTTTATTTTCTGCTATAATTGTTCATAGTAGTCAGAAATGTCCCTGCATTTTCCTGGACAGAAGAGTAGTAAGTCAAACTGGCACACTTGAAATTAATTGGATGAAAGAGGTGGATGCTGCTGCTAAAAGAGAAGTAAACCATATTGCATTTTTGTAAATTAGTGGTTCTGCCAATTCCTGGCCAGGAGAATTGTGAAGTTCTGAAGAGATAATTCAATTACTTAAAACAGAGCAAATATAGCTACAACCTAAAAGCAGTTGCAGGTTGACCTAGAAGGAAGGATTTCAGGAAGACAGCTGAAATACTTGGGGTTTTCACTATATCCGGACCCTTACAATGCATACTTTAATTCTCACAACACACAAGAATCATGCAAGATGTATATTTATGTATGCATGTATATATGCACAAAAACACACATAATATACAAGGCACAATCAACTTTTCCTGCCGCTATCCTACCCCTTCAATCTTCCAGAGACTTAGGAGACCAAAAAGGGGAGGCTCTCTAGGCAGAAAAGAGTGTTAACACTTAGCTTCACATTTGGTGTGGCTTGATGCTTTTTAAACTCTAAACAGTAGATGATTGAAGTTTCCTCTAAAATCACTTTTGGCTTCAAAGATGATTACTTGTATAAATTATTTTTTAATGGAAGAGGGTGGGAAGAGTGGATGGGGATAACTAATGCAGGCTTCTTTTCATACCAATTTTCTATCTCAAAGTAAAATTTAATTTAAGTTCTTGAGGCCTTCAGTGTTAATGAGTATTTATTCCTCTTTTTCTTATAAAAAAAAGATGAGCATTTTTAGCGTGATTAAAGTTGATGACAATCTCATTTCCATAATTACAATGTATAGCTTTATGAAAATGTAACCAAAATAATGTTCTTTGTGTGTGTGGAGTGTGTGCATTTTCTTTTTCAGGAGAAAAGTGGAGAAAAGAAATGGAGATTTGTTTGAAAGGGAGAGGTTTTCATTTCCCGATATTTTCCCATTGGAGATCAGGTGTCGGTAGACGGTTCACATGAGTGACATTCTGTCTTCTAACCCTCAGCATCCTCATCTCCTGTACAGAGATGGTGATACCTAGGTGGCAAGGCTGTCATGAAGACCTGATAAAATAATGACAGGAAAGAGGAATTTTAACAAGAACAGAATCAGAATATTTAGTATGATATTTATAATTCTCAAAAAATGATGCAGTGGTTGAGTTCAGGCACTGAGACAGAATGGGCTTAGGTTTGAATCTGAACTGTGGCTCCACTAGCGCATTAGTTTGAGAGCAAGGTGCATGACCTCTGTAACCATTTATTCCTTAATCTGTAAAATGGGGTAACAGTGGATCCTACCTCAGGATATTGCAGTGAGTCAGTGTAGTAAAATACGTCAGTCACAGTGCCTGGCACGTCATAAGGACCCAAAAAATGTGTCTATTGTTATTGATAATATTGTTGTTGCTGTTATTATTGAATAAGGCAATTTAAGAGATAAATATTTGAATCTTTGTTCTTTTTTTGTTGTTGTTCATTCAGTCTCAATTTTCTGGAACACTAAGTTTCCACTGAGGACAGCACGTAAGTGAAGTGAAAAACAGCAGCTAGGTTAGATCTTGCCGTATTATTCTTTCCAGTACCTTCAGTGACTGGGTTTAAAACTGCGACGTAAATGTAACAAAAAAAGTTACTAAGCATGACATCCAATATAAAATGTAGCCCATTACAACAGGCATATGGATAAAATATTTCCTGTGGGTAATCTGGTTTACCATCAGCTTTGCCAATGTGTGCCACATAGTTCCTCACTAAAATAAGTCTGAATGAAACATTTGGATCTCTCTGGCAAAGTTGAAGCTTTTGTATCTTAAATATTAGATAATCAAATTCAAAATTATCTCTAGCATCCTATTTCAATTCCACAAACATGGTGAAAAATACAGTTTGGCATCAAGTGACACAGACCACATCTCAGCCACACCTCTCTGATTCAAATACCTTCACATTTTCACTTAAAAATTCAGGTCTCCTGACTTCCAAGCCTGCATAAGCATGAGCCTTCCAGTCATATAAATGTGGGCTTGAGTCTCTTCTTTCTCGTCTACTGGCTGTGTGACCTTGAATTAGTTATTTAACCTGATTGTCTTCATCTGTAAGACTAAGATAATGGCTCCAATATCACAGGCTGTTGCAAGGATTAAATTCAATCATGAGTGTCAAGTCCTTTCCACATAATAAGTATCAATAAATGGTGGTTTTTATCTTTTCTAAGCCTTGGCTATGCTAAGTTCAAATATGGTATGGTGGTGAGTGATTAAACTTCACTCAGAATCTTCCATCACTGATATTCTAAAAGTCAATTTGTAAAAAGAAAAAAATATATATGTGCTGAAAGCATGTTCTGTGCCAGCTTTATTATTATTATTTACCCATGTGTGAGTCAGCTTTTGAATGAAGTGGTTAATGATTTGAATGGAATTAGTGGAATCCTGATATTGATTACTCAGTGTTACATTTTTATCATTTCTGACAAATGGGTATTTTTAAGATAACCTTGGTAATTTATCTTTAAAAATTTGACACACAGTCCCTTGAGACAAATTCATTCCATTTACACCAGCCTGTTGGAAGAGCTAAGCGTTTACTGTCATTTTTCTTAATGAAAAATCGAACTGCAACTCATCAAAGTTACCAGGAAAACATGATTTTATAAATGAAGGATTTTTAATTCCCTAATATCCTGAAAGTGATTTTGTAATGGCTGCATTGTTCTGGAAATCTCTGTTTTCTTGCATGTTGTATTTAATTTTTCCAATCAAAATTACCACCTCTGATCATATTGGTATGTATGAAGGGCCTATGGCTGTTGATATGACATAAAGCTTTAGTTCATTTAGTTATAGAAAGTCATCATGTCATTAAACACATATTTCACACATGGAAGTCATTCTTTTGCCACAACTCTCTAAGTTAAAATTATAGCATAAACTTGTGGAATGTTGCATTTTCAAAGCGTATTGTATAGCATCTTTAGTAACTTGCAAAGGTGTTTTTTTCCCCACATACATTCACTGCCTTAGTCTATTTGGGCTGCTATAATAAAATACCATAAATTGATTAGCTTATACATGACAGAGATTTATTTCTTATAGTTCTGGAGGTGAGAAAGTCCAAGATCAAGAAACTAGCAGATTCGGTATGTGGCGAGGGGTGTTTCCTGCCTCATAGATGGTGTCTTCTAGCTGTGTCCTCACGTGGTGCAATCACAAGGCAATTTTCTAAGGCATCTTTCATAAGGACAGTAATGCCATTCATGATCCACCCTTATGATCAAATCACCTGCCTAAGGCTTCACCTTCTAAGGCGATTACACTGGGGATTAGGTTTTGAACATATAAATTTTGGGGAGACACAGCCATTCAGACCACAGCATTTATCATAGTTTTTCTCCCAAAATTTCTACAGGAAAGATAAGGCAGTTATTTCCATTTGATCAGTGGGAAAAATTGTAATTGATGCAAATCCACATGGTTAATAAAGAGTAGAGCACAGTCTATAGCCCAACTTTTTTGGTGTATTTTGTTCAGTGTCATTTCTGCCTAAATTATAAATAACTCCTTCTGAGTTTATTTCTTTATCTTTGTATATTTGTTCAGATGTAACAATGGATCCAATGCAAAATGAATTAACCACATAAGAAAAAATGCGATCATATCTTGTAACAAGAAGTCCTAACATAAGTAAGCTAGTTAGAGGTTTGATAACCTAGTTAGAGGTTTGATGTTGACATGAAGGATCTGTCTCCATCTTCTGCCCTGCTGTGCTCTAGCAACGAATATGTTCCTCAGGCTAGTCCCCCAATGGTCAAAAGATGGCTAGCAGAGATGTAAGGAAAAACTTGCTTCATCCAAAGGAACGGCTGAATTTGAAAGCAGATTACACAGAGAGATTATTGTAAATAGCATCAATACAATCCAGTCAACACTGAAAGCTTAAATCCAGCCATTATTGGGATGATTTAATTAAGTAAAGTTCCTTGTGCAGGCAGATTTTAAAATGATATAACCTGATTTCTGAAACCAATAAAAATCTAAGAAGCCAAAGACAATTATTTTTTCATTTATTCACATCGTAAAAACAGATGCAATAAATGGTTGGGGCCATCTGAAGATATTTTACAAGCTGTTCCATCTGCTTGCTGGCATTCTACCCAAGCAGTGTGGGTGGTTCTGAGCTCTGAGTCATCTCTATCTAACAGTTGCATAACTTGGCATGAGATGGAACCATTTTCTTTCCTTTCTTTCTTTCCTTATTTTTTATGTCCTGGAGTGGATAGAAGCAGGTCATTTATTTTGTTTTGTTCCACTTCTAAGACAAGGGGGAAAAAAGTTCTTTTTTTATGTACTTGTTCAATGTTTCAGAGTGCCTTGGCTGGTAATTTCCTAGAAGGGTGGTTTTAGGTGTCCCCTGAGGGTAAGATAGAAGCTGTCATCTATTGCTTGCTTGCCAGCTAAATCTTTTCACTGGCTATGCCCAACTACTTATATACATCTTCCACTTGCTCTGCCCCTGGTGTATTAAAAGTAAAATATGTGCTGAAATTCACCAACATAAAAGAATACATAAGTTCTTATCAGATATTTACGTTCTTCCTGTTCAAAAAAAAATTTCATACATCAAATTTCACCCAGCCAGTGACTCGTGACACTATGTAGTATGACAACATGAGAAACAGGCATGAATTCAGGCTTAGGCAAAAGTAGGAGTGTATGTGAATCCTTTTCAGGTGGTCTTATACAATCATTTTTAATTGCTTCATTCATTTCATTTTCCTCTCACCAACACGTAAAGGAGTAAGTTAGGGAAGATTCTACTCTTTCTACATGTCATGTAGACATGCAGATGCCTAGAAGATTAAGTGATTTGTCCAAGATAATAAATATTTGAATTGCAAGTGGATTCTGATTTTCAACATATCCATAAAACACTCAGTATTGGTCAGAGAAAGTATGAATGAAGAATCTCACCGGAGAGTCTAGTCTAGAATCTCATATTGTTGTGATGTATGTGCAGATCCTTTGTCCGGGCTGAAGCACACATTCTCCCAACTACCTGAAGTGTTGTCAGCTGATAGCTGAAATTTTGTCTGAGAATTTGTCCTCAGACAAAAAATAAAAAAAGCTCCCTCTTCCATAGTCATGCCCTTTCCTTTGGGACATTTCTCATCTACTGATTGTTCAATATGGGGGTGAAAATGCCTACTTTCTTAACCTCAAGTCATTACAACTTTAATGAAAGTTTATCCCAACCCAAAACTCCCCATGGAATCAGCTGATAGCTTTGTTGTCAATGCGTTGAAATTAAATTGCTCCAGACCTCTGTCTGATCATACTTCCATCGCTTTCTAATAATCTTTCTACATGCAAATCTTTTTAGAATTTTTCTCCTGGGGGATCTAGCCTAAGGCAGGTGGTGTCAAGAAGAATGAAGATCTGACACAGGATTTTGGTGTTAGACTAAATGGAGTATGGATAGCCCTATTGGCATACTATGGCTGTGTAATTTTAAAATTTTTCAGTTGTGGTAAAATGAATAAGGTATTGGTGAAAGAAAATGTGCTGGCAAGGGTAACATCTCTGATATATGAGAAATTTTAGAGGAGGTAGTAAATTATAGGACAATGGAATTAGATGAATAATGGCTACGTGTAAAGTCAGCAGGCACTGTTAATGTCATATGGAGAAACTCTTATCTCATGCAATCAAAAAACATAAAATAATTCAGGTCTGGCCTAGGACTTAATAAGTGGCAGAAAAACAGATTGAATTCTCCATCTTAGAAAATAGATTTTGCCAAAATCAGACCCTTGATTTGGAAAGAGTAGGGTCTTCTGAAAATATGAAATGGAAATATCTTGGTGGATGTATCCAAATGTCTTGAATCTCCAAATGCCTTACTATGCCCTGGGCTTACAGAAGTAGGCTGCTGTGACCTGTTAAGGAAAGTATTCCAGTCTTCCTTGACAAAAATATAGAGAACTATGCCTGCAGGACCATAAAAAGAATACATCTTGGAATGTACCTCCAATTCTGTTTTGACCACCAGACCAATGAGTCAGGTCAAGTCATAATACAGTTTGGCAAGGGGGCATGAAAGGAGAAAAAAGAACATACATACCCAAAGAGGGATGCAGGACCTAGCCAAAATGTATCCGAGGAAAACTAGATTTTGTATGGAAGTATCTTGAGGATGCTGCAATTGAGGGGGTCATAAAGTTGTGTAAGAGAAGGTTTAGTATCCCATGATACATACTTTAATATCCAGGCAAGGACTCTGAGGGCCAGTGGTAGTATACCGTTAGTATGGTTCTTGGAAACTTGGATAAAAGACTGCCTCATGCTAAATGACATAAATATGCCAGGATTTCCATGCTAGACAATAGAAGAAGGTACCAAACAGCTCAGTGAGGTGGGCATGATAGAGTTGACATACTAGGTAAGCTAGTGGTGTCCATAAGAAGTCTGTGTGCCCTGGGAGCTTAGCAGTAATGTAATAGTGAGAGAGCACTGGCATTGTTGAGAAAGTCAAAGATGGTTGTGTTTTATAGACCAAAACCAATGGTAGGAAATGTTTTTAGGGAACTGGGCTAATTGATAGCAATGCAGTGATACAATCTTAAAGTAACAGTGATGAGGTCATAGTGTTTAACTGTCAGATAAATGGCAAGGTCAAAGTGGCAGTCGGGAGGAGTTACTTGAGGAGATCAGTGGAGTTGGTTAATAGAAAATAATATTCTTAAGGGCAAGATAGATGGGCAGCTAACAAGGCTATACCTTGAACAATATAGTGGAAAGAAATTATTAAAAAATGGTTGATTAAGAGGCAAAGTGCAACTACACAAATTAAAAAAGTGTTATCCCTTGACCAGTTTCTGATCCTGAGTCAGTGCTTAGGCCTAGAACCCATTTATTAAAAAAAGAGGTTGAATGCGCAGGACTATGGAAATTGTATTCAGTAATAATCTTTATCCTTCCACAACAAAACCTAAAGCCCTTTTCTAGAACTATTATAAATTTGGTAAAAGAAAAAGCCCAAACATTTCAAGAACTGATGGATACAGGGTCTAAAATGCTCTCTGTCATGACTACAGTGGAAGATGCATGATTCTGTACTTGTCAAAACCCATAGAATTATATCTCACAAAAAATGAATTTTACTGTATGCAAATAAAAACAAATCAACAAGGATATGGGGGGAAGGGTATTTTGATTGGATACTCCAAGGCTAAAGACAAACTGTACATAAACACTGCCCTGTAGTTAGTAAAGTTATTTCTCTCAAGAGTATGGGCTAGCAATTTTAACTACTTTATGTATATTTAAATGTTGAACAAATAATTAAATATATTATTTATAATGAGAACCAAGTTTCTCATGTTGATAAAGAAGTTACAAATAAAGAAAAAAATGGCTGAAATAAAGTGTATTGGATTGAAATTGAAAGTAACAGTATGAACTGATGGTTTCAGAAATATATAGAGAATAGGAGGATGGTTACCAGAGTCTGGGAAGAGTAATGATTGGGGGAGTGTTGTGGGGGAAGGTGGAGGTGGTTAATCAGTGCAAATACAGTTAGAAAAAATAAGACCTAGTATTTTATAGCACAACAGGGGGATTATATTCAACAATAATTTAATTCTACATTTAAAAATAACTAAAAGAGTATAATCAGCTTGTTTGTAACACAAAGGATAAATGCTTGAGGGGATGGATACCTAATTTTCCATAATATGATTATTACACATTGCATACCTGTACCGAAATATCTCATGTATGCCATAAATATACTACAATGTACCCACAAAAATAAAAAATAAAAAAATTAAAGAAATACGTACAGATAAAAATGTTGACTGTTGCATTTGCTGTGCAGAAACTGTTTAATTTGATGTAGTCCTTCTTGTTTATTTTTGCTTTTGTTGTCGTTGCTTTTGGTGTCATATCCAAAAAATCATTGCAAAGACCAATGTTAAGGAACAAAAGCTCCCTATGTTTTCGTCTATGAGTTTTAAAGTTCCAAGACTTACATTTAAATCTTTAGTTCATTTCTGGTTAATGTTTGTCCATAGGTATAAGGTAGGTTTCAATTTCATTCATTTGTATATATATATATCCACTTTGCCAACACCATTTATTGAAGAGACCTTTCTTTACCCATTGTATATTATTTGTGCCCTTATCAAAAATTAGTTGACTGTATAGGCATGGATTTATTTCTGGGCTCTCTATTCTGCTTCATTCATCTATGTGTCTAATTTTATGCCAATACCATACTGTTTAGATTACCATAGATTTGAAATATATTTGGAATCAGGAAGTGGGATGCCCCCAACTTTGTCCTTCTTTCTTAAGATTACTTTGATTATTTGGGGTTATTTCTGGTTCAATATGAATTTTAGTACTTTTTTTAAATTTCTGTAAAAAATGCCAAAAAATGCCATTGGAATACTTATAAGGATTATGTTGAATCTTTAGATCACTTTGGATAGTGTGATGGTTAATACTGAGTGTCAACTTGATTGGATTGAAGGATGCAAAGTATTGTTCCTGAGTGTGTCTGTGAGGGTGTTGCCAAAGGAAATTAACATTTGAATCAGCAGACTGGGAGGGGCAGACGCACCCTCAGTCTGGGTGGGCACCATCTAATCAGTTGCCAGTGCAGCTAGAATAAAGCAGGCAGAAGAAGGTGGAAAAGAGCAGACTTGCTGAGTCTTCTGGACTTCATCTTTCTCCTGTGCTGGATGCTTCTGGCCTTCAAACATCTTCAACTCTTGGACTCTTGAACTTACCCCAGTGGTTTGGCAGGGGCTCTCGGGCCTTTGGCTACAGACTGATGCTGTTCTGTTGATTTCTCTATTTTTCAGGTTTTGGGACTCAGACTGGCTTCCTTGCTTCTCAGCTTAGATGACCTGTTCTGGGACTTCACCTTGTGATCATGTGAGTCCATACTCCTTAATAAAATCCACTTCATGTATACATCTATCTTATTAGTTCCATCCTTCTAGAGAACCCCAACTAATACAGATAGTTTGGACATTTAAAACATTATTTTTTTCAATCCATGACACAGGATATTTTTCCATTTATTTGTGTCTTCTTCCATTTCTTTATAATTTTGCTTTATAGTTTTAGTGTACAGATCTTTTACCTCCTTGTTAAATTTCTAATTATTTTATTCTTTTTGATGATTTTTAAATGGAATTGACTCTTTATTTCTTTTTCAAGTATTTCATTGCTGATATGAAGAGACATTACTGATATTTGTGTATTGGTTTTATACTCTGGAACTTTACTGAATTTATTTTTTAATTTGAATCAATTTTTATGAAGTCTTAGTGGTTTCTACATATAGAAATATGTAATCTGCAACTGGAGGTAATTTTAATTCTTTCTCTGGTTTATATATCTTTTATTTTTCTTTCTTGTCTAATTGCTCTGGCTAGGATGAGTACACTGTTTAATAAAAGTGGCAAGAATGGGCTTTCTAGTACTGTACTGCAGCATACAAGACAAACTTTCCATTTTACTCATTAACTATGATATGATGGCCTTCAGTGTGTTGAGATAAGTTTCTTCTATACCTATTTTGTTGAAAGTTTTTATTATGAATAGATGTTGAATTTTACCAAATACTGTTTCTGCAACTATTGAAATGGTCATGTAATTTATATCTTTCATTCTGTTAATATGATGTATTACACTGATTAATTTGAATATGTTGAAACCATCTTGCATCTCAGTGATAAATATTACTTGGTCATGTTGCATAATCTTTTCTGTTCTGTTGTTGAATTCAGTTTCCTCATATTTTATTGTGGATGTTTGTATCTATGTTTGTTGTGGTGTCTTTGTTCAGCATTGTTGTTAGGGTGATATTGGCTTCAAAAAATGGCTTTGAAAATGTTCTTTTTTTCCTATTTTTTGGAAGAGTTTAACATGAATTGCTGTTCATTCTTTGAGTATTTAGTAGAATTCACCTATGAAAGTATCTGGCCTCGGGCTTCTCTTTGCTGGAAAGGTTCTGATTACTGTTTCCTTATTGATTTTGGTTTGCTCAGGCTTTCTGTTTCTTCTTGATTCACTCTGGTAGGTTGCATATTTCTAAGAATTTATTCATTTTTCAAAGGTTATCCAGTTTGTTGGCATATAATTTTTTGTAACAATCTCATGATCCTTTCCATTTCTGAGGCATCTATTGTATTGCATCTTCTTTCATTTCTGATTCTGTTTGAGTCTTTTCTCTCTCTTTTTTAGTCAAGCTAAAAGGGTTGCTCAATTTTAGAGATAGAGTCTTGCTGTATTGCCCAGGCTGGTGTTCAGTGGCATGATCATAGAACATAGTTCACTGTAACTTTGAACTGCTGGGCTCAAACAATCCTCCTGTCAGTCTCCCAAAGCATCGTTACTATATTTACTTTTTCTTTGGACTAACTGTAGCCTTAATCTGTTCCTCTTTCTCTTTTACTTTTTGTTTATTTGTTTGTTTGTTTGACAGAGTCTTGCTCTGTTAACCCAGGCTGGAGTGTGGCAGATCTAGGCTCACTGCAACCTCTGCCTCCAGGGTTCAAGCGATTCTCCTGCCTCAGCCTGCCCAGTGACTGGGACTACAGGTGTGCACCAGCATGCCTGGCTAACTTTTTTCGTATTTTTAGTAGAGATGGGGTTTCACCGTGTTAGCCAGGATGGTCTCAATCTCCTGACCTCATGATCCACCTACCTCGGCCTCCCGAAGTGCTGGGATAATAGGCGTGAGCCGCCATGCCTGGCCCTGTTCCTCTTTTTCTAGTTCCTGTAAGTATAAAGTTGAATTGCTCATTTGAGATTCATTCCTTCCTTCCTTCCTTCCTTCCTTCCTTCCTTCCTTCCTTCCTTCCTTCCTTCCTTCCTTCCTTTCTCTCTCTCCCTCTCTTTCTCTCTCTCTCTCTCTTTCTTTCTTTCTTTCAGATGGAGTTTCACTCTTGTTGCCCAGGTTGGAGTGCCATGGCACAATCTTGGCTCACTGCAACCTCCACCTCCCAGGTTCAAGCGATTCTCCTGCCTCAGCTTCCCGAGTAGCTGGCATTACAGGCATGTGCCACCACGCCCAGCTAATTTTGTCTTTTTAGTACAGACAGGGTTTCTCCATGTTGGTGAGGCTCGAACTCCCAACCTCAGGTGATCCACCCTCCTCGAACTCCCAAAGTGTTAAGATTACAGGCGTGAACCACTGCACCCAGCCAATTTCTTCTTTTTTAATGTCAATGTTCATCATTGTAAACCTTCCTCTTAATACTGGTTTTGCTGAATCTAGTAAGTTTTTATTGTTGTGTTTTCATTTTAATTTGTCTTAAGATATTTTTTAAATTTCCTTTTGATTTATTCTTTGACCCAGTGACTGTTCAAGAGTGTGTTGTTTAGTTTCCACGAATTTGTAAATTTGATTTTCTTGCTGTTATTGATTACTAATTTCATTCCATCATGGTCAGAAAAGATACTTGGCATATTTAGACCTTCTTATATATAAGAATGTATAAAGTGAACATGGAGCATTCTCAGAATATATCACATTAGGTCTCTTGGGTGGAAATTTCCATATCTGTCTACTAGTTCCATTTGGTCTAATATGTAGTTCCCAACCAATGTTTTCTTATTAGTTTTCCTACTATTATTATTTGAACACACTGTTATCTGTTAAATCTATGAAGAATAATGGATATAAAAGATTTTGTTTTGATTTAATTTATTCCTTTTCTAATGTTCTTTTTTTGTTTATTTATATAGATCTGAGTTTCTGACCTATATTATTTTTCTTCTTTCTGAAGAATTTCTTATAACATTTTTTGCAAGGTAGGTCTACTGGTGACAAATTCTGTCAGTGTTTGTTTGTGTGAGAAAGTCTTTATTGCTCCTTCACTTTTGAAGAATGACTTCTCTTGATAAAGAGTTAGAAATTTGTGGCGGGGAGGGAGGGGCATGTATCAACATTTCTCTTCAGTCTTCTCTTGCTTCCATAGTTTCTGAGAAGTCTCATAGAATTCTTATCTTTGTTCCTCTATAGGTAAGGTTTGCTTTTCTTCTGGCTTCTTTAATGATTTGCTCTTGGTCTTTGATTTTCTGAAGTTTGAGTATATGTCTAGGTTTAGTTTTTGGGGGTTTTGCTCTCTCTCTCACTATCTTTTTTATTATTATTATTTATTCTTCTTGGTGTCCTCTGAACTTCTTAAATCTGTGGTTTTGTGCCTAATTGTAATGTGATTTTTCTACATTTCTTGATCATTTGTTTCTGTCTTTTACATTCTTTTTTTCTCTTTGCATTATTGTTTAAGAAATTTTTCTTGCTATTCCTTCAAGCTCCCTGATGCTTTCCTACCCTGTGTCCAGTCTATTTATCTCAGCAAAGGTATTCTTTCTTTCTGTTACAATGATTTTGATTTCTAGTATTTTATTCTTTTGTAGAGTTTCCATCTTTCTGTTTATATCACCCATCTGTTTTTGCAAACCATACTCATTTTTTATTAGAACCCTCATCCTATTAGTCATAGTTGTTTATATTGACGCATACATTTGTGCAAGCTGCCTCAATTTCAAAAATTAAAACTATATAGGTTTATACATTAAATAGTCAACGGAAAGGGCTGAATTCTATGCAAGGAGAAAAAGGGAGGAAAAATAGTGTATTTTTCCCTTGAGAGTCTCAGTTTTAATTCTAGGTTTGTTCATCTAACCGACATCACCCAGTTCAAATCACTTCTCTGCAACTCAGTTTCTTCACCTACAAAATGAGTGGTTAAAGTTGGAAAGGACCTTATAAATCTTTTCTGGAATTCTCTCACCTTCATTTAAATGGATGTTTCACAAAAGACAAAGAAACAGGAAAAATCACCAAACTTCCACTATATATGTGATTTCTACCACACTACAACATTGCTTATGGGAAAAAATGTGACTGCTAACTCTTAATTCAAGCCTATACTCAAGGAATGTAACTTTCATTACCGAAACTCGGATGATGCGTTCTACCTTTTTTTAAAAATATGAGATAACATGTACAACAGATCTTTCATGTTCTTTTGTCACCTAAGATTTTCTCTGCAGTTCTAAATAGAAAATTAAATTATGTACTTTAAATTGTTGGGAATGAATGAATACAATCATTAAACTAGGATTACTAAGGGTTGAACATGAGGTATGTGTGTGGAGGAAGTTGTGGAGGCAGGAAAAAATATATTTTACCCAATTAGTACCTTAAACTTTGTAAATATTAGTGCATTTGATTAATACAAGTAATGTATGGAATAGCCATTCTGGGTTGTATTCAGTATGGAAATATTTGAAAGCAGCCTCTGTTTTTGTTTTTCCACGTTGTTCCTTTTCTCACCTGAGAAATTTCTGGGTCACTAAGGAAAAAGCACTTGGGTCTAATTCAATTTCTAGATAGTTAAACAATATCAGAAATGCCAAACCGTTGAACCTCAACTCAACTTAAAAACCGTGCCCTGCACATTCAGTAAGCTAATGGTCTGCTTCACTGTTCTTTCTACCAGATTGCCCCTTTGCCTTTTCATTTCTTTATAAAGCAACATTTCTTCCAGGTGAACACCCCTGCAAGGGCAGGCATGGAGAGTGGCCTCATCTATTAAGGTGACACAGTTAATCACCTTTGACAATATTCATTTGTGGCTGAAGTGAAGCATTTCCAGATCAGAAATGACACTCTGATATTATAGTGCTATTAACACCTACATCCACAAATGCAGAGATTTTGCCCAAGGATGCTAAATATCACTTCGGAATAAATTTATTTGACACCTAGATTGGTTAACACGTGGTCAAATATTAACACAGACTTTTCAGGACACATATAAATATGAACAATGTTCTACAAAGCTTTCTTAAAGTAGTAGGAAGAAAAGAAGGTAGGAACAAAGAAGTAGTAAAAAGCTTGGGAGTATTTGCTTCATTGTTCGTACTGAATGATATAGGTACGTATATTAATGTTCTTGCTGCTTCCTTCATGTTCATGAGGAGGACATAAAAATAGATAACTCCAGCCTACCCACAAACAGATGCTTAGTGCTAGAAGAATACTGCAAAGTATTGTGATGGAGGATGAAACAAGGACACAGCCTGCTGAGGAGTTCATGTAATGCTTCTTAGAGGAGATGGACTCTGGGCTGGATGATGAAGAACAAGTACTAGCCATTCAAGTGAAGAAGTGAGGGTGGTGCATTTTAGTTGGGGATATGCACAGAGACCAATAGAAATAGAATCAGTAGAGCAGCTGAAGTAGTCCAAGAAGTAAAAAAGAGTGAGATATGCAGCTGAAATAAAAAGTAAGAGCAGAGTCTTAGAAAGCTTGGTATATTGGCCGAGTGCAATGGCTCACGCCTGTAATTCCAGCACTTTGGGAGGCCAAGGCAGGCGGATCATGAGGTCAGGAGTTCGAGACTAGCCTGGCCAACATGGTGAAACCCCGTCTCTACTAAAAATACAAAAATCAGCCGGGTCTGGTAGCGGACACCTGTAATCCCAGCTACTGGGGAGACTGAGGCAGGAGAATTGCTTGAACCTGGCAGGTGGAGGTTACAGTGAGCCGAGATCAAGCCACTGCATGACAGCCTGGTGACAGAGTGAGACTCCATCTCAAAAAAAAAAAAAAAGAAAAAAAGAAAGCTTGGTATATCATATTCAGATGCTCAGAATTTATCCTGTAAAGCATGAGGTTTATGCAGTTTGAAAGAGAAGAATGATTACCAGTGAAATTCTGTATGTCCCAAGGGAGACTGCCAAACTCTGATCACTGATCTTACCTCCAAAATAATAGGATTACAAGAAAGCTTGCAGATAACTTTTGTTTTAATTCCTCCTTGCTTTTAACAGATGAAGAAACTGACACTTAGAGAAAGGTGAAAGTGATTTGTTTTAGGTCACATGGCAGAACTATGGAAAATGTATGGTTAAAATTAAAACATCAGAACTCTCAGCATAGGATTATTCTCATGCAAATTAGATCCTTCTCCCGATCTAGTCAAATCTAATGTAGTGCTACAGTACCTTCCAACTCAATGTAAGGTTATCATTTTCTAATTTAAAATAAGACAAAACCTAGGAAGTTAGCCGAACAGTTTGAAAGTTATTATTTGGAAGAATCAAGGAGCATTCATGTCATAATTCACCACTTCAGGATGTTAAATATCTAGCAAGAAGCCAAATTGGACATCAGAAGAGTTCTGTTATGTCTGCTAAATAGGTTATTATAGGTAATAACCTTTTGCCTCAGTTTTTTAATCTATAAAATGGAATTAAGTCTAGACTATCAACACTATTCACCTGCATAGAGAGTGTAAGAATAACATGTGATAATAGATGTGGAACTGTGTATTTAAAATGGAGTTTTTCATGTCAGTGTTTCCCATATGGTGCATAACCCACTAGGACTACACAAGATGATTTTACACAAGGGAAAAAATAAGCAAGTGATTACATTGCCTCTCAGCTCCAAATCCACTCTTCTTTGCCTTGATGTAGTTTCTCAACTTGACCAAGTAAATACTTCTCCCTTGACAGGTGGTGAAATATTGGGCTTTGTCAATAGAGGATGCAAGAGAAATGTGGGAAGGTGCAGAAAGAGCAAAGAGCTTGTTCTCTTGGTTCCTGTGTTTTCCTTCCTCTTGTGGCTCTCAGTGGTGTGCAGGACATTCAGTGGCATTCAATGTTTAATCAGTTTCTTAGGCTACTTCTTTTGGGCTAGCTCCAGTTCACTGACATCTTAGTTGGTGGCTTCCTGTGCATAAGCTCTTCCCCAAGTCATGTCAAAAAACCTTTCCCCCTTCCAGAGAGCTGCATTCAAGGACAGAATCTCAGCATTGGGAGCCCGGGCTCTTCATGTTTCATTCACTTCTTGAGTGCTTTCCCTCAGCCTTGGAGGTAGCAGCTTTTCCCTATAGCTGCTATGTCCCTATTTCTTAGAAGGCTTTTTTTTTTTTAATCTTGTTTAGTAGTTAACCACTTTTACTAGTTAATACCTTTTTATATTACTTTTTCTCCTGCTGAAATTACTTGTGTGATTTCTGTCTTCTGGCTGATCTTTGAATAATATGGAATATATATTATTTAATATTTAAAATTATTTAACATTTTGATTACAATTTATGATTACTATGAAATTATAATTAGACTCAAATTTATTATTTTGTGGTAGAAATTTAAAGTTTTCACCTCACAACAACTTTTTAAATGTAAACAAATGGCTTACGTATAATATTATCTAAATAAGAGTAAAGGTAGCTCAAAAATATGGCAAATTCATAGCTGTTCTATAAATGACTGGAGTTGAGGAAAGTCTAAACTGTTTAATAAGCAAAATACCTAAGGTATTTAACAATAGTTTTTAGATTTCTAAATTATGTCCTTTATTAAACAGTTACATAGAATGTACTGTCAATTTATGTGCATAATCTTATTTTGGTCTTACAACAACACTGAAGAGTTATTTTATTCCCCATTGTATGTATAAAATGAAAATTAGATTTAGATAAATTAAGTAAATTGCTGAGATGAGGTACCTAGTAAGTGATAGATGTGCAACTCAAACCCTAATCTGATGTCAATGTCTGTGCATACTGTTTGTAATGGCAAAATACTGAAAATAAGCTGCAGGTCCCAACGCACTAGGGGTTGGTTAAATTGTTCACCAAAAACAATAGAATGATAATTAACAAAAATAAATGATGAGTTATTAACTGTGTATTGACCTTAAAATATAACCATGATATAGTGTGAGTTGGAAATATAAAAACAGAATAAGTTACAGAGTTGTGAGTATCGAATGATCCTAATTTTGTAAACCAAAATGATGCATATGCATGTACATGTGTACATGTAATGATGTTTATGAACGTCTGGGAAAAACAAAGAAGGCTGCGCATCCAGTTCTTAGAGCTGGGATTTTTGAAGTGAAAGGATGGAATTTCATTTTTATTGAAATATATGTAAGACTGTGAGTGACTTTTACTTTAGTTTTGTTCAGTAATTTTTGAGTGAATTTTGAAGTACATTGTGTTCTTACAGCTATGCTGATTGTCTATTTTGCATAATTCTCCAGTAAAAAGAAACTTAGCAGATGCTCTCACTGAAGGCAGCAGTCATAGAGGAAGATCTGAAGAAATAATTCCTTGAGTGCAGTATCATCAAAATGCCCAGAACTCTGATGAGTGTTTCCTCTCTCAATTTCCCATGCCAAGCATATTCTAGTCTCTAAACCTGGTTAACCTGGATGAGTGGATTTCTCACCATATAGATATTGGCTAAGCAAGTTTGACTTATGGAGTCTGTTCTCAAAATATAGATATTCCCTGTTAACTTATTCTACCATGAAGAGCTCAGCTAGATTCATAGAAGTTACAGATTCTAGGCTGGTAGCTGTGGCTCACGCCTGTAATCCAACCCTTTGGGAGGCCAAGGTGGGTGGGTCACGATATCGAGAGATCGAGACCATCCTGGCTAACATGGTGAAACCCCATCTCTACTCAAAAGGCAAAAATTAGCTGGGCGTGGTGGCACACACCTGTAGTCCCAGCTACTCGGGAGGCTGAGGCAGGAGAATTGCTTGAACCTGGGAGGCAGAGGTTACAGTGAGCCGAGATCGTACCACTGCACTCCAGCCTAGACAGAGTGAGACTTCATCTGAAAAAGAAAGGAAAGGAGAGGAGAGAGGAGGGGAGGGAGGGGAGGGGAGGGGAGGGGAGGGAGGGGAGGGGAGGGAGGGGAGGGGAGGGGAGGGGAGGGGAGGGAGGGGAGGGGAGGGGAGGGGAAGGGAGGGAAAGGAAAGGAAAGGACTTACAGATTCTGAACATGAAGAGTGAAAAGAATGGCATGGTGTTTTAATCACCTTCCAACTACTCCATTGTTGAGGGGAGGATTCCCTCCCTAGGGTTATAGAGATGATTAAACATAAGATACCCCACACTGGACAGATGAAATTATTAATGTATTGGTTACATGTACTCACAGTCTGCAAGAGAAGGAGACTGCATGCCCTGTGGGGCTACGTGGATTGCACGGGAGAACAGAGTGCACAACCAGAGGATGTGGGAGGCAGGCTTTGTAATACCAAAAGGAGGCGGTGCCCTGTAGTTCCTGTAGGAAAGATGTGATTGACCTATTTCAATAGCTCCATAAGCCAACAAAAAAACTGAAAACTTACTACTCCAAGACTGCACTTGGTCTTTGACAATAGCATTGTTTGGCTAAGGGACCTTATTCCCAGGAGCAAAGTGGAGAAGTGAACCTGTGGTTAGGCCATTTGAGGCCCTTTTGAGTTCACCAGCTGTCAAAGTAGTACATAATATTGGACCTTAACGTCACATGTGGACAATGATTAAACTACAGTTTAACTCTAAAGGAGTTGGATTCAAACAGGTCATACTTAGAATGTGTGACTGAACTAAAATTCCAGTGCAATATCACCGTTTTATCCATGGTTTCTCTTTTTGTGATTTCAGTTACCAATGATCAACCCAAGGTCCAAATATATTAAATGAAAATTCTGGAAATAAATAATTCATTCATAAGTTTTAAATTATGGGCCAGGCATGGTGGCTCACACCTGTAATCCCAGCACTTTGGGAGGCTAAGGCAGGTGGATCACCTGAGGCAGGAGTTTGAGACCAGCCTGTTCAACATGGAGAAACCCTGTCTCTACTAACAAACAAAATTAGCCAGGCATGGTGGCCCATGCCTGTAATCCCAGCTACTTGGGAGGCTGAGGCAGGAGAATCACTTGAACCTCAGAGGTGGAGGTTGCGTTGAGCTGAGATCATGCCATTGCACTCCAGCCTGGGCAACAAGAGCAAAACTCTGTCTCAAAAAAAAAAAAAAATTGTATATCACTCTGAGTAACATTATGAAATCTTGCATAGTACTGTCCAATCCTGCCCAAGACTTAAGTCATTTCCTTGTCCAGTGTATCTACATTGTACATGCTACCAACCTGTTAGTCACTTAGTAACTATCTCCATACTGCAGTGCTTATGCTGAAGTAACCCTTATTTTTACCTAACAATGACCGCAAGGTGCAAGAGTAGTAACACGGCATATTGTTATAGTTTTTCTATTTTGCAATATTAGTTATTCTTGTTATGTCTTACTGTACCTAATTTATAAATTAAACTTTATCATAGGTGTCTATATGGAAAAACATCATATATATAGGGTTCAGTATTCTCTGTAGTTTCAGTGATCCACGGGGGTTTGGAACTTATCTCCCGAGCATAAAGGGACTATTGTACTTTTCTAAATCCTGCAGGTTATTTATTCTAGGAGTTGTGTGACAGTGTTTGCTTTTTGTCTTAAAATGTATTTGTTGACTTTGTAGAATAATATTACGTATATTATAGAAGAAAAGCACTTTATTTCCATCAGCTTCCATAAATTGCTCTCAACTTCACACCAAAAAATTAATTTCTGTCCTTGGATTAGAACTTAGGCAGTTTAAACTAGGAGATCTTTTATAAGAATAAAAACAACAATGGCTTTTACATCATCTAGCATTTTTAATAACGAACTTAAAAATTATTTTATTACAGCACCCATAAAAACATGAGCATGGGCATTATAATTAATCTACAGCTGGGCCAAGAAACAAACATCTGCACAGGGAATGGATTGTGCAAACAAGTACATTCTGTTAAAAAGCCAGACAGATAGTAACATGCGGATTTAACTACCAAGTAACTGTAGGAAAAGCATATTGTCAGTAATAACCAGAAACACGAGTCATAAAAGTTTGTAACTAATGAAACCAACTCAGTTTGATAAACATGAATTAGATAAATAACCCAGGAAGTACTTTTTTTTTTTTTTGGAGATGAAGTTTCACTCTGGTTATCCAAACTGGAGTTCAGTGGCGTGATCTTGGCTCGCTGCAAACTCCACCTCCTGGGTTCAAGCCATTCTCCTGCCTCAGCCTCCCAAGTAGCTGGGATTACAGGCTGCCGCCACCATGCCTGGCTATTTTTTTTTTTTCTTTTTTTTGCATTTTTAGTAGAGATGGGATTTCACCATGTTGGTCAGGCTGGTTTCAGACTCCTGACCTCAGATGATCCACCTGCCTTGGCCTCCCAGAAAGTACTTTTAAAGGACAGTATGTAAGAATTTGTTAAGAAAAATTCATTCAGTTAGTCATTCAGGGGCCATAGGATAGGCTTTCAGGTGGACAGGTTGCTTTCTACCATCTGCCGGCTATGGGACTGTCCTCTTACAGGCTTAATCTGTCTGAGACTCTATTGACTCATCAGGAAAATGGGAATAATCAAACTTTTTCATAGCTTTGCTGGAAAGAGTAAATGAGATTCCGCCTAGCAAGGGCCTGGAGGAACCCTGGGTATACAATGAATTCTCAGTGAACATCAGCATCATTGTTCATGTGCACTAGCAATGGTTTGACCCTTAGGTCAGATCACAAAGGCAAATTATGTGTGATCCAAATGGTTCCTGAGTTACTCAGAATGATTACCTACAAGTTGAACTCTTCCTAAACCCTACATAGGAATCACCTGGAAAATCTATTAAAATGCAGTGCTCTTGATCCACAATTCTTGGATTCTGAATCAGCATGTGAGTAATGGAGCCGGCGAATCTACCTTTTAAAAAACAACTACTTTAAGTAATTCATAGGTACACCTTAAGACACATTTGTGTTTTCATCCCAAATAAGCAAATGTTTCCCAGTTGCCTCCTTCACATTACCGGGATACTTAAACATAAGCACTAGTTACACTAGCTATGTTTTAGTGAGCAAGAAGCAGAAAAGAAAAAGGCACAGAAATAATATTTGTATTACAGATAAATTCAGTAAAATATGCTATCTGGAAGGAAAAGTTGCTGAAAGGTTTCTGTAGGGACACAACAGGACTCATATAAAATGTGTCCATAGTCCTTTTGGGGGATGTCACAAGATTATTTTCTAGTTGTTGCCAGGATCCTGCTTCAGAGCATCCCTCCCTTACAGTCTCCAGAAATGGACTGGCCTGATTCATTAAGGAATGGATGTCTGTTCAGATTTCAATACCCCTGGGGAATATAAGAAAAAAAAATTACTGAGTTTATTTTGATTGTGTAACTCCAGTGGATATAGAAACCCTACTAAATTCAGAGATCGGTGCCTTGTAAACATTGAGTCACAACTGGAATTCTGAAGAATGAATATGGAAGAAAAGAGCTTGAGAGCAATGAACCCCACTATAAACTACTTGTGAGTGATGCAGGAGGCTTGGAGCATCTGAGGAAGGAACGAGAAGCTGTTCAAAGGGAGGATCCCAGTAGAATGTGTGTGTGTGCACGTATGTGTGTGCACGTGTGTGTGGGTGCACGTATGCTAGAGAACTGCTCCATATCACCTTGTGTCTGCCTCCTTTAAGGATGCAGCTATTACTACTACCCTTGGTGCTCATCTAATTCCCATGATGATTCTAAGGTGCAGGCATTACTGTCCCAACTCTAGAAAAGGAAACGGAGATTCAGAAAGTAACCCGCCTAAAGTCACCTAACTAGAAAGTGTCAGAAATGGAATTGGGACTCTTGTCTGTGTTAGGACACGGCTGTATTATTTCAAACATGCCACATTATCTTAGAAGCAAAACAAGCAAGGAAATGAAAAAAAAAAAAAAAACCCAAGCCCTTCCTTTCCTCATGCCCGCTGAAATAAAAGTGTGGACAGTGGATAAAACAAAATGGCGCATGCTGGGGAAGTAAGATATGCCAACTACGTGATTTAAAACCATGGCAATAATAATCTTCCTCCCTCGGTTTTTCTTTCATTCCTTCCACAAGGTATTCAACCAGTAATCACCATACATCAGTCACTCTGCTACAAACCGTGTAGAGAATGGTGTTTCTCTGAATTCTTGTTTCATGCTCTCCTGGACTCACTGTACTCCAGATATATTACTTTACTTACTTTCCCTCGAATACATCATCAGCTTTTGACCACTTTCCCATGTGCTAAGGCCCTTTTGTTTTACAATTTTGTTTTTTAAGAGATGGGGTCTCAGTCTGTTGTCCAGGCTGGAGTACAGTGGAGCAATCACAGCTCATTGCAGGCATGAACTCCTGGGCTCCAGTGATCCTCCTTCCTCGATCTCCCAAAAGATGGGATTATAGGTATGAACCATTGTGCCTGGCCAAGACCCTTTTATATTTAGTCTTATTTTATTCTCAGACTTTTCCTATGATCCTCTAATTTCTCTTAATATCACAGGGAAAGTATTTGGTACATCAAAGATTCTTGACTTTTCTGGGAACAATCCAAGCAGATAAGGTGGAGGCAAAGGAGGGAAGCTATGTTTCAGACTTTGTAAAACAAAATTGGGGGTAGCAATGATTATTTGAAATCCTGCAACTCTTAAGCAATGATACCCTAAGGCCCCTTTAGCCTTCAGCACAAATAAGCTTTGGCTCCTCCAGCACGTGTTAAATTTATAATCATCGTTTATAAATATCTTCAGCCTGTAGCAAATTGCTGCCACTATTTTCTGTTTCTATCCCAAGGCATTATGTGATGAGTACTTAAACACATACACAGACATACCTATATATTATTTGTAAAATAATGTATATCCCCTTTATCCCCAAAGCAATCTGCAGTTAGTAGTGGCATGTCGTGCTTTACTCTAGAGGACTAAAATTATACCATACTAAACCCTCCAAATGATTTGATAAATCTGGCAGAGGCAGCTCAAACGAATGGGTATTATTGTGTCATAAATGGCCCATTAGATTGATTCCGGTAAGCAGAGAGCTTTAAAAGGCATAAATTAGGGGAATGAATTGGACTTCCCTTATGGAGTAACTCAGTGGCATTGCCAATTCAGCAAGAAACAGCCCAAACACTGCTATTCTTAAGGATGATGGCCCCAATGACAAATTAAGTGCACATCAGGGAAGAGATGTGGCACTCCCCACTTAATGGTTTCATTTCTCTGAAGTTGCTGGAGGTGGCCGGTAAAGGACAGTCAGGGCAACCTCCCAAATATCAAGTCTCACATTGCTTTGTTGTTTAATTACGTATGCTTAAATGCCAAGTAGTCTATAGAACACGAGCCTCTGACTTTTAATTGGGTGTTTTCCTGTTTCACTATCCCCTGCTGTTCCCTCTCATGTCTCTCAGCTGCTCTTTTACTCCTCTATTTATAGGAGAGACATTCCCAGGCCTCACTGGTTTCTGCTCCCCTTTCCTGCAGCTAGTTGCAATTATGTGAACACACAGGTCATCTTGTTGCCATGCACTTATTTTCAAAGGAAACTCTGAAATGACTCCTTGATGGAACTTATTGGAATCCAAAATAAATCCCCTTTTACTTGGGCATGGTAAACATAAAACTTGAAGGAAAACAACAACAACAAAAAACTAACTCCAAAAAAATCAATAGATCCTTATATATTAGTTTTATTAGTGACCTTGTCAGGGTAAAATAACAACTTCCTCTTTCCTGGCACTGAACACGCTATTTTATGGGCAGAACAAAACAGCCTCTATTTTCACCTTTCAGGGGCCGGAGGGCACATGGCTGCATAGAGGACAGAAGAAATGCACTCTATACCCCTCTATCCAGGCAGCTGGCAGATCCTCCCTTGCTTCAAGGCAGTCATTGCCTCCCTGGTGTTTTCAGCCCAGGGCTAAGATTAATGACTATGTTCATTTCATGATGGATCTTGCCTTCCTACCAGGTAACCTTATCTGAAAATTACCCTGAATGAGTAAATACTTACTGAGCATTTACTACATTCTAACCATGCTACTAAGTACTTCATATGCATTATCTTTATTGCAGTTATCATTTCTTCTCATTTTTCTATATTTGTTTAGAATCTGCCTCCTCTCACCAGACTATAGGCTCCAATGGGTCAAGGGCTTTGTCTATTTCGTTTATTGATATATTACCAGGTCATTGAGCAGTTTCTAGCCAGAGTAAATAAACAATAAACATTTATCAAATAAATGCATTATTTAATCAGTATGGAAAGCAAAAGCTCTATGCTATGCTCTGGATGTTGTGTCCTGCTTAAAACTCAGATGTTAAAATCCTAACCTTCAAGGTAATGGTATTAGGAGTTGGGGTTCTTGAGAGGTAATTAGATCATGAGGGCTCCCTCATGATTGAGATTAGTGCCCTAACAAAAGAGAACCCAAAAAGCTAGCTAACACCTTCCATTGTGTGAGGTCTCAGAGAGAAGGTGCTGTCTTATTGTGTCCCCTTATTGAAGTTAGGAAACTCTCAAAAGTTACAATATTGCTAGAATCATAGGTTTCTTCCAGTAACATTGTATTTGGACACCTCTTCATTTCTACTTATACTCACTACAAAAGAAAGTGCATAAACATAGGCAATAAAATGTTAGGCATTTACATAGTTAAGGAGCATGTCTTTACCAGACACTGAATCTGCTGGCGCCTTGATTTTGGACTTCCCGGATTCCAGAACTGTAAGAAATACATGTTTGCTGTTTATAAATCTCCCAGTTTATGATATTGTTATAGCAGCCTGAACAGACAAAGACACACTGCAAAGATACATAACTTTCTCCAAGCTAAATAGGTAGTGAGATTCAGGA
Source organism: Macaca fascicularis (assembly GCF_037993035.2). Lineage (NCBI taxonomy): Eukaryota > Metazoa > Chordata > Mammalia > Primates > Cercopithecidae > Macaca > Macaca fascicularis. Next base: position 55,993,686 of record NC_088394.1, read on the forward strand.
TTTGAACTCATGCTGTCAAACTTCAGAATCCGTGCCCCTTTTACATTCCAATGATAACTAGTGTGTCGACCTGAGGCTGACAGATCAGATTGTCCTGTAGAATACAGTAACAGAGAAATTCTACTACTCATGTTTCTATGAGTCAGAATTTTGGACAATGTAGTCTATTATTCTAGAGAGCAAAGCATTCCACTCTAAGGTTCTTCTCAATTATACTCACAGTTGCTATGTGTATGTGAAAACTGGTGGGGGGTGATGGAAGGAAAGAGAAAACAGAGTGTAGGAGAAATAGGGAGATAAAAGGGAAAGGGAAGGGAGAAGCCAAAGGTGAGGGAAAAAGAGAGAAAGAGATAAACCAGAGGGAAAAGAAGCATATTTTGGTTTTGAAGATTTATTCGTCTGCTGAGAAATTTGAACCTCTCCTCTGTGTCGTTCAGTCTCTGTAAACGGTTGAGTGGTGTAGATGGTTGTGAATCTATTAGCAGTGATTTGCATCAGACCAATTTAGAGGTCACTTAGGCATGAAAACACTGAGCAAGAAATTGTATACCTAATGAAACAATATCAGTAATAGCATATTTAAATGAACAGTATCAGTAATAGCATATTCTGAATGTTTCATTAAGTCTGAATTGTTAGAATCAGATCGCTGCTGCTTAATAGATTTTACCTTCTTTAACAAGTGTTTCCATATTGGTCATATCGTGTCTCTTTATTGAAATTAGGAAGCTCTCAGAAGTTACAATTTTCTTATAATCATATGGTTTTTATAGTAACATTGTATTGGAGCACCTCTTTTCATTTCTACTTATATTTAATACAAAAACAAGTTTATAAAAAATCCAACATATGTTCCTGTGGCAAGAGTGTGCATAATAAAATTTTACACATTTACATATTTAAATTAAAGTACCTTTAAAATAAGGTTGCCAGTTCAATCTAGTTTTATATTCCTGAGAACATGATATGGGAAAAGTAATGCTATCAACCCATAATAGGTTCACTTTCATTTCAAGATCATCAAGTAACAATATTAGACCTTCAGAGACCATAATAAGAATACTTTCATATTCTTGGGAACATGTTTCACATTGTTATTGACTGCATTCAAGCTGTCTTTCTGGATTATTCTTAGGTTTATATGAAAAGAAGGGGAAATATTGAGAACAGTTTTCACAAGAGTCAGTCAGTGGAAAAAATCTATCACCTGGGCTGTCCAGGAAGGGGATTCTATGTACTCTTCAAGATAATTTTATAATGGCTCCATGCCTGTTTACATAGAGCCCAATTATCTATCTTATGCTCCCCAGTACAAATGCTGACAAATGAGGCAAAACTCATTAGTCAGCATTAGTCTGCAACTGTGCCAGTTGCTTTATTTTCATTGTACTTGATCTCATCGAATGCTCACAAAATTACTGCAAGGAAGGTGTATATTTCACAGAAAGATAAATAGCCTATCAAGGCAAAAACTGTAAAAGTGGTAGAATTAAAACCCAGATCTCTGACTTCACAGTTTTGGAGCTCTTTATGATGCTACACTGCAAATGGCCTTCAAGCAGATTCTGTGCAGCACCCTGCTTGTCCTCTGCTTGTTGCAGAGTGGAATTTTAGATAAGCTAGGTCTGTGTTAGAATGTATCCACATAAGCTAGGCCACTGAATTATTTAAGTGATTTTGTTAAGAAGTGCTTCATATAGAAGGCAGTTTGATGTCCTGAATGTCATGGACAACTTTTTAGTGAATCGCAGGTTGATTTTGTAAGGTCCATTAATCAACACAAGACCTTTTAGTTGCCAGAAAAAGTTTTTAAAACATAGCATGTTTTCTTGGACAAGAGAAAAAATATGCAAGAGTAATATTCCTATGCTGATTGCAAATAGAGCTACAAAAGCTCAAAAGCTAAGGTTAGGAAAAGACTTTTGGCTCCACTGCCTTGTCTTCTTAGGTCTTTTTATTTCTGTTCTTTCACCTAAAGATGTCATCATCCTCCAAAAGTTCAACTATATATTATAGTGCCCCACCTCCTGCTGAGCTCCTGGCAATATTTCTAACATTTGAGGGGGCTCTCTTTGCTTCTTCTATGGGTCTCTCATATATGATACCCTACATTCATGTTCTTCCCTCCAAACCATCACTTTCCCTACAAACCAGCTTGTTATCTGTTTTCCTACTTTATAATAAAATCCAGGCTTGAAATATTGAATCCAACTTTCATTTTATAGTGGGAATTGGTAGAGGCACTGAATTCACAGTGTAGCACAGCTGACCACGTGGAAGAGATTCTGCAAGCAACACGAAAGTTAGCCTTGAGTAAGTTGTACTAAAAAAGATTTATATTGGGCATTTTTGTTTTCTCTTCTCCCTCCATCCTCTGTTATTTTAGAGCTATGATTCTTAGAGGTGAAACCTTAGAGATCAGAATTCTTTCTTACAGAAATTCTTTTAGGTTGGTGATCTTAATTCCATTTTTTTAATGTAAGCAAACTAAGGCTTAGTGCTATAAGATAACTGTAAAAATGGTGTGGCTAACCAGTGGTAGGATTCAAACATCTTATAATTTTTATTAATAACTTAATATGATCAATCAGAGCTTTCTAAAAATATGCGTAACCACTGCATATCTCTATTCAATGAAAACAATATACTTTATAATTTGTATTTCAATGCAAATGTGCCTAGGAGTGGTAAATTTCAGCAGTATTTTGAAGATAGAGTTAGCATGACTTGCTGATATATTGGATGTAGGGCATGAGAAAAAATGATGAGTCAAAAATAAGTTCAATATTTTGACCTTGTCAACCTAGACACCAAACAGAAAGAGGCTCTATAAAAGAAAAGATATTTATCTGGGAATAATGCATCGCAATGGCAATATGCATGCGATAGTAAACTATGTGCATATTTAAGGGGGGAAAAGAAGGCAAAAATTTTTAAAGGACAAAATGAGGATTACATAATTGTTCTGGAATAATTATCCTTCAATAACAAGGGTGACACGAGTCTGAGGTTGAACAAGCAGCTGCTGGGAGGATACCCTTGCAGAAGTATTTTTGGTGAAAGATTGCAATGGTCTTTTTGCCAGGTTGTGTTTTTTGCAGTCTTTTGTGACAGTTTTTGTTCTCAGGCATACAAGCATGAGAACACTCACTTCATGGCCTTTCCTGGCTCTATTTGTCAGGGTTTTCTTAACATTGGTGACTACATTTTGATTCTGACAACTTCCATAACCTCGACAACTAAGAAGGATGATTGCCATTACTGTGATTAGGAAGGCTATAGGTGGGGCAGGTTTGGGGGAAATTTCAGGAGTTCATTATACGATATGTTGAATCTTCAATGTCTCTTAGACATTTAAATGTTGATTTTGAGTAGGCAGTTGAATACATAAATCTGGAGTTTAGGAGAGAGGCCTTTGCTGGAGAAAAATGAGAGTTTTTAGATATGGAATTTTAAATCAATAGACTAGATGAGCTCATCCAGGGAGTAAGTACAGATAAAAAAGAGAAGCTAACCAAGGACTGAGCCTTGAACATTTCAACATGGAGCTGAGAACAGAAATAGGAACCATCAAAGAAGTCAGAGAAAGAGAGGCAGTGAGGGGAGAGGAATACCCTCAAGGATATTTGGGGTTCTGTGAGCCAAAGGGTAAGATTTCGTCAAGGAGGAAGGAGCATCTGCATAAAATGTCAGTGATGAGTCAGGAGGAAACTTGGATTTCCATTGGATTTAGTAATATGACAGTTGTGCATATGCGTTGGAGGGTAAAGGGAGAATTGCAGGGGTAGAATGGATAGAAAACCTGTAGATAAATCTATAGTCAAACATCTATAAAGTATCTATTGTTCCTTAAATAAGACTTCAAATATTTTATTTTGCTTCACTCAAGCTACATAATTAGTTCAAACTTGAGTGAATTACAATGGACCTTGAGCAAGAACAAAAATAAAAGAGAAAGAAACAGAAACAAATATAATATTTCTAACTAGCATAATCTGGCTTCGTTTAGTTTTGCTCTGGAAAAGTATTTTAATGTAAGAATATCACGTTTTAGCGTAAATTTTATAAAAAATGGAGTATCAACCTAATATGCCATTTTCTCTACAGTGTATAAAATAAAATTCTGTCTGAGATTTGGGATATTTTGATTTGATTTTTCAAGTTGCATTCAGGTCCTTTTTCAGAGGGCAAATAATTTTCATTCTTTATGTTGGTTTAGGGAATAAATCAGCTTTAAGTGTTCTGAGAAGTTTCAAGCAGGATCAAAGCAAAAGTTGATTATACTTTTAGCTAAAGAACTTGCTAAACCTTGAGGGTTCAGTGACATTATTTACATGGAAGTGAGCATGGATTGTAAAGTGCTAATTCTAAAACAAAGACACAGCTTACCATGTTTCATAACCTTTAGGATTATTTCACAACCACAATGTAGAATATATTTTCTTCGGTGGGGTGGGGGATACTATCTCTGGTGGACCAATAATTCTATTGAAAATCTAGCCTCATAAGGTAGCCCTTCTTTGGAAATGACCTGAAATTCACTTTTAACTAAGCCAAGGACAATAAGAGTTACTGCTGCCTAAGCGTACTTGCTTGTCATTATTTAGTATATAAGATTGAAATGCACAAGGTGTGGATCATAGGGTGAATATGTGCCCAAGAGGTATCCAAACAGGTCAAATATTCAACTAAAATAATTCCATCCCTATATATACTGTTGAGTCTCATTCACTAAATACTATTTATTTTCATTATAATTTAAATTAAGATAATTTAAATATAATACAAATATTTAGTGAGAACATAAAGTTGAAAACACAATAGAGTTTTATTTTAGACTCTTGAGGGCAAGCAAAATATACCTACTTGTCCTTACATAAGTAAAAGGTATTTTATTACAAGAGTTTGATTGGTTAGGATCTTAAGACAGGTCTAAAAGTAGGTCTCAGGAATGCATTGAAATCAGATACTTGGACACCAGCAGAAAAGTTTTTCTCATCTTTTTGCATATTGGTTTTATTTTTGTTTCTTGTTAGAAACTGACATTTGCTGTGTTTCAGATTTCGTGGTAGAACACGCATTACATTATATTTGCAGTTTTATATCTCCTCTCCCTAAGATAACAGAGAGATGAGGCTGGAATATCTTAATCCCATTGCCAAGCTTCCCAAGAAGAGATTCTGGCTCAGTATGGTACAGGTACTCATCCCCCTTGAAATCTGAGTCAGACTGTACAATATTCTTGTTTTCCTGTGTTCATTTGAATGGAACCATGAAAAAACACTTAGCATCCAGAAAACTGGGAAATGCTGGATTGACAATAAAAATCATCTTCCAATAGTATATTTTAAATTAGCTTTTGATATATATCCACTGGGCATTGAAGTCTTTAGCACAGTTTACAAAGATGGTTCTGTCTCTTTCAAGGATTTTGTCATGACCCCTGATTATGCAGTTCAATTAATGAAAGTAGCTGCTTGGGTACTGATGCAAGTAGAAGTATATTAAACAAAGCTAAGTATTGACTATCACCAAAAATGGTTCTTACCTATTTCACCATGTGATTCATCCAATTTTCTCCACCTATTCTCAGATTACACACTTGCTTTTAAAGACATAATAATAAAACACATAAAAATAATGTGATATAAAATATAATAAATTCAATTTACAATGATCACAAGTAACTTGGACTATTTTTGTAGAAATCTAGTTATCCTATAATTTTGTCTTTTTAAGGTAAGTTTCTCTATAATGAAAGAGATTTTTGTCAGAGCAAATATGGTAACTTAGTTGTATTAAATTGTAGTCAGGAAATAAAAATATGGACCTACTTACCATAGTGAAGGCCTCAGACCCATAGTTTGAATAAATTTAACAATAGAAAAAATATTTATAGAATACTCTGTATAGATGACAAGTAGTTATAATAATTAAAAATATTTACTTCATTATTGTTTAAGGTAATGTAATGAGCTACTTAGTTTTCATTTTTGAGTTAAATTCAAAGTATAAGCTCTCAGTGTATAATTATACGGTCAACAGAAATGTGCACTACAAACAATGTTAATTGGTTATGTAGCATGTTAACTCTAGGAGAAGTTGAGTGTATAAGAACTCTTTGTAAAATATTTTTAACTTCCTATGTATGCACAGTTATCTCAAACTAAAATATGTTTAAAAAGTAAAGAAAAATACTTGTAGTAGATATGTCAAGATTGCATTTATGTAAATTTCAAGATAGGAAAATAAAATCTATCACAATAGAAATCAAAGCAGCAATTGCCTTGGGAAGAGAGCAATAGCAGGAAAGAAGCACAGAGAATTTTCCAGGGTAATGCATGGGTACACGGGTTAGATGAGTGTATACATTTTTCAAAACCCATAAGACTGTGCACTTGTGATTGCCTGTGTGTATGCACGCATGTACATATCATCATATTTAAATTAGAAGGCCAGCCGTGGTAGCTCATGCCTGCAATCTCAGCACTTTGGGAACCAAGGCAGATGAATTGCTTGAGCCCAGGAGTTTGAGACCAGACTGGGAAACATGACTAAACTTCGTCTCTGCAAAAAAATACAAAAATTAGCCCTGCATGGTGGTGCACACCTGTAGTGCCAGCTACTCAGGAGGCTGAGGCAGGAGGATCGCTTGAGCACAGGAGGCAGAGGTTGCAGTGAGCTGAGATGGTGTCACTGCACTCCAGCCTGGGTAAGAGAGCGATTGTCATTAAATAAATACATACATACATTCATGCATACATAAAGTTATGTTTATACTTAAGGAATAATGAAAATATTTTGGAGTAGAAATCATAAAATGCATGAACTTATACAAATCTTGTAATTTTATTAGAAATTGCAATTTTGCCACCTAGCAAGATGTAGTTTAGCTTCTCAGTGCTTTTCTTTCAGTATGCCAAGTAGATTTCTGAACTAGTTAGGGTAACAAAAGCTGCTAAAAATAGTCTCAAAACACATAAAGATTCAAACTTAATAGGGGCTTATTTTGGCTTTGCATACAAGCGGCGCTCTTCTGTGTCTCTGGGAGACCTATTCTTTGAAGTGCTGCCTGGACCTGGCTCCTTTCATCTTATGTGTCTGCCATTCTCTAGGGCATTGTAGTTATTTAATGCTTCTGTACAAGATATGGGTAAAAATGGAACCAAACAAACAAAAATGTGGAGGAGATACATTCTCTTCTTTAAAAAAGCCTTGACTGAGAATGGCACACATCAATTCTCCTCGTATTCTCTTCACAATCAAAAGTCTCATTGACACATATAGAGGTAAGGGAAGCTAGGAAATGTAATAAGTGGTTCAACAATTGTTTACCAATGACAACTCCACTCTGCAGAAGAAAGAGCGTGAAATTTGGTGAACGTGTAAAACTCTGTAATACAATAGCTATTGCATCTGATTTTCCTCCTTAATATTGAAATTGTGTTTTCCCATGTCAATAACAATTTTGTTTTTGACAGATAATCTAATTTTCCACCCTTGCCTATATCATAATTTAAAGATTCTGCTTTCTGTACATTTCTGGTATTTCCTTTCTGTTTTAATTTTTTTAAACTTTGCTATACTTTGTTATCATTAACAGATTGAGAAAAAATATTCTTACAAATCTATTTTTTTTAAAGTTAAAGCTAGTTAATGTCATATTACTAGATTAAATACTGGTTTCAAAAGCTCTTGATAGATGCTGATTTTAAGATTGAATATACTTATTTTATCAGTGAATGATAGAGCAAATGTACCTCACCTTCACCAGAACTTGGTAGTACCACTGTAACAAAAGTCAGTGTGATATATAGAACATAATTATCTGTCATGAATTCATGCAAGCATCTGTAATCTTATGGAAAGGCAAGCCAATGCAGCTGTATTTCTCTTCCTTCTATTCTTTCATTTCCATCTTTCCTTCTAGGTGTTGCTTGAGAGTCAATGAACAAAACACAACACAACATTCTCAAAGTGAAATAAAGTAACTTGAATGCATTCCTCTGTGGATATATTTAATTTGCATTTATCTTTTGAATTAAAAATTTATGTTTAAAGAAATGCATTCAGATTGGCTTTTGGTTTAAATATTGAACAAGACTTATGCTTCAAAGTTTTATCCTCTGGGTACAGGGACAATTTTGTGTCAGAAATCTGTTCATATGACCAAGGCCAAAATTTTCTTCTTTTTTCATGAACATATAACTTTTTATTCACTAAAAGCCCTGAGGTAGAAATTAGCTACTCTTCATGGCTGATTAAGGTTTACCCAAGTATAACTTTTCTTCTAGGAGCCATGGATGTATTTTTGAGAGTTCTCCTGCATTTATATCACAGCTATCCTTTTGGAGGTAATAAAGGAATACTCTGCACTCCACCACCTGCTCTCTTCATCCCCCAATAACGTTCTTAGAAATGTATCTGCAGATATAATTTTCCATATAAACTTTACACATCTCAGCTAGCAAAAAGAATGAGAAATGGAAAATCTTAAAACGGGCATTCTATTATTTTTTTCTTCAAACACACCAGGTTCATGGCACCATAGAATTTTTGCACCTGTGGTTTGATCCCCCTCAAAAACTATTCATCTCTGCCCATGCCCCCGATTTAGCTTGGCTCTCTCCTTATCATTAAGGACTCAAAACCCATCTAAATTAACTGTTTCTCCCCTTCTATGCATTGCACTCTCTTATTCTCTTCATAAGATTTATCACTGGATGACAGTATCTATTAGCTATCTTAATAACTTGAGCTCTAAATAACAGGAATTTGGCCAGGTGTGGTAGCTCACGCCTGTAATTCCAGCACTTTGGGAGGCCGAGGCATGCAGATCATTTGAGATCAGGAGTTTGAGACCACCCTGGCCAACATGGTGAAACCTGTCTCTACTAAAAATACAAAAAATTAGCCAGGTGTGGTGGTGTGTGCCTATAATCCCAGCTGCTCGGGAGGCTGAGGCACCAGAATCACTTGAAGCTGGGAGATAGAGGTCACAGTGAGCTGGGATTGCACTGCTGCACTGCAGCCTAGGGGACAAAGTGAGACCCTGTCTCAAAAACATAAATTAATTAAAATTAAAATTTAAAAAACCAGGATTTTTTTTTTCTATTTTGTCCGCTGCTCTAATTCTAGATCCCACAATAGAGACTAACAATAAGTAGATGCTGAGTGAATGAATGAGATTAATTAAATAAACTAATAGATGACAAACGAATCTAGGATGGATAACTTTTGGATATAGTTTGTTAAATATATCCTACCACTTGTGTTTTGTTTTTCAAATGACACATCTCACTTACATATATTGTTCATTCATTAGGAAATAATCAGCAGGAATGTTGGCAGAATATTGAATACAGATTTCATGAAATTTCTGCATGGGACTCAGATTATGTATCTTCTCCTAGTCTCCCAGTGCCTTCTTCCCATCACTGCATATACTAGAGAGGTCAGTTTGTGGGCATATGGAAGGGTGGGGCTCTTCTTTCTTAGAGGGGCAAGTTTAGACCAATGAGTCCAGGAACTGGGTAAGGGCTGGAAGATAAATTCCTCTTTCTTACTTCTTCCCATAGACCTTTCTGAAGCACAGTGATTCCCTACACATCTGAAGTAGTCCTGATCTTGTCAATTCAGTAATGTACCACTTGTATCTGCTTTCAGCCCTTCTCAAACCCAATACAGTTTCAACCTTGTTCTTGTTGCCCTGGGGACATAACTCCGGCACTATTATACCTGAAGCTTTCCCTCAGGCTTTGTTTTCTAGGAAATCTGGGCTAACTCTCTGGTTCTGGACTTTTCACAACATTTGAAATAATATCTATTTTCCCAATCGATGTGACAGTATGTTTCAATAAACAGATCAGATTGAGTTCATTTCCCATTGAGTCAGAATAAAACAGAGCATGCTAAGCCAAAATTGAAGGTCAATTATCAAGTTCGTTCCTATGTCCTCAACAATGCTACCACTACTCAGGAAGAAGGCTTTAAGGAATAATAAGCTGAGATCCAAATTTGAAAAACAAATATGTTACTGTTGCCTATGTCTTTGAAACATGCCCTTTTCCAATAATATTTTTTATGCATTGAGTATTGATTAAGGATACCGTTTTGAGGGGTCAAGGAGATACATGGTTTCACATACCAGCTTCTCTACTCTCTCATAGTCTTATAGATAAAAAGTCACTAAACCTTCCCCATTCTCATGGTAAACTACATTTGCATTAAAGGGATATTACTCTTTAGTTTGATTATTATGAGGATTAAATTAAATGAGGTGAGTAAAGCATTTAGCATAGTTTCTAGCTCTGTGCTAAGAAGAGGCCCATTTTGCCCAAGTACAAAGTTTGATTGTCCTAAAATTGCGCCTCTCACAAGATCTGAGGATGCACCTCTGTCTCCATATCACTTAGAATGCAACCCAATTGCCTACGAATTCATTCCCAATGTGATAGAAAATAGAAAAGATGGGAATTTGGATGATGTTTTACAAAAGGGTTAGAGATCAGGAGCTATTGATGTAGAAGATAAGAGAGGCACCAGGTTTAAAGGAATGAGGATTTTTTTTCTCTCCTGAACCTTTTATAGCATCTTGCTCATTGAGAAGCTAGTGGTGCTCAGACTGAATAGTTGGGGGAGAATCTCCTGTATCAGCCTCTATACAATCCCCTCTTGCTTCATCTTGTGATGGTAAAACACTACGAACAAAACAAAACAAAGACAAACAGGAAACCCAACACGCAAAGCTGTAGAGTTCTCTCGTTTTGTTATCAGCAATAACATAAACAGTTATTTGTATAAGTTTGTTTGATTTTAAACTTACCATGATTCAAGGGTTAAAGTTAGATATTATGCTATAAGATTAATTGGAAATCTAAGGGACTTTCAAGGTACCAATCCTTACCAATAAGATAAGAAATACCTTGTTTTAGAAAACAAAATGCTGTTACAGCAATTTAACACTTTTCATTGTGTATAAGGATAAAGGTCATATTGTCTTATTTTGATCTCTCTTTTGTAGAAATAAATGATGACCACCCAAATGAAGACAGTCAAAGGCTATTCATTCAGGGCTTGCTATATAGCCAGGGAGTCAGTTGCTATTACTTGAGTTTGGCAAGACTCAAAGTTGGCAGGGGTTTGGGAGAGCTTCATAGTGAAAAACATGGAAGACTTCAGGTATCCTTTGATTTGAAGTTGTTGGCACAGAAGCTGGAGGTGGACTCAGTAGACGTGAAACATCTGATGTGAATAATTTGTTTGAGTATATTTAGCTTTCTTTTATTGGTTCTGCATTGAAAGCAGAGGCAAAAATAGGAAAGCTGTGATTTAAAACTAAGTTCTAACCACTCTGGGTTGAATAAAAAGAGCTTACGGTCTGGCTTTCTGGAATGGTGTTGCAGAGATTGTGAGTCAGAGTTTTTCCTCTTGTCATGAATGGCTTGGCTATTGCCTGTTTTTATCTTCAGTCTCTTGCTTTATTCACATAAACTAGGGAGACCCTCTTCCTATGAGGGAGGAGCTTGGACCCATATTACTAATCATCTCTTCCTTTCTGTCTTATGTCATTTTGCGATCTCATAATTAAAAGAAATATTGAGTAAAGCTGTTGCCTCACCTCTTTGAGAGAAGTTATAGCCATCCTTTTTTTTATTTTTTTGACCAATTGGCCATTTTTTACCCTCTGTATCACATAAGAAAGAGAGATGCATGTGCTTATTAACCTTGATCATACCTCACCAAATTATTATCCCTCCACTGTTTAAAGAGTTAAAGTTTGCTTCAATAGAAAGAAAACCTAGACATCTCTTTTTTAGTTGTTTGTGAAGGTGCAGTTTCCTTCTCTTAAGAAATTGTTTTTCTTTCAAAATAGTAGCTAAGCAAGGAAATAATAACCATGGTCTATGATGATGCTAGGTCATAAAAACATATTTTCTTTTGATGTTTATTTTCCCAATGAGTTGTATTTTTGGCCAGTCTTTTTCTCTGCAACGCCAAGAATTGAGAATTGTGTCTGTTCTTTGGGGTGAAAATTGACAAAAACCAACGGTTAGCCTTCTTTATTATGGCTTACATAGGTCATCAAAGGAGATTTAAAAATGATTTTTCCAACTGTTCCTGCCTATATCACTAGTGTTCTTCATAGGGATTTGGGGACAAATGACAGCCACTAATAAAGTTTTACTCTGCCTTGCTTCATTCTTGTGTATACATCTCCTTAGAAGAACTTGAGAGAGGGCATACTGGCCAAATGTCATCTCAATTTCATCTCACTTTATTATTTCCCAAAGAGCAAACTAGATAACATTTTAACTCCCAATAAGAAAATTAATTTATACAGATTCAAAACAGAATGCAAGTGACCCAAGGCCAAAAACTGAGAAAAAGTTTTTTGGGGCATTTATTGAAATCCAGGTTTTTTTTTCTGTACTTTCTCCTTTCACATATTTATTTGCTTAGTACCCAGCATATATTTGGCACTTGTCTATGGGAAGTCAATATAGTAGTGGCCAACATATATTTATTCCATATCATCCTTTGTAGAGAAGGCTGAAAAATAGACAAAATAATAATTTAACATAATGATATGCTCTTAAAAATAAATAAGTCTGCAGTGTGGTTTGGAAGTAAGTAGATCTCTCCGTTTAACATTACTCTTTCTGCTTCCATCTGCTATTGCTTACATGACAGTTATTCTTATAAAGGAGTGATGTGTGAGCAGGAAACTAAATACTAGAAGTCCATGTCCCTGGAAAAGAGCATTACAAGCAAAGGGAACAGCATGAGCAAAAACAGGATAGGGTTAAGTTTGGCATGCTGCTCAGAAAACTGGATAAAAAGTCAGTGTATTTAGAATACAGTGAGTGAAGCAAAGTACTAGAAAGCCAAACGTTTAGGGTTATGGATGACTTGGTGATCTTTTCACTTTCATCATCTAAAGAACTAAATGTAATTCAATCATGATGTGACCAACCATCAAATATTGTTTTTCTCAGCATTTCCAGCTGTGAGTTAAATTCCTAAAGATCTTTTGTATTAGAAATGCACAAATCATGAGAAAACGGACTTTGGATGTTCATACTTTAGATATCACTGTATATGTAGTGTCCTACATTTTCTTTCTATAATAAAACTATTTTAGCATTTTCTCTGATGGCTAATTTAGACATCAACATGTTTCTGAAACCTTTGATGTCCCTTTTCTTTCTCACAATTAATCATCTTGCTCTTATTAAGGAAAGTCAAGCACTGCTTTTTATTTATAACAATAAAGGACTGCCTTTTATCTATACCAATAAATCTATCAACCCATCCTAATCTTAATCCACATGATGTATATTTTTCTCTATGACAATAGATGAACAATTTTTGCATTTATTGTGGTTGTGGTGGTTGGTAGTAATTTTGTTTTCATTGTAAAAACAAGCTTTTCACTTGCTTTTGAGATTCCACCTCTTCATGTAAAGCAAAGTAAAACAAAAACTAGATGAAATGCGAATTTGGCAACTTGAGGAGAGTTAAATGAAGGAACTGTTTCCAGAACTTCATAGCTAGTGATAATGTACCATAACCAGCCCTAGAGCTGAGAGAGAAGAGAAGGAAAGCCATTAGAAAAGGAATACTTGAAAGAGTTGTAAAGTTGTCCTGAGTATCAGGGACTGAATTTACCTTTCCATCTGAAAAACTAAAAAAAAGTAGGACAGAATGAGTCAAATGGTTTTTAAAACATTGAACATTAGACAGCAAAGAAGAATCTCTAGTGATGGAAAAGAAATGAGCCAGACAATTGCCCTATCTTATTATATTGAGACAGTTTCCAGTGTTGGCAGGGGCGGAATTCAGGGAGAGTGATCTCAAACTCCTTCCTGTCTCCCGGAAGAGTTGAGGAGAGGGAACTAAGAGTCCATAAAGACCAAGATGGATAGGTGTGGATATGTGCTACGGCTTGAATGGGTCTTCTAGAATTCACGTGTTGAAAACTTGGTCCCCTTGTGTGGCAGTGTTGAGAGATGGGGACTTTGAGAGGTGATTAGGTAATTAAGAAAGATTAATACCACTCTCACTGGACTAGGTTAATTCTTGTGAAAGTGAGTACTTGCTCTCATCACCTGGTTTAATTACCACAAGAGTGAACTATTACAAAAGCAGGTCACCCTTTGTGTTTTGCTCTGTTTTGCACACATTCACCTGCCCTTCAGCTTTCCTACCATGTTTTGTTGCAGTACCAAAGCCCTCATCAGAAACTGCCACCAGGCCCTTGGACTTCCCAGTCTTCAGAACCATGAGCCAAATAAACTTCTTTTCTTTATAAATTACTCAGTCTGTGTCATTCTGTTATAGTAAGAGAAAATAGATTAAGGCAATAGATTTCACAGGACAAGTTACAGAAATAGGAGAGCTATGAAACGAGAACTCTGATGTTCTCTTTACAGCAAGAGAGTATCTGTGCATGTGTGAGGAAACTATATAGGGTGAGGAAGGAATAACCTGAAATGATTAGAGATAATGTTACTCAGGGCTCACACAGGGTCAAGAAGAGTGCTTATTTTCACCAGCTGAAATGGAAAAATCTCATAATTCACAAGGCATTGGGTCAAATTATCTACAAGCACTTCCCTAATAGTGGGAAAGTAAATAGCCCTAGCTTCACCACTGATCTGTTTCCGCCTCACAAAACTTCAAAACAAAACTAACAAAAGAAAAATCATGATCTCAAACAAATCAAACTGTTTGCTTGTACTAAAATGCATCCCAGAAAAAAACTCATGAATATGTATAGGAATGTAAATTATAGGCAATTATAGATAAAAAGTACAATATCTGACATCCCCTAAAAAATAAACAGATATGGAAAGATGGAAAAATATGACTCATAGTGATGCAAAAATGTCAATAAAAACTGATCCAGAAATGATGCAGGTATTATAATAAGCATATATGAACAGTGTAATGGTATTATCATTTCAAAACTGTATATAGAGAATGTATAATATAAAAACAAAATTTCTAAGATTAAAATATTGTACTGGAGTATATTCTAGTAAAGAAAGTTTGGTTTAACATTCAAAATACAACAAATGTAATTTATTATATTTATACAATTTTAAAAATCTTATATGATTATCTCAATATAATGCCCCAAAATGTTTATCAAAACCCAACACCATTCCTGACAATGACTCTCAGAAAACTAGGAATAGAATGAAACTTCCTTCAAGCTGATAACAGTGTAACAGTCATCTAAAAGAAACCTAAAGTTAGTATATTTAGTGGTGAAAAGTTGAACTCTTTGTCTCTTAGGTTAGAAACAAGACATGATGCCTCTACCTACCACTTATTGTATTCAACATTGTTTTGAATGTTCTCTCCAGTGCAATAAAGCATAAATACATAAAAAACTAAAATTATGTTTTTCTGGTAGATTACATCAGTGTTTATATAGAAAATCTTATCACGTCTAGCAAAAAAACTTTGCTACAAATAATAAGGGAATATGTAAATATCACAGGATACAAGATCAATATTAAAAAGTCTATTTTTCTATATACTAGTAAAAGCTAGAAAATAAAATTAGGAAACAATACTGTGTAAAGTAGAATCAAAAATATGAAATATGGATAAATCTAACAAAAATGTATACTAAAAACTAAAACAAAGCACTTTTGAGAAAGAAACTAAAGAATAATTTAAATAAAGGTGGATTTTATATATATACACATATATATAAAATGTATGTATTATATATTATATAATATATAATATATGTATATATATAATGATTTTTAGTCTGAAGAGTTGAGGTTGTGATGATAAATTTTTCCAAACTGATTAATAGTTTCAACATAAACTTAAAGTCCTTGCAGGCACTATTGCAGGAGAGATTAAGAAGCTGACTTTAGCATTTATATAGAAGTGCAAATAATTAAAGATGGCAAACAACTTTAAAAAATAAAAGAATAAATTTGGAGAAGTAACACTACCAATTTAAATATATATTATAAAGCTAGAGTAATCAGGACAGTATGGTATTGGTATCATGATAGACAAACAGATCAATTAAATGAATCAAATAGTCCAGAAAATGATCCACACATATATGGAAAATTGATTTTGGAAGAGTTGTAAAGTCAATAGATAAAAATAGATTATTTAGTATTTAGCAGATAAATATTTAATGTTTAATAGATAAAAAATAATACTTTTCAACAAATAGTGTTAGAGTAATTAGATAGCCATATGCCAAAAATTTCAACTTTGATCTGTGTCTTACAAAATTTATTTACTCCTAAAACTATAAAACTTCCAGACAAAAATATAAGAGAAAATTTTTTGAAACCTTAGGTTAGTCAAAGATTTCTTGGACACAATATCAAAAACATGCTGCATATAAATAAAAAAGTAAGTTGGACTTAAAA
Organism: Macaca fascicularis; assembly: GCF_037993035.2. Classification (NCBI taxonomy): domain Eukaryota; kingdom Metazoa; phylum Chordata; class Mammalia; order Primates; family Cercopithecidae; genus Macaca; species Macaca fascicularis. Next base: position 56,010,104 of record NC_088394.1, read on the forward strand.
TTAAAAACTTATTTTCAAAAGATACTGCCAAGCTCATTAGGATACAAGCCATAGCCTAGGGGAAATATTTTTTAATTATATACTCGATTATTTAAACTTTGTCTGGACCATCTAAAGACATTTCAAAACCAAATAACATAGCAAAACAAATGACCAAAAAATAAAAAATAGAAAACAGATTTGGTCCGACATTTCACCATGGAAGACACATGGATGACACATAAGCACATAAAAAGATGCTCAACATCATTACCCATGAAAGAAATGCAAATAAGAATCACAAAGAGATATTACTATATACCTATTTGAAATATTAAAATTGAAAAGATATTAACCATACTGGGTGTTATATAGTATGTGGAGGGAGTAGAACTCTCATATATTGTAAAGGGAATGAAAAATAATACAAAAATTTGGCAATTTCTTAGAAATTTGAACATGCATCTGCCTTATCATGTAACCATCCCATTGATTATTATTTATCTAAGGGAAATAAAAGTAAATGTCCCATACAAAAAAAATGTACATGAATGTTCATGACAGCTTTATTTGTAACAGCCCAAAACTAGAAGCAACTCAAATGTCCATTAATAGATGAATGGATTAAAATATTTAAAAACCTGAAATGGAGGCATTACCTTTAAGAACTTACAAAGCTGAAGTAGTATAGTCATTATGCTCTGTATTAGATCCTCAGAATTTCCTCATTTTTTAACTTTTGTTTTAAGTTCAGGAATACATGTGCAGGTTTGGTGTACAGGTCAATATCATGTTGCAGGGGTTTGGTATACAGGTTGTTTATTCAGCCAGGTAATAAGCATAGACTGCAACAGGTAGTTTTTTGATCCTCACCCACCTCCCACACTCCAGCCTCAACTAGACCCTGGTATTTGCTGTTCTTTTCTTTGTGTGCATATGAATTCAGTGTTTATCTCCCACTATAAGTGATAACATGCAGTATTTCGTTTTCTGCTCCTGCATTAATTTGCTTAGAATAATGCCCTCCAACTCCATCTATATTGCTGTAAAGTATATGTAGTATTTCATGGTGTAGATGTACCATATTTTCTTCCAGTCTACCATTCATGGACACTTAGGTTGATTCCATGTCTTTGCTATTGTAAATAATGATGTGATGAACACACATGTGCATGTGTCTTTATGACAGAATGATTTATATTCCTTTGGGTATATACCCAATAATGACTAGATCAAATGGTATTTGTGTTTTAAGTTCTTTGAGTAGTGGCCAAATTGCTTTCCACAATGGCTAAACTAATTTATATTCCCACTAACAGTGTATATGCAATCCTTTTTCTTCACAAACTTTAATAATAGCCATTGTGACTGGTGTGAGATGGTATCTCATTGTGGTCTGTATTTGCATTTCTCTAATTAGTAGTGATGTTGGGCATTTTTTCATATGCTTGTTGGTTGCATGTAAGTCTTCCTTTAAAAAGGGTCTGTTCATGTCCTTTGCCCACTTTCGAATGGGCTTATTTGTTTTTTGCTTATACATTTGTTTACGTTCCTTACAGATTTCGGATATTAGGCCTTTTTCAGATTCACAGTATGCAAAAATTTTCTGACATCCTGTAGGTTGTTTGTTTACTCTGTTGACAGTTTCTTTGGCTGTGCAGAAGCTCTTTAATTATGTCCCATTTGTCAATTTTTGTTTTTGTTGCAATTCTTTTGGGCTTCTTCCTTATGAAATTTTTGCCAAGTCTTATGTCCAGAATTGTAATATGTAGGTTGTGTTTTGCTTGTAGGTTTTTACAGTTTTTACAATTGTAGGTTTTACCTTTAAGTCTTTAATCCATCTTAAATTGATTCTTGTGTGTGATGTAAGAAAGACTTTTGTATAAGGTGTAAAGAAAGTTTCAGTCTTCAGCATATGGCTAAACCGTTATCTCTTCACCATTTATTACTGTCTCCATGCCCCCATTTTCTTTGTTGAGTGTTCTAGTCCACAGGGCTCACTCACTCAGAGGCCATAGTTGGCAGACAAGTCATATTGTTGCTGGGTTATTCCTAGTGTGCTGTATATGTGCTTGCTGGGAAACTTTCTCATCTTATAACAAAGTTTGTACTCTTTGACCAATATCTCCTCTTCCCCTTACCATCCCCTATATGTGCATTATATGTGTGAATTTATTTCTAGGCTCTCTGTTCCATTAGTCTATGTGTCCATTTATATGCCAGTACCATACTGTCTTGATTACTATATCTTTGTAATATAATTTAAAGTTAGAAAGATGATTCCTTCAAATTTGTTCTTTTTACTTAATATTGCTTTTATTATTCAGGGTCTTTTGTGATTCTTTATGATTTTAAAGATTTTTTTTAATTTCTGTGAAAAAAAGTCATTAAATTTTTGAATAGGGATTAAATTAAATCTGTAGATTGCTTTAGGTAGGATGGATATTTTTACAATAATTCTTCCTTTATATAAGAATAGGATTTCTTCATGTATTTGTCTTCTTCAATTTATTTCATCAGTGTCTTATATTTTGGTGTATAGATCTTTCACATAATTGTTCCAGTTTATTCTTAAGTCCTTTATTGCTTTTGATGCTATTATAAATGGGATATTTTTATAATTTATTTTTTCTCATAGTTTGTTGTCAGCATAGAGGAAGGATACTGATTTTCAAATGTTAATTTCTTTCCTTATGACTTTGCTATAATTCATTTATTCTACAAGTTTTTTGGTTTTCTCTATGTAAGAGTATGTCCATTTTACTTCTGCCTTTACAATTTAGATAATGAGTAATGAGATCTTCTATTTACTTTTTCTTGATTAATTGCTCTGACTAGAACCTTCAATAATATATTAAATAGAAGTAGTGAGAGGGGATGTCCTTATTGGCTTTTCACCATTGTGTATGATGTTAGCTATGGATTTATCATATATGATCTTTGTTATGGTGAGGTACATTCCTTCTATAACTAATTTGTTGAGTGTTTTTATTATAAAAGGATCTTGTATATTGGCAAATGTTTCTGCATATATTGAGATGATCCTATGATTTTTACCTTTATTAAATTAATGTGGTATATTGTGTTTATTGATTTGCATATGTTGTGCCAACCTTGCATTCTAGGGATAAATTCAATTTGATCATGGTAAATCATCCTTTAATGTGCTGTTGAATTTAATTTGCTACCATTTTATTGAGGATATTTATGTCTATGTTTAGAAGGAATATTAGCTATAATATTCTTTTATTACAGTATCCTTGTCTGACTTTGGTATCAGGGTAATACTGGCCTTGTAAAATAAATTTGAAAGTGTTCTCTCCTCTTCAATTTTTTGTAAGAATTGCAGAAAAATTCATATTCTTTAAATGTTTGGTAGAATTCAGTCATGAAGCCATCAGGCTATGGTCTTTTTTGATGAGAGATTTTTGATTATCAATTCAAACTCCTTACTCATTTTTGGTAATCATTTCTTCATGAATAAGTCCTGGTATGTTGTATGTTGTCCCATAAGCTCCTTATGTTTCTTCATTCTTGTTGTTGTTGTTGTTGCTCCCACTGGCTAATATTAAATGACTTGTCTTTGAGTTCACTGTTTATTTTTTTCCTGACCTTTTCTACTACTATTGAAGTTCTCTATTGTATTTTTTAGTTCATTCGTTGTATTATTCATCCCCAGTATTTCTGTTTGGCTCTCTTTCAGGGTTTCTATTTCTTTATCAAACTCTATATACTTGATGTATTATTTTTCTGATTTTGTTTTTTTGTCTATTTGTGTTCTCTTACATCTCACCAAACCTTTTAAAGATAATTATTTTGAATTATTTGTCAGGTAATTCACAGATTTCCATTTCTTTAAGGTCAAATACTGAGGCTTTAATAGCTTGCTCTGGTGGTATCATGTTTGTCAGATTCTTCACAATGCGTGGCCTTACATCTGTGTCTGTACTTTTGAAGGAGCAAACATATTTTAATCCTTAAAGACTGGTTTTGGAAGGTGAAGCATTTTTTTTCCTGCCAGGTCGAAGGCTAATGGGATTGCCTCTGGGATCTCTGACAAGAAGAGTTAAAGGCAGGTCACATGGCTGTCACTGAGTCTGCAGTGAGGTTCAAGGTTGGTGGGCGTGCTACCAGAGACTCAGGCAGCATGGATCTTGCTTGGTTCCTGGGCAGATGGGACTTCCTTCAGAGTCTTAGCCAGTAAAGATGGTGCTAGCACACAGATCTATTTTGCGGTCTACAGTTGGGTCTTCAGATGGTGGGCCTGTTACCTAGTGCATACATGGATAACTCTCACCTTGTCCATGACAGGGCTCTCACCAGGTCATTTTGTGTGTCCTTGAGTGGGCAGGACAGGCCCTGCACCGTGGCTGAGAGTTGATGGAACTGAGTTGCAAGGCTGCTTCAGGATACACAGTGAACTAAGGTCTGCAGACCTGACTCTGGGGTATTAACAGTGGCATTTATTCGTATAGTCATTTCTTTGTACAGAATGTGCATTTTTGTCTTTCTGGTGGCTTTTGATATATTTCTCTTCATTGATTTTTTTCAGCTATTTAATTCACATGTAATGGCCAGACATGTTTGTGTATGTTTATTCTGTTTGAGTTCACTGAGCTTTGTAGATCCATGGCCTTATAATTTTTATCAAATTTGAAACATTTTTAGCCACAACTTTTTCAGATATTTTTATGTCTCCTCAGTCTCCCTTCTCCCTCTAGGAGACCATTTATATATATATTAGGCTATTGAATATAACTTGCACATCACAAAAACTCTTTTTATTCTTTCTAATCTTTTGTTTTCTCCTTCTTTTGGTTTGATTCTATTGCTATGCTTTGAAGTTCATCGTTATTTTTATGCTACCATGTCTAATCTGCTATTTATCCCATCTAATAGTGTCTTAATTTTAGATAGTATTGTTTTATGGAAGTAGCAGTTTTTATATTATCAATTTTTCTCATTTCTTTATATTTTTAATTAAATGCTTGTTTATAGTTATAATAGCTATCTTAATATCATTTTCTCTTATTTTTCCATTATTTCTTTGTTTAGTTTTATTAAATTTTTTTTCTTGGTCATACATTACTTTTTTCTTGCTTCTTGGCATGTATGAAATATTTTGATTAGAGATTGGGCCTTATTAATCTTATGCTACCATTTGGCAGTTAACTTGGCAATTAAATTATTTTGCATTGATTTTATGACTTTGAAGCCTGTTTTAAGTTTTTGTAGTGTGTATCTGGGGTAGTATCTACTCCTGGGATAATTAAGCCATAATTAAAAAATAGGATTCTGCTAAAGCTTCCACCAAATGTCCTGGCTGATCACCAAGAACAATCAATACCTTCTGGCTGGTTAGACTTTAAACAGCTCCTTGCTTGGTGTGAACTTTGCCAAATTTTTATCTTACAACTTTATGATATTTTTGTCTAAGATTTGTGGAATTTTATATTATGCATATATAAGCAAGTATTAAGTAGAGACTTAAAGAAACCCTCCTGTAGATTTCTTGTTACTGCATACTTATTTCTTCTAGAATTTTTTCCTGCTACTTTTAGCCAGCTAATCCTCACTGAATTCTGGTCTCCATGTACTGAACTCAATGAGACTGCGTGGTTCTGTTTGTGTTTCCCCTCTCTGTGACTACAGCCTAGATATAGCATCCAGTCTAGAAGTCGAGGGCAAATGTAGGACTCAGTTCATTTTTCCTTTCTTTCAGGGATCACATTCTGTGCTACCTATTTTCCAACGTGCAAAAACATTTGTTTTACATTTTATATATAGTTTTCTAGTTGTTTATAGTGAGAGATTAAGTTCAGTCCTTGTTCCTTATTCATATCTAGAATTAATGGCACACATGTGTTCATGATCTTTTAATGGTTTCACTGCATCAAAACTAAAAGTAAAAATAATAACAAAGCACACACACACACACACACACACACATCTTACCTTGACCTACAGAACTGTATATCATCTGGCCTTAGTTACCTCTTCAATTGTATTTTCCAATATTTCTTTTCTCCCTCCATTAGCCATAACCAGAGCACTGGCCTTCATTGTCTTCTAGCATAATAAAACAGCTTGAGGCTCTGGGAACATTTATTTTGTGTATCTTCTACCCGGAATACTACTCTCTTACATATTTTCAAGATGCATTCCCTCAATTCACTAAGGTTCCTGAGGTAAAATTATTTGGTTATAGCAACTTACTATGACCTCACTATCTAAAAGAACCACTCCTTTTTACTGGCTATCCTCTTTTTACTGCTAATATTTTCTGAATAACACTATTTACCACATAGTGATATATTATAGCTTTATTTGTTTATATTTTTGTCTCTACCATTAGAATGTAAGCGTTGAAAGAACTAGAATTTGTTATATTTATTGTTGTATTCCCCATGGTATATAGCAGTCCCACAGTGAACAGTTCTTTAAAGAAATAATAACATTTCTTGGCTATAAAGTACCAGATATCGTTCTTCCTTCATTATTTTTAGAAAGTAACTTAAAATATAAGAAGTGAATTAATAATGAATTTTTCCCAGTTTATATAATTTAAAATGGAAAGCTTTGAAAATTATATGTACTCAATTTTTAGTTACATTGAGGCCATATATTTTAATTTTTGTGATATTTATAAATATAAATATTGATCTTCCTCCTTCTAATTATATGTGATAGATTATAACAACTAATATTGAATGATAAAGTGCTCTGTTTTGAAAGTTTTTCTAGCAGACACTGCTTATGCTATTATATAACAAACTCCATTAGGCTCCTTTTACCCTTACCTGTTTTTTTTTTTTTTTTTTTAATTTATTTATTATTATTATACTTTAAGTTGTAGGGTACATGTGCATAACGTGCAGGTTTGTTACATATGTATACTTGTGCCATGTTGCTGTGCTGCACCCATCAACTCGTCATTTACATCAGGTATAACTCCCAATGCAATCCCTCCCCCCTCCCCACTCCCCATGATAGGCCCCGGTGTGTGATGTTACCCTTACCTGTTTTTGAGCACATTTTTTGAAAACTACCCATTGAACCTGCTATAGTTTGAATGCATCCCCTAAAAGCTCATGTGTAATCCTCAATGTAACAGTTGAGAGGCAGCACGTTTAAGAGATGATTATGTTCTGAGGGGTTCATCTTCATAATTGAATTAATGCCATTATTGCAGGAGTCAGTTACTTATTATGGAAGTGGATATCTGATAAAAAGTATGCATTTGTCTTGATTTTCTCTTTTGTGCTTGTGCTCTCACCATGTGATGCTTTTGGCCATGGAATGACACTTGCCAGATGCTGGCAGCCTATAGAACCATGAACTAAATAAATTTATGTTTCTGTATATTTTGCAAATATAGCAGAAAACAACCTAAGATAGAGCCTTTGCCCATACACAGAGGTATTTTAAAAACCTTATAATTATCAAGGAATGCTGTTTATGAAACTCAAACCTCTCATCTCATTTGCAGACAAACTCTGAGATGTCACTTATATTCTAGAACTCCCTCCAAAAAACCAGGATAATGCATCCTAAAATTAATTTTTTCTTTTTTAGCAGACCTATTTAGTATCCAGCATCCTAAAATTCTATCCCCTTTTGGTTTTTCTTCAATGTCCACTCCCTTATCAGTTTTTCCTGGGAGAATTTCTTAGAAGAGCAGGTGCATATGAATCATTCATTATCTAGTTTGATATGTGTATTTGTCAGGATGGGTTAGGTTTACAGAGTCTTAACAAATAATCCCCATATTTCAGTGGCTTAATATATCAGGTATATTTCTTCTTAAAGTTATATATTTATCATAGATTGGTGAATATGAGGGCTTGTTTTCTACATAAAACTCTTGGACCTGGCCTAATTCTATCAGTCAGGGGCCCAGCAAGTAACAGATTGCATATTTAAATTAGTGTAATTCAAGGAATGTTTCATAAAGAGGTAATTGACTAAGGTATTAGCAGAGTATAAAGGCACCACAAGAAATAGTGCAGCACTGACAAAGATGCTGCCATATTTCACCTGCCCTACCTAAACCATGTGACTTCTTTGATTGCAGAGCTGGGAAAGGATTATAAGAAATCGAGCATAAACTTTATAGTTCCTCATACATCAAAATAATATATATCAATTTTACTCACATTTTATTGGCAGAGCTTGTCATACAGATTCACCTGACAGTAAAGGGACGGGAAACAGACACTTCCAATTCATATGGTCTTATTTCATTCAAATGTGATTTCTGTTGGTATATCTAGTATGCAACCAGCAATGTGAATTCTCTTTCAGAAATGTGATATTTATTGCAGAGAGTGTGCCTTTTTTCAAATGTACTTTTCAACTTTTTGAACTTTTATCAGTCTTAAAAGGTAAATGCCTTCAGCTGTCAAGTTATCATATCCTATTTTTGATCAGTATAATTTTTTAATTTTTGATTGGTGTCATAACAGCATGGCAGATAGGATTCTGGGTAAAATTAATAATGAAACATTTTAAATCAAAGGATTTTAAAAAGTAACTTTCTTTTAACATGAGCGAAGTGACAACTTGTTGACAGATGACTGTTAACATGCCCTCTAATCTGGTGAAATGATTTTTGAAGGAAAAGAGCATATCATATCATTCCACGTTAAATTATATGCATTCAATATTTGATATTTTATTCATTCTCATATGGCTTTGGAAAATATGAACTATGTGTTTCTTCTTTTATAGGAAAAGATATAAATGTAATAACAAATGTATTAGTCAGAATAGGTTATATTATGCTGTCATAACAAACAGCCCTAAAAATGTCAGTAGTTTAAAATGACACAGGTTTACTTCTTGTTCATAGTACATTAACTGCACAGGGTAGTTGATGGACTTAGTTCTACAACACCCTCATTCAGAGACCCACCATAAAGTAAATTCAATGTCTGGCTATGCTCTCATGATTGCAAAGGCAGAAACATTAAATATGGGAACTTTTGCATTCCACTTATAAGTCAAACACATTATTTCCAACCAGGTTACATTGATGATTGAAAATCATATGGTCATGTTAACATCTTGAAGTAGAAAAACACAATCCTACTGTTAGATTAAATGGGGAACCAGAAATACTTTGTAAACCATGACAAAGACTGACGTACTTAGGAATAAAATGTAGCTGACATTTACATTAAGTAATGCTTTGTCATTTCAAATATCTGTAAAATTCATTTAGGTGCTGAAGTTCCTATTTAACATGTTTAAATACATATTTCTAAGAAAAAATATTTATCCATCTGGTGAATTGAGTATACAATGCCACAGAGCATATTTTATATGTTTTTAAACATTATTTTAGCATAAGAATACCCAACTTTACTTTTAAAAGATTTTTAAGTGTGCAATACAGAATTATTATCTGCAGGCACAAGGCAATACAACAGAGCTTTAGAACTGCATGTTGCATAACTGAAGCTTTCTACACATAGATTAGGAACTATTCATTTTCTGCTGCCCCTAGCTCTTGACAACCACAATTCTCTATTTCTATAAGCTTGGCTCTTTTAGATAACTCTCATAAATGGAATCATGCAGTATTTGTTCTTCTGTGACTGGCTTGTTTCACTTAGCACAATGTTCTCAAAGTTAATACATGTCGTCACATATTACAGGATTTCCTTCTTTTTTAATTCCGAACAATATTCCATTTTATGTATATGCCACACTTTATTTTTCCATCAATGGACACTTACTCGTTTCCTCATATTGGCCATTGCAAATACTATTGCAGTGAACATGAGAGTGCTAATATCTCTTTGAGATCTTGATTTCAATTCTATTAGATAAATACCAAGAAGTGGGACTACTGAATCATATGGTAGTTTTATTTTTAATTCATTAAGGAACATCCATACTGTTTTCCAAAGCACCTGCACTATTTTGCATTCCCATCAATGGTGTATATGGGTTCCAATTTCTTCCCATCCTCACTGACACTTGTTGTCTTCATGTTTTCATGTGTGTGTGTGCTAGCCATCCTAACCAATGTGAAGTGATATTTCATTGCTGTTTTGATTAGCATTTCCCTGATGATTAGTAACATTGAAAATATTTTCATATATCTGTTGGCCATTTGTACTTTTTTTGAAGAAATGCCAAGTTCCATAGTTCACTCTTCTGTATATCTTAGGATCACATTTATTTATGTCAACATTTTTGTCCCCAAACTAAATAGGCCCAAACACTAAATGAAAATGAGGTGCATGTTGTATTAGCAATGTTTGTACCTATGAAAGAAAATTATTGTTTCTTCAAGACAAACTCAATCTGGATCATAAAATTGGTTTTCTGCCACTGTCACTGTGGTGCTTTTGTTTTTGTTGTTGTTATTATTCTTTAATATTGGTTAAAACTCAGATACAATGCTACACTCTTTTTCAAATAAACTTTTTCTTTGTAAAAGTTTTAGATTTATAGAAGAGTTGCAAAAATAGTACAGAGATTTCCTTTATTACACAAACTCAGTGTCTTCTAACTTACATTTGTATAGTTTATCATAATAAATGAGAAAATATTAATGCTTTATTATGAATCAAAATCCATTGTTAATATTTCCTTAGTGGTTTTCTGAGGCCTTTTTGGTTATAGGAGTCCACTCCGGATACCACATTGCACTTAGTCTCCATAGCATCCTCTGAATTGCGAAAGTTTCTTTGACTTTTCTTATTTTTGAAGACCTTGACAGTTTTAATAGGTAATGGTTAGGTATTTTGTAGACTGCCATTCAAATAAGATTTGATTGATGTTTTTTATCACAATTAGATGGTACTTAACAGGTTTTAAGGAGGATGATCACACAGGTAAAATGGCATTATCATCAGATCATATTATTATCATTAGATGATACCAAATCATATCATCAAATCACAATACATAGTATCAACATGACTTATCACAGTTAATGTTGACCTTGATCACTTTGGCTGAGGTAATGCTTGCCATGTTTCTTCACTATAAAGTTACACTTTTCTATTCTCTTTCCACACTCTTCTTTTTGGAGGGAAGTCATTAGATACAGTTTCCGCTTAGGAGTGGAAAGTTATGCTTGTTTCTTTCAGGATGAAGTATCTCCACAAAGTATTTGGATAAATATCTTTATTTTGATCAAAGATATTTCTATTCTTTTCCATTTATTTGTTTGTTTTCAATCGTTTATTTATGTCAGTAAAGACTCATGGATACTTATTTTATGTATTAGGTTACAGTTATTACTTCTTTATTTATTGTGTTGCTCAAATTTGGCCAATTGGGAGCTCTTTCAGTATACTACAATGTCTCTTTAATGCAACTCCTTCATTATGGGTTTTTGTGTTTTGTTTTGTTTTTAGCATTTTCTTTATTTTCTAGCACTATAAGATGCTCCATCTACTATATTTTCTAACCTAGTCCTAGAATAAGCCATTTCTTCAAGGAACCACATTCCTTTTATTTCAATATGGCATTAGTAAACAAGATCTGGGTTCTTAGTGTGCTCATTGCTACTGGATTATTGTTTCTAGGATTTCTTAGCTGACAGAGCAAAGATAGGTGATTACATTAGCCCATAAATATATGCATGCCTATACATATTTGTAATTTTAACTATATGTATCACCACTAAATGATATATCACTGCTAAACTGACCTGCTAAACTGCATTTGTATCACTGCTAAGCTAAGCTGAGTCACTAACTCTAATTTATTATTACATAGATAATTCTAGCATTATCCTCTTATTTGTTACTTTCTGCTCCAATGGTAAGAAAACTCTTACCATCTGCCATCATTTAGGTAATTTTTCAGTTTTATTATATGTGTATAATGATTTCAGAATTGTTAACACATACTCATGTGGGGAACAACTTTACTGACTATAATGCCACACTTACATATAATTTCTTTTGTCTTTACCCTTACATATTACATTTAATTCTAAAGTTGTTAGTACTTTATTTCCCCAACACCTTAAGTAAGACTGTTTCATATACTTGCAAAACAATAAGATTTTTTCATCACATCCTGCCTTCCATTTTGGGATCCCTGATCTCGCAAATATATATATATATATCTTGTATTCACTCTTTGTACTCTATAGTTCTATGGGTTTGGGGAGTTTAGTGTCATATATTCAGCATTACATTATTGTACAGAATAGTTTTAGCACTTTAAACATTATCCTGTGCTTCTCATGTTCTCCTGTCACCTTCTAATCTATGCCAGCAGCTGATCTCTTTACCATCTTTATAGTTTTGCTTTTGCTAGAAGAGCATATAAATGTCTCCATACATTATTGTTAGCAATATGCATTTAAAATTCATCCAGGTCTTTGAGTGATTTGATTGCATATCCCTTTTTATCAATGAGTAATATTCCATTGCATGAATGTACCATAGATTGTTGACCCATTCACATATTAAAGGGCAACTTGTTTGCTTTTACTTTTTAGTAATTATCATAAAGTATCTCTAAACACTTGCATACTGGTTCTTCTGTGGGCATAAATTTTGAAAGCAGGTGGGTAAATACCAGGGACATGACTCCAGGATTGTATGGTAAGACAATATTTAGATTTATAAGAAACTGTCAAACTGTCTTCCAATGTGGCTACATCATTTGCATTCCTGCTAGCAATGAATGAGACCTTCTTCTATTGTTCTGCATCCTCACCAGCAATTGACAGTCATTTTTTAAAAGATTTTTCTCATTCTAATAGTCATCTAGTAGTATCTCATTTGTTATGATCTTCATTTCTCTAATAACAAAATATGTTGAACATCTTTTTACATGTTTACTTGCTGTATGTACATTTTCTTTAGCAAGGTATCTTCAGATATTTTGCTTATTTTTAAATTGGGTGGTTTTCTTAGTTTTAAGTTTAAGAGTTTTTGTGTATTTTGGATAGAAGATCTGTATCAGTTATGTATTTCACAAGTATTTTCTCCAAGTCTGTGGCTTGTCTTTTTATAACAGTGTCATTCACACAGCAGAAAATTTAAAAATTTAAAAATTTTAATTTTAAGATGGACTTATAATTTTTGTATTTATTGTGCTTTAGATGTTATATCTAAAAGCTCATCACTAAACCCATGATCTTATAAATTTTCTCCTATTTTTTCTTCTACAAATGTTATACCTACACATTAGGTTTATGATCCATTTTTAGTTAGTTTTCTGGGTAAGGTGTAAGGCCTGTGTTTTCTAGGTTCATTTTTTTTTTTTTAATTTGGACATTCTATTGTTCTAGCATCATTTCTTGAAAAGTCTGGCCTTTCTCAATTGAGTTTCCTTTGTGATCTTGAGAAAAATAAGTTGACTATGTTTATATAGATCTACTGATGAGATTTTTACTCTGTTTCATTTATTTATTCTTTTGCCAATGCCATGCTGTTTTGATTACTGTAACTTCATAGTAAGTTTTGAAATATAGTAGTGTGACTCTTCCATCTTTTCTATTCTTTAGTATTGTGTTGGCTACACTGGGTCTTTTGCTTTCCATGTAAACTTCAGAATCTCTAAATAGTATGCTGGGATTGTGATTGAGATTTCATTGAATCTAGAGATCAAGTAAAGAAAAATTGACATCAACAATATTAAGGGGCTTGTTATGAATAACAAAAGATAACCCCATCATTCAGAAAATTCCAAGATTTTAGGAGCTCTGTGCCAGAAATATGGGATAAAGACAAAATATATTTAAAAGTTATCCTGCACTCAGTATTCCCAGTTCTTCCCTCTTATTCATTGTGACATTAATGCTGTCCATTTCACTTATTCACATGCAATATTTTGCTACTATTATTGTCATTATGGTTTGAATGTATGTGTCCCTCCAAAACTTACATGTTGTAGTTTAATACGCAAAGTAATAGTATTGAGGTGATGCCCTTGAGAGGTGATTAAGCCATGAGGGCTCTGCTCTCATATATGGAATTGGTGTCCTTATAAAAGGGCACCACAAAAAGAGTTCATCTCTTTCTTGCCCTTCTGTCTCATCTTCCATTTGAGGACACAGCAAAATGGTGCTATCTTGGAAGTAGGGAGTGAGCTCTGAGCAGAGACAGAATCTGCTGGCACCTTGATCTTGGACATTCCAGCTTTCAGAACTGTTTAAGAGATACTTTTCTGTTCTTTATAAATTACCCAGTCTAAGGTGGCATGTGGTCAGAGGTGGAGAAAGGAGGATATTTTATAATCTTACAATAAAATCTCAGGTTTTTATTGGGGCTGTATCTTGGGTCTATGACCTTTGCAAGCATTCAGTGTCATAGCATTCTCTCCCCGCCGTGCTATCCCTTTCTTGTGTGCAGGATTCCCAGTCTATCTCCTTGAAGTTCTGAGTCCTGTTGACTATATTGTTTCTTTTTCTTCACTATAGATGAGACAGGAAGGCAAGACAGGGATAAAGCAGGACAAATTTCCTTTTGCTAAGTGAGATAGGGCTCCCAGAAAATATTTAATCCTTGGAGATTTGGCCTTTGTTATAAGGAAGACTTGGAGTGTGTGTCACATGACTCCTCTTTCCTTGTCTTGCCAGAGCCCTGTGATTATCTTCCTCAGATCTTCACTGTGAGAACCTAGTGAAGTTTCTTGGGATAAATTCTATAAAAGTGTATCCCTCCAAGACTGCAGCCACCAGGAGCTTCTCACTCACTCTACTCCACAGTCAGCCTCTAGCAATTTGTCAGAATTACCATGGAAATGTTTCTACCAGTTTGTGCCTTCAGTGGCTTCTGCTCCACGTAAACAAATCTCAGCTGTGTCTTTCTGGATGTACATGTCTTTCCAGATATTGGGGTGGTATTTTTCCTGTAACATCACACCTTTGACAGGTCCAAGAAAAGTCATCGATTATAAGTTTGACGAACTTCGTTTTGTAGGTTTGTGAGTGTTGACTTCCAAAATCTTCAGATGTTGGAGCTGAAAATTCTATGTTCAGTTTTAGCTATTTGAGCAAGGTATGAGAAATTAAGCAAGGACTATTATTTGTTGAGGTATCTCTAGGTGCTTTTGAGTTTTATATGTTTCTAGGTCGTACGTGTGTTTGGATTATTCCTAAGGCTTTGGTTTTCAATTATTCATAAATATAAAAGTATATATTTTTAATGATAATAAAATTAGGATACATTATTAAATCAGAAAAAAAAATCAGGAAAATTTTATAAAACATATTTATTTCCAAATTTCCCCTTATTTTCTCCCTAAACCAAAACAAGATATATATTACCATTTCCTAGAATTTTGTATTGTGAAATTAGTTTCAATAGAATGGTTTTATTCTTGCCCTCATCATTCTATCATTCAAGGTTAATATTAGAGACCTCACAAAATGTTGTTTAATGTTTATTACTTTAACAAAATATGGAGTTCTAACAAAGCCCTATCAATATATTGGCCTTAAATTAGTTTTTTTTGGTGAAAATACATATATATAATTTCTATTAGTGGAAACCTTGAGCCAATTTATGCTTGCATATACCTTCAAAATGAACTTGAGATCTTTATTGTTAATATATTAAATATATTATTAAACTTTATGAAGTTTCTATTAGTCATTCTCATTGCATTTCATACTATTTAAAGGGTATACAGAAATAAAACTCCAAATAGAATAGTGAATAATTTGTAGGTTTATTTCATTTAGAGTTATTCAGAACTTGCTGGCTGCACAATCTTATGATTGTCCAAATCCTCAAAAATATTGATTAACTGTTCTGTTGATAACATAAAATGCATCTTTAAAATCAAATGCAAGCTCTGTGATTTCTTTGTTCTGCATCACCCAATTGTTTGCTATTTTGATTTGTTGCTATTTGAGTCACTTGTTTAATCAAAAAATCTATGTTGTCTACCAGAACCTGGAGTTCCCAGGAATCTACAGTCTTTATGGTGACATAAAAATTACTAACAGTTTTTGCCAAGAAAGGTTGCCTTATGAAAATTTGTTAAAGAGTCATTGAACTCGACTTGCATTTATCTCAATTGATCGATTGCACTTACACCAGCAATTTTCGTATTTGTTACAATATACACAGAAAAGAAAAATAGCTGAGGGTATAAATTAGTTCATATTTGCTCTAACTACAAACATGAAAGGGAGTACATTAAAGCTAATCATCCTTCTATTACCTTGTCATTGCCACATTTTTACTGATACACGATGTGAAATGAAAAACAGAGAGAGCTTTAGGAGTATGGTGATGATGGAGTGGATGAGTGATCAGCTTCTCTCTCTTGCTTGCTTCAGTATCCTGTCATTTGGGCTGCGTAAATCCAGTACTGAACCATAGGATTTTGGTTTCTTTATGAGAAATAACAAAGCCTGGGCTTTGAGAACTAGTGAGGAATTGAATAGACAAAGCATTAATATTTTTGAAGATTGTATTCATCTTATAAAGACCAGAAATTTATCATTCTAATTTCACAAATACATTAGCTATTTAAATGATTATAAACTTATCGCAAAAATTTTAAAAACACAACATCTAGTAAAGATTATTAACATAATCTAACTTCATGAAAAACATTCGTATTAGCATTCAACCTTCTCGAAGATATGTAATGTTCTTAGGAACAATAGAGCTATATGGAGACTGAGGAAGTAAATGGTGCATGGGATTAGGCTTATTTGACACTTCGTCTTAATAAATCATCCTTCCATTCTGTTTTTATCACTTAATCATCTTTTGAAAGAAGGGTATCCACACACTAACCTGTGAAATACTGTTAATGTGGTAAGTTCTGAGTATCCCAAATGAGACATTCTCTACTGAACGAGATCCTGTTTTTCTTTTTTTCCCCTATTGACAGCAGAATCCCTAGCTCATTTCCCTCCAAGAATTCTATATTATCTGGGGAGAGTTTTCTACATATGAGTCTTTAGTACAAATCTCCATGGATTTTAACCTATCTAGATGGTAACTTGTTATAAATAGTTCTTTTAAAATTAATTGATTTAAATTAATAATTTTACTAGCACTAAGGCATCCCTGTGATAACACTTTGGTTAGAGCCACACACACACTCCCCTAGATAAGGCTAAATTACTAATACCAATTTACCTAGTTAAGAATACAAAGACTCTGGTGGCTCACGCCTGTAATCCCAGCACTTTGGGAGGCCGAGGCAGGCGGAGAGGTCAGGAGATAGAGTCCATCCAGGCTAACATGGTGAAACCTCCTCTCTACTAAAAATACAAAAAAAAAAAAAAAAAAAAAAAAAGCTGGGCGTGGTGGCGGGCGCCTGTAGTCCCAGCTACTCGGGAGGCTGAGGCAGGAGAATGGCGTGAACCCGGGAGGCGGAGCTTGCAGTGAGCCGAAATCGCGCCACTGCACTCCAGCCTGGGAGACAGAGTGAGACTCCGTCTCAAAAAAAAAAGACTTCAGAATGCAGGTATCCCCAAATGTCCAAATGTCGGGCATACATGTAGCTTATCTCAACATGGCACCTACTTTATCCTGGGATTCCAGAGGTAGCATCAGCTAGTACTAAAATTGTTCTTGGGAAGATATGTTTTCTCCAGACCTGACAGAGCTGAATACTTAACGGTCTGCTGCATTTTAACCATGAAGATTACATTGCCGTTTCAGAACCTCTGAAATTTTTGATGTATTCAAAAAGGGTGAAAGGTTTATTGAAAGGAAAATGACTTTCCCAATATAGTATTTAATTTTATATTTTGCTGTGATATTATCTGAAATCATTTTATGTACCACATGCGGAATGAGTTTGCATTTATGTAAACAGCGGTTCACAGCACCAGTGTGTAAGCATATGTAGCCACAAATCAATTCACGCGTCCCACTTTATGTTCCTGGGTAGAATTTGTGAATGATTCACATTAGGATTTCCTTCAGTGCCTCCTCTGGACTTCTTATCAGTCTAGTTGACCTTTGTTTCATCATTCATTATACTATATTTGTGATCCCCTCGTGGGTCTCTAAACACTTCTATTTACCCCTATGTTCTAACCATTTACAGTGAGACATTACTTACTTAAAAAGTTATTGTTACTCAGCAGAAATCTTGATTATTTATGATAAAACATTGTAATGTTATAAGGTTTACAGATTTTTAGTAACTAGCAGTCAAATGTAGAGTTATGCTTTGTTAGGACAAAAAGCATATTTTCCTAATGTATTTTTTCCAAACTAAGCTTCAAGAATGGGATCAATCATGATCTTCCTCGTTTGAATTTACATATTTCCAGTTCCAAAGACAAATAATGCATAATTGACTGACAAGGTTTTCAGGGTTTTTTTAAGTTAAAAATTACTGGACACATTTGACAAAAAGTTTATGAAACAAAATATGGATGTAATATGGGAAACCTATTGACACTAACCTAACACTTAGTAAATTTTACATTAGGTAATTCAATTTTTATCATGTAACCATATCTTTGTGATCAAGGAAATTGTGGGTATTACTACTGACATCACTTCTTGCTATCTAAGATCACTCTCATGTTCATTATTTGATATAATCTATGATACTTAAATGTGTTTCTATGCTGACATTTTAACCCAGAAATTAAGACACATGACCAAACAGATTAAAAAATAATGACTGTAAATATTTCACAGAAAATAACGGAATTTTTCAAATGTTTGTATTTTTCCCCCAAACTACAAAATCCCTGGGGAGAAACGGTGTGCATTCTCACTATTGTAAGCTTAATGCTTAGCACAGTGCCTGGCACCTAGTAAAGCCCAAATTAAAATATATTCTCTGCAGTGAAGGATGGTTTATTGATTGAGTGACTGAATAAATGAATAATAGTTGGTATATTTTACATAAAAGAATTTAAAGGAATACCTGTTTTCCTCTGAATACATCCACACATTTGTATTTCTTTGGGAAAAAAACACATCCTGTTCATGGTGAACTGAATTTGGAAAAAAGACAGAAGTGTATTTTAATTAACCGGAAAATAATAGACAAAAATGATTTCTCTGGTCATGTGAAACTCCTTGCCTCTGTCACTTCTTCAGAGGTAAGTGTATTTGTTCCAGTGACCTATTTCGGTAAACGAAACCATAACAAAACAATAACCATTTTATTGCATGCTGCGATGTTGTGGGTTAGAAATTCAGTCAGGGCTTGGTTGAATGATTCTTCTTTCTACATGGTGCTGTCAGATGCTGGCCAATGGTTTTAAGATGGCAAATGACCAAAGGGCCCGGGACAGCTTCATTCAAATGTTCAGTGCTCATCAGAGTTGGTGCATCTCTTCAGTCAGGATTATTTTGGAGTCAATGGACTTGCCATGTGGTGACTCAGGGCTTCAGGGATGAGTTTTCCAACAAACAAGGAAGAAGTTACATGGCCTTTAATGAAGCAGCCTCAGAAGTCACATTGTATCATTTCTGCCATATTTTAATGTTAAAAGCAGTCATCAGTCTGTCTAAATCCCAAGGGATAGGACTTACCACACTTCTCGTGGGGAAGAGTGTCAAAGAATTTGCGGTCATGTTGTGAAACTAGTATTTTATCTCTGATAATATATAGACCTTCTGCAATGTGCTTAGTACATGATGTAATTTTGTCAAAATGTGATATGGTTGTAAAAATAAAATAGCATTTTATTTTTTTATTCAAAGTAGCCAACTTTTGGGTCAAACTATCAATGGTCTTTTATATTAAAGCTGTGGAATCTGGAGTTAGATGGTTTTGAGTTGTTCCTAAAGTGCTTGAATTCTAGGTGGAAAGATAAAGCCAACCTGTATAAAAGGAAGTCATGGGAAGCTATATTGTGTGTTGAGCTGCTGTGATTGGAATTGTGAACCAAATATATCCTTAAACACCTCAGACGTTGTTGCAGGAATTAGTTAAGAAAGCTTCTCTGCTCATATTTTTTTTAAGGTTGGAAGCTTTACCTATTTATGGATTTGGGTGGCTCTGCCTAGAAACATTTATATGGTTTCCATATTTCGGCCTTAAGGCATAAGAATAACATACTTTGCATCAGTATCCCTACCAACACTACAGGGCAAACTACTAATATAATAACTTTATAACCCAAAACATTATGAAGAATAAATGAGAAAAGAAAGGGCTAAATTTAAAATGTTGGACAATGTCAGTGGATCTAGATGAGAACACTTTTTTAAAAGACAGAGTTTCACTCTGTTGCCCAGGTTGAAGTGCAGTAGTGTGATCATAGCTCACTGCAACCTTGAAAACTTCTGGACTCAAGCCATCCTGCCACCTCAGCCACCCAAGTACCTGGGGCTGACTGAGAACACTTTTTAATATTTGTAGTCTTAGGGTAATAACTTGGCTTAAAAGGGAAGAATAAAATTATTAATTCTCTTATATGTGTATTTATGGAGAGTTTAGTTTAATTCAGTGTGGCCCCTGGAATCAGGGATGCACACAGCCTGATGTTCAAATACTGGGTCCAGTTATTTTCACGGCATCCTCGGGCAAGTTACATGACCCATCTGACTTTCATTGATCTCACCAGTACAGTGGAGATGATAATAGTATAAAAATGATTGCATTGTTGGTTAATGAAATGGCATGCACTGAGAAAGAGAAAAGCAGTCTCTAACATAAGAAGCTATACTGGTACTATCACCTACAAGTTGTGTCAGCACTCACCGCTAGGACTTGCTCTTCTAGTGTTGAAAATAAATGATTTCATAGAATATCAACATCAGACAAGAACACTGTAGTCATGATGGACTAAGACGAAAACAAGACCCTCCATAATCAAGTCTAAAAACTGACAAAATATGATTATTATCCAAGCCACAAAATACCAAAAACTCCATCTCCTAGCTTGTGTGACTGACTGCCGCTTTTTTTTCTTCTTCCCAATTACAGCTTTAGCCTCTCTTTATTTGGCCCTCCCCACACACAGGATTTGATGAAATGCTCAAACATAGAACCATCCCCACTCTCTGACATTCCTAACCCAGAGCAAGGGCCTTCTTTTTTGAATCTGCTACAACCCAACCAAAGAACAAATCCTATCATAAATCCCTCTTAACAGGCTATTACTGAGATAGTCCATGGCTCCTTATGGTGTGAGAACCCACACACCATGTCTTTTGCTGTGAGTAATAAATATGACTTGTTGAACCATAGATATTTACTGGGTGGTTTTAGCTGGAGGTCCTTGACAGCATGACTGTTATAAAGCTGTTAATAGAGTCAGTATAAATAAATGTTAGCTGCTATTATTAACATTAGCATTAGTATAATTAAATTATATTTTTCTTTTTTTTTTCTTTTTTTTGTCCATGAGAATATATTAGTCACAGATTATATATAAGAACCAGCACTAGCAGGCAATACATTTTTTAGGATGTGATGTTTGAACACACACAAGGGAAAACTTATAAGGATAGAAAATGTGAGGAATGAGGTGGAGGGGAGGTTATCAGGTGTGGAATAAGCACAAAGTGTGTGGTGGGGAAAACAGAAGCCTGCCCTAGATATTTTTTTGCAGGAAAATGTTCAGCTGAAATATTTCATCTGATATATTAAGAACACTAATTGTCAATGAATTACAAATAACTACATAGACAAAATGATAGTCTCTGATGCTTTTTCCAGAAACAAAGTTAGTTCAAATTAAAAATGTATGGTAATTTATGTTTGGGGAATTTGAAGGCAGTTCAAAGTCAATGGCAATTTATCCTACTACATGATCAGTATCATTGATTATGTAATCAGCATATTAGCAAATGCATTCAAAATTTTCTAATATTCATGTAGCTTTAGAGCTTAACTAAAAGGCATATTTAAATTACATTGAGAAGAATGTTATACTCTTAATTGGGACATTGCAATGAATATCCTAGTTTGCATAGTTGGATAATTTTCAAATAGTGTGCCTAGGTTAAGAAATCTAAAACCTGTAAAACACTAAGCCAGTACACCTTTAATAAAGAGTACATTATTTTTAAATGCTTGCTTTTTTAAAAAAGAGGTATATTTTATTTTGTATTTTTTGTATTTTTAGTAAAGATGCGGTTTCACCATCTTGGCCAGGCTGGTCTTGAACTCCTGACCACGTGATCCACCCACCTTGGCCTCCCATAGTGCTGGGATTACAGCTGTGAGCCATTGCACCTAGCTAAATTGAGGTATATTTTAATAATAGTATAAGAGTTTCACAGGATGCAGTTTAGATATGGATACTTTTAAAAGCTTCCCATTTGATTCATACCTTGATCGCCTTGAAATACTCTAACATTGGATATGTGGAAAAAACACTGGATTGGACTGAAACCTACCTGGATTGTTTAATCCTGGCCTTTTACTTACATTTGTGGTAACTTCAGCAATTTTGTTAAACACAGCATCTTAGATTCCTTAACTGAAATATCATGATTTTAATTTTTCACTAAGGCGTATGATGATCATGAAAATTGAGATAAAGAATGCCGTATCTTCAGGACTTGGTGTTAATAAATGAGTAGTTATATTTCTGTAAAAAACAAAACAAAAAAAGCATGTGAAATTCCAAAATTAAGCATCAGCTGCTTTATCAATGTAAATCCACATCCTCACCTCATTTCAGCATCAGTAATCTTCTTGAACTAAGTGACCAACACTTAACGGGGTTCTAAGAGTCGGTCTTGCCAGCCCAGAGATGCAGGTTCAGAACATCTCATTACAAAACTATAAAGTACTTTCAATAAGATAGTAAGTTCCTGGGTAAAAAGAAGTGAATCTCTGCATTATCAGTATTTAGTTTAATGCGATGCTTATTGTAGACAATCCATTCATGGTTTTTTGGAAGCACACAATCACCAACTTTAGGGCCATTATGAATCATCTGCTCTAACCACATTGTATCAGAGTAATTCTCTTGATCTGTTCCATTGGGAGAGTTTCTTCTTTTCTTGACTTCACTTTCCTATTGTTCATCTTTCTCCAAAATCTCTAATTTATTGATGGGTAGAATAAAAAGGTTATAGGATGTAGTATTACCTACTGCTTTGGGTTCGTGGATCAATAATTTGCATGGAGCCCAATAAAATATACCACCAATCCATACATTTCAATCCATCCAAAAGATGCTAGGCAGCCTTTTCCAAAGGGGGTAGTTGGTGGCGAGTTGCTTGAGGACCCATTTTCTCAGTAGCTACTTCCTTGTTTAAAAAACGGTTTTTCAAAAAAGACCTTCGAAACTTCTTTATCAATGATCCTGAGCAAAATGGCAAAATCGCTCCCTTGTCCCATGCAGCAAACTCAAGTTCTTTAACACCATTCAGCTCTGCAAGCCAATGTTGAACATGAATTTATTTTGTTTCCTCCCCCAGACTAATTTTATTCTTGTGAAACATCTGCTTAGCTTTTAATCTCCTGGACTAACAGGTCATTACTCATTTGTTTATGGACCAAATGATTCACATCAGTGTAAATAACTCCTGTAATATTGTTCTCTCAATTGAGTGACTCTTCAACAAAATGATAATGAGTAGGATGTGTAACTTCTGCTAATCTTGTTTATTGTTTTTGGGCCATGCCAGTGGTTTCAGTTTATTAAGATTTCTGGCAGGAAAGCAGAACTCATAGCCTTTCAATTTCACATAAGCTAACATTCTTAAGAATCTTGGTAGACATTTTTAAATATAATCCTCGAAGCTGCATAATTTTTGCATTCCAGTAGCAGCTCCTAAGGTCTTTATATTTCTAATCTGCTTTTGGAAATTATAGGAAAACCATGACATTTGGCTACTATCCTGTTGGAACCAAAGGTGGTGGGCTCTGGCCAACCCTCTCAGATTTAAGGAAGAGTCCCCAAGGAAAAGAAGTAGGTTTTATATTTCAAGGTATGCATATCCACAAAATGCAGTATCAATGTTTTATCCAAAGCTATTCTCTCATACCCTTTCACTCTTTCACAAAGTTTTTTTCTTTTGAGGACAAACATTGATTTTAATTTTAATTTTTTTAAATAAAATAGATTGATCATATTGACAATTGAGAAAAAATAAAACAATCATGTGTGTTCTGATATTTCTAATAGGGAAAACTTGGAAAATGAGTCCACTGATGAATAATCCAATGGATACAGAATTCTCAATTGTTAATAACCCATTAAAAGGGTAATGTCAAAATCAAAATGTTTCTATACAGATTTATAAAACTCACAAGACAATCTTCATATCATTCTTATTAACTACTATATTTAATAAGAATATAATATAAATTCTTATTAATATTCTTAAGTATTCTTGTATTCTCTTAGATTTTTAGCAGAAGAAAAAAATGTTACTAAAAAGGCATTTTATTCATAATTCTATTAGACAATGATGTTTGCTTTTCTACTGGTCAGACAGAAAATCCATCAAACAACAATAAAAAAAGCAGGGAGCATGAAGGATGCACTTAAGAATAAAAGATTTACCAATATATTTAAGATGTGTCCCTGCCCTCAAACAGTGCACATTTTATAACACTAACTAGTTTCTAAACATAGACAGGGAGCCGTGGCTCACACTTGTAATCCCAGCATTTTGGAAAGCTGAGGTGGGAGAATCACTTGAGCCCAGGAGTTTGAGACCAGCCTGGGCAACATAAGGAGACCCTATAACTACAAATTTTTTTTAATATAAAAAATAAAAATTAGCTAAGGGGATGGTGGTCCCAGCTACTCGAGAGGCAGAAGTGGGAGGATTACTTGAGCCTAGGAGTTCGAGGCTGCAGTGAGTTCTAAGATGCCACTGCACTGCAGCCTGGGTTAGAGGGTTAGACCCAGTGTCAATAAGCGAATAAGTAAATATAGATAAATATTAATTATGCATTTTGAGAAGTATTTGATACCAATGGTTTGTCAAAGTAGAGTTCCAAGAAATAAAAGCCATTGGCTTCATAAAACGTCTTTTTTCAATAAATGAATAAAGTAATTCAAATATTTACTGAACGCCTAGTTTGTCACAGGCCCTATTTGGACTAGAGATAAACAACTCACGAGTAAAATCAGACACAGTCACCATTCTCAGGGAGTTTACACAGAACTTGAAGAATGGGAACAGGATTCAGGAATTTGGAGAGGACATCTGAGAGGGAAAATAATGTACATTCTTATTATGGCATTAATATAAATAACAGGCAACAAACAGGTCTTGCGCTCATTAAAGAAAGGAACTGGGGGCTGGGCGTGGTGGCTCACGCCTGTAATCCCAGCACTTTGGGAGGCCCAAGCGAGTGGATCACGAGGTCAGGAGATCTAGACCATCCTGGATAACAAGGTGAAACCCCATCTCTACTAAAAATGCAAAAAAAAAAAAAATTAGCTGGGCGTGGTGGCTAGCGCCTGTAGTTCCAGCTACCCAGGAGGCTGAGGCAGGAGAATGGCGTGATCCCGGGAGGCAGAGCTTGCAGTGAGCCGAGATCACTCCACTGCACTCCAGCCTGGGTGACAGAGCAAGAGTCCATCTGAGACAAAAAAAAAAAAAAAAAAAAAAAAAAAAAAAAGGAACAGGGTTTTAGCGTTTACTGAACCCCTAATACCTACCTTGGCACAGAAGGCATTCATTATGTAGTCATTAAGTGAATACATGACTGAATGAGAAAAATACACACTGCTCCTAAAATACAAATAGGTAATTAACTAAGGACATCTCAATACAAAGCATCATTTAATAAATACTTTTTAAAGAAAGGTCCCATATATCATACACAACTAGATTGAAAGCATCTACTCATTCCATGTGTGCCTGAAAGTTCAGAACTTCTTTTGAGCAATGACCAGAAAGGCCAAATGGAAACAGTGTTGAAACCTGCATGAGTCTAGGCAGGTATAGGAAAAATAAAGCCTGAGAGGATTATTTCCAAGGATATTAGGATTAAGACTCCTGTTTTCATGATTTTAATACATCATAGCAGAGGAGAAGGCCACTCTTCAGAGCTTTAACAAATGTTAAACTCTCTTTGCTTTGTGTATAAAGCACTTCACACCTCCGCTCCCTTTAGAAGAGAAGCTGATGAGATCCTAGCCTGAAAAGTTCAGAAACTCATAGAGTAATATTAGTGGTTTCTAAGTCTTTGGTACAAGAACAAAAACAAAATGAAGGAGACACCGGGCCCTGAAGGAGTTTAGTGAGTTAATGAATGATGGCCTCTTTCCATTTTCTGATATTCAATTGAGCCACAGCAGATGGGCAGAGGTTCCATGGGAAAAATGAATTATGCACATCAGACTGTCGTTGCGTTTCTCACAATCACATTTTCATCACTTCACCTGTTGTATGTCTTGGGCTGATTAGTTATGCACCTCATCTCATATTGGCATCCCTGGTTCAGAGATAATCTTTAATTGGCTTTTCCCTTCCATATGTGAGTCTGTTAAAGATTTTTGTCTCTCCTTTCCCTCATGAAACAAAGTTTGCACACTGACTTATTCTGGAGAGGATGATGGTGAGGGCTATAATATTAATATTTATTGTGAGACTTGGATGGAACGATTTGTGAGCAAAGCATATTCTAAGTGGTAGGCAAGAGGAAAGTTTATTGGTGCTAGTATCCATCCTGTGCTTAGGGAATGGATATTTTATAAGATACTTTTTGAACCAAAACAACAAAGTTGGCAAAAGTTACTGCATCAGGGTAGATCAGACATCAGATTAATTAAAGTCTTGCTGAAAGGCACATTCACCTGTTTTTTATTTGACATCTCCACAATTAAATTCATCATTTTACTTCCTAAAACTCTTCTTGCAACTTTAAGATCAGATAAGCATTTAATCATCAAGGAAAGCAGGACCGTGTTGTGGAAAGAGCTTAATTTGGGATTTAAATCTGGTTTGGGATGCTTATTTACTGTGTAGATGTAGGCAAGCCACTTCACCTTTTTAAACCTCAATTTCTGAATACTGCTTCCACCTTCAAAGAGTTGATGAGACAATAAAGCAAAACAACGTGGGTAATGTCCCTTACAATGCTTGGGGAGAAAATAAAAGAACTGAATCTGTTTAATAAAAGCTTGCTGAATCTGAAAGAATGTAGTAGAAAGTGAATTGGACTAAAAGTTAATCCTTATCTGAGATTTTTCTGTAATATTGGGAAAGCAAATATATCTATGGAATACTTTTTTTCTGAACGGAACCAGTACATATTTCTGGTGATTTTGTAGAAGCAAAGGTAGGAGTTTCACAACTCTACCCATTTGGATCTCTCCCCTTCCCCACCACACTTTGGAGTCTGGCCATTTGGCTCAGCAATCTCTAAGGTCCTTTTCATCTCTGGAATTCTCTGAGAAAATAATAATGCATTAATATAAAAAATTATGCATCTTAAATGTAGATCCTTATTTTTGTCAGAATCTACTGAGGGAAACAGAAACCACAAAAAGTATGTGGGATGGGTGCAGTGGCTCATGCCTGTAATCCCAGGACTTTGGGAGGCTGAGGCTGGTGGAGCACCTGAGGTCAAGAATTCAAGACCAGCCTGTCCAACATGGTGAAACCCTGTCTCTACAAAAATGCAAAAATTAGCCAGGCATGATGACGGGTGCCAGCTACTCAGGAGGCTGAGGCGGGAGAATCCCTTGAACCCGGAGGCAGAGGTTGCAGTGAGCTGAGATCATGCCATTGCATTCTAGCCTGGGTGACAGAGCAAGACTCTGTCTCAAAAAAAGAAAAAAAAAAGTTTGTAAGTCAAGAAGATACAATGATGGGAAAATTTATTATATGGGTGATAGAATTGCTAAGAAGCCACAAGAAGATTGGTGCAACTCAGAGACTAACAAAAGCAAAAGCCTTTACCACCCTAGGCAGGAGGTACCAGGGAAGGGGCAGAATTGCCAGATTCCAAGGGCTAGAACCAGAGTTTGAAGGCAGCTAGAACCACTAATGTAATTTTGATGGTCTCCAGATCCAGCCTGAGGCAGAAAAAGAAGATGAATATATTTGCATCTCCTGTTTCTCCTCTCAACAACCCCTCCTGTTAGCTGAACCTACCCAGAAGTTGGCTAATATGAGAACCTTCAGAGAGCAGCTTTCCTGTCACCCAGAGCAAAATGGACAAAGAGTAAAGAATTAGATCTGAGAGCAAACAGGTCAGGGACTGGTCCATGTCAACTGACTCACTGACAGTAGAAAAGGATTATTCATAGCAGACTTCAGTTACATGAATGGGTAACCCCATGATATACCTAGAACTTATTTGTATTTATTTTTATTTAATATCCTACATTGCAAAGCGACACATTTTTTAAAAATTATTTTGAGCAAGGTTAATGAGAAGGCAAAAATATATCTTGGGATCTCAGATCCATGAATTTTGAGATTATTTTTGTTCATATCCCCTTCTTTCCAGTCATTGCTTGGAGATGTACAATATTATCTGAAGTGTTCTGATAAGTCCTGCAATAAAAAAGTCCAACTGAATTTAACCCAGTGTTTTCCAATAACATTCAATAATGTATTAATATATTAATAATATATTTTAACGAGCACCAGTTAACCTAACCTGGATCTACTCTTTCATGCTACACACCTTGTAAATGTAAGTATAAATCACAGACATAGTACAAACAATATTTGGAAATACTTCACTTGACACTCTTGCTTGAAGTGTTTACACAATAGAAACTCATTCATACATAAGATATGCTGCTCTAGTTTTGAACACATTTGAAAATTTGGGGAGGTAATTTTATTTTATCTTCTAATGACTGGTTTTGTCTTTTAGAAGAAAGTTAAAGAACTAGTAAATAGAAAGTGACTATTTTCAAGTATCTCATAAATTACATCTAGCATGTACCCACCTCACCTGTCTCATTCAAATCTAAACAGTATTATTTTCTCCTCCAAATCCTCAATTGCTTGGTTTTTCTGACATTGCTCTGGTCATTCTCCTGGAAATGTTATGTTTTCAACATCTCTACTACCATATGGTTGTCAGATGGTGTATATCATAGCTGGTGGATTCTTAATAACAAAGAGCAAAATTGAGCTATCATTCCTCTTATTTGAAAAAGTTTAGCTTCCCTGGCTAAGTTGGTGTGAGAAATACGTCGTGTAGCTGCACATCAATTTTGTCACCCAAACTATTAGAAGGAAATCTAGGCTAGAAAAATGTGACAAACCCCATGTCTACTATCCCATGTAAGTGGTCAAAGATGGATAAAATCTAGGAATCCTGATTCTGAGATTGTTCATCTAACTATTTTCCAGGAAACGTTTGCCTTTCAAGAATGGGCAGTAGAACAGAGATTCAGTAGACACTTCCTGTCCCCTTGCAAGAGATTCTGATATTTCCTCTTATCTGAAGGCAACTGCCATTGTGAACTGATGAGAAGGTGTCGTGTCTCTTGATTCTGTTGAGAAAGCTCAAATGTTGACATTCAACATTTATCTATACACTCTCCTTCTAGTTTTGTTTTATTTGTCTTGTTTTGTCTTTCATTTTTGAGACGGAGTTTTGCTCTGTCGCCCAGGCTGGAGTGCAGGAGTGCGATCTTGGCTCACTGAAACCTCCGCCTCCTGGGTTCAAGTGATTCTCCTGCCTCAGCCTCCTGAGTAGCTAGGAATTATAGGTGCCTGCCACCATGTCATGCCTGGCTAATTTTTTGTATTTTTAGTAGAAACGGGGTTTCACCTTGTTGGCCAGGTGGTCTCGAACTTCTGACTTCAGGTGATCCACCCACCTTGACTCCTTCTTCCATCACCTACATCACCTGTGAGGACATAATCCCTAGGTTCCGTTTCATGCCATCTTGTACTGCATGGTCATTTCAGTTGTTGTCCATGGCTGACTGTCTGCCTTAAACTAAGCAAAATTGAGAATATCTTCCTATTCTGGAACTAGGAAACACAGTCTCAGCTCTAAAACTACCCTGAGAGGCTCAGGAGAAAACCAGAAACTGTAAATGCTTAAAGGAACAAACTAGAAATATTCCATAACTTAGTGACTACTATGAAGAAAATGTTGATTTTAGTTCTTGATACATGATGGCTATAAACAAAAGCTTAGGTGTCATTCTTGCTTAAAATATACTTACATTGTTTGGTCCTTGGCAATTCTGAAAGGTAATTAGAGGACAGTTAACCATTACTCTATAAATATGTGTTATCATAGGTAAATTAGCAAAGTATTTGTTTAAGTATATATATGTGTGTGTGTGTTTGTGAGAGAGTGTACACATATGTGTTTGTGCATGTGTGTATATATAAAAAACAATAAAAATGCATACCTCATAGAATTTCTTGAAAAAATAAACAAATCAGTCCATATATTCATGTAATGCATATAAAAGACTTAGCTGACAACTTTATGCAGTTATTTGTATCTACCAAATACAACCCTAGGCACAGGAGACTTTGTTTCACTTGTAACAAATAACTGCAAAGTATTTTTTAATTATTATTATACTTTAAGTTCTAGGGTACATGTGCACAACGTGCAGGTTTGTTACATAGGTATACATGTGCCATGTTGGTTTGCTACACCCATCAACTCATCATTTACATTAGGTATTTCTCCTAATGCTATCCCTTCCCCAGCCCCCCACCCCCCAACAGGCCCCAGTGTGTGATGTTCCCCACCCTGTGTCCATGTGTTCTCATTGTTCAATTCCCACCTATGAGTGAGACCATGCAGTGTTTGGTTTTCTGTCCTTATGATAATTTGCTTAGAATGATGGTTTCCAGCTTCATCCATGTCCAAAAAGAACATGAACTCATCCTTTTTTATGGCTGCATAGTATTCTATGGTGTATATGTGGCACATTTTCTTAATGCAGTCTATCGATGGACATTTGGGTTGGTTCCAAGTCTTTGCTATTGCGAATAGTGCTGCAATAAACATACATATGCATGTGTCCTTATAGTAGCATGATTTATAATCCTTTGGATATATACCCAGTAATGGGATGGCTGGGTCAAAGGGTATTTCTAGTTCTAGATCCTTGAGTAATCACCACACTGTTTTCCACAATGGTTGAACTAGTTTACAGTCCCACCAACAGCGTGAAAGTGTTCCTATTTCTCCACATCCTCTCCAGCACCTGCTGTTTCCTGACTTTTTAATGATCACCATTCTAACTGGTGTGAGATGGTATCTCGTTGTGGTTTTGATTTGCATTTCTCTGATGAACAGTGATGATGAGCATGTTTTCACGTGTCTGTTGGCCGCATAAATGTCTTCTTTTGAGAAGTCTGTTCATATGCTTTGCCCATTTTTTGATGGGGTTGTTTGTTTTTTTCTTGTGAATTTAAGTTCGTTGTAGATTCTGGATATTAGCCCTTTGTCAGATGGGTAGATTGCAAAAATTTTCTCCCATTCTGTAGGTTGCCTGTTCACTCTGATGGTAGTTTCTTTTGCTGTGCAGAAGCTCTTCAGTTTAATTAGATCTAATTTGTCTATTTTGGCTTTTGTTGCCATTGCTTTTGGTGTTTTAGTCATGGAGTCATTGCCCATGCCTATGTCCTGAATGGTATTTCCTAGGTTTTCTTCTAGGGTTTTTATGGTGTTAGGTCTTACATTTAAGTCTTTAATCCATCCTGAGTTAATTTAATGCAAAGGTTTTTTTTAAAGGTGAGGAAACTGAGGCTAAGGGAGGTTAACTAATGTGTTGATATTTTTACAACTGAGTAACTTTGGATATAGTAGGCTAAGAAGTGGAGCTAGAATCAAATGGTACCTGATTGCAGTGCCAGTGAAAGTATGCAATAGGATAGCCAGCTGATGCATCTTGGTATTTGCTAATGATGCTGATTTAGTATAGATGCCAGTGAAGGTGGAAATACAGAGCTGCAAAGACTCACTAGGGCTGACACATGTTTGGTTCTTAATACTACTTTGGACAAAATACTCCCTGCTTAGAACATAATTGTATTGACCTATTAGTGGATTCTAAAAGGACCTTTTCTAATGAGTGGGTAGCATGTGGCTTGCCAAGTGTTTAGAGAATACAAATCAAAGTAGTTCCGAACCATATATCATAGGAATCTTACATTATTGTTACTTTATAGAAGATATGTAGGGAACCAGCTTGTCCCACTTTGTTCAAAACTTTCCTGGTTTTAGCACTAAGTCTTGCATCTGAAAATACCCTAGATCCCAGACAAAACAGACAGACAATTGGTCAATCTAATCCAGAAAGGGATATTTGGGTCATAATTGCATAATCTCATTAGAAGAAGAATAAAGTTTCCTCATTAGTATTTCAATACTCACCCGTCCTCATTCTTAATTAAATTTATGGGTTTGGAGTCTTGATAGCTTTATAATTGCATGCCATTCTCTGCCATTCTCTGCCAAATAAAGGCTGAATCGGTTATTTCCTTCAGGACTTCATTGTTATTGTTCTTCTTTATTGCCTTAGTGTACTTGGAATACTGATTTGATATTAAAGGTTACAGTAGTTCTGTTTGTCTTCACAAGGGCAAAATCTTTCCCAAAACCTCTTTGGAAGTCATGCCAGGCATGAGAAATTTTCTAAATTTAATGATTTGTTATTCAGAACCCAGTAATGTTAATGTTGTGATGATACAGTCTTGCAAATGGTTGAACACTGAAAAGTTATGTTACTCTTAACTTTTTAATCAACTTGCATCTCCACCTTCCTTTGAATAAAGACATTAGTCATGTCTGTCCTGCTTCTTATAGAGGAAAAAGCTGCCTGTTAAACACACTGTTATTATTCTGTATTTTCTTAAATAATAGTTTTCACAACTGTAATTAATTAATTATATGTTTATTTAGTAC
Organism: Macaca fascicularis; assembly: GCF_037993035.2. Taxonomy (NCBI): domain Eukaryota; kingdom Metazoa; phylum Chordata; class Mammalia; order Primates; family Cercopithecidae; genus Macaca; species Macaca fascicularis. Next base: position 56,042,783 of record NC_088394.1, read on the forward strand.
AATTCCATGAAGTAGAGACAAGCCTGTCTTGTTGACCAGTGTATTTTCAGCACTTACATAGAAACTGAACATATTACGTATACAGTACATACTGGTTGAATGCAAGTATTGATGAAGGACAGATGGATGGATGGATGGATGGATGGATGGATGGATGGATGGATGGATAGATAGATGGAGAATGGATGGATGAGATGAATGGTGAATAGATGAATAATGGATGGATGGATGAAATTTTTAGCCACACCTAGCCCAATGTGGTTATAGCCTACATTATACTTCTGTCATGACGTGACATTTTATATAGACCTTCACTTTTCTAAACTATGCCTTTAAAAGAACCTAGTGAATATCTTCATTCTTTTCCTCTGGCTGAAAACCATCATGTATAAGTGTTGCCCTGCTCATGTATGACAGGACAGGAAAAAAGTCAGAGAACATATAGTAGATCTGCCCAGTAGTCAGATAAATTCTTTATACTATGTGTTCACTAAATCTGTCCCTCTTTCAAATAGAAAAGATTGGAGTTTGAAGGAATCTTATAAATCAGACAATTCAAATCACCTTTTTAAAGATGAGGAAAAGGACCACAGATGTGTTAGTTTACTTCTTAAAGGTTACAGAGCACATTATTAACAGAGCCAGTAATAATAGCCAGATCTGCCATGGGCAGCTCCAGGTTACTTTATGTTGTCTGCTTAAATATAGTATTCTTTAATGCTTCTTCTTTGAGCCAGATTCGCTGAATCAATCTCTGGTCTGCCAGACCCAGGATAACAAAACTAACTAGCCTTTAGTTTTTGCCACTGCTTCTTGTTTAACTACATTTCTCATCTTCAGCCTCTTCTAGTCAAAATAAATCTGATTCTCCATGCACTGGGGGAAATATCAAGGAAATGTCTTGCAAACATATGACACAAGAAAAATAAGAGCACATCCAAGAAAACTTTCATGGTTAGTGACAATCTAGCAATTCATCCCATAAGGATCAAACACAAAAGGATTTCATATTCGCTTTCAAAGTTACGCAATTCATTTATATTTCACACACTTAGAATTCTGGATTTATATGGAAGACCTCTTTTTTCCTATATTCTCTATAAATTGTGAATGCTGTTCCTGAGTTGAAGGTTAGCCACAGTAATAGAAATGCAGTCAGGTGGAAATTGTCTACAGCAGAACTATTACTGGGTCCATGACGCAATATCTCTACATACGATATGCTTTGGCTATAAATGAGAAGAGGAAAGAATGGCACTGAAATAGGATTTCCCCTCTAAGTAAGGCCATTCTAACTAAGGAAGAAATAACTCTATTGGAAAGATGCCACTGCTTTCTATTCAATATTCATTTAAAAGGAACATTTTTGATAGCTTCATTTATGCACATTTTCAACAAATACCAATCCAAAGAATCAGAACTTGCCATATTTAATTTTATGCAGCTCACTAAATGACCAATAAGAGAGAGAGCATTTGTACTTTTTCATGCTTAGATTATTGCAAAATGAAACAATTAACAAATGTATGCCACAAGATTCAGACTCTTTTCTTCCAATATTTTGCAGAGATGCCAAATGCAAAATGCAAACACTTTCAAAATGTATTACATTAAGAAATAATTGGTCTTTATTCTAGAAGTTAATCTAATTGATAATTCTAAACAGGTGGCTTATGGCTCAATAAGAACTCTTATTAGGTACTTTTCTTGATATTATTTTTTAATTTTCTTCTGGAAAAGTTGGGCAAACTGAATGCTTGAACTTCACTCCTGATGTCTGGTACAGTATGAGAAAATATTCTTGTTGGCTACTTGACAGGGTAAATAAAATAAGGAACTACTGGGAAAAGAGAATATATTGCTCCCTGAAGGTGCAAGTGTTTCTTCAAGCTGAAAATTACACATTTGTGAGAAAAGCCAAGTGCCTCCCAATGGAGAATTGGGTATCTCAAATCAGCTGAAGTTAAATGAAATACATATATTGAATAGATAACTAAATTCCACAATTGGAATTTAAGGAAATGCATTCTCCTCTGTCAAAACATTTCACATAGGTTCAGATAACTAGGATCATGCATCACTTTATGGAATTAATTCAGCATAAAAATAAATTGGTTGAAAAATCAAGGAAAATATTTTAAATTAAATTGTTCACTTTCTCCCTTTTTCAATTCTGTCTCTTTTCCTTTCCAGAGGTTTCTAAGAGACTTTGATTTAAGTGTGCATCAAGGGATTTTCTAGCTGTTTTCACCCACAGTTGATATTTCTCAAATGTCCCTATACTAATCTTCCCTTTTGCTGATAGCAAATAATGTAGATTTACTCCTTTTTTTATTATTGCTGCAAAAATGATTTACCTTCAACATTTAATACATTAAAACATTCATAAAAATACAAATAGTTCTATGGTAAAGGCATGGGTTTGTCATGAGCACTGATGGAATGCACTAACTATTCACCAAGACTGTGACAAGATTGTCCCATTCTGATGCTGGCAATGATACTGTGATTTTAGACATTCTATGTTTCACCTTGACTGTCTCTTAAATCATGTAACTCTTTTCCTGTACAATCTCAACTATTCTAGACTTTCGTATATTATTTTTCTGCTGATAGTTCTAAAACTGGCATCCAGATCATTTACTTTTCTTCTGAGAAGTGCCTTTTCGACAATTTTATGTGAAATTTTACTGGTGCTTCATATCTATTATGTACAAAACTGAGCTCAGGCCCTCTATCTGCTGTGGCTGTGGTTTGTGGTAGGCTCCTACTAGGCCCTATAAAGAAGCTGCATCAGTTGGAAGGGAGGGACATCTGTTTCTCTATATGAAGAGGTGGCTGTTGACAAAGCCATGGGCCTGTGGGACTCCATCTATCCAGAGGGGCTGTCTTTTCCTAATCTGTACAAAGGTGCTCCAAAATCTAATAGGGTCCTTGATTGAACACTCTATATTCTTTCTCACTTGCTTCATTTCCTAAATTTCCTATTTCTAGTAAGGATAATTTAAATTTGGTAATTGAAGACACTTCCTTACCTCTACCACTCATTTCTCTCCCTATCCAGTTATAGATTCCACTGAAGGGTATCCTACAAATGTTTTTTGCTATTCATTATAGGGTTGTTTCTTCTGTGAAAGAAATAGGGAGCAGTAGTCTTGGATTTAAGGTTGCATATCATTAGATTTGGAATAAGTCATTTTTCAACAGGAACCCAACAATTGCTTTTTTAAAAACAACAACAAAAAACCCTCCTCCCCTTCTACCAGACTGATACTTCTTCAAACTAACTCAGGTTGTGTCAGAGAACTCTTTCTAAAATATAAAACTTTTCATGTCATATCTCTACTTATAGTTTGTAATAAGTTAAAAATAATAGCCTACAGAAGATGTCCATGTCCTAATTCCTGAAACTTATTAGTACATTACCTTATATGGTTAAAAGGACTTTGCTATTGTACCTAAGTTGAGGATCTTGATTTGAGAAGATTATCCTGAATTATTCAGGTGGGCCCAACGTGTTCACGAGGTCTTTATAACAGTGAAACAGGAGGAAGAGAATCACCAGCAGGAGATGGGATGATGGAAGCAAGAGGTAGGGGTGATGAGGGGAAGGGGCAATAAGCTTAAAAATGCAGGCGGCTTCCGGAAACCATAAAAGGCAAGAATATATATTCTCCTCTCAGAGTCTCCAGAAGGAACCAGCTAAGATAACACTTTGACTTCATACCAGTGAAACTGTTTTGGACTTTGAAAATTCAGAAGCACAAGATAATACATTTGTGTTGTATTAAGCCACTAAATCTGTGATAGATTTTCACAGCAGCAATAGGAAACTAATGCATCAATTTTGATCAGTGACTCTTTATAATCTTCAGAATAAATTTCAAACTTCTTAATTTAGCACAGAAGTCCCTCCATGATATATCACTGTACAGCTCTCTGATCTTACTTTCAGCTACTATCCAGTTCTAAATTACTTTTATAGTTGCTGAAATTTCAAGCTGATAGACCATTTCCAACTACTTCCTTTTGTGGGCATTAGAAATATTTACTCCATCTCTCTCTCTCTCTCTCTCTCTCTCTCTCTCTCTGCTAAAGCTTACTTATCCCTTCCTTCAGGACTCCTTTTTTGATACTCAAGTCCAGTGTGGAAAATTCACAAATGAAAGAAAAACCAATGAATAAGAAATTCATTAAGAACACTTTTTTAAACCCAACTATTTGCCACAATGGTATTTTGTTTGTTTGTTTTGGGTGTTGTTGTTGTTGTTGTTGCTGTTGTTTTTGAGACAGAGTCTCGCTCTGTCACCCAGGTTGAAGGCTGGAGTGCAGTGGTGCGATCTCAGCTCACTGCAACCTCCACCTCCCAGTTTCAAGTGACTCTCCTGCCTCAGCCTCCCAAGTACTTGGGATTACAGGCATGTGCCACCATGTCCACCTAATTTTTGTATTTTTAGTAGAGATGGGGTTTCACCATGTTGGCCAGGCTAGTCTTGAACTCCTGACCTCAGGTGACCCACCTTGGTCTCCCAAAGTGCTGGGATTATAGAAATGAGACACTGTGTCGGCTTGCCAGTCTTTAGGTGCAGCTATTATCACCATCTCGATCTATGGCATGAGAGTTTAGATCTGTCTCCATAAATCATTTTCAAACTTAAATACCTTCTCTTTCATGAGATACTTTTCTATTTTGAAGGATTGTATCAGTGGATTCATAAAGAAGCAATTTACAAATTATCAGTAGAGAAAAGTATTCGTTAGTTGTCTGGGCAGATGAGTTTTACTTGTATGGCCAGAGTTAAATTTCTAGCTTATGGTGACCACTAAAATATGGTAACAGATTGATGACTCATACAACTTTTTGCTCTTACTATAATTACAGTATCCAGGACAAAGTCCCCACTGAGAGGAATGCTTGTACTCTGTGTACAATACATACAGCATATAGTGTCATTTTTGAGGGTACCTCATGGGATTTCACATTAGGACCACATTTAAATGACACTAAATTACACACACGCGCACACACAAATCCAACGAGCAAGAATTTTAATGTACAATTAATGATATATCTCAATAGTAAGTCTGGTTATCATTTAAAACATCCTTGAATATTTAATAGAACCTAATTAAAATTAATAGAGAAAACACTATGAAAACATTTAATAAAAACATTTTTGTTTTTTTTAAATGAGAGGAAAATGCCCATTCTTAAAATAGGCTTTTAATGCTGACATTTAATCTCTTTACTAGCTTCTTTTGTCAAACAACATGATGAATTCTCAGTCAATAAACAATCACGTGATATTTTAAAGAACTTTGTTGTGCTAAGTACTATGCGATGTGTTTTCATCTTCAGTGTCTCATATCCCCTGCTGTCTTCCAACACTCACACAACTGTTAGATTTAAGTGTCACTTTATATATTACTGTCCAAAAAAGTAAAGTTTAGAATGACCAATGAAGCAACAAGTAGAAGAGTCTATTAGATTTAAACCCCTTTTTCCTAGCTCCAGGTTCAGAATTTCTCCTCTTACTACACAATGCCTCTCTTAAGAATATCACTACAATAATTAACTTAGTTTACTCATGTTTGAAATGCTTGTTCTCCTGTGCCGTAAAGAAATAGCACTTGAACATAAATCTAATTTATTTAGTAAGGCCATTTTTACTTCCTGCAGAAAGGGTACACTCGCCAGCAGTTTTGCCATGAGAGTACACTGAGCAAAGGAGACAGAGTCATTTGTAACCTGAAGTGTCCACCCTACTGTTGTGTCCGGTTTCCATTGACTGTAACGGAACCTCATGTTCTGTGTTTATCCTGATTGGCGAGCAACTTAGAACTTTTTTAAAAAGAGGCAAAAGTAGAGGAGAACAAAGGAAGGAGGAAGTAACTTGAGGAATTCTGAGAAAAGTAAAAATACTTTTAAATAAGGAGGAAGAACAGGCTATGACCTAATGCTTGCTTGGACCAGTATAAGAGTGCCAGGGCAAATATTTAGGCTAAATTGTGGGAGCTAAGAACATAAAGTACATTGATTTATCTATTACGGCTAGGAGATATTTAAGAATGTTAGCACAGGTCTTTGAATCCATTTTGCTTTTTAAGAGAAGTTACTACTTATTCCTAATTAGACGGGGAGGAAAGTCTTTGAAGAGGAACCTCTATTTACTTTTTACAGTCAGATTCTCCACTGTTCCTTTTGAAAAAGTAGCTGAGGGATGTATGTAGCCTGAATATCCCCCAAAACTTTACCCTCACTTCCTTCACACCTTTATTTTGATTTTTATACCAGTCATGTCTTGTCCACATTCCAGAGATATGCCTCATTATAGTGCCCATGTAAATTAATAATCCAACGAGCAAAAAATTATAATCAATAAATAAATGTCGGTGAGTGCCATTTGGAATTGTTAGCACTTGAGTGTATAATACCAGAAAAGGCTTATGACAAGCGTTGTTTATAGTCCCAAATTCCAATGGCAGACACATGACAGACTTTCCCAAACTGTGAGAGTCAACCTGGGTGATAGAATATGCCTTATCTTCAGAGACACAATACATTATTTTGAATTTTTCTCTATTTTTAAATAGTTTTGCGATTTCGAACTGATCATGTAGCCTGTCTGAGTTTAATTATTCTCTGTTTTAAAATAAGAGTAACAATACCTCCTCTGCTAAATACACAAGAGCTACCATCTCTGTCCTTCAGAGCCAGATAATTATCCTTTCGCAAAGATGATTATTTTGCAAGGTGATATATAATTTGGCATTTTTCATGGAAGTTTTTGTCATGGGAAACTTGTTTTGATAATTCTCTGTCTTCAGAGTAAACAGCCTTTCATTTGATATCAATGGTGTTTGATGGAAAATGAGAAGATGAGTATATCGGGAGTTAGAAAAGAGAAATGGATATACACAAGATGTGTAAGTTCCTTAAAAGTAAGAGATTCAAGCAAAATAAATTCTGAAAGAATACACAGGAGACTACATAGTTTAGAGGAGCTGGTCATTATCTTTGCAATCACTGTTTCCAAACTCCATCTCCACAACTCACTAGCTGTTCAAATTCTGATTTGTTCTTTAATCCCCATTTTTTCCTCATTCTGTGGAAACATATTTCATCGGTTTAAATGAGATAAGGTATGATTTCTGTCATGCACAAACTATCAGGAAATAATGATAATACTAATAATTATCATACATAAATACTCATCTGCTATTGAAGACCTTTGGGAATTTATATAAAAAGATATTTACTTTTGCCTAAGTCGCTTTTTTGTTTGAGTTTTTCTTATGGGTAGAGAGTGCTATTTGTTTTGACTCATTGTTTCATGCATCTTCCTTCTGAGTTTAGTTTCCTTCGTACTGAAATACATCCTTTAGAAGTTCATTCAGAGATGCTTTGTTAGTAATACATTCTTTCAATCTTTTAGGACCAAAATTGTCTTGATTTTGCTCTTACTCTTGAATGATGATTTGGCGGGCATTAGAATTCTAGGTCGGCAGTTTCCCTTATTGCTTGGAAAATATTATTCCATTACATTCTAGTCTTTTATTGGTGTTAATGGAATGTACATTAATTATTAAAATTGTTTATTTGTATGTAACCTATTCCTCTTTTGCTTTATTCGTGATTTCATTTTCCTCTTTTGTTCTGCAGTTCACAACAGTATGTCCCAGTAGGGATAACTTTTATTCTATTTTTGAGCCTTTATGTGATTCTTTAAGGATTCCTATTTTGTTCATTCTGCAAAATTCTCAGACTTTTAAAAAAAATATTTATTGCTTCCTAGCTTCTTCCTCAAAATGTAATGGCTTTAAGCCACAAACCTTAATTATACCTCATGATTTTAAGCTTCACAATTCATGCAAGGCTCAGCTGGGTATTTCTGCTCCCTGTTGCACTGAGCGTTTACTCAGTGGTAGTCAGTTGCATTGGGAGTTTACTCAGTGGTATTCAGCTGGTGATGGGTCTCATCTGCAGGGTCCAAACAGGCTGGTGCTTTGGCAGAGGTGATTGGAAAGCTAGGCTTAGCTCCGTATGATCTCAAGATTCCTACCTAAAGGTTCCTACTTGAGATCATACTGTTTCTACAGCAAGGCACTAGAACTTCTTACAGCCCAGAACTCTCAGCTAGTAAGAGGAAGTAGCAAGTCATCTTAAAGTCTAAGTCCAAAGTTTACTGTACTCTGTTGGTCAAAGCAGTCATAGGCTTATCCAGATTCAATAGGAGCGAAAAGGATGTTTTAGGCCATTCTTGCATTGCTATAAAGGAATACCTGAGACTGGGTCGTTAAAAAAGAAAGAGGTTGAATTAGCTGATGGTTCTGCAGGCTGTACAAGCATGGCACTGGCATTTTCATGGCTTCCGGGGAGGCTTCAGGGAACCTGGTAGAAGGCAAAGTGGAAGCAGACATGTCACATGGTGAAAGCAGAGGCAAGAGAGCAAGTACGAAGATGCCACACACATTTAAACAGCCAGATGTCACAAGAAGTCACTCATTATCACAAGGATAGCACCAAGGGGATGGCGCTAAACCATTCATCAGAAATCTGCCCACATGACTTAATCATCTTCCACCAGGCCCCACCTCCAACATTGGGGATTACATTTCAACATGAGATTTACAGGAGACAACATTCAAACTATATCAAATGGACTCTACCCTATGATCAAAGGATTTGTAGCCATCTATAACTCTTCACAATTACTTTTACTACGGCTTTCTCCCCCTTCTTTCTCTTACCCCCTTCTGGAATTCTAATTATATGTGTACATGTTGAAATTTGGCATCTGATCCTCAATGTCTTTTAACCTCTTTCAGATATTACCCGTCTCTCTCTTCTGAATCCTGAAGTATTCCTAATAATCTCATAAACCAGTAATTACTTCTTCAGTGTCAAATATGTTGATAAACTTATGTAATCAGATTTTCGTGTGGTATATACTACAGAGATATATTCCTTTCCAGAGGCCTATTTGCTCTTTTTCATATTTTGCTGGTTTCTTTTATAATGCCTTGTTTCTTTGTTTCTTCATTTCTTTCTTATTTACTCAAAGTATGTTTTTTTGTTTGTTTGTTCGTTTTTGTTCGTTTTTTTAAGTTTGCATCTCACTCTGTCACCCAGGCTGGAGTGCAGTGGCACAAACCTCAGTTCACTGCAACCTCTGTCTCCAGGTCAAGTGATTCTCTTGCCTCAGTCTCCTGAGCAGCTGAGATTACAGGTGTGTGCTACAATGCCCAGCCTATTTTTTAATTTTCAATTTTTTAAAGAATTGTATCAACTTTTATGTTAAATTCAGAATTACATGTGCAGGATGTGCAGGTTTGTTACACAGGTAAACATGTTCCGTGTTGACTTGCCACACAGATCATCCTATCACCTAGGTATTAAGCCAGCATCTTCCTGATGCTCTCCCCACCTTCCACCCCAACCCCAACAGGCCCCAGTGTGTGTTGTTCCCCACTATGTGTCCATGTGTTCTCATCGTTCAGCTCCCACTTATAAGTGAGAATATGTGGTGTTTGGTTTTCAGTTTCTGCATTAGTTTGCTGAAAATAATGGCCTCCAGCTCTATTTATGTCCAGGCAAAGGACATGATCTCATTCCTTTTTATGGCTGCATAGTATTCCATGGTGCATATGTTCCAAGTTTTCTTTATCCAATCTAATGTTAGTGGGCATTTGGGTTGACTCCATGTCTTTGCTATTATGAATAGTGCTGCAATAAACATACACATGCATGTATCTTTACAATAGAATGATTTATATTCCTTTGGGTATATACCCAAATGGTCAAACGGTATTTCTGGTTCTAGATCCTTGAGGAATTGCCACACTGTTTTCCATAATGGTTGAACTAATTTACATTCCTGCCAACAGTATAGAAGAGTTCCTTTTTCTCCACAACCTCGTCAGCATCTGTTGTTTCTTGACTTTTTAATAATCACCATTCTTACTGGTGTGAGATGGTATCTCATTGTGGTTTTGATTTGCATTTCTCTAATGATTAGTGATGTTGACCTTTTTTTCATATGTTTGTTGGTTGCATGGATGTCTTCTTTTGAGAGGTGTCTGATTTGACCTTAAATACCAAGCCACTGGAGTACCAACACCAGCTACATCCAACTTCCATGTCTGTCTCCCCATTGGACACACACACGTGTACACACACACACACACACACACACACACACACACACACACACAGCTTGAAATAAACAAATATTCCAGCTCTTGTTTTCAGTTACCTCTTTGATTCTATCAACTTAGGGGCTCTCTTTCTTTCTTGTAAGCTTAGTTATTTATTATAAATAATTTTCAAATAGTTTATCCAGTATTTTAACATACTTATAGTGATAGTGTTAAAGCTTTCTTAGTCTGCCATCTTGCTACATGAGAAATTCTGTCTTTACTCCCTAATTAAAGAAAAAAGAAAGATAAAAGAAGAAAATAAATATCCTGAATCATATACATTTTTATGTTACAGCAGAATGCAAAAAAATGTGAAGATCTGTGAACACAGAAATAACTAAGTTATGGATGGGTATGAGCAACTTAAAAGAAAATCCCTATTTAAAATACAACTATTGTGAAGAAATTCATGTAATTAAATAATGATCAGTATGAAGCAAGTGCCTCCTAAGAGCTACTTCACTTGATAATGTATGAATGAATATTTTTATAGAAAAATGTGCCAAGTTAGTTGCTCTCTGCATTAATATTACAGTCAGACTAATAGAGAACAATAAAATTAGTTCCTGCTACCTAAGTTTTATACTTCAATATGACAAAGTAATGTTTTTTATTTATCTTTTTTCCTCCATGCATAGTCTTCTGTTGACAACCCCAACTTTTCTTGTGCACATCTGCAACCAAATAAATGATAATGAGCTAACAATTTAGCACAATATACACCATTTTATGGATAATCATGCTCATTTACAAAGGTAAGCATGTTTCTTCATCCAATAGTTTTCTCAGAGTTCCTCCAAAATAAAAACTATGTTAACACAGAGTAACTTAACTGCCCTGGAAATGCTGTCATTGCACTGATGCTCTCTGACGGACTCGGTATGTTTCTGGCTTTAAGAAAGCTGCTGGTAGGAATATTATGATGATAGATACGCCAATATTTTTTCTTTATAAATTATAAGTACCCTTAAAAGACAGTGCCAATACTAGTTCATTTTTGGGCGTGAAAGAAAAACAGACAAGCAAACAAATAAAATTTTTCTAGTCCAGCCTCAGGCACTTTGGAAAAAGGTGATGTGCCCCTGGTCATAAGCACTAGAAATTAGCAAATGATCTTGCTGAAAGCTTTGCAATCCTACCTCTGAAATGCACCAAAAACATTTGCTGTTGTTTGTTTTGCTTAATTTTTGCCTTCTTAACTGGTTATAGGAATTTCTTGTCTTTGTTTCAACATTTCAGTTCTCTGCATGTCCTCCTTGTCTTTACCTATAAGAGGCATAATTTAAAAAGCAAGGTTAAATGAGATCTTTCCTTTATATTTTTCGTCATTCTCTTCCTCTATACAACATATCGTTTGTGTAAGGCACCCACCCAGTCCTTTCCATAGGAATGACTAATATTCTTTTTCCATGGCTCTGTTTAGTGTTTCCTCCCAGTTACTCAAGTTCTTATCTAATATGCCACTTCTTCAAAGAACCTTTCCCTGAAATGGGAGGTCAGAGCCAAATGCTCTTTCCACCTGTTCTCTTGGTACCTGTTCTTCATCCCATAATGACATGCATAGTTCATTATTCTTCTTTTTTTTTTTTTTTTTTTTTTGAGACGGAGTCTGGCTCTGTCACCCAGGCTGGAGTGCAGTGGCGCGATCTCGGCTCACTGCAAGCTCCGCCTCCCGGGTTTACGCCATTCTCCTGCCTCAGCCTCCCGAGTAGCTGGGACTACAGGCGCCCGCCGCCTCGCCCGGCTAGTTTTTTGTATTTTTTAGTAGAGACGGGGTTTCACCGGGTTAGCCAGGATGGTCTCGATCTCCTGACCTCGTGATCCGCCCGTCTCGGCCTCCCAAAGTGCTGGGATTACAGGCTTGAGCCACCGCGCCCGGCCCTAGTTCATTATTCTTCATGAAGCAGTAAAGAAGGTTATTTCTTTAAAATAGCATATTCCGTGCTACCAAAGACTGTATAGAATGTACAATTCAATCACATTCCTAGAATGTAGGAGACAATCAGAAATTACTTTTAAATGAATGAATGTGTTAATGAAGGAATCCATCAATAAATTGACCAAAGATTGAGTCACACTCAATGGACAATTAGGAAGAATAAAATTCTGTTAAATATAAATGAGATCTTAATAAGTAGATGAAAACATATAACTGATTACTCCAATTCACAATAAATGATGAGAACCTTATTTTTAATACCATATTATATATTAATGATAATGAGATGAGTCCTGGAGTGGGTAAGAACGAAAGGTTAACAAAATGTCCTAAATATTTAGGACATTTTATATTGTCATTTTGCAATCTCAGAATTAGAATAATAAATTAGGTATTTGGCAAATGAGATAAAATAAAATAAGATGGCTCACGCCTGTAATCCCAGCACTTTGGGAGGCCCAGGCGGGCGGATCACGAGGTCAGGAGATCGAGACCATCCTGGCTAACACGGTGAAACCCCGTCTCTACTAAAAATACAAACAATTAGTCGGGCGTGGTAGTGGGCGCCTGTAGTCCCAGCTACTCCAGAGGCTGAGGCAGGAGAATGGCGTAAACCCGGGAGGCGGAGCTTGCAATGAGCCGAGATCGCGCCACTGCGCTCCAGCCTGGGGACAGAGCGAGACTTCGTCTCAGAAAAAAATAATAATAATGGTAAAATAAGTTTCACAAACTCTTTTATAAAAGCCTGTTTTCATATATATATAAAAAATATATATTTCTCATATGTATACATATATATGAACATATATATATTTCTCATATATACATATATGAACATATATATATGTTTCTCATATATATATGAGAAACAGAGACAGGGAGAGAGGGAGAGGGAGAAAGAATGTATTTCTCTTTTATAAGTTTAAAATAATAGTTCATCAAGAAAACTGAAAAGTGAAATGGCAGACACTGGTATATTTTATTGAGGCAAGCCAAGCAAGGGCTAATCACTAACATTTTTATTGGTGACTATATCAGTATAACAGAAAAAAAATATTTAAAAACAGACCTAATTTAATCTCATAAGAACTCACTGAGATAGGCCCGGAAATTATTGCTTTTATCATTGCATACATTTTTTTTGAAAAAGGAAGTTAGGTCAATTTTCCTTGTGACAAAATGTATAAATGGTATATCTGGGACTGGAACCTGTGTTTTCTAGTGATACAAATAATAACAATTATTTAATTACTTCTATGTTCCATGCTCTAGGCTATGTGCCTTAAATATCTACATTTTTAACTTTAAAAAATGTATATTTACAGGAAGTTGCAAATGGTATAGGCAGGTCCCTTGTACTCTTCAGCCAATTTCCCTAAATGGTAATATTTTATAATACACAGTTAATACAGTATGAAAATCAGGAATTTGACACTGCTACAATTCACAAAGCTTATTCTGATTTTATTATACTCATCTGTATACAGGGGAGGCATATGTGTGTGTGTGTTTCCATGCATTTTTAAGAGGTATAAATTTATGTAACCACCTCAATCGAAACACTGTTCCATCCACATAAAGATCCTTCAAGTACAAAACCCCTAAGTTGCTCTCTGTTTTTATGATTTTGTAATTATAATAATACTATATGGAATTATATACTATGTAATCTTTTGATATTGGCATTATTCAGCATAACTCCCTTGAGATTCATACATATTGTTGTATGTATTGATAGTTTATTTCTTTTCATTGCTAAGTAGTATTACCTGGTATGAATGTACCATAGGTTGTTTAACCATTCACCAATTGAAGGATAGATGAGTTATTTGCAGTTTTTGGTTATCACAGAAAAGCACTAATGTACATGTTTTTGTGTTGACAGAGTGTCCATTTCTCTGAATAAATACCCCCAAAGTGTAATTAATTGGTCATATAGTACATATGTGTTTAGTTTTTTGTTTTAATGCCCAACTGTTTTTCAGAGTGGCTGTATTACTTTAAATTTTCATTAGCAATGTGTGAGAGATCCATTTTTTCTACATCCTTTCTAACATTTTGCCAATTTTTATTTCAGCTGTTCTAACAGACATGTAATGTATCTCACCATGGTTTTAATTTGCAACTTTCTGATGGCTTATGATATTGAACTTATTTTTGTGCACATATTTGATTTGCTGTGTGTGTAAATTCTTCAGTTAAATGTCCATTTGTAAATATAGTAGTTCCCCCTTATCTTCATGTGATATATTCCGAGACCCCCAGTGGATGCCTGAAGCCACAGATAGCATTGAACCCTACATATACTATGCTTTTCCCATACATACATGCCTATGAGAAAGTTTAATTTGGCATAGTAATGAGATTAACAACAACTAATAATACAATAGAACAATTATAACAATATACTGTAATAAAAGGTGTATGAATGTGGTCTCTTGCTTTCTAAATATCTTATTGTACTATACTCACCGTTATTTTCTACTGGTGCTGTGGAATGATAACTGTGTGACTAATGGGCAGGGAGTGGCATCTACAGCGTGAATACACAGGACAGAGGTTGATTCAAATCCTGGGAAAGATTGAGCAGAATGGCGTGAGATTTCATTACATTACTCAGAAGAGTGTGCAATTTAAAACTTAAGAACTATTTATTTCTGGAATTTTCCATTTAATATTTTCACACCATGGTTGACTGGGAGTAACTGAAATTGAAGTAAACAAACTGTGGTTAAGGGGAAACTACTGTATCTATATTTAATAGTTTAAATATATCTATAATCATGTGCTTGCCATATTATTAGCATTTGATGTCTCCTGGGTAATGTAAGAAAGTTACAGAGAAGTTAAGTATATGCCCAAAGGCACACTGCTAAGAGGTGGCAAAGCCAAAGTTTAAAGTTCGGCTGTAACACCAACCTTGTGCTATTGCACTTTGCTGATTTTTCCACTTCCTTGATTATTTTATTGTGCTGGCTACTTTGCAGAGATTCAAGGCCACAATCTTGAATAAAGCAAACATGTTGCATCTTTACCATGTATTTATAAATATCACTTTTAAATACTTTAGAAGTTAAAAATGACTTTAAAAATGAAAGATGAGGCTCATGCCTGTAATCCCAGCATTTTGGGAGGCCGAGGTGGTGGATCATGAGGTCAGGAAGGAGAGACCATCCTGGCTAAGACCATCCTGGCTAACATGGTGAAACCCTGTTTCTACTAAAAATAAAAAAATTAGCCAGACGTGGTGACGGGCGCCTGTAGTCCCAGCTACTCGGGAGGCTGAGGCAGGAGAATGGTGTGAACCCAGGAGGCAGAGCTTGCAGTGAGCCGAGATTGTGCCACTGCACTCCAGCCTGGGCCACAGAGGTGGACTCCATCTCAAAAAAAAGTAAAAATAAAAAAATTAAAAATAAAAATAAAAAGTAAAAAATGAAAGATGACAGAGTATGTGGAATATGCATTTTATGAGCACTTTAAACAATTATTAATAAACCAAAATGGAGTTCACACTAAAGTTTATGATTCAGGATATAAACCTAAAGTAAAAATACGTATGTGAGAAAACAAGTAAAATACATATTTTATGCTTTAATTGATTTTAAAAATTCCATTTAATACTTGACAAGGAAAGTGGGATGGGGTGGGAGGATGAGAGAGTTTGAGGTGGAAGAAGAAACAACCAAGAGGCGTGTTTGCAATTTGCCTTCACTAATCACCTTGTACATCCTCACCACAGTGGAGGATTAGAATGTGGTAGGTGCACGTATTGTTAATTACAGACAAGAAGACATTCTCCAGCTGAAATTAATTAATTACTTTCCTCTGGGTGGGAGAAGCCCAGAGTGGTGTTTGAGATGTAGGGTCATGATTCCTTGTATCAATTTTGTATTTGATTATATTAGTCCTGACAAGCTATTCGCTAAGGACATTATATATTTCAGTCAATAGTGATATTATTCTTCAGCTATGTCAACATCAAATTACTGGAGATTAATCTTCGATATCCTTGGTGCTCTCTTTTCCTAGGATTTTTGTTCTTATTCATTAAATATAGATTTTATCATTTTTGTATGAATGTCTGCTTAGAATTATTGTCTAGTGATTGGCGTATCTCATTTGAAGATGATCAAATACTTTCCCATTGTACATAATTTTTAAAAACAGAGGCTGGGCTTATTTTAAATCTGAAAGAATATAAAATTCATCATGGTTAAGCTCAACAAAGCCACAAAGGAACATATTAACATGTTACCAGCTCATGTATGGAATAATTCATCTACTCATCCATTTGGTTGGACATTTATTAACTAAAAACATAGTTAAATAGCACTCTAGAATGAGTATGCTACAAAGAGGAGAGCATGAAATGGCTGTACAACAAAGACCCAGGGTGCTACCGACAAACAGTATGTTTGATATTGCCATACAGGGGGAAACATAAAAGTCAGTATCTTCTTTTCAGTAGGGGAGCTGTTTTTAGGTCACATACAACTTAGAAGTCATTCTTGCTCCAGTCAGAATCTACAGCAGCCACTTCAACATCAGAGGGTTCTCAGAACAGCGTGAACTCAACCACAAGTAGAAGGGTAAATTGCAGCAGGCATTTTCTAGACCAGACAGTGGGAAGTCAGCTCAGCATGGATATTTGTGGTAACCAGTTTGCAACAGGCTGAGTAAGAGAAATAAAAGTACAATTTAAAATCTTCAACTTAAATTCGTAAACATTGAACAACTGAAGTTGAAGAGATTGAACTAGGCTCACAGTACATATATCATTGAATATTGCAGGTAAAACAAATAACATGAGACACAGAATCAAATGGAAAACAGAAAGAAATCAGAACAGTCTTGGAAACCATTGATTAAAGATGATTTGACCATTGGTCAAAGATGAGCCTTGGATAAAGCCCATTAACTCAGCCTCGACTCATTAAGGCTTTCTTTAGTAAGGAGATATTGAAAGTTAAAAACAGAATTTTATTATATGATATGTAATATATAGAGATCTTATATATGTGTGCATGTGTATATATATTACATGTATAATGGTACTGTATGAAACGTATACATATGTAATATATACCAAACATTACATATGTATATTATATGCATATAAATATACACACATATATATACACATACATACATATATCAGAAATGTTTTGTCCATCCTAGTATTTTAAACTGTAGAGACAATAGGAGAATTAACTGAGGAAGTTTAATTACAGAAGTTAAGATTTTTATTACAGGCATGTGAATGAGGCAGACACCAAAAATTGATTTGGTATGGAAAAGCAAAAATTTTGCCTAAAGGCTCAGAAATGATGCTAACTGACCAAATGGTTAGGCCCAAACCATAACAGAATCTACCAAGATCCAGGCTCTGCTCTTCTCTCCAAATTATCTCCAAAGGCTTGATTATACCATTGAGAGTTCATCAGATTTAGGGAAGGCTCATTCAAACTAACTGGATGCAAGGAACACTAATGTTTATAAACATAAATTCTTGTTAATTTTTCTTAATAAATATTTCTTGCCGGTAATAAAAAAGTATTTGTGTACATTGTCTATGGAAAATACTTTCCATTATTAGAACACCTAGGAGGAATAATACCAAGATAGCTTTTTGCTATGTATGAAATCATAACTGACATAGTCTTGACTGTGGAAATCCAAAACAATTTGAATAATTTTAAATTTGTAAAATATTCAGCAACATTTACTGATAATCTTACTTCATGTAAAAGGGAGACACACATTTGGCTTGGGATTCTTTATCAACCTTTTCCCAAATACAGAGTGTTTCTTCTCCTGAGAGTGACTCATAGCTAGGGCACAGCAAGATTTAAAGCTGTGTTTCTATGTCATCTCCTTCAGTCAGCTCATGTTCTCACAGACAATGGAGCTATGAAACGGTACTTGTTTTATTTCCCCACCCCAATGTAATGAATCCAAAGATCAGGAAAATAATATCTAATGAAACAATTACCATGTGTAGAGATAACTTCTAGCCTTGAATGTGAGAAACGATGCTATGGAAGCACCAAGCTTTCCTTTCGACCGTTGCTAAATCTGAGACTCAATAATAATCAGAAGACTTTCAGAATAGGAAAAGAATGAGCGTTCAAGGGAAAAGATACATCAGGTACAAAGGTAGTGAAAAGTGAGGAATCTCAACTATCAAAAACTGTAAATAAATCTATGACAGAAATATAGGAAACTGGAAGGAGTGACTTAAGAAATAGAAAAGAGCCAGTTCATAAAGGGTCTTGTAGGTCAAGCATTTTTAACTTATCTTGTATTTGATGGGTTATGAGGTAACATTTTTTGATAGACTCAAAACTAGAGGATTGAGAGACTGCTCTCAAATTTTTATTGCTGGCTGTGACTATGATTTCAGCAATGGAAGATGAATTAAACTAAGCATTGGCTGTGGTTTGAAATTTATGGAAATTTGAGTGACATTTATAAATCATTATCAGCAGAGCTATTGAACAATGAGTTGTATGGAGTAAGAAACCAAAGTCATTTAGAATGAATCTCAGGTCACTGGCTTCATTAATAGTGGTACTGCTGGCTACAAACAGAGAAATAATGCAAAATGAGGCAGTGAATTTTAAACTTGGGTGATATTTCATATGTTGGCTCTACTATAATATTTTTCCAAAGACCTTGACAATGAGATTATGAATAAAACAAATTACCACAAGAAGTACACTTTTAATGAAATACTTGTAATTTTTAAAAGTCAGGTACTGTATTCATAGACTGAAAGACTTAATATTGTTAAGATATCAACACTACCAGAGTGATGTACTGGTTCAACATAATTCCCATAAAAATCTCATGGTGTATTTTGCAGAAGTAGAAAAATCCATCCTGAATTGTATATGGAATATTCAGGTACCCCAAATAGCCAAAACAACCATGAAAAAAAAAGTTGGAGGTCTTACACTTCCTGATTTTTAAACATATTACAAAGCTACAATAATCAAAACAGTAATCAAAGCTGGCATAATGACAGACAGATCGACCAATGGAATAGAATAAAGATTCCAGAAATAAACTCTTAAGTATATGGTCAAATGATCTTCAACAAGAGTACTAAGAGCATTCAGTGAAGAAAAACAATCTCTTTAAAAAAATTATGCAGGGAAAACTGAAATATCTGAATTCAAAAAGATGAGGTTGAATCCTTATCTTACAGCATACACAAAAATTGACTAAAAGTGGACTAAAGACTCAAATGTCAGCCTGGTCCAACATGGTGAAACCCTGTCTCTACTAAAACATATAAAAATTAGCCAATGGTGGTGGGCACCTGTAATCCCAGCTACTTGGGAGACTGAGGCAGGAGAATCACTTGAACCTGGGAGGTAGAGGATGCAGAGAGCCAACATTGCACTGCACTCCAGCCTGGGTGACAGAGCGAGATTACTCTGTCAAAAAAAAAAAAAAAAAAAAAAAAAAAAAAAGACTCAAATGTAAGACCATACAACTCCCAAAAAAAAAAAAAAAAAAAAAAAAACAGGGAAAAAATTTCATGACATTGGAACTGGTGATGATTTCTTGAATATCACACCCAAAGCTGAGGCAACAACAAAAAATAGACAAATGGGACTGTGTCAAATTTAAAAAGCTTTTGTATGTTGATATGGTTAGGCTTTATGTCCTTACCCAAATCTCATCTTGAATTGTAATCCCTATAAGCCCCATAATCCCTACCTGTGAAGGGAGAGACCAAGTGGAGGTAATTGAATCATGGGGGGCAGTTTCCCCCATGGCATTCTTATAATGGTGAGTGAGTTCTTACAAGATCTAATGGTTTTATAAGGTGCTCTTCCCACTTTGCTCAGCACTTCTCTTTCCTGCCATCTTGTGAAGAAGGTGCCTTGCTTCTCCTTCACCATCCACCATGATTATAAGTTTCCTGAGGCTTCCCCAGCCATAAGGAAACTGAGTCAAACCTCTTTATCAATTATTTAGTCTCGGGCAGTTCTTTATAGCAATGTGAGAACGGACTAATACATATCAACAGATAAAATCGTCGGAGTGAATATGTAATCTATGGAACAGGAGAAAAAATTTGTAAATCATATATCTGGGGAGTGACTAATATTCAGAATACATAAATAACTTTTACAACTCAACCAAAAGAAACCCCAAATAACCCAATGAAAAAGGGGCCAAAGGACTTGAATAGACATGTCTCACATGAAGATATACAAATGACCCACAAGCACATGAAAAGATGCTCACCATCACTAATCATCATGAAAATGCAAATCAAAACCACAATTAGATATCAGCATACACCATTAGAATGGCTACCATAAAAAGTAATGCAAAATAACAAGTGTTGAAGAGGATGTGAAGAAATTGGACTCTTTGTGGCACTATTGACATAATTATGCAATGGTGCAACCATTATGGAAAACAGTATGTTAATTCAAAAAAAATTCAAAATAGAGCTATCATATGATCCAGGAATCCCACTTCTTAGTGTATATGTAAAAGAACATAAAGTGGGATCTCAATTAGTTACTTGCCCACCCATGTTCATAGCAGCATTGGTCATAATACCTAAGAGGTGGAATGAACCCAAATGTCTATTGACAGATGAATGGATAAACAAAATGAAATACTATTCAACTTTAAAAAGGAAGGAAATCTTGCCACATACTACAACATAGGTGAACCTTAAGGACATTGTGCTATGTGAAATAAGCCAGTCACAAAAAGACAAATACTATATAATTCCACTTATCTGAGCTATCTAAAGTAGCCAAACTCATAGAAACAGAAAATAAGATGGTGGTTATCAGAAGCTAGAGAGGAGGTGGGAGGTGATTGTCTAATGGGTACAGAATTTCAATTTTGCAAAATGAAAAGTTTCTGACAACTATGTAAATGTACATAACCCTACTGAACAGTATACTTAAAAATGGTTAAGATGGTAAATTTTATGTTATGTTTTTTACCAAAATTTTTTAAAAGTCAGGGAAGAATCCTAAGTCCAAAAGAACCATCAAAAGGTTGGTTTGTTCCAAATACATTATGCAGATAGATTTGTGTGTGTGTGTGTGTGCGCGCGTGTGTGCTCACTCATTAAAAAGGAACTGATAAATATACCATTTGCCTAAACTAATCTCTTTGAAATAAAAAACATCAAAACATCCATATATAAATTTGTTTCCATTGCTCAGATTTCATTGTCCTCTCTAAGCTAAACTTTGACTAATCACTAAATGTGGTACTCTCCAGTGCATATGATGATATTAAAATATTAAAGATTTGACCCAACCCTGCAAAGAAATAGGGCTACATGCTTTAGCTGTATGTCTCAGGGAAGGTAAGTGGTCTTTTTGCTATGCTTTATGAACACTGAGCAGGGCCAGAGATCCCTTAAGAATTTCCTTACCAACTAATAGAGAGCTTTAGTGAAAACATCATCAGGAATATTCCAATTTATTTCTATTCAATTTCATTTTACCGTGTCAGTATTTCTTCACAGCTATATGTCAGAGTGTCCCTTATGTTATAGGAAAGGGCTTCAAGTGTTAGATATCGAAAATAATATTATGTTAAAATAAATATATTACTTCAAAGAGGTTTGGTTTAAATACTTTTAACCAGAGAACAAAAAGATGTGTCAAGAGCCCAGACTGAGTAATCAGACAATCTTGTTTAAGTTTCATCCTGGCCATTTACTATAGGTGTTCATTAAACTTCTTAAGTCTCTATATTTAAAAATCTGTAAATTTAGGATGATAATTCATACCCAGTTGTGCAATTAAAAGGATTACCTCTGTCTAATAAGGGACCTGACATATATAATATTTAATAAGTGGTAATAATTCATTGTTATTATTACAGTAATTTTAAAAACTAAATACAAACAGTAATTATAGTATTATATAAATTTTAATAGTACAAAACTATAAAGTAGAAGTGCAGGTATAATAAATGGTATTTATATATTTTAAATATAACTAATATTTATAAATAGTAATGATATCGTATTTTAATATTAGTCATTATTATTTAAAAGCTATAAAATGATAATAATGTAGTAGTTCTGATATGAAGTCAAAGCTATTCTACCCAAGTTATGCAGTAGTACAGAAGTAAATTACTATAACCTTTTGCACTACATGCATTATCAGCGTACCTGGGAGAATTACTACATCCAAAAGGACCACTCTTTTATCTCTGCAATTCTATAACTCTTTATGAGATTGTAGCAATCTGTCCACAGTACAATTCTGAACTTGGTGGTGATGCTGGTAAAAGCTGTTAGTAAAATCTTTCCCTATTTTTCTTTACGCATAGTCAAGACACAGCATTTATTGACCAATAAAGCCAGCAGGACAATATCACACTTGTGTTTATAGCATAGTAAGAGTCTCTTGTATTTGCATAATGCTCTAATGCTTTATAAAGCTCTTACACATACAGTAAATTACTTGAGTTTCACAACAACCCTGTATAACCACCTCCACTTTATGGCTGAGGAAATAAAATTTGCCAGAAGTGAAAATCTTGTACAAGGTGAGACATCAGTGAAATGTTTGATTTGAGGTTTGGTCCCTTTACTTGCAGTGTTTTTTTTTCCTTAATATACCATTCCTCCTAAGTATCAGAATAACACTTGTGTATGTTGAGAGAAAATTTAGACAGTCACTAAGGTTAGAGAATAAATTAAGTAAACCAGAAAAATGTTCGTGACTCTTGGTTTTCCAAACTTAAAATGATATTGCTCATGCCCACCCTAAAATCAATACAGTACAATGTTTCCTTTCATACCTAAGTTGGTTCCATTTAATCATATCTGTTTCCTGGTTTGCTCAGTCTGTGTGCCTGTACAAGTGATCACCCATCCAGCTAATCCTCGGTACCCCCTGTACTCTCTTGTTCATAACACTCATCTCAAGTGAGCTACTTATTTAACATTTGTCTTACCCATGAGATTCTTGTGACTGTAGAAACTCCAACCATCACACATCTCTGTATTTACCCTCTTTGCCTTGTGAATTGTTGATACCTAACATTGTGTCAATTCTGTGCCTAGGCTGTAAAAAAGCTTTCATGTTTCCTCTTGTCTCTGCCAGCACTCTGAGATGAACATGTTTAGGCAAGCCCAGTAGTCACAGATGAAATATAAATGACAAGTAGAGAAGAGTCTAAATCAGCTAACATCTAGATATGTGAGACAGAATGTCAGCAAAAATGGTAAATTGAGGACCTCCAAAATGCCTCTGCTCTTTTCCACAAAAGC
Source organism: Macaca fascicularis (assembly GCF_037993035.2). NCBI lineage: Eukaryota > Metazoa > Chordata > Mammalia > Primates > Cercopithecidae > Macaca > Macaca fascicularis. The sequence goes on from NC_088394.1 coordinate 56,066,203, forward strand.
AATAGGAATACTGCAAGAAATTATCATTATCAACATGTTCAGTGACCTGTAAATTAAAGGTTGCAACATTCTGGAAAGCATTTATTCCAGAAAAATGCCTAAATCTTGACGAGAACAGCAATTCTTATGACATTTTAACTCACCTTATTTTTATGACCCCCCAGTTCCTGCTTCATGGTAACCTTGGAAACTAACTGCCCATAATCACAGGAAAACCAGTAACTTGGAAGACACTGGAGAGGGCAGAATGGGATGCAGCTCCTTCAAGGTCCCATTTCCAGGGAATTATCATTAAATGTCTTGTCTGATGGTTCCTTAGATGACCATATTCGTAATGCTGTCTTTCCTTGAGATTTCTCAGGACAAACAGCATTCTTCCCTGGGAGCATTTGCTTTAAACCATCAGAGGCAATTGTTTAATATAAAGGCTGACTAAGGTGGCGTATGTCAGCTGGGAAAAGCAATTGAATGAGATGTTCACAGGGAGCTTTGAAAAGCTCTGTCAGATTCCTAAAAATCTAGAAGACTGTGCACATGTGCAAGAATGTGCATTCTCAGGAAACACCTGAGAAGGCTGTCACTTCTCACCTATGGTTCATCTTGAGACTCAGCATGAGCAAGAAATGAAAGTTAAGGTGAATTTGTAAACTACCCAGTTGAATGTTGAAGGCAGGCCCCAAAATGCACACTGAACCTCTTAGCAAAGATTTGAAACTTACTGGTTTCAAGCATTTGAGGAAATCTGGCTATTAGCTTACCACAAATTGAACTGACAACAACTTCATTAGACACACACACACACAAGTTATGACTTACCTGAAGTAAGTCATACAAGCACAACAAGCAGCAACAACGAGAGCAAATTCTGAGGAAGGGTCAGAATCTGATTTTTATATTGGTTAAACCATATTGTTTAAAATACCCAATTTTCAACAGAAAATTACAAGACATGAAAAAATTAAGAAAGTAAAACTCGTGCACATGAAAAGAAGCAGTTAACAGAAATAGTACCTGAGGAAGCCCAGATGTTGGACTTAAGTCTTTCTGTTTTTAAGTTAGTTATTTTTAAATACATTCAGAGCACTAAAGGAAGTCATACCTACGGAAATAAAAGAAAGTATACAAACAATGTCTCATCAAATAGAAAATATCAATAAACAGAGAAGTTATTAAAAAGGAACCCAATAGAAATTATGGAGTTAAAAACTACAATAACTGAAATGAAAAATCCACTAGAGGAGTTCAAAAGTAGATTTTAAGCAGGCAGAAGAAAGAACTAGCAAACTTGATGAGTGGTCAGTTGAGATGTGTGAGAGGGCCCATCAAAGATCAGCAGTGCCACTCAGCTGGACCTCTCTTAGGTCAGCCAACTTCCAGCAAATCCCCATATTTGTGTGCTATATAGATACTTACTATTGTGATTCTGAGATGTGATGGTTGTATGATATGCTGCATTTTTGTGGCCATAGTTAAGCAATACAGACTGTAAAGACCATGAGGGCCACTGATACATTCATGCTCTTCACTGATATACATCCAATGTCTGAAACTTAATAGATATTTGTATCTAAATACTTGTTAAAATGATTTCCTTTTAATTGAAAAGTGCCCTATTAGTTTAACTTTAGTCTCCTCATTCATAGAATAGGCATATTAAAGTGGTTTTTTAAAAGATTATTCTCAAGACTTAAATTGCCTAATTGTTTAAAGGTTGTCTGTAAAAACTCCTTCTCAGCCTTAGTTGCATTGTATAGGATGAAAAAGTTCCAGATAAATAATATAAATTTTTATTGAATATTCCTAATGCCAGATATTGGAAGTGATTTAAGAACAATATTGACAAATGGTTCTCCTATGCTTAAATAAAAAGAAAATGTTCTATAAATGGGCTATATCTCGTTAACTTTCTCAAGACATAATATTCCTAAATATCATGTACTCTTAGTTCTCCATCACACGCCTAAAGTGCACTTACTTCAAAGAAAACAACTTTGTTTCCATAGTTACATTTCAGTAGTATTATTTCAGCCCCACTCCATATCATAGTTTTTCTCAAAAAGGTTATAGCATCTTGATGGAAAGTCAAATTGCATTTAACATTTAACTATAAAAGTGTTATTTGACAATTATTCTTTCATTTTCTGATCTGTAATGTGAAATTTGAGGAAGAAGCTTTCAAATGTAATCTCAAAATTAATGTCCAAGAACAAGACTCTTTGAGATATTATCTGAAGTATTATATTTTGAAATACAATTCAATATTCAGTAATGATTATTTTACCCATTAAGTTATTGACAGACAACATTGCTGATAAATGTGTTTCTTCAGAGTCACTTCATAATTTAATATGTGACATCATATCAAATCTGTCTCTGGCATGGCTTCCCCTTTTACTGTCAAGTCCTGTTGCTAGCTGCCTTGTGCCTTTGATTCTATGATGGTTGAGGTGAAATGTGCCTACTTGGAAGTGTAGTATTCTTGACCATTTCATTTTCCTCCTAGCAAAACTCTTATCTCTTTTGTCAGTTTCCTCCCTCCTCAAATAGAACTATTCCAAGTATTTTGTCAAGTATTATAGATCTTAATGTCTAAATATGTTTGAGATGTAACATAACTTTTGTGTTTAGCACATTGACTGACATGTTTATGACTGTTTTATTGAATGTTTACTATTTTTATTATTGTTATCACTTATAAATATTGAGAGGCCAGGCGTAGTGGCTCATGCCTGTAATCCCAGTACTTTGGGAGGCCGAGGTGAGTGGATAATGAGGTCAGGAGTTCTAGATCAGCCTGACCAACATGATGAAACTCTATCTCTACTAAAAATACAAAAATTAGCCGGGCGTGGTGACGTGCACCTGTAATCCCAGCTACTCAGGAGGCTGAGGCAGAAGAATCGCTTGAACCAGGGAGGTGGAGTTGCAGTGAGCCGAGATCACGCTACTGCACTCCAGCCTGGGCGACAGAGTGAGACTCCATCTCAAAAAACTAAATAAATAAAAAATTAAAAAAGGAAAGAAAAATGAAAGGCAGAATTTGGAGCACACTCTAACCTAAACTGCTTCCTTGCTAGTTTCCTATGATCCGTTCTGACTCATTCTTCAGACATGTTCATACATGTTCTCCACTCTAAGTCTAAAATGTCGTACAGTCTGATTTACTTGAAAATAAAATCTGACACTCCAATTTCAATTACTCTTAAATTTTGTTTTTCCACAGTTTCCTGTTCAATAATATTCATCATCTCAATGTTCTGGGAATATTTAGCTGATCATCTTCATCAAGAAATGAATCTGATGACAATTCTGTCTTGTTTCTTGGCAATTATTTCTCGTAAATTATTGGGGTATGGGTGGTATTGGCAGTTCTTGTACTTGGATGTCTAGGTCTCTAGCTAGGCCAGGGAAGTTTTCTTCATTATTCCCCCAAATATGTTTTCTAATGTTTTAGAATTCTCCTCTTCCTCAGGAATATCCATTATTCTTAGGTTTGATCGTTTAACATAATCCCAGAATTCTTGGAGGCTTCATTCTTATCTTCTTATTCCTTTTTCTTTGTCTTTGTTGGATTGGGTTAATTTGAATACCTTGTCTTCAAGTTCTGAATTTATTTCTTCTATTTGTTCAATTCTATTGCTAAGATTTTCCAGACCATTTGGCATTTCTAAAAGTGTGTCCAAAGTTTCCTGAATTTTTGGTTTTTTCTTTAAACTATTTATTTCCTTAAATAATTTTCCCCTCACTTCTTGTATTGTTTTTTGGATTTCCTTGCATTGGGCTTCTCCTTTCTCTGATGCCTCCCTAATTAGCTTAGAAATTATTCTCCTGAATTCTGTATCCACTGCTGGTGAACTAGCGTGATTTTTGGGGTGGGGGGGTGTTGAAGAGCCTTGTTTTGTCATATTACCAGGGTCGGTTTTCTGGTTTCTTTTCATTTTAGTAGGCTCTGTCAGAAGGAAGGTCTAGGGATGAAGGTTGTTGTTCAGGCTTTTTTTGTCCCACAGGGTACTCCCTTGATGTAGTACTCTTCCCCCTTTTCCTAAGGATGTGGCTTCCTGTGAGCCGAACTGCAGTGATTGTTGTCTCTCTTCTGGGTCTAGCCACCCGGTGAGTCTACCCGGCTCCGGGCTGGTATTGGGGTTGTCTGCACAGAGTCCTGTGATGTGAACCATTTATGGGTTTCTCAGCCTTGGATACCAGCGCCTGTTCTGATAGAAGTGACAGGGGCGCTGTGCAGTGGACTCTGTGAGGGTTCGTAGCCTTGGTGGTTAAATGCTCTATTTTTGTGCTGGTTGGCCTCCTGCTGGGAGGTGGCGCTTTCCAGAAAGCATCAGCTATAGTAGTATGGAGAGGGGCGAACAGTGGGCGGGGCCCTAGAACTCCCAAGATTATATGCCCTTTGTCTTTTGCTACTAGGGAGGGAAGGGAAAGACCAACATGTGGGGGTGGGGCTAGGTGTGTCTGAGCTCAGACTCTCCTTGGGCGAGTCTTGCTGCAGCTGCTGTGGGGGATGGGAGTGAGAATCTGAGGTCAATGGCGTTGTGTACCTAGGAGGATATGGCTTCCTCTGCTGAGTCACGCAGGTTGTCAGGGAAGTGGGGGAAAGCCAGCAGTCACAGGACTCGCCCAGCTCCCATGCAAACAGAAGGGACAGTCTCACTCCCACCATGTCCCCGCCCACAACAGCCAGGAGTCTGTTTCCAGGAGGTGGGTGAGACAGGCTTGAAAACTTGCCCCAGGCTCCCTGCCTCCCAGTGGCGAAAGAAAGGGGGTTAGTTTTTTCCTACCTGTGGAGTCTGCACACCAGATTTCTGCCCTCCCCCAGGTACTGCCCATGAGGCTTCTTGCCCCGTTCAAAATGTTACAAAGTTCAGCTGGCAATTTCTTTCTCCCTGTGGAGTTTTACCCCCTGCTCCTCTGGCCGCCCTCCTGATGGATCCCTGTGGTGCCAGGCAGGAATGGCCGGCTTGGGGACCCAGCGAGCTCCCAGGGCCTTTCTGCTGCTTCCTCTACCACTATAATTCGCTCAGCTCTGTAAACTGACTCAGCTCCAGGTAAAGTCGGAAACTTCTCCTGCAAACAGACCGTCAGCTTCTCCAGTGAGGGTGTGTGTTTGGGAGAGGAGGGTCTCCCTTTCCCCCTTCTGCAGTTGGGGCACTCACAGCCATGTTCCTGCCACTGCACGCCCACCTGGGTGTCTCCCAGGTCCTGTGGGAGCAGTCTGCTTCTTTCAGAGGGTCTGTGGGTCCATTCAGGATTGCTGGTTTGTTCTCACAGTCAATCTGGAGGTAAAATTCCCCATGCGAGCCTCCGCACACTGCTCTGTCTGGAGCTGCAATCTAGTCCTGCCTCCCATCCGCCACGATGATCCGAAATCTGTTTCTTGGCAATGTTCTTAGTTTAATTTGTTGAGGTTGTAGTTCCTTCTCTTCAATTCTTTTATCTAGTGAGTCACCAAATTCTGCTTATTATTTCTTTGAAGTCCTACCTATTCATCATTCTACCAGCAGAATGGCTTCACTATTTAGGGCTGGGTTTGCATAACACTTTTCTACTTGATTATTCTGATCTCAGTCTTTCCCTAGTTAATCCCTCTGTTATTCATAATCTGACAAATCGTAAAATCTTATGTGTATGTCTGTCAAAGAGCTATAAGAATGTCTATACCAGCTAGCTCTAGAGTGACCAACCATCACGGTTTGCCTGGAACTGAGGCGGTTCCTGGGAAGTGGATCTTTCAGTATTAAAAGCTGGAACCTCCCAAGCCAAACCAGGGCAGTTGCTTCCTTTACCTGCGCATCACCAGACATGCTCTCAGCGCTTTTCTATGTTGTCAAATGAAATCTCATTTTTCTAGCTACACAAATATTGATGCCTTCATTTGGAGCTTTTATTTTAAAAAGTTAGTTCCATCATACCAACTTTAGCAGAGAAAACTTGAGACTCAAAAAATAATGACAAAAAAAGAGAAAGTAGTTAAATGCAAAACAATTTAGAGTCACTTTTGCTATTTAAATTTGATTCCAAAGGGTGTGCTCTTAGTATTTCACTGTACTACTTTAGATAGGTTCCTTCCTCTAGCTATGTTCCAATTTAGAAGAGGAGAAACAAATGCATAATTTTAATTATGTTAAAAATATGTTATCAATTATGTACAGAGCACAATTTGAGTTGAAGAGGAAAAAGACTCCAGTTTTGCTGGGGAATTAAATAAGGGAAGGTTTCAATGATAATGAGACATTAAACAAGACCTTAAAAATTAGAGAACAAGACATGGCTGGAATGCAGACAAGAATAAGCACAGAAACAAAGATGTAGAGAGAGATTGCAGATCAAGTAAAAATCCACACGAAAACATATAAGTTGAAGACTGGGAGATGGGTTCAGAAAAGATGAGAAAATGGCATGGGATATCTTGAAAGACAAGTAAGGAATCAGTGCTTTATCCTTTTATTTCAGTTAGAATACTTGAACCCGATCATCCACATTTCCAGCCCAACAAAGAGATGCCCTATGATTACTTAGCACCATTTTACCTGTGATTTCAGAAGACTCCACTACAGTGATACCTAAAATGGGCTGCAGACAAGTGGAGAGTAACGTGGAGCCTCATTAGATGGCTATGCCCATAATCCAATTGAGAGAACACCCTGGGGCCGGACATGGTGGCTCACACCTGTAATCCCAGCACTTTGGGAGGCCGAGGCAGGCAGACCACTTGAGCTCAGGAGTTCAAGACCAGCCTAGGCAACATAACAAAACCCCATCTCTACCAAAAAAAAAAAAACCCAAAAATTAACTGGGTGTGGGGGTGCATTCCTGTAGTTCCAGCTACTTGGGCGACTGAGACAGGAGGATCACTTGAGCCTTGAAGGTCGAGCCATGTTCATGCTTCTGCACGCCAACCTGGGTGACAATATAAGGCCCTGTCTCAAAAATAAATTTAAAAAAAAAATAATAAATAAATAAATAAATAAATAAGAAAATACCCTGCAAAATTAATGGGACTTAAAAGCAGATTTTTAAGTCTCAATCGTTTTTCTACCTTACATAATCTTTTTTTTTTTTTTTTTTTTTGAGGCAGAGTCTCACTCTGTCATCCAGGCTGGAGTGCAATGGTGCGATCTCGGTTCACTGTAACCTCTACCTCATGGGTTCAAGTGATTCTTCTGCCCCAGACTCCCGAGTAGCTGAGATTACAGGTGCCCGCCACTATGGCCAGTTAATTTTTTTTTTTTTTGTATTTTTAGTAGAGACGGGGTTTCACCGTGTTCGCCAGGCTAGTCTTGAACTCCCGAACTCAAGTGATCTGCCCACCTTGGCCGCCCAAAGTGCTGGGATTACATGCATGAGACACAGCGCCTACTCACCTTACACAGTCCTTAAGCAAACATTTACTAAATAACTACTGTGGGATAAGCATTAGGCTGGATGCAGAGAAACAAACTTAAATGTAAAATAATCCCTTTCTTCAAGAAGTACATAATCCAGAGGGGAATGAAAAAACAGACAAATATATTGTATTTAAGTCTTAAAGTTTCTAAATTATGTCAAACATCGATGATAGATACTCAGTCCATCTTGGGGAATCCAGAGAAAGCTATTCTGGAAAAGCCAGGCCTGAAATGATTTATAAAGAGTTAAGATACTAATAAAGGAACAGTAACATACGTGATAAGGAGGGGACAGAACTTCTGGGCAAAGTGATCAGCAGGAGGATTTTGGAACTCTGACTGTTACATTTTTAAAGCAATAATGAATTGGCAGGAGATGCGACTAGAAAGCAGGATGTGTAAGCAGGATCAAGATAATGGAGAAACATTGTAAGCCATGTTGAGGAACAGCCTGTCTCCTGTTGAAAATCACAAAGAACTGCAATGGTATTACAATTAAAAAAAAAAAAAACCCACAAAGAAAACAGAGGAATGACATGCTCAGTGTTACTTTTTAGAGAGTACCTGCTAGAAGTCCTATAGGCAATGTTCCCTTAACTAGGTCAAAGCTAGAGGCAAGGAGACTAGCCAGCAGGCAATTTTTGTACACTGGAAAAAAAGGGGGAAAAAAGATGATGGGATCCATGCTAATATTCCATTTTCAAGGTCTTGCCTATAATTCCACATGCAAATGTTACGATATTTGGTGGCTTAACCTCATAATCAATATTTTACTTGAGTCCCCTTTCATTTTACCTTAAACAGTGTCACTCTTCTCAGCAACAGAACAGTTCGAAGGAAGAGTTAGCAGTGTTACATTTTAGGAAAGGGTACCTAGCAACGGCACAAACCAACTCTGGGCTCCTATTTCAAAGTTAGGGTAACTGCGATGCGATGTAAAATACAAATAAGCCTCCAAATGATGATTCTCTCTGCTTCGGATACTTTACCTCTCCTTCGGAGTTGATTCCCCTTTCCCAAAAGAGTGATTGTGCACAGACCACAAGTTTCAATATCATAGAATAGAATTTATTTGGGAACAAAATGATGGGATGAAAAATAATCTTTATGCAGCAAAATCCCTATAGACAACTAGAGGGCCTGCTTTGCTTTGAAAGAGCAGGTTCCTTGTTCCTTGTAAAGTCAGTGGAAAACACATACAAAGAATAGAGGGTCTTTTTTCTTCAGATTTTAAAAATTAGAATGCTTTTGTGAAAATAAACATATTTGAAAGATATTAAAGCAATAAATTAATTTTTAGTTTTTGAATTGACTTTCTTATTCTATACCTCATGTCTTTTAAGAAGTGTTAGACTTTAAAAAGAATGTTAACCCATTGAAATCAGATTAAGGATTCCCAGCAGACAGTGTAGCGATTTCAGAAAAAATTTTTAAAAAATCTCTAGGTTAGACATGTTTTATAATGATTGATACTATGTTGCTACATTAGAAAATATCAACTAATAACCATGCTAAGTATTAAGAAGCAAAGACTACAGGATCTTTAAAAAAGCAAGAAAATGAAAAATATCATGTTTATATTTAAAGGTTGGGACACAAGAGTTTTCCCATTGTGACACAAGAGGACATAAGAACTAAAATATGAACCCAGCTCTTCTTAAATGTTTGTTTTCCTTCGATATACAAGAAACTTGTGTTCTAAATTCCAGTAATTGTTATTTTCAGAGAGAAATGGAACATAAAAATTCCTACATTAAGACAAGAATTTCCTGATTAATCAGTATTTTCAGCAAGAACTAGTGATTAAATGCTGCCACAGCAAAAATGGATGTTGAGTTGGAGTCCAAGTGCTCAGCCAGGTTCAGTCTCTGGCCAAGGGACTCTCTCTGAACTTCAGCATCATAATTCACACATTTCAAATTTGAACACCAGGAAAATGAAAAATCACTACATGCCATGTGTCTTCAGGAATGGATGCGAATAGTCAAAACCATACTGAAAGCTAGGAGCCACTGAATTGCTGGAGAAAAAGCTTAAGAACTATGCAAAACACTATAAGGAAAATAGATAATTTAAAACACTATCGCGTAAACCCGGGAGGCGGAGCTTGCAGTGAGCTGAGATCCGGCCACTGCACTCCAGCCCAGGTGACAGAGCGAGACTCCGTCTCAAAAAAAAAAAAAAAAAAAAAAAAAAACTATCATTGGCAGGATTCTATTATTTAATCAGCTAATAACAAAATAACAACTTTAACAATTAAGCTGTTTAACAATATCCAAGAGAAAAAAAAAAAAGCAAACCCTCAGAATTATTCAAAGGCTATCAAATGCCTTTCAAACAACCTGGAAACAGGAATAATAAACAGTTTTGAGACAGCTGGGAAAATCTAGGGACAGCTGATAGAAAAGGGTAGTGGTAGATGAGAGAGAGAATAATAGAATAGTAAGAGTATAGTTTCTACTTTCAAAATACAAAAATATTTTTATCCATTTCAGATTCATGGACAACAACAATGAAGCCACCCCAAAACAACCAAAAAGTAGTCTGTATATATAAGGCACATTAGAAATAGATAACTAATAGGACACAGAGCTATTCAGTATGGATGTATTACCTGCCACTGTTATTTTAATTATGAACATTAATCACTCAAACTCATATTCACACTCATGGAGCTTGCAGTTGCATAGGAAGAAGTCATGTGTATTAGTGTCTATCTAAACTTTGAGGTATTTTCCATCTGAGGAAATGTCATGAGAGGTTTGGAAAACTGCTAAATTCCAGCCTTGAGAAGAATTTCAGGAAGGCTGCATGGAGACGTGTTTTTTTTTCGCTTTTCTTTTTTTTTTTTTTTTTTTGAGACAGAGTCTGACTCTGTCTCCCAGGCTGTAGTTCAGTGGTGCGATCTCGGCTCACTGCAACCTCCAACTCCCGGGTTCAAGCTTATTCTCCTGCTTCAGCCTCCCAAGTACCTGGAATTACAGGTGCGTGCCACTAGCCAGGCTAATTTTTGTATTTTTTGTACAGACAGGGTTTCACCATGTTGGTCAGGCTGATCATGAACTCCTGAACTCGTGATCTGCCCACCTCAGCCTCCCAAAGTGCTGGGATTACAGACATGAGCCACCGCGACCAACCGGAAGTGGTTTTTACATGTCTACTTTCTATGTATGCTTCAAACATCAGTTCAGAGTTTCAGAGTACAGGTGGAGGGAAAGAAAGGATAAAACATTCCAGAGGAGAAAAAACACAATAAAGAGAAATGCATTAATAGTGTGAGTGTGATTCTTATGCGTATTGTTAATACAATATGAGTCTTAAGTAACTCACACAAATTTAGTAAAAATATTGAAATTTGCGAAGGATTTTCTTGTACTATAAATTGGAACAAAATCAAGGTTATTCTTAAAGTAATTTAGTCTCTCCGTGAAAAGCATGCCACAGTGAGTTAGAAAAAAAAAAAAGTGTTGAAAGGGGAAAGTATGTTTAATAGACCTTGTAATAGAAGCTATCGGGCTTTAAATCAGGGAAGATACACTGGACCAGTGAAGACTTTGACTTCCAAGAGAGAAACCAAAGTCAAACTCGATTCTGCAGAAGGTGAGATTTATTGGTGAAAGTCACTAAATCACAGGGATTGGAGGGGAACAGCATAGTGTCACGGGCCCTGGAAGATAGGACTTATGCCACCAAGTTGCTTCCTCTTTTTCCAGCTATGTTTTTATCGGGGATGAATTCATTCTGTTTCGTCTCCTCTGCGTGGGTGAAAATGTGGCTGTTGGCAGCACCTATCTTCACACCTTCTTCATCAACAGAAAGAAACTGAATCCCAAGTTAAAATACTATTAATAATGGCAACAATAATAAAAGAGTACTGATTTGCTCATCAACTGGGGCTATGGCTATGGGAGTAACTTACTGTGATTGACTGAGCTGGGTGTAGATTTCTATTCAGAGTTATTTATAACATGTATGAAAATGACAGCATCCACTTTCACTGCTGACCCTCAAACCCTATTAAGAATAACAAAATGCAAGGAGAACTAGTTGAGAAAAGCAGGATGCTATTCTGGGGAGATACAGTAGAAAGTATATGCTATTTTGTCTCTTTTATACAAATTCTCTGGTTTTTTTGTTTGTTTGTTTGTTTGTTTTAACATACTCCATTCTTTCATCATCCCTTACTGCCACTCTCTTTTTGGTTTTTACATTTTATTTAACTTTACTTTTTTCTGTTTATTTACTATTTTATCTCTGAATGTCTACTAGAGAAACACTGTAATTGCTCTTAAAATAAAATTGTATTGGTGATGATGATTCTGTCGGTCATTAAGCCATACTCTTTCAGATCCAAAGAACACTGGGTACTTGTTAGGCTTTGCCCCTCAGAGTCACTGGGGAAAGGCAAAAAAGCTGAAAGAGGAGAAGTGAAATGGTTTGGCTGTGTCCCCACCCAAATCTCATCTTGAATTTTAGTTCCTATATTACCCACGTGTGGTGGGAGGGATCCAATGAGAGGTAATTAAAACATGGGGGCAGTTTTCCCTATCTTATCCCAGGATAGGAATAAGTTCTCAGGTGATGTGAGAACCATCTGATGGTTTTATAAGGGGCTTACCCCTTTGCATGGCTCTCATTCTTCTCCTTCCTGCCGCCAGGTAAAGAAGAATGTGTTTGCTTCCCCTCCTGCCATGATCATAAGTTTTCTAAGGTCTCCCCACCCATGAAAAATTGTGAGTCAATTACACCTCTTTCCTTTATAAATTACCTAGTCTCAGGTATTTCTTCACAGCAGCATGAGAACAGACTAGTAGTACAGTAAATTGGTACCAGTAGAGTAGGGTGCTGCTATAAGGATACCCCAACATGTAGAAGCAACTTTCAAACTGGGTAATAGGCAGATGTTGGAACAGTTTGAAGAACTCAGAAGAAGACAGGAAAATGTGGGAAAGTTTAGAATTTCCTAGAGACTTGGAGGACTCAGAAGACATGAGGATGTAGGAAAGTTTGGAACTTCCTAGAGACTTGCTGAACGGCTTTGATCAAAATGCTGATAGTGATATGCAAAATGAAGTCCAGACTGAGGCGGTCTCAAATGGAGATGAGCAACTTGTTGGGACATGGAGCAAAGGTGACTCTTGTTATGCTTTAGCAAAGAGACTGGTGGCATTTTGCCCCTGCCCTAGAGATCTGTGGAAATTTGAACTTGAGAGAAATGATTTAGAGTATGTGGCAGAAGAAATTTCTAAGTAGCAAAGCATTCACGAGGAAGCAGAACATAAAAGTTTGGAAAATTTGCAGCCTGGTGATGTGTTAGAAAAGAAAAACCCATTTTCTATGGGGAAATTCAAGCCTGCTGCTGAAATTTGCATAACCAACGAGGGGCTGAATGTTAATCCCAAAGACAATGGGGAAAATGTCTCCAGGGCATGTCAGAGACATTTGGCCAGAGACCTAGGAGGAAAAAAATGGTTTTGTGAGCCCCCCCTGCTGTGTGCAGCCTCAGGACTTGTTGCCCTTAATCCCGTCTGGTGCAACTGTGGCTAAAAGGGGCCAAGATACAGCTTGGGCTTCAGAGGGTGCAAGCTCCAAGACTTGGCAGCTTCCACGTTGTGTTGAGGCTACATGTGCACAGAAGTCAAGAATTGAGGTGTGGTAACCTCTGCCCAGATTTCAGGGGATATATGGAAACTTCTGGATGTCCAGGAAGAAGTTTGCTGCAGGGGCAAAACTCTCATGGAGAACCTCTAGTAGGGCAGTGTGGAAGGGAAATATGGGGCTGAAGCCCCCACACAGAGTCTCCACTGGGGCACTTGCCTAGTGGAGCTGTGAGAAGAGGGCCACGGTTCTCCAGACCCAAGAATGATAGATCTACCAACAGCTTGTACCCCAGGTGCCTGGAAAAGCTATAGGCACTCAACACCAACCCGAGAAAGCAGCCTGGAGTGGGACTGTACCCTGCTAAGCCACAAGGGCAGAGCTGCCCAAGGCTGTGGGAGCCCACTTCTTGAATCAGCATGTCCTGGAAGTGAGACATAGAGTTAAAGGAGATTATGTAGGAGCTTTAATATTTAATTACTGCCTCACTGGATTTTGGACTTGCATAAGGCCTGTAGCCCCTTTGTTTGGCCAATTTCTCCCATTTGGAAATGGGTATATTTACCCAATGCCTGTACCTCCACTGTATTTAGGAAGTAACAAATTTGCTTTTGCTTTTGCTTTTGATTTTACAGGCTCATAGGCAGAAGGGACTTGCCTTGTCTCAGATGAGACTTTGGACTTGAACTTTTGGGTTATTGCTGGTATGAGCTAAGACTTTGGGGGACTGTTGGAAAGGCATACTTGTGTTTTGAAATGTGAGGAAGTGAGATTTAGGAGGGGCCAGGGGCAGAATGATATGGTTTGGCTGTGTCCCCACCCAAATCTCATCTTGAATTGTCATTCCCATAATACTCACAAGTCATAGGAGGGACCTGGTGGGAGATAATTGAATCATGGGGGCAGTTTCCCACATGCTATTCTTATGATAATGAATAAGTTCTAATGAGGTCTTATGTTTTTATAAGGAGCTTCCCCCTTCACTTGGCTCTCATTCTTCTTCCTGCTGCCATGTGAAGAAAGACATGTTTGCTTTCCCTCCCACCATGATTGTAAGTTTTATGAGGGTTCTCCAGCCCTCCAGAACTGTGAGTCAATCAAACCTCTTTTCTTTATAAATTACCCAGTCTCAAGTATTTCTTCATAGCAGCATGAGAGCAGACTAATACAAGGAGGAAAAAAAGATGATGTTTCTTTCTTTTTTTTTTTTTTTTTGCTTTATCTTCCTCTCAGTGTGAACACAGCAAGGTTTCAGTCTGTAGATTTTCCATCACCTGCAGAATCAACCCCATCACTTCTGTTTCAGTCCCTTAAGAGACAGCAGAACTAACTGATTGGCATCCGCCTGGGTCCCAAACACATGGGCCTTTCTCTGAGCTCAGAAACATACCAGCACCTTCTGTCCAGTCCGGCCTCCCAGAGGCTTGAATCTCAGTTGTACAGGGCTCCACTTTCAAGCTTCTATGTTTCAATAATTCTTCTCTTGGTTCTGCCAATCCCAGGGATGGTATCTGCTTCCTCAGTTTGTTCCTTCTGTAATATTTTAGTGTTATCTTCTTCCTTTTCAGTTTGTCAATATCTAGCTAACAATAATTTATTTTATATAAAATCTTTTATGTTAAAATAAATGTATAGTCTCTGTTTGCTGACTGGTTTCTGCCTGATGCAGGGATGATTTTTTTTTCATTGCAGTTTTGTTTGTATGATTTCACCTCAGGCACTCACACCTCAAACACGTTCAGTGAATATTTACTTGTCTATTGTACATGGGATATTTGTATATTGGGTACAATGCCAGAAATGTCATCTTCTTCTGATTCAGTAGAACATTCACCAGATCAATATTGTTAAAAGGAAAGTTCTCTAGTAGAAAGAAAAAAACCTAGACTCACAGAACACATCTTTCCAGGAAATTATATGTTCTATTAATGACATTGAGAACTGTTAGAAGTTTCTGAGTAATCATTGTCTGGAATACAAACAGAGAATCATATCTCTAGAAAAGCCACCTTATCTCATTTACCTCCAAAACCTCAATTAGATTTTGTGGAAATAGGTATTTTATTAATCAGGGTTTCTCCAGAGAAACAGGAGCAGTATAGTAATGTGTTTTTTAATGAAGGAAATACATTCTGAGAAGAGTAATTAGGTTATTTCATTATATGAACATCATAGCATGCACTTACACAAACCTAGATGGTATAGCGTCCTATATATTTAGGCTATATGGTATATCTTATTGCTCCCATGCTACACACCTCTACAATATATTACTGTACTGAATACTGTAGGCAGTTGTAACGCAATTATAAATACCTGTGTATCTAAACTAGTTAAAGACAAAAGGTGCAGTAAAAATAAAGTAGCTGCACTAAATTTATTTTTTTAATTATTTCTTCAATAACTGACTTCTATTACTGAAAGTCAAAAACCTACAACTTATTGTAATTTTTCACTTTATAAACTTTTTAGTTTTTAAAAACTTTTTGACTCTTTTGCAATAACACTCAACTTACAGTACAGATACATTGTACAGCTGCACAAAAATATTTTATTTTTTATGTCCTTATTCTATAAGCCTTTTGTTATGTTGGGTTTTTAAAAAATAATTTTTTGTTGTACTTTCTAAACGTTTTTGTTAAAAGCTAAGACACAAACACACATATTAAGCCTACAAAGTGTTAGAATCATCAATATCATCTCCACATTTTGTCCCACTGGTCGGTCTTCAGAGGGAATAACATGAATGGTGCTGTCATCTCCTATGAGAACGACGCCTTCTTCTGGAGTACGTCATGAAGGACCTGTCTAAGGCTGTTTTACAGTTAACCATTTTTTCATAAGCAGAGGGAATATACTCTAAAAGAATAATAAAAAGTATAGTATAGTAAATACATAAACCAATAACATGGTTGTTTCTAGTTACTATCAAGTATTATGTACTATATATAATTATATGTGCTATACTTCTATACAAGTAGCAGCACAGTATGTTTTTTTACATCAGCATCCAACAAACACATGAGTAATGTGTTGCTATGATGTTATGATGGCTATGATATCACTAGGTGATAGGAATTTTTCAGTTCTATTATAATCTTTTGGGACCTCCATGGTATTTGCTGTCTGTCTGTCATTGACTGAAACATGTGCTGCATATGACTGTGTACACACACATAGAGAGAGAGAGAGGCAGAGAGAGAAAGAGAAAAATTTATTATGAATAATATGTTCTTGTGATTATGAAGGCTAAGCAGTCCCAAGTTCTGTCATCTGCAAGCTGGAGACCCAGAAAAGCCAGGGTAATTCAGTCCAAGACCAAAGGCCTGAGAACTAGAGAAACTGGTGGTATAAATCCACCAAAAATACCTTAATTTAAATCTCTGTGTCATTTACTAGTCAGGTGGTCTGGGACAATTTCACAGGATAACTAAAATGAGTTCTCTTGTTATTTCTCCTGATAATCTTGCTAGATGTTTTTAAAATGTTTAGCATGGGTCTAGCAAAGAGTAGGTGCTCTTGCCATCTTGGCCTCCCAAAGTGCTGGGATTATAGGCATGGGCCACTGCATCCAGCCATAAGCCTTTTCTAAAAACCTGTTGCTACTGTATGGCTAACACTGATTGAGCACCCACTCTTTGCTAGACCCATGCTAAACATTTTAAAAACAGCTAGCAAGATTATCAGGAGAAATAACAAGAGAACTCATCTTTTAACTATCCTGTGAAATTGTCCCAGACCACCTGACTAGTAAATGACACAGAGATTTAAATTAAGGTCTTTTGGGTGGATTGGAAAAACTATGGGCGTTGGGAGCTAACTGCCTCATTCCTACCTGATTCGATCAATAAACACACTCCAGAAACGTATTCAAGTATAACATATATGCAATAGCAGGCCAACATCACCTTTATTCTGAAATATATATTTATCTTTACTACTAGGAGTAGAAGTATGCAGCTGTTTTATGAAGGTTTAAACTTAAGGAGACAGAAGAATTTCATGACAATAGAAGTTGTTCAATGATTAGGATTTTTCTATGAAATTTCCAGTAGAATTAAAGAAAGATGCAATAAAAATCATAGAACAGGCAGAAAGCTCTATAAACTTACTTTTATATGGGATTGGGGAAGGAGAAGTATACAAAATTTATTCTAAGAGGAAAGTTTTCAAAGGCCTAAATACTTCATTTAAAAGTCTAAATTCAAAGTTCAAACAATGATACTATGGGCCACATATGATCTATAGATAGACGTATACAGAGAGATGTAGATAGATACAGATCTAGATAGAGATATTTATTTATTTTTTTAACCAAGCAAGGTCATTCCCTTCTTTCCTAAACATAAAACACATTTCTCCCTAAATTAATCACAATAATAATATCTATTTTTAACAAATTTTGCCTTTTAAAATAATTCAATAATACATTTTTCCTTTTTCTTTTAGATAAAAACTCTTAAAACCAGATGGTTGGTCTTAATTAATCCTTATCACAGAGACATCATTGTCATAAAGCGTTTTTCACAGATGACCAGTATCATCCAAGCTCCTCTGTTTACTGAATCACTAAAAGAATGATTTTTCATGAGGAAAGCAGTCACTGTAATTTTATCTTTTATTTCTTCAACTTCTTTGGCACTTAAAAGCAATTATAACATTTAGTCTATTGAGTATTCACTGAAGCAAGAGATATGTTTGTTTTAAATGCTTGTGTTTTCAAAAATAAATAATTTTTTCAGGATTTTTATGTACTGCAGTGTTTAGTTTCAAAATAAATATTGCAAAGGCCACGTTTGTCAGTAGGCTGTCCATCTGCATGCATAACACTTGCACTCACCATCAAAACATCCAGTGGATGGAGGTTTTTATTTTATTTCATTTTATTTTAGAGATAGGGTATTGCTTTGTTGCCCAGGCTGAGGTGCAGTGGTGCTGTCATAACTCACTGCAGTCTGGAATTTCTGGGCTCAGGTGATCCTCCCAACTCAGCCTCCCAAGTAGGTGGGACTAACAGGTAATTGACACCACACCCAGCTAACTTACCTTCATCTTTCTTTTTCCTATGCAACTTCCCATTTTACCCAGCTAAAATATCAAGTGAAATCACCAGGAAACAACATTTTCTGTCAGAGACAGAGGAGCACTTAATGCTTCAATTAGATTTCATCTGGGAAAGATAATATAATTATGACCTATATATTTTGAAAAAATCGTTGAGAAAATGAACAACAAACTATGGCATATTCTCTTTCTCTCTCTCTCTCTCTCACATGCACACACACACACACACATACACACACACATAAATAAATCTATAATAAAATTAAATGTCTTGGAAGAAAAGTTTTCAATCACAGAGTTCCTACAGTACAGACAAGACTGAGTTTAGTGTTGTTACATATTAACTTCAATTTTCAGAGCAACTCTTCAAGGGAGGCCAAGCAACATCACATGGTGAATAAATGATGAAGGCATGTTTGGAACACAGGTTGTCTGACTCTAGGAGTCAAAGCAATTTGCATTCATCAACCTCCATTCCTCCCAACTAAAAAACATGTATTCACAGAGTTTTTACTTGTTTTCTGAATTCACAAATGATTTCTGTATTGTTTCAAGTAAAATGCATAGATTCATTTTTACCTAGATATATAATTAAGCATATACATTCAAATTTATCAAATAACCTTGAACTGGTTTTGGTGTGTGTGTGTGTGTGTGTGTGTGTGTGTGTGTGTTTTCTTCAAGTCATGTTCTATTTATATAAAGTCACTGCTTCCCCCTTTATTGACTGGATGATTAAACATGCTGATTCTTCCTCTTTTGCTTCAAGTTATCATTGATATTTGTCTGGTCAAATATATATTGATTTATCTTTCTGAGTTTATTCTGTTTTTGGAATATAGTCCACTGCCTGATGCCAAGATAAACCTCTGTAACAGCTCCCATTTTAAAATACAAAAATAGTATTATTTTCTAAATAGGAAGCATTGAAAATGGCTTGACAGTTTCAATTTTTCCTTTTCCTTCTCAAACTCTCCCTCCCCTCCCCCTAATCCATAAACTGTATCAGTGAAAGAAAGGAGAAGTTGAGGAGGAAAGAGGGGGATGGTAGAGGCAATAACTTTTATAATTTTTCAAAACTGATTTATTCATTCACTCATCAAATATTTAATGAGTGACTTTTATGTTCCAGGCACCATGCTAGAATAAATGTTACTATGGTATGAAAAAACAATACATTATTTTACATACTTATTTATAAATTGATTAAATTCCATGTATTTCTTTTATACAACATGTTTTCAAGTATATATACACACCGTGGAGTGGCTAAATCTAGCTAAAGATATACAATACCTCACATAGTTATTTTTGGTGAGAAGACTTAACATTCACTTTCTTAGCATAGGTAAGTTATTATAGACCTTATAAAGGCACTTAAAAAGTTCTATATAAAGATGATGGAAGGCAAAGAAATGCATGATGCTTAATAAGTGCTTTAGTAATTTTTTGAGAACAAAACAATTTTTACTGTCAAAGATATTTGCCAATTGTAAAGCATACTTATGTTCTGAATTAATAATTTTGAAATATTTTAAATTATTTATTCAAGGCAACCAATTAAGCCCATGAAGAGACACTTTTTATAAAAGAGATACATTGATAATGACTCTATGAAAGGCATCTATAATGGCATTTTGATCACAATTTGAGAATTTAATCTCTGTACATTGCAGAATAAGAAATCCATTTTCTAGTTATTTTTGCTCAAGCAGCATTGAATGCAGCCTAAGGGACAAAGAATGTGTGTGACCATCAAGCATGGCCCACTCTGAACTTGAATTTCTGCTCAACTCTCAGTTTCTCACATGCTGCCGTTCAGTGGCGAGTGAATGACAGCTTGAGTGCTGAATGCCAGTATGGAAGTCAATCTTCGTAAGTTGTAAATATACCACCAGATGTGAAAATGCCACCACTTTATTTCTGAACTTGTAACAATCAATGCAATATTATTTTTCTCCTAAAAACAAATCATTATTGGGATTCCTCACGTCTCTCCCAATTGTAATCAGGAGTTATAATTGTCTCACACTCTGAATCAAGTGAATCACTTCAAATTGCACAAGAATAGCTCTGCCGTGTGAAGTAATACAACCGTTTACTCTTGTGCCGTTCAATCATAGTATGAAATAGAACATGCTATTCCTCTCTGAACATGTAACAACTAGTACAGTCATCTGAAAAGGCAGGTAGCTCCAGATCAATAAGGCTGGACTGTGACCTCTATGAGAAAAGTTATAGAGAGAGACAGAGACAAAGAGGGAGAGAGAGAGAGGAGAGAGAAAGAAGGAGAGAGTGTGTGTGTGTGCACGCACATGTGTGTGTCAATCAGAAGAGAGACTAATTAGCCTGGTTCATAGGAAAGTGACGGTGACTAGTGCCCTTCGAAACAACATTCTTTGAAGGTTGTGCATTGATTCAAGGACAAATCTGTCAGGTTCTAGTACTTTCGATCACCCAAAACAACAACAGCTAAATGTCATTGTCCTGGTGCATTTATGAAACAAATCCACTCCATGGCATGCAGAAGATTGTGTGTCTACTGTAGAATGCTGAGTTACACCAAGGTGATGCTAACTGGTGAACCACCTTGTGGAACAATGCCCTGATTCATTACAGTTGCCTCTTATTTTGAGTTTAAAATGCTACATTTTGAAAAATTGACTTTGTAAAATTACATTTAAAACATTTGTAATTTCATGTAGCTATCAAATATTAGCCACTCAGTGAATACTGGCTATTAGTAAGCTTTTTACACATGATCTTTTAATAAATAGCTAGTGAGCATCTGCTATGATTGTCGGTAACTCATTAATATTACCGAAAACCAAAACTGAGTGAGTTAGGAACTATTATTATAATTAATGCCTAACCAGTGAAGAAACCCGAAGCTTAGAAGATTTCTACCTGTGTGACATTGGGCTAGAAGTGGTGAAGCTAAGATTTAGTGCCAAGTTTTCTGATGTTGAAAACTAACTTCTTGTTACTATGTATTTCACGAGGATTCAATAATATTTCAAATGTGAAATTGACTTGAAAATAAATCACGGGTCTATTGACTGAATAAAGACTACCACTCTCAGGTAACAGACTCCAAGCAGACTTTTATATACATGATGCACAATATTGCTTGTGCATTATGGTAGATATAGCATAGGATGAAGAGACAGATGAGGTGATTGACAACCTTTGATTTTGCCACAAAGTATCTGGGCACAATTTCATGGAGTCTCATTGGATGGGGTTCAGTTTCTTTATCATTCACGATAATAAGAATACTAATTAACAATAAGACCATGTTTACTAACTGCAGGAACCTATTTACCCTAATAAGTATCATAAATAGATACAACTTTATAGTTTTCTTGCTCAGAAATTTTTGTGATTTTTCTGTGTGTGTGTACATGTGTGTAAAAGGTAATTTGTTGGATCGTAAATAGCACAGTTAGTTTTTATTTTTCTTTATCAAAGAAGCCACAGATTGAGAAGCCATAAACTATTTTGACAAGTCTTTTTATGAGATAAAATGTCATATCACATTACTCATTTCTGTAGTGAAAATAATTTGATAGGCAATTATAGTTTTCTTCTGTGTGCTCTTTTGGAAGATGAGACCATTGAGGTTACCTGTGGATCAATAGCACTCATCATGTTGTGAGCAGCCTTGTCATAGCACAATGCCTAGGAAAGTGTCTTTTGGAGCTAAATTTAGCTTTGGAGAAATAGTATAAGAAAGCTGGGGGACTTCTAGCCGTGATGGAGTTGTGAGTCGCTGAGAGCAAACTTTCCTTCTTGACACAACACACACACACACACGCACACACACAGACACACACGCAGAGAGAGAGAGAAAATGGGACAAAC